>NC_142133.1:17122822-17750105 GCF_024610735.1 Ursus americanus | reverse complement strand
AAGATAAAAGAGAGAGAAAGAAAAGAGAGAAGAAAGAGAGAAGAGAGAAAAAGAGAAAAAGAGAGAGAAAGAGAAAGAGAGAGAGAAAGAGAGAGAAAGAAAAAAAGAGGAAAAAGAAAGATCAAATTGGCCAGTCCTTCATCATGGCCCTCTGACCTGCAGAACTGAGAAACTAATTCTGTTATGTCACCCAGCCTATGGTATTTTGTTTCAGCAGCTGAGCAGACTAATACACTTGCCAATCTGGACAAGTATGTTGTCGCCGGATCATCTGCAAACAAAATCCTCCCTTGGTGGGATTTGCATTTTCAGAGAGAGCACTTCAAGACCCACAGGTCTTCAGTAACCAAGAAGTCTGAGCACTAATGGCGAAATTCCAGGCACCGTGACAGACCTTGCAGGGAGTAATGTGTAGTAAATGGACCGGTAATTTCGGATGGGGACAACTCGGAGAACTTTAAGTGCCCAGCTAAGAAGTGCAGGATTTATTTCAGACGATGAGGAGTCACTGGAAGTTTGTGAGAAGGAGCTATCATGACCGAAGCTTTCCCTCACCGAGATAACTCTGCCAGCAGGGCAAAGGATTTTTATTATTACTATTAATTTCAGTGACTTCTATAATAGCCAGCATTTATTGAGCACTTACTCTTTGCCAAGCACTCTATATGCATTATCTCTATTTAATTAAGTGTGAGGAAATTTTGAGAAAGACTTTGAAATTCACCAAAAAGATTGCGTATTTCTTCCCCACTAGAAAACTAGGCATGATCTGGGTTATAATTTTTTTGAGCTATTCTAAAACTTTGTAAAACATAGAAAACTGGTAACAAAGCAAATAAGTTTATCAGTTGAAATGCAAATGAAATGTGCCCAGTGGAATGCAATTGGCTATTGCCTTTTGGATCAACTCAGTTTGCACCTATGTTTGAATTCATTTGGGCATTCCTTATTGCCTCTGTGTGTGGTTCTTTGAATTCTCCCTTACTCCAGGTCTATCATCTTACTGGTTCCCTTGTTAATTAATGAGTTACATAAAATCTTTGACACATTCATTTTATATTCATATGTCCTAACTTTACCTTTCAACAACTCTCAGAATTTTATGAAACTGGTACTATCATCATCTCCCAGCTTACGGATAAAGAAACCAAGGCTTCAAAAAGGAAGGTGACCTGCCAAGGTCACCCAGTGACCCTAGAACTAGGATTGGGATGGAATCCTACTTGCCTTTGAACACCAGCAGATCACCACCTTCATACCTGAGCCCTGCAGCTGGTCTCTCAAGTCCTCCCCATCACCTCTCTGCCTAGTGAGAATTCCCCTGTAGCACCGTATCGGTCTACTGTTCACAGCATTCCCATCACTGTCTGAGCCATCTGACCAAAGTATCGCTGTAAACCAGTAGTAGCAATAGAATGGCAAGAACTGATGGTCTGTGACTGGTATTTGGAGACACAGTCTCCATCTTTTCTGCATATCCTGTCAGGCACCACCTTTCGGGCATATATAGGTGGCAGTGGCTATGCAACAGGGGGAATGAACAGCAGAAGTGACCATCTGCTAACAGACGAACACTGTCCACCACCACGAACCGAGGCTCTGCTTCTCTGCTTCTAATAATGGCACTGGAAGTTTTAAAGACATTGTTCCTGATGGTGATTCGTCATCGCAGACTTCCACGTAGCCCTAGTACCATAGATTTGTAAAAGTACGGTCAGCCTTCCAAAATGAAATCATGATTACAATGACAATTTCTGGAAAGTGTTTAATACTGTAGGTTTTAAGCCCTTTCCTATCTATTACTATGAAATAGCCTTGGGAAATAGGCCAAATTTATATTAAGAAGAAATTAGGTTTTGGAGAGGTGAAGTGTGTTGCCCAAATTCTGCCAGTAAAATAAGGCAAAAACTCGATGTTCTCCTTAATTCAGATGATGTCTCTCTTCACCACCCTAGACCGCCCCTCTTCCATCCTATCGTCCTCCCCCTCACACACACATGAACACCCATACACAATGTTAACCCTGGCCTGTCTCAGCAGGTCAGTATCCACAACCTCTCAGCTGTCGCCTCTACCTCCCACATTCCCACCCCTAACGCTCAATCCTACTGCTCTAGGCTAATTCCTCCTCCTCCTCTGGGACTTACATGTCCCTTCCTTCGCTGTCCTGACTAGATTCATTGTCCCCTTTCAGTTGTTCCCATGGTGTCCTACACTTCCGCCATGAGAGTATCTGTCACACTAATAAATCATGAGCTCTGTAAAGGCAAACATGGCACATGCAAGACGATCAGTTGATGCCTACTGAGTATTGAAAATAGCCCAGATGTTGCCTCAGAACAGGTACAACCTCAGCCCTGACCCAGGTCTTCTCCTTGGAAATGCACATGGAAGCCAACAGCTGGTCTGGAACACGGCTTTTAGTGAAACCGAGCCCACGAGTCTTCTGAATTTCCAACAAGCCGTGTTTTCTAAAAGAAGCTGAGATGTGCCCGCTCAGGACCAGCATTTCCTGAGGCTCAAATATATTCCCAAAGGGCAAATTAAGCTCTTCGGAAAGCGGTTTTTTCCAAATTGCAGCCACCTCAGAAGCCACTTAAGCCTTCAGGAAGTCAGAAGACCGTGTCACTAGTGAAATGGGAGGAGTCAGACCTCCTGCCTTGGCTCGGAGGGACCATATATTTGACCTGAATTCTCTCTCCCACCTCTGAGATCTGGCTTCTGACTCTCCAATCACCCCCAAGTCTTTAGTAAAAATAGCTAATAGTATTGAACTCTTCCTAGGAGCAAGACACATCCTAGGTTCTCAGCACTTGAGATGAACCAAATCATTAAATCCTCACAACAATCTTATGAGGTAGGCACTATTATCATCTCACTTTTACAGATATGGAAACTGGGGCAAAACCTACCAAGGTCACATACCTATTAAGGAGGAGGGCTGAGATGTGTAGCTAACAGTCTGGCTTTAAGGACTAGTTCAAGCCCACCAGTTCAGGGCCATGCCCCCCAAGAAGTCCCCCCACCACCGCATCCCAGGTATAAATCCCTTCCCTCCACTGAAGTCCTCTAGCAATTATTTTTAGTACAGGTTATTTGGTAATTGATTCCCATCTGGTGATCTTGTATTGAAATCAAGGCCAAAAGATGCTGTCCTGTCTCCTGCCCTCAGCCCCAAATGGAGGCTTCACCACACATAGTGTTTTAACCTTCACAAAGGGAATGGAGCGGGTAGAAGGTCAAGGGAAGATGGGCCAGATATGCCAAAGGAGGGCTGGATCATTCCTGGCCAAGCACACTTGCCACACCGCGGAAGACGCTGGCTGTATTCCCGCGAAAAATCGCTGCAAGATGATTCAGCAAATTATCTCAGCTCTGAGGGGACAGAAACTGCTCACGTTTCTAATGGACTAAAGAACAGAACAAAACATACCTCCCTGCCCTCCGTTACGGAGGACAACAGCCAGCCCTGAAGCACCACTAAGAGGCAGCAGAACAAGGTTCAACGCGGGACTCCAGAGCCTGTTCCCTCATCTACATTTGATCCATGCTTCATAATTAATGATGTGGAGATGACAAATCTCTATCCTATTAGGCTGATTCTTTTGCAGAAATCAATAGTCTGTCAGAGGAAATCCTTTTGGGCAGAAACTGTTTAATCATCTTCATTACCATCATTATTATCATGATAGATAACATTTATTGAATTCTTATGTGCAAGGCACTGTGTATGAACCAGCTCATCCTATACTCGAGAAGCTTTATTAAATATTGGATGGCACAAAGCACTACATTTCTCTTTTTAAACATTAGACCAAGCCAGCACCCGTCCTCAGATGGTTTTATTCCAGGCAGGCCAGCAGAGGACCCACAGAAAGTAGCACAAAACTTGTCATACACAATATTCAAAAGAAGTTTCCGACACAAAGAATAGTGATTTATAATGGCCTAAGGAGTAGATTCAAATCGGTTCTCAGCTACTCACTAGCTGTGTGACTACCTCATCTCTCTGAGCCTCAGTTTCCCCAAAGATAAAACAGGCCTCTCACCAGAGCTGTGATGACCAACATAGATGACGTCCGAGCACACATATCACGCCAAGCCCCCGGGAGAGGCCTGTTCCTCTTCCCCGCTTCTGCCTGGTTATCCAGCCCTTACCCCTTCACATGCCAATACACTGCTGGCCAATTTTTAACAAAATCTAAAGTTCTTCCCTGACTTGCTAAACAGAAAAAATATACAGCTTTTCAACATTTCTTGATATTCCTAATCTTGATGTTGGTTTTATTGATCTTAGCCTCATCTTAACATTGGTTATTCTATGGTATAATCATTGAGATCTAAGACCATTTGCCTCTACAATGAGCGGCCTCTAATTGTTGATTCTGCCATCTTCTTTTCAGGAACTTCTCAGACTGTCAACGACAGATTTCTGTATACTCATTTTGTATCCTGCAACTTTACTGTATTGATCTAATAGTTCTAACAGCTTTTTGATGGACTCCTTAGAGTTTTCTATAGATAACATTGTGTCATCTGTAAATAGTGACAGTTTTACTTCTTCCTTTCCAATTTAGATGCCTTTTATTTCTTTTTCTTGCCTAATTGCTCTGGCTGGAATTTCAATACTGTACAACTTTTATTTTCCCTTGGGCCTGCATTACTCTCTCAGTTCTTAAGCCTTTGGGGGGGGGTGGAGATAAAGTATGAGACAGTTTCCTAATAGTTCACCTTTTTCCATATGTTCCCAAATACGGGTTGTGACCACATGCAGCTGAAACTGAAATTTGAAAAGTCTGAAACCTTTACCAGTTCTCCTTTTCAATGGCAGACAAGTCCTGGCTGAAATCCAAAGCAAAGAGAGGCTTCTTTCAAATTCCTCACTTGAAGTGTTGTTTCCCTTCCCACCTTCCCTCTACAAATAAAATCCATGCTTGCAGGCCCAGTTAAAATCTTGCCTCGCCATGGAGTCTTCCCTGACCGGCCCAGTATATGCTGACTGGTCCTCCTTTGAACAGCTAGCTCTTACTCTTTATGCCATGCAGCTCACAGTTATTCATCTAGCTCCTTGAGATTACCTCTGCAGGCTCACCTCCAAGTGGTATTTTATTCAACTGAGACCTTTCCTCATTGCACCCCCCCCACCACCACATATAGAGCTTACACCACCTGCAAATTTTACTGTTATTCTTCGATAAAAAATTTGTAGAATGTCTGTACCACCCCAATTCCCACCATCTATTTTTAAGTAATTAAAACTTAGGGCTTTCCTGGCTCAGTCTGTACAGAGAGGCACACCTGGGAGGTTACACCCTGGCAAAGAGGATACCCCCAACTTCTGCCACACACATATACCTCCACCTGGAGACCATAACCAAAGGGGAAGTTGCTGGCAGCTGAAAGCTCTTGCCTCCAAATGGCGTCCTATCTCCAGGGTGGAATTATTCAGCTGGTTTGGGTGCACAACTAACTCTGAATCAAAATAAAACTCCAGGCTTCCAGAGTGTGAAGAGCTAATAAATCCTTAGTGAATAAGACTTCCTAAATTGAGTTTCTTTTATGAGGCAATCCATGAGCACTTCTGGCTTTTTCTACTGGAGCAGCAAACTGCAACTATCAATATTAACAAGATGGTAGACGGGACTGGAGATATGGGGGCAGAAAAACTGGAAATCAAAACGTGGTTCCTAAATAGGATGGCCCAGTTTAGTGGGGCTCCCTCTCACCGCTCCTTGCTCACTAATCCAGGCTGTTTTTAGGGAAATGCAATTCCAAAAAAAAAAAAAAAAAGACACTGCACTCTGATGAAATGGGACAGCATCTCATTGTGCTGAAACCATGGAAGCATGAATATTATTAATTCTGTGGTTGATTGTCAATTCTGTTGTTGAATCTCTCCCTAAGCCAGATTCTCCCACTACCTGGTTTGCCTATGGAGTGGGATGTGTGTGTGTGTATGTGTGTGTGTTGCCAGTTTGTGTTTTTATTGGTTTTTGTTGGTTTGTTTTAGTGAATAAACACAGGGCACTTGAACTTCTGAAGAGTTCAAATAATTTAATGGTTCTCACTTCAAATTACTCATTTGGCAATAGTTTTATATGTCCAAGTGAGAAGAGACACAGAGAGGAAAAGAGGAAGAAAAACACAAGCCCAGTAACACAGCAAGTTCAGAACAAGAGTTGAGGGTTTCTGAATACCAAGTACTATTTTTCTGGAGGTTTCCACAGAGTAATTTCACAAAAGTAATTACTATAGAGAGACAGTTATGTGCCACATGGTTTACAGGAATTATCTCAATCATGTTGGTATTACTCCCACATTATAGATGTGACAACTAAGGCATGGGGGTAAGGGGACAACCGAGCTTGCTCAAAGTTTTAGAACTTGCAATTTAAATGTAGAGATTCAAACCTACGTTACCTCATTCCAGGGTTACTAACCCCTGTATGGTGCTACTTTCCACTGCCAGGAACCAATACACCAAAGTACATTCTGAAGGAGTTAAGAAACTTCCTCAGAGTTCTATACTCTGAGTGGAGCACTGCAATGCAGGGGAGCCTTTTGGTAATAAGAACATCCCTGGGATTTGCTTTCCCCAGGCGTCCAGCAACCTGCACTTGTCCTTGGGCCCTGCTCCCCCAAGAGCTGCATAAGCTCAGCCCATCTTTAAGATTTTTCTTAAGTAATCTCTACACCCAGGGTGAGGCTCAAACTCACGACCCCAAGATCAAGAGTTGCATGCTCCACTGACTGAGCCGGCCAGGCGACTTACTCAGCCCATCTTTATATTCAGCTTCAACAGGATACAGTGATATAATGTACACGGGGCTGAGGGGAAAAAAAGTCAGGGCCATGAAGGAGGATGTGCTCTGGAGGTTCCAAAGATTTGAGTAAAAGTGACAGCATCCCAGGAAACCCCAGCCTGCTCTTGGGTGAACACTCTGCCCTTGCCAAGTGCCTGTGGGTTCTAGATTTGCACTGATGCCAATCCAAGGATTATATCCCATCCCTAGGGATCATCAAAGCCTCAGCCAAAGGATTGTACCACCACAGGGGACAGCAGGTACCCTCTCCTCCATCTATTTATCCACCCCATCCTGCCCTTCCCACCTTTGCCCTTCTTGACTGTGCCACCCCCAAACCCTACTGCTTTGTGGTTGATGTGGTAGGTACCCTCATATGAACTGCTGTAGCCTCCTGTGTCTCCACGCAGCAAAGCAGCCTACCTGAACGACAGCCGGATTCAGGTGGATCATGCGTAGGCTATTAAAACAGCACTTTCTGCTGCAGTTTTGATGAAGGTGCCACAGAGATCATAGATATCAGGATATCAAAGGAACTGGATGGCAGACCTCCCAAGCAGACATGCAGAGTTTAAGAATTTACAAAGGGAATGTGGAAGAACCCAGACCAGGATACATGGATCCCCCAACAAAAATCAAGGATACAAAACTGGGTTAGAGAAGAATTTTAAAGAAAAGCTGGTTGAGAGACTGCTTTAGAGACAGGGGTTGGGGGCTGCAATTCCCCACCCCACTCTGTTCAGGGATAGGGATGTGCTGCCCCTAATGACTCACTAGAGAGGGGCTCTAAGGCAACCACTGAGGATGCTCAGAAGTGTGACTTCTCCGACTGGGGGGACGCTAAGACCGGCCCCCGACTCACTTCTAGGAAGATGATGAGGACTGCAGACTGAGGTCTGATGCCTACCCAGGAAATGGTAAAGCCAAGAAAAGAGCAACCGCTTGGTGGGAGCTGAGAGGCTGCTGCCTTGGGATCAGCCTGTACTTCCAAGGAATGCAGCTCTCCCCGCGAGCCACGTGTGTCCTGCCCAGCAAAGAAAAGGGATAGGAGCTCATCGTGGGCCCTGAGAGGTGTGCTCGTAAGGATGGGGAGACCTCAGCTGAAAGACACTGGAGGTGGACCCCGTGTCTGGGAGCTGAGGAGGGAATCCCAAGGGAACACCTGGGGAACACCTTGCCTAACAGGATAAGGAAAGGGGCCCAGCAAGGAAAACTCAAAGAACCTATAGAGTCCTCAACGAAGACAAACTTCTTTAGCCAGTTTTCAGGTCCAGAAAAAACTCAGCCAATGAAAACCAGCTATTACCTCCTTTCGCCTCAAGCCAATCCCCAAGGGGTCAAAATAGCAACCAAAGGTTGAGGTAGAGAGGAGGAGAAGCATAAGACAAGGTCCCCGTTCCCACTTGAAGACTTCCAGGGTGAGGCAGGTCCAGTCATGGGGCTAGAGGCAGGGGAATCGTTCACGTTGGTCAAGTTTGTAATTTTAATATGTATTTTAGACTGGTTATTCTAATTTCTGAATTGAGTTGCATAACTGCATTTCCTAAGGATGAGCATAAAAGCCACAGAGCCGGGGCGCCTGAGTGGCTCAGTTGTTAAGCATCTGCCTTTGGCTCAGGCCGTGATCCTGGAGTTCTGGGATCAAGCCCCACGTCAGGCTCTTCTGCTGGGAGCCTGCTTCTTCCTCTCCCACTCCCCCTGCTTGTGTTCCCGCTCTCGCTGGCTGTCTCTCTCTGTTAAATAAATAAATAAAATCTTTCAAAAAAAAAAAAAAAAGCCACAGAGCCTGTGAGAATATTCCTCCAGGGACAGAGAAGGATCTGCTCCCCCCACCCCGTATTAAGTCTAGATGCAGATAACACGGTATTCTCCTCCCCACACAAGCCGGGCTTCTTCCACATACGGCTTCTACATCAAAAGGACACACCCACAATCAGGTCCTCCTGGACTGTTAGAACAACACGGTCCAATGGGTTCTTTCTCCATTCCAAACCAGGTCTTTTGCCCTTCATTACCCTCCACCCCCAGCCCCTGGTATCCCCACCACAAACACACCACCTGACTGCAATTCTCTGAAGAGCATTCATGGAGATAGATCCCACCTGGGAGATCAAGAGGAGGACTGAAGACTCTCATCTACCCATTACGCTTTCAAACCCCTTAGAGATGCTTCCCAGGAACCCCGACTCCCAGAATTTCTCTCCTTCATTGGCCTGTCCCACTGTTGAAATCTCATCATTCCTTTGTCATCGTCACATGTTAAAGCTATTAAAATATTCTGAGAAAGGTCTGACATTCTACGTTCATCACTCGAACCTTACTGTGCTCTGTATTTCCAAAAAATTTTAACATGTAATTTTTGATAAAGACATTTTATGCATGATTATTTAACATCATAAGTATCATGCCTAAAACCAGCCAAAGTAATTATAATACTGAATATGCTTTTAAAAAAAGAATACACTCCCCAGAAATTCTGATTCTTCCACCTCATCCCATCCCTTACATGTAACATTTCATTATTCATCTGTAAAGGGGTTTTTAGAACACCAGCTAGAGATCAGAGCAGGGCGAAGAAAGCTTTGAAACTCAATAGTCCAGGACCCTTTACCAAGCTGCATAGCCTTGCACACATCCCTTACCTTCTCTGGGCCTCCTTCCTCATCTGGAAAAAAGGGCATAAAAATAAATACCCTGAATGTCTGCTGTGAAGCGTGAACCATCACCAGCAAGGGTGTCAAGCACAATAGCACACCACACATACTAGGTGCTGCGTATCATTTTCCACCATTTGTTTGAGGCACCATAGAAGCTTCACCTGCAGGCTCTTGCCTCTCAGGAGCAAGAAAAAGATGAGAGATCAAGGATCCCAAAAGCTATGGTGCGAGGTGAGCTGGGATTTTTCCCCAAGGCACTGATGATACTGTAGTCCTGCAGCCACGTGCCTGGGGTGTGGCAGACCCGACAGCATCAGCCAGTGGGCAGTGGCCCCTGAGCAGAAGCTGCTTCACCTTTACTGTCCTGGGATTTTAGGAAAGAATGAGCCTAAAGAACCTGGGGTCATCACAGCCCCGCCTCACCCAGGGTAGCCCTCAAGGCAAGGGGTTGTGGGGAAATCCGAAGGTACTGCGTGGAGAGGAGGAGAGAGTTGGAGAGAGGCAACAGGAAAGCCCCCAAAAGATCATCTTCATCAGTTTCACAGTCCTGCTCGAGCCTCTCTCCTCCTATTGTCACTGTCCCGCACCCCTACCAACCAGACACACGCGGAATTTGAGTCACACAAAGCCAGTCTTGTCACCCTCCAGGCCGGGAACTGACAAGCACTTTATTTGCACCCAGCTATCCACAGGCACTTCCACGAAGGCTTCCTGCTATCTCTGCGATCTTCCCTTATCAACCCCCCCGCCAGGCGGCAGCTGCAGCAACCCCAGCAGGAGGCCCCCACCAGGCTCTGGAAAAGCCTAGCCCTGCTGGAACATTCCTGTGCCTGAATGCGAGTGTGTCACCCAAACTGCTTAGGGCTCCAGCAGTAAGGTCCCCTCCTTATTGGGGGAGGGGGGACGAAAGTGGTGGCAGCTCATCACTGGATGCCCCTGCCCTGAGAAAAGGAGCGTGATCCTCAGCTTTCCAGAAGGTCCCGTCTGGGGGAAGCCAAACCCATTACTCCAATACTATTATCAGATAGAAGGGGGTGGGGGTGCCGGAGGCATTTTCTCAGCCTAGCAGTGAAACCCAGCGTCTCTCCCGCGCCTTAGTTCCCAGCCACTGCAGAGAGCCCCCGTCTCCCCACTTCAGTAAGAAGATTCTACATCCCACCTCTGCCCTGTGCCTGTCAGCACCGTAAGAGACATTATCTTATTTAAGGCAAGGTGGACATTTTTTTGTATTATTACAAACCCTTTCAACACAGGCGTAATTATATATATTTTACATTTCGGAAAAGTGAAGGTTGCAGATGTTATTTAACATGCCTAAAATCACAAGTTTCGTAAGCAGTAAGTGAGGGTTTTAACCAAGTTTGCCTGTCTGCAAAGTCGGCGTTTTATTACAACAAAACAGCCTTATACCAGCATATGGACAAGAAGGTGGGTGACCACAGCTCCCAAATACAAAACAGGTAATACCCACTCCTCTCCTGATCCCCAGGAAAGGCTCTCTGAGTTGACAAGAGCACGAAGCTTTGATGCCATAGGTCAGGTCTGGGGAACTCAAACCAAGGGCCCCAGGACACAGATAAACAATCAAAATGCCCCCCCCCCCAGCTTCCCTAGGAGAGAGCCACTGCTGGGAACAGCACCCTACGTGAGACTCCGTCTCACAGCCTACCTTGCATCCAGGGCGACAGCTCAGCTTCTCTTGCCAGTGGAACACGAGCAGAAGCAATGTCCATCAGACATGGGCTCAGGTTTTGAAGAAGTAAACACAGCTCCTTGGCTTCCTTTCCCATTTTTATGGGAAGTAGAAGTAGAGGACGCCAAGACGTGCTGCTGGTTCTCAACCTTAGCTGCACAGGAGAATCACCTGAGGCTTAAAAAAAAAAAAAAAAAAAAAAAAAATCCCAACGTGAAGGCCACACCAGAAACCAATAGAATCTCTAGGGTGGGAACGAAGCACGGGTTTTTAAGCTCCACAGGTGATTCGAGTGATCCGCCCAGCGTGAGATCTGTCGAGGGGATGGTGATGCCACAAGATGGAAAAAACCTGCCTCTCTAAACAGTGCAAGGAGGAAACCCACCCACTGACAATAAACACACGCATTTGACTCTTAATGAGTGAGAATAAACTTGAAATATTTCAAGCTACTGATACTTTGGCGTTTCATTTCTTACAGGAGCCAGTATTACTATAATAGAGCCCGTTAGGAATCCAGACTTAATGGAAGGTTTTACTTTTTATTCCAAAGAAGACTCAAGATGTTCTTTGCTGCTACTATCTACTTTGCCACGGGATTGGGCTCAATCCTTGACGTCTGGAAACTGAGAGGTACCTGTGTGGGTCCAGAGGCCCACATGATCAAAGCAAACTATGCTGAAACAGCAACATACAACCAGCAGTACTCACCTTCCTATAGCCCCAATAGCTTCAAACACTTTCTCATGCATTATCTTGTTTTATCCTGATAAGACCTCTAGGAGGAGGACCTCTTCCTAAGTGATAATGATGATACCATTTACAGCTGGAGAAATTGTGACCCAGAAAGGCAAACTGACTTGCCCCAAACCTACATGGCTGTTGAGTGGCAGAGACAAATCTAGGGCTCAGTTTTCTAATTTATCCACCATGCCCTAAAATTCTGACCTGTTCTTTGGAGTCCCCAAGACAAAAGACAGGAAGTCATTTGCCAGGAAGAGGGCCAAAGTTTGGGTTTGCCTGAAAACCCTGTATGGTAGCTTTGGATCCTGGAAGGAGGGATCGAGTACAAACCTTCTATAGAGCCCCATGCCCAGAAACAGGGCAAGTCTACAAGCTCTAATATAAGGGGCACAGGCTAGTGAGTGAGACTTAACACCCATAATTGGAGCATTGTCCTCCCTTTGGGGTCAGGGATTGCTATTACCCAAAGTCCTCCGCTAAAATCCTAGGGCTCCCGGCATCCCAGGGTAATGAGTTTCAGAAGCTTCTTTCCAAACTTCAGTAGAAAAGACCTGTTAAAGCATGTGAAAACTTATTTTAAAAAAAACAAAAAAACAAAAAACCCCTGCTCATTTCAATTCCATGAAGTTGCCAAGGGCTGGACTTGCCGCCCGTACTATTAGGCCATGATATGGTGCCGAGTGGAGAATATGTGGCAAATAAAAGGGATCTAAATTTGCATAAGGAGAAATCAGGAGGTCACAGTCATGTCCCTGGTGATGTCAATGACGTCAGTGTGCCCATGCCCCACTAGGCTTAAACAGCAACAGGATCCCAATGAAATTCACTCCCTTTAGCAATATATTCCATTCATCCTGTTTACTGGACTGTGCTCTGGCTCTCCAAGCAGGTCACTGTGGCCCAGAAAATACATTGGGAGGGGCCCTCAAAGACCTTATGTAAATCACCTCGGGTCTTCCAGGCCTCTAGTAAAACAATTCAGAAGTGACCTTAAAGACAGCTGTTAGAGAGCCATCACACTGCACCATTACGATGACACCATTCCCATCAGCCTCCGTATTAATGGCACCCCCTAGCGTTGTGCAGTGCGTAGTGTGCACGGCAAAATACTTCCGGCCTTATCCATTCCTCCTCCTCCTTTCTGCAGGATGTAAGCTTATTCTAAGAAACAGGAATTTGCTCACTAGAGAGATATTAGGGGGCAACATGAAATGAAAATTCGGCAGCACCCCAGAAGAAAAGAGAGCTGTCCTCTCCATTCATCCCAGGTAACACTCTTAGATACGCCATATTGAAATTGAGTTGCTAGTTCGCAAATCTGTTCCCCTTGCCAGATTATGAGCTCCTCAAGGTCAGAGACTCTACCCTATCCCAGCACCTGGCACAGAACCTGGCACATAGTAGATGCTCAATATACCTTCATTGACAGATAGATGGATGAGTGAGCAGATGCATTTGTTCACAAATTTACTGAGCGCCTCTTCTCTACCAAGCACTGTTCTAGGTATAGAATGCAACAGTAAATAAAACGGGCAAAAATTCCATCCCTGCCCATGTAGAACTTACATTCTGGAAACTGAGTGAGTGAATAAAGGAGTAAAAGCACTGAGTAAATGTAGGCCTTAAGGAGATGTCTGTATGATAATGGTTGACAGCTACTGAGTGCTAACCTCATGTCCTCATGTCAAGGGCTGAATTTTCATAATCCGGGAAGCAGTATGATGAACTGTTAGAGAGCACGGCTATAGACCTATACTTCCAGAGCCATGCTCAACTCTGCCACTTGCTAACTCTGTGACCTCAGGGAAGTTACTTAGCCCCTCTGAGCCTTAGCTTCCTCAGCTACCAAATGGGAATAATACAGTTGTTGTAAGGATTAAATGATAATATTCCCATGGAGATCACTTAGACTGGTTCCTGGCACACACTAAGCATCCACAGGTAAATAGCTATTGTTACTATCCCATTTAAGTCTCCCATCAGCCCTATGAGATGGGTACCATCAGCATTTTGGTTATGCAGAAATGGAGGCTTAGAGGAGTAAAAGAAGTAACTAAAATCACACAGAGATGGAAGCTGGCAGAGCCAGATTCAAATCAAGCCTATTCAATTCCAAAGTCCACGCTGGTAACCATAATGACTTGTGCAATGACCGGCCTTGCCAGGGTAGGCATCACAGAGGGCCTGGAGGGGCTCTCTGGGAAAAGTCTCTTCCCAGAATATCTCCCCATGAGCCAACCACAGTTCCTGTGGGCCCCTGGAGGTGAAGCATCTTACTCCAAGCTCCTCCTACAAAGAAAGGACTCCCCCTCCTCCCACCCTACAACTAATCAACAGATGGCCAGCCATAAAGGACTCATCAGAGAATGGAATTCTGGGATTACTAATTTTTTTCTAAGTTTTGTTTTGTTTGGGGGGGCTGGAATGGAGACCAAGACATCACCTGGGAAGATCAGGCTTGGGCAGGAACTATACAGAACTGGGAGCAGAAGGGCCCAAGGAGAAGTGGTTACAGAAGGAAAAATCACCACAAGGGTACCGCAGATTGTGGGATGCCACACTTTTATATAATTTGGAGCAGAAGGAAAAGGAGGTAGACATGGTAAGGTGTTGGTGTTACTGGGACTCATGTGGGCAGACTCAATGCAAATGTGGCCCTTACAAAATTGCCCTCGGCTCCCTAAAATGACTTATAATGTGAGAATAGGTGAGTTTTCCTCCCTGCTATAGGCACAAAGCATCATGACCTTCCATTTCTGGTGTGGCAGGACAGGGACCAAGGGCATGAGTGAGTTGGAGACTGAGCTGGCCCAACCTTCATCCCCACCAAAGATAGGACAGAGTCCACCCTGAACTCCAGAGACGGCCGAGGTACCGTGGGACAGTGATTTAACTCCATAGAGTGGAGGAGAAGAGAAAAGGTGGGATGAAAAAGGAGGGAAGAAGAAAGAAGAAGAAAGGGATAGAGAAAGACCTCCTGCCATCTCAGACCTAAGTAACAGGCCAGGCAGAATTTTATCCTTCTGTGCCTTTGGATGACTTCACCCCTGCCCATTTTCCCTATTATTCTTTAAAGGATCTGGAATGAAAACTATCCAAAAAATAGCTCCTTCCCTATATCCCCCAAACGAGACTCTCTCTGCTCAAAGATCACCCATCCATATTAAAGATATCAATCACTGTATTTTTCATAGTCAAGGAAATGATCATGTTGTAGACTCAGGGAACAAAAATGTAAGAATGGAATTGCCGAGGGACAGAAAAAAGGTGGGAATGCCTAACGCTCACTGCTAAGGCTCATGAAACATTTTCAGAGCTGACATCTGATCTCTGAAGGATCCTCACCATTATTTCTCTGGGGGGCTGCAGAAGTAAGGAGAAAAGGTGCAAATGTCAGTTTCAGGGTTTAATGATGCTTGCCAATTTTGCTCCAAATAAAATTTTCTTTAATATCGACTTGGGTGTTAAGATTTATCAGCAGTGCTAAAAAGTCTCTGTTCTTTAGCCCATCCTAGAAAAGCCATTCAATAAATATTGGAGAGGTTATGCGTGGGTGAGTGGGTAGGCAGACAGATAATAGGATGGATGGATGGATGGATGGATGGATGGATGGATGGATGGATGGAGGGATAGATGGACGGATGGATGGAGTGGTAGATGGATATTGATGGATCAGTGGATGGATGAGTGGGTAGAAGAGTGAATGGATGCCTATACCATACATAAAGATTCATCCTTTGCTTTCAGACAGAGGTACTTTGAAATAGTGATCATTATGAATTGGTGTATAGCATTGGAAATGGTACCATAACTAATGTAGCTTTTTATGTCATTGGAGCATATTTAGACTAATACAACAGCCCCATATAAGGACTCAGTATTCTCATCGAGTCACATTTTTCAGATATTCTTTTATCCTCTTTGCACTCCTTCCATCAGATATCTAATTTTCTCCCACAGAAAATACCACCTGCTAGAACAGAACTCCAACATCACCACCCCAGCTCTAATCTCTGTCTCAACCTCCATTGTTTCTCCAGCTGCGCATTCTGTGTGTTCATCTGCAAGCCCCATACCACTTCGCTCTCATGCTTGCATGAATGCTGACACCATCTCTCCCCACCTCAACCCAAATCCCTTATCTAACCCCTCTATCTCTAAAGACTTAGTGTCTCCATTCTCCAAAGTTTTAATAATAAACTTAAAATCAGTTTTTATTATATCCTTCCCTCCAAATGTGATCAATCACCCTGTCATTTTATCTCACTACTACAAAGGCCTTTTGAAAATGCTCCCAGCCTCTGATTTTTCCTCTTTACAATCAGTGCTGTGCACATTTTTTTCATTCATTTATTCATTAATGCTACTCAAAGTATTCATGCATCTATATGCTCAGTGCTGAGCTCTGCATTAGGGATTCAAAGTCGCTGCCTTGAAGTATCTCCAAATCTCAGTAAATACTTCATAAAGTAATACATTGACTATACCCATCCCCTCCTCAAAAACGTTGGCAGCTCCTTATTGTCTGGGATCCACAATCATTGCCCAAAATCTGTCTTGTCCTTGGCCTTGGAGGATGGTTTTTAGTGTAAATTCAATTCAGTGCTTACAGAATAATTACTGTGAGTTGTAACCAGCCATATTGCAGCCTGGGCCCCTGCCCTATCCCTTCTCTTCTCAAAATTACGATGCTGAGACTTGGGATGCTGACTTGGGGCTCAAAGAAATAGCAGAATTGGCTAAAATTAAAATATTGGTGATAAATCAGATAGTCTCCTGGAGCCAGGAATGCTGATGCTGAAAGAGCAGAAAAAAAGGAGACGAATAATAATAGTAAAAATACTCTCCTGGAATGAAAGAAATCAAGAAGCTCAGTCCCAAAGTTAGCAGTTCTGGCACTTCTGAACCACACTAGGCACAGACCCTAAAAATGCTAGATTGGCTCCTAGGATGACGTCCATGATCCATCCCGTTTACCATTCCCTCTGATAGGAGCCACAGTAGTAAAGTTTTCAATAAAAAAAAAATATGAGTGAATGGAAAGGAGGAGGGAGAGGGGAAGGAGAAGGAGGAGGAAGAGGAGAAGGAGAAGAAGAAGAAGAGCAGGAGGAAGAGGGGGAAGAGGAGGGGGAGGAGGGAGAAAAGGAAAAGGAAGGAAGAAAAGGAAAAGAAAGAAGAAGGAGGGGCACCTGGGTGGCGCAGTCATTAAGCGTGTGCCTTTGGCTCAGGGCGTGATCCCGGCGTTATAGGATCGAGCCCCACATCAGGCTCCTCTGCTATGAGCCTGCTTCTTCCTCTCCCACTCCCCCTGCTTGTGTTCCCTCTCTCACTGGCTGCCTCTATCTCTGTCAAATAAATAAATAAAATCTTAAAAAAAAAAAAAAAAAAGAAAGAAGAAGGAAAAAGGGAATTGACACTTTATGATGCCTCAGTAAACTAGAGTAAACCGGATCTTTTCAGAGGGAGAATTTTCAGTCTGTAGGAAAAGCACTCCCTCTCTACAATTCTGAAACTCAAATCCCACAAATCGTAAGACAGAGGGATACAGAGGAAAGGAAAAACAAAAAGAGACATAGTAGAAAATGTGAACCATGATAGGCTGAAGCCCTGTTTTCTACACTCTGGATTCAGCTGGGTTAAGGACTTCAGAGCGGGAGATTGTCCAAGACCATCCATAGGAGGGAGCAGAGGCCAGCTTCAAGAAATAGAAAATCTACAGATGGGCAGCACCGGCGTGCTGCATGCCCTTCCTGAGTGGAGCACAGGCACCAGGCTCAGACAGAGGTGAACCTGGGTGATTTCAGTCATAGGAACACAGAATGTTAGAACTAGAAAAGACCTTTGCATTATATCCGAGGAACCAGAAGCTGATGGATGCTGACACAGGAGGACCGGAGCCCCACCCTGATTGACTGCCTGAGGCTTTGGAAATAGTTTTTCCTATTCTGGATTATCTTCCAAAAAGAGATCAATCTAAGAGAGTAATTATTTAATCTTCCCTCAAATGTCAACATTACCAAAAGGTTTGGGTTTGTTGGTCTTCTTTTAGACATTTGTACTCCAGTCAGATGTTGCTAAATTTTTAAACCCTGGTCCTAGGAGAGAATGAGGACTCTCACTAGAGATACAGGCTCCTGAGTACGTGAGGAGGAAAAAGGACAGGAAGGGAGGGAGACAGGGGCCCAAGACCATGGGCTTGCAAGAAAGATTGAAACCCTCACCGCATGTTTAGCTGCTGGATCCCAAAGATGTGTCTGACTCTCTCTGAAGTCCAGATTTCCCTTTTGTAAGTTAGGACTCACTTACCTTGCCCAACTGTTAAAGGAATTAACTAAGACAATGTACCCGACAAGGTACCTTATTACTTCTCTTCCATTCTTTTCTCTACTTGATTTGAGAGTTTCCCTCAAGCCTAGATGATTTTTGACCATCTCGTTGCCCATCAAATATTGACTAGACTGTGCAGTGACAGCGAAGGAGATGGATTTAAATTTGGTTTTGCTTCCCAGTAGCAATTTCTGTCCTGGGGAATCTAAAGAGAGAAAAAGAGGAGGCTAAGGATCTGTATCATCTGTTGAGTTGGTAATGGAACCAGTGATGGAGCGGAATGAGTGATGGTTTAATGGAACCACAGCCAACAGGCTACTACTGCGTTGATGATCAGTTCTTGCTGGAAGATGCCTTCTGCCTCAACCCAGCCCTCTCTCCTGGGAGTACCTTGACCTCTGACCAGGAAATCTGAGTTCTGGTCCGAGCTCTGCCACTGACTAGCCAGACAATCCTTAGCAACTTATTTATCCCTTTTAGAACTCCTCGTCCCAATGTGTAAAACGAAGATAATAATACATCCCCATCCTCTGTGCGGCCCACTGCACAGAGTGGTCACAAAGATCACAACAGGTAATTGCATAAAACCTGATAAATATAATTTTTATTTGGATGGCTTTAGGAAAGTCATGAAAACAATGTGTGGGGAGGATACTGAATTCAAGAGGAGCCTGCCCTTATGAGCCAAAAAAAAAAAAAAAAAGAAAAGAAAAGAATGGGCAGGGGCAAATCCCACCCCATGTCCTGAGAAACTGCTTTGCTCCTGTGCGTGCTTGGAAGAATTGGGAGGATCAGAGGAAATGTGTATATTTATAAGCTCAGCAAAGAGAAAAATGCCACCATAAAACTGAGTGGGAGGGATAATATAATAAAACAATACAGAGTGTCCTATAACCACGGAAACAGTAACAACGCTAAAACAGAAATAGCTTATTAAGTTAAAACCACAGTAAATCTGTCAGAACAACCCATACTAAACTCTCATCTTATGATAGTAAAAAGCCTCTTCTAGGCCTATTGTCTTTTAGTTTCATTAAACTACAGTTTTATAAGCTAAATTATTGCCGATTCTTGTTCAATTCCCAGAATGAAATCTAGTTAAACTCTTAATTTGGGAGATACATCTTTTGCAAGTGACAGATCCTTAATGGACAGTTCCCAAAGCCTGACAACTTGGGAATCCAAGGCACAGAAGGACTGAGCCCAACAGTTGAGATCTGAAAGCCTTTCTAGATGTGGCCACTTGTGACCACACAGAGGGGATTTTTATCCCCAGGCACCTTCAGACCAAGGAATAGTAGAACAAGAAATCTGATGTTTCTTTCCTCCAGCTAAGAGGGTTCATATCTCAGGGGAAGTTGAAGTTCAAACCAGCCAATTCTATTCCTTTATTAGCAAGTCAGGTCTACGGTCTCCATAAATCCCCATGCGCACTCGGCACTATATGTATCAAGCAGCACATAACTGAGGGATTTTAGTATGCCCCTGCTGGTTAAACCTGGGGTCTGAACTACTTACCTTACCCCATTCCCTGACAGACTTGCTCTCAATTCTTCTCATCTCTCAGTGGACCGCTTACTTGTTTTGTTGTTTGTTCCCAACTTGGTACTGACTATAATTATGATCTTTCTTTCTTTTTTTTTTTTTTAATTTTATTTATTTCTTTAAGAGAGAGAGAGCATGAGCAGGGGCAGAGGGAGAAGGAGAAGCAGGCTCTGTGCTGAGCAAGGAGCCCAACGCAGGACTCGATCCAGGATTCTGCGATCGTGACCTGAGCCGAAGGCAGCCACTTAACCGACTGAGCCACTCAGGTGTCCCTAATTATGGTTTTTCTGCTACCATATCTTGGGGTTTTCCTTGCAGCAAGCCTGCCTCCCTTACCCATGCAACCCCAGGGGCCTCAGTTGGACTCTGCTCACTGAGAGACTGATTCTCCTGCTCTGGGGATTATCCAGGTCTGATGGAGGGAGGCGGCACCTTAGCGCCTGCACAACAGAGGAAGTGGTGAAGGGGGAGTGGGCAGGGATCCGTACTGAGAGAGATCTCAGTGATGCATGCTGCCCCAGGCCCTTAGTGCCATGGAGAATTGTATATTGATTAAGTTAATATAAAGGACCACACCTTGGATAAAATTATCCAAGTCCTGTTTGGCTTATGACAACCTGGATTTTTACCGATGTCTGCTAGACAAGCATTTTTGTGGCAGTGTCTCAGGAAAGCATTCTTGTTTTCAGTGCTACCCACATACCCAGTTTTATAAGCTAAATTATTTCCCCTACTTGAGAACTGCCAACAATGATCTTAAGTACTCGATATAGCCATGTTATTTTTCACACCACTTAGCACCCCATACAACACCACCAATCCCTCTTCCACATATCCAAAACCTAGCCCTAGCCTCCCTTCCTCCTTCCCAGCCTCTTACCTCACCCACACGAACCAAATGTTCTCACCCGGCCCCATTCCCAATTTCCCCATCCCAACCCCCAACCTTCCCTGCAGGTCGCCTCAAGCTTTTACCTCTAAATTGACTTTGCCTCCAGAGCAAACTTCTCCCAATCTTCACAATTCTGATCGAATCTCACCTCTTCCTTGGAGCCTTTCTTGGTTGCTCCATGTTGGAAGTAATCTCTCTCACCCTTGATATCCCCACTGTGCTTCTAGTCCCATTCTAGCATTCATCCTTGTCTACCCACTATAACTGGGTGACTTACTGAGAAAGAAAGTAACTGGTGTAAACATGGTTTTCCCCATATCCACCTCAGGATAAAGGAGCCAACATTGCCTTTTTCCCCCCGGAGATCCAAGTTGGTCTTTACACACATGTGTAATGTGTATGGACACATATATTTCAGACCCACTGAGGAAGACTGAGCTGGGGTTACAGAAGGGGAGGCATGGAGATGAGTGCTGAGAGGGGACAGGAGAAGCCACTGGCTTGAGGAGAGAAGTTTCCTTCGAGACAGAAGCTGAGGAGAGATGCCAGTGGCCTCACTGACGGGCAGATGGCTGGGGATAGGAGACTGGGGCTGCTGAAGGCGGACAGTGGCTCAGGAAGAGCATCTCAATGACTTGCCCCAGAGCGTGAGGACTGGGAGGTGGAGGGACAGGCTCACTCTCTAGAGGGCCACTGTGTAGGCAAAAGGGCAATGTGAAGATGGAAACACCGTGGCCCGAGGACTCGGCCCCTCCCTGGTTTGGGGTACCAGCATTCATCCAAGTATAATGCATACCCCATTAATGGCTGAGATTTAATTTCCCACCAAACAGGCAGATGGAGACCCATGACAGATAAAATTTGATCTGGAAAAGTAAAGGATTATGGTGTGGGTTGTATTAAAAATTCATACCTGCTGCATCTGTGTTAAATTGCTCATGGGCAGGCTTGCCTTCCCAACTGCGTTGAGAACCCCTGGGGCTGGGGTCTTTTCCTCCCTCGTCCTACCCTCCCCCACCCCACCCCAAGCTTTCCTGGCCTGAATTATGGAAAGCAGTCCCTGAGGTGGCAAAATAAAAACTAAAGGAAATGATGCCATTTCACTGGCAGTTTGCAATCCACAACCGTAAAAGGCGAGTGACTAGGTCATCTTTCCATAAATCCCCAATTCTGCTGGAAAAGCAGACAAAGGCAGCTGGGGAGCCAGACTACAGCTTTGTTTTTGCAACTCTTTCCATTGCAATGCCCTTTATATATGCAGCCCGGGTGGAATGCATCATAAAAGGTGACATTTTATCACAGCAGTTTGTAAATTTTACAGAAGCAGACTCCCTGTAAATCACCCAGCTTATTCCCTCGCTGACTTTATTACAACAAATCCAGTCATGGATAAACTGTATGCCAGTTTACTTGAAATTTATCTTTTTTATTCAAGCTGAACTGAGTCCTTTTAATATTCTTCTCTCTTCTAATGATAAGGCATAATGATAACCTTATTTTCTATTCAGACAGCTTTAAGGACTCTCATTTCTCCGGAAATGCAGTTCCTATTCAGGGCCTCTTTTCCAGAGCCATTTAGAATTTGTTTGTTGTGTCAGAAAAAGTGGGTACCTCCCTGCGCCAGGTTTTTTAAGGCCCTGGAACTTTCATGTATTTTCATTCTTCTTTTTCCCGCAGCGCGTCTGCTTGCTCCGGCCCAGGGCTTCTCCCTCCTACAAGGGCTGCGCAGACACCTGTCTCCTACCCACCTAGCCCACCCACCTACCGTCCCGTCCCCCAGATCACCTACTGAGAGATAACACAACTCCATGGAGTAGCTCGTCCACCCACCCTCCTGTGCTGTCTGTTACGTGTGGCCACTGAGCACTTGACCTGTGGCTGGTCCAGACCAAGATGCACGTGCAAAATACACCTCGAGATACACGCAAGATTTAGTACAGAACAAAATGTAAAACATCTCATTAACAACTTTTGTATTGATTACCTATTGAATGTATGAGGTTAAATAAAACAGATTAAAATTAATTTCACCGGTTTCTTTTAACTTTTTCCATGTGGCTACTAGAAAACCTAAAATCCCTGTATTACTGTTGGATGGTGCTGTTTGGGGCACATCCTCTCTCCTTGCTGGATGGAAGTCTCGCCCTCTCAAGGAGGTTTCTCTGCCCTCCCTCATCACAGTGTTCTCTTCCTCCTTTGGCTTCTATTTCGCCAGAAGTGGACATGTCATCGTTTAGCAGGGGATTGCTAATTTTGTCATCCTAAATCCACAGGTTTCCCCATAGCCCCACAGGCTGGTGAGCATAGGAAGAATACTTACGAGTGATTTGAATTCTCCTTAGTGCCTCTGCTAGTTCTCAGTACACGGTAAGGCGCTCAGAGCCCAGAGAAGTAAAAAGATGTGGAACAGACAATTCTTGAACCTCACTGATCGAGTGGTCAGGAACACAGCTATTTACTAGATTAGCACCTTCTTGAAACGAGGGGCCCTGCCCTGATTATCTTCATATCCTCTGCAGACCCTAATGGAAGACTGCAGACAAAAAAGTGTTTGACCAAACACATGTTGGATTGACTGAGGTCATATTGTAACAGCAGGGAACCCAACCAGGGTGAACGGTCTTCACCAGGACAAAGAACCAAGGGCAGACCCAGAACCGGGCTCCCAGGCCAGTGGTCACAGCCACAGATTAACTCCTTGACTAAAAGGACAACAGTTTTCTCTCTTCTATAGCTCATTATGGACACCCCTACCCGGCCCCACGAGGCTATTTCCTGGTATTCACCATCCACCTGTATATGCCGTTTGGCTGAAAGTTAAACACCCCAATCAGGAGAGCAATGAGTACATATTAGAAAAAGGCTTTAAAAACTATTAGGGTCTGAAACAGAGGATTACACAGTCTGAATAATTCAGAGAAAATGACAGAGCAGGCCAAGAACCTTGCGAACTTGCCAACACGCTTCCGTCTACAAGCGTCTTGTCTTGCAAGGGGGTTCTCATCAACCAGAGCCCGTTGACCACACAGCCCTGGCTGCCTCCTCCAGGCAGGAAAGCACGGCACACTCAGGGTCTGGGGCCTGCCTAAGGGGTTATTTCCACTTCTTAGTCAACACACCTAAAACACCTTGACCTTAGTGTGGTGGACAGACCCAGGATATGGAATGAGGGGACAGGAGTATGAATTCCAGGTCTTCTGCTTATTATCAGAAAGAGTTATTCCTCTCTAATCTCAGCTTCTTTAGCTATACAATGGTAAAGAAAAGAAATCCCACCAATGATGTAATATGCTCAGAAATTACCAGTTCCTTTTCTGGATTCTTTCTCCAGATAAACAGCATTTGCAGAGATTCACATGTATGCACACACATAGCCTGATGTCTAAAAATTATCCTGACCCTTGCTACTTAAAGTGTGAGCCATGGGCCAGCAGTATCAGTATAAATTGGGATCATGTTAGAAATACAGATTCTCAGGTCCTTCCCCAAACCTACTGAATCAAGTTCATCAGGTGTTTCTTGTGCAGTATTAAGCTTCAGGAAGGCCTTCTGGAGAAGGCTGACTGGCACAGGAAGTGGGACATAGTTGAAGAGACTGGAGGCATGCGTTAATCCTGAATTTAGGGAATTAGAATAAAATCCACAACCTTGCTTTCTCAACAACCCGTTTAAATCTAAGGAGCCCTTAAGCAACTGAGGCACTAGGCTAACCAAGCCCCAGACCAAGGCTAACCAAGCCCCAGACCAGGGTGACTCATTCTATTCCCAACTGCAATCTGACCTTAAAATAGGTGAGCTCTGGGCCTCCAGGGGGTGACAGCCTCTTTGCAAGTGAATCAGGTCACTCTCTTCATCCTGCAGAGATTGGATGTCAGATTTCAGTAAGAGCTCAGATAAGAAGATGTACTTACCCTACAACTGGAAAGGATCAGTGCCTGAATGATGACGTTCCCTTGATGAATGAGCCCTGGAAGTACAGAAGGAATTCATAAAGATAGAAAGGAAATGAGGGGGCCACTCCAAGAGCAGAAGAAGACATGAACAAAGGCCAGAAAGAGAGACTATGTAGAAAGGAAAAGCCAACGAGAAGATGAGTTATGTTCAAGCAGAAGATTAGAGATGGAGAATTGTAGAAAGTGGGGGCAGATAGTAGGAGACTTGAATGCCAAGCTGAGAAGTTATACTATAGTTCAGGAGGGGCCCCAGCTGTTTGCATTTTGGGTTTTTGATTATTCGTTTATGGGAAAGATATGCCTATGTAGATGTTGAAAGATAATTCTCCAGAAGTCTGGAGTTTGTGTATATCTCAAACTATCTCTTCAAGAGATTGTCTGAATAGCAAACAACCACCTTAGAAACTAGAGCTAGTGTATCCCCTCAGGTCAGAGGAAGGATGTGTTTCCTGGCCAATCTAGAAAGCTTAGTGATCCCACCCCAGACACATTCCAGGGCAGTAAAGTTTAAGATGCCTCCTCCACAGCGGCGCCTGGGTGGCATAGCGGTTAGGTGTCTGCCTTCGGCTCAGGGCGTGATCCTGGCGTTATGAGATCGAGCCCCACGTCGAGCCCCACGTCGAGCCCCACGTCGAGCCCCACGTCGAGCCCCACGTCGGGCTCCTCCGCTATGAGCCTGCTGCTTCCTCTCCCACTCCCCCTGCTTGTGTTCCCTCTCTTGATGACTGTCTCTATCTCTGTCGAATAAATAAATAAAATCTTAAAAAAAAAAAAAAAATGCCTCCTCCACAGCCTAGAGAAGATTGGCTTACTTTCCAGAGAAAAAGTAAGGTCTCTCTTTTTTTAGAAGTGAGGGATGGGCAGGTGCCAAGGCCCTCTATATGATCAGAACCTCCTTCTGTGGCTTTCCTCCTGTGATGCCCCCTACCACACATGCAGTGACCACCTGGCCCTCAGCATATCCCCGTGAGACTGGGACTTGAAGAGCTGCTGCCACCTTTGCTGTGTATAATGAACTGTGTTCATCGCTGACTCAGAGGTCTCCTGTTTTCTGTTAGTATAGATACACACACACACACACACACACACACACACATGGCAGGATAACTTGTTAGCTTGCACGTAGAATAAAAAATCTCAGGCCCTTCACAATTTCTAATTTAACAATATAGTGGGCTTAAAATAATTAAACGAAAAACACAGTGCTATTGACCCAGTTCATCAAAACCAGATGATAACAGAATTAATCTGATGCTCTTCTACAGGCAATGGCTAAACTTTCTGGCCATTGTTCTCATCTGGTCAACAAAATTCTGGGTTAGGAAACCTCTTGTTGCCACAGCACAAGTCTGAGCAATTCAGCCCTGTGCAGAGATGCAAAACCCAACAGGCTTTCTCAATATAAGGAAAGTGACAGGAATTTTTAAAAGAATAAATTCGAAGTTTTAGCATGGCATGGAACAGTAGGAATGGGAATTTAGGTAGGGGGAGCTTCAGAGACGCAGACCACTTAGAAATGTAGTATGAACTTAAATAATTGCATGTGAAGACACTGAAAAGTCTCCTTAACTGAGAGTAAAGTGTATTATTCAGTTTTTTAAAATTCTTCTTTTGAAAGATTTATTTATTTGAGAGAGAGCATGAGCTGAGGGAAGGGCAGAGGCAGAGGGAGAGGGAGAAGCAGACTCCCTGCCGAGCAGGGAGCCAGATGCAGAGCTCCATCCCAGGACCCTGGGATCATGACCTGAGCAGAGGGCAGAAGCTTAAGGGACTGAAGGAGCCAGGCGCCCGCTAGGCATGTGATCTTTTAACAGTAAACTTCCGAACCGGTAATGGTGAGTTCATCTGCATGATAAAAACCTTGCAGTTCCCATCCCCACAAAAAGGAGACTCTATCCCAGGACCCGGAAATCAGGAGCTGAGCTGAAGGCAGACACTTAACCAACTGAGCCACCTAGGTGCCCCATCAATTCTTTAAAATTCTGATACAAACTGCAATGAACTTAAGAAACAAAAAAACCAAAGCATTGAAAGAAGAGAAGCCTGAATAGAAAGCAAAAATGTCTAGATTTTTTTTTTTTTCATTTCTGAGCAAGGAGAAACAAGGTAATAAACACTATATCATGCTTGTAGTTTGGCCTATAAATTATACTTAACTCTTCTGGAAATTATATATCCATTCCACGGAGTGGATTCAGTCATCCAAAATGAATCCTTTTATTATCCTTATCATGTCCTAAAGGGAAAGCACTCATTCTACCAATTAAAGAAAAAGTTCCTGAGGCAGACTGACAAACCCAACCATTTCAGTTAAGAGTTGGCAACCACTAAAGGCGGAAGACATTAAAAGCATATTCCGACTTGTGTTGCAAGCACATGGTATCTAGTACATACAGACGGTATTCCGGCTCTACCACCAAGCCTGCTCTAACCAAAGCCACCGAACTACCTCCATTTCATAGGATAAAAAGTCACTTGACACCAGTGTCTCTTCCATAGCCCTAACAACCTCCCCCTTGATTTCATCTCAAGTCCCCAGACTACCACCCCACACACTGCATAAAGCAGAAACAATTCACGCTATGCTTTTAATCTTCATACCAAATTTTCATAATTCGTTCAAGAAAGCTCCATCTTAGTTCACCAACTGCAGGGTTTGCCTCCTTCTTTCATCAAGGAGAAGGACTACAGAGAAGCATCAACACCCAGAGAACACTGTCCGTGTGAGAAAGGGTCTGCTCTCCTCCAAGAGATACATCAACAAGGGTAGCTGGTGTCCCCAACTCCACTCAGTCCTCAAGGACAACGCTAGCATGATTAGAAAAGGCACTCAGGATGCCCGGATGGCTAAGTTGGTAAACTTAGTCTCTTGTCTCTTAGTTTTGGCTCAGGTCATGCTCTCAGGGTCGTGAGATCAAGCCCTGTGTTGGGCTCCATGCTCAGTACAGAGTCTGCTTGGGATTCTCTCCCTCTTCCCCTCCCCTGGCTTGTGTTTTCTCTCTAAATAAATAAATAAATACATCAATCTTACAAGGAAAAAAAGTCACTCAGTGGAAGTCGAGAAAACTGCATTCTAAACATAGCCCTGTTACTAGCTAATTTTGAACCTTAGGCAAACCACTTGACCTCTCTGGGGCTCAGTTTCATCTGCAAAATAAGGGTGTTTCATCAAAGGCTAGCTTTAAAAAGGTATACCTGCATGAGTAAGAGGAGTAGTGACCTGGATAAAGAAAATGCAAGGGGGAAGAAAAAAAGAAAGAAAAGAAAAGAAAAGAAACCTTCCAAACTCCCAAATAGTAATAGAGAATAAAACCTAACACAAAGATATGCTTTATATTTTTCTTTGCCCTTTTTCATACTCTTTGTCCATTTGACTCTACTAAATATACAAAAAGAACCACTTTTTAAGTACATATCCCAGGTGAGGAAACAGAAAAATCACAATGCTGGTCAATGGTACAACTGGCACCAAAATTAAGTATGCTAACTCGCAGCCTAGGACACTTCATCTACCCGTTAGGGGCTGCCCTCACGTTGTAAGGAAGGGGATCATTAGAAGCCCTATGGCTTCGATAAATCTCAAATGGCGTTCCACTCAGCCAGGATGGCAGCTGCACCCACGTCCTAGAACAGGATGTGCTTTAGGATGGAAAAGGGGCAAAAGATTCCCTCTGAAGTTCTCTGGGCGCTCTCTACCAGAACCATTCTTGCAAAACCATTTGAAAAAACTAGGGGTCTCATAAATCGGGAGCATTTCCATCACCTTGGAACTCCCATTTTTACTTTGTCAAAGGATAAAAACGCCATGTATCAGATATTTGGATGCAAATGAAATGCATATAAGATACCTGGAAAATCAGTCAAACTCTAATTCCAAAGACTGATGGTATGACATTAATGTTATTCATGCAGTGCTATTCTGAATTTCCCTTTCCAGAATTCAAATCACTCTTTCTTTCTTTTTTTAATTCTATTTATTTATTTATTTGAGAGAGTGAGCGAGTGAGAGAGAGAAACGAGTGGGAGGAGGGACAAAGGGAGAGGGAGAAGCAGACTCTCCGCTGAGCGGGGAGCCTGATGCAGGGTTCAATCCCGGGACTCCAGGATCATGACCTGAGCCAAAGGCAGACACTTAACTGACTGATCACCCAGGTGCCCCCAAATCAGTCTTTCTAAGACAACTTCTATTTTGTGTGATCTGAAATGAACCTGGCACTTCTTTCCTTTCATTTCTCAAACCCCCTAATTGATTTTTGAGTTACTAGTTACTTTTTAAAAAAAAAATTTTTGATTTGAAAATAAAATGCAAAGTTATTACTATTCAAAAGGGGGGAAATGTGTTGTCAATAATTTACAGGAGTAAAAAGCACACATTCGACCGTGTGGTAAACTGAACGTCTTAGATGATCTGTGTGTAGATTTGGCACAACTTTTGTACAAAGTAGAATAAGGACTCTAAAGTAGCACTGCATGCTCAAGTCTAATTATAAGATGTAGTTACTTAATTACATATTGTTAGTACCTGATTACATAGATCTGTACTAATTCTGTAATTGTGCTCAATTATATTAATTAAGCCAGTAATCAACCCACAAAAAATACAAAGAATTTTGTATGAAGAAAATCCTTAGCAAACTGGATTATACTTAGCAAGAAATAGCCTTTAAAAGCAAAGCTGTTTCTCACACTTGTCCCACCCACAACCTCCCGACCTGTAACTGCTGTCCTAAAGTGTGCCTGTACACAGATGCACTCCCAGTGTAGACTCAGTCATGGGGCAGGGGCGAGAGAAATAGTGACTTAAAGCAATGGAGGGAACCGTGAGACCCACTCAAACTCTGTCTTTACAATAAGGGAAACTGAGCCCCAGATAGGCTATCCACCTTGTCTGAAATGACACAACTAGCGAATGGCAGAAATAGTCACGAAACCCAGTTCTCCAAATTCCCAGCTCAGTGTCCTTTCCCTTTACCAGGTCTTCATGCGGGAAGCCACGGATGCATGTCTGGAATTCAGGAGTCTCAGAGACCAGGGCATTTGAAGACACTAATCAGAACGAATGGTCCAAGATATGCTTTCCCTCTTCAACTCAGCATTAGCCATCTGGGATTGGCTTTGACAACCCAAATTCCAAAGAGCAGTGCCTGAACTAGGCAGAAATTTTCATTTCCAGGGCACCTGGGTGGCGCAGTCATTAAGCGTCTGCCTTCGGCTCAGGGCGTGATCCCGACTTGTGGGATCGAGCCCCACATCAGGCTCCTCCGCTATGAGCCTGCTTCTTCCTCTCCGACTCCCCCTGCTTGTGTTCCCTCTTTCACTGGCTGTCTATCTCTGTCAAATAAATAAATAATATCTTTTAAAAAAAAAGAAATTTTCATTTCCCTCAAATAACATAAACTCAGAGAAGATAGAGGAGAGCTCCACATAGATTATCTGGACCCAGGCACTTCTAACTTTCTGCTCTGCCATTCTTAGGGTAAGAATCTTGTTCTCATTCTCTCCCAATGGCTGTATGATCTCCATTCACGATTTCTGTATTCCAAGCAACAGGAAGGAAGTAAAAGAAGAAGCAAGAAGGAGTGGTGTTTATGTTAAGAAGTAGAGCTTTCCCAGAAACCTTCAGCTTACTTCCCAGGATGAAGCTAGAACTTAATGACATGGATAGTGCTAGTTGCAAGCTAGGTAGGGAAACGAGGTTCTTTAGCTGAGCACGGGCCACGGAGCACAAACCAAGGTTCTGTTAGTAACAAAGAGAGTCCAAATATTGCTAGGAGACCAGCGGTGTCTGCCACATTTGCTGACTCTGTCTTTGGGAGTGTTAGATAGACAGAAAGGAAACAAAGATACAGAGATGTTAGACTTAGTATTTAAAAAAGGATACAATGTCAGGACTCAAGGAAGCTGAGCTTCAATTCCCTCAGCTAAAAAATGAGAGGGGTGGACAAGTGCAGCGATGTCCACACTTTTTTTTTAGCAACAGAACCCATCTTGCAAAGGGGCTCTTGTGCAGAACCCTAGCTATTAAACAGATCACAGGAGAGCTGCTCTTCTCTCTCGGTGACGCTGGGTGGGGTAGCAGGGAGGGAGACTTTGGCGGGCACAGAGTCCCCTTTAAGGAAGGACTTGTTGCCACCGCCGCTAGGTTTGAGGGCAACAGACAGCATTTAGCTCTCAGCTCTTTAGGCACTGCCTCCAGTTGCAGAGTCCTCTCAACCCAGACCAAACTCCTTCCCCTGGACAGCCCACATTCAGTGATGGGCCAGCCACCTTGGCCCAAGCCAAAGCAACGATGAAGGGCCATCCTAGCTCTAGACTCCTGTGCAGTGGACGGACACAGTTGCTGGGCTGCGTGCAGCTCGGTCTCTTCCTCTGTGCACTCTGGCTTTCCCATACCCTCACACAGGGACTGATCCAAGGGTGCTCCTTGTTAAACATCCTCCACTTCACACTCTATCTCTGGAATGGCTTCCTGGGAAACCCACCCCGCTACAAGGAGGTCAAGAGCCTGTCCTTCAATCTCCCCCCCCACCCCACTCCGTGGGACCCAGTAAAAAGACCATTTAGTTGATTGCATCCAAAGTTCAAATGCAACAATGTTAACCAATGAAACCAGGGGAAGACTGAAGTGTGGAAATACAGGGCGTACAGGGGAGCTGGAAGCTGAGTTTCCTGGTCTGGGGAAGGCCTCTTGGGAAAGGTGAATTAGAGCAAAGAAATAGAGAAACAAGAAATAACAAGATATACCTGCGAGAAAAACAAAACAAAACACGTGGAACATCTTTTTGATCACGGGTTCTGCTCTCAGATTTAAACAGCTGGTATCTTACTCTATGAAAAATGGATATTGTCAGGAATATATATAATCTAACTTCTTTGCTAATTAGCAGTCCATTTCCTCTCAGATACTTACCAAGCCTCTAGGGAGGGCTTCTCCAGGAAGGACCTAGTTTTGGAGAGGCCTTTGATACAATTACATTGCATTGTGCATATGTATTTATGGCCTGCTTCCTTCTTTGGAGAGGACAATCAAGAGTGCTGATAGAAATCTCTCCCCTGGGGACACCTGGGTGGCTCGGTTGGTTAAACGGCTGCTTGGGCTTTGGTTAAACTGCTGCTTGGGCTCAGGTCATGATCCCAGAGTCCTGGGATCAAGTCCCACATCAGGCTCCTTGCACAGCAGGGAGCCTGCTTCTCCCTCTGCCTGCTCCTCCTCGTGCTTGTGCTCTCTTTCTTTCTCTGACAAATAAATAAAATAAAATCTTTAAAAAGAAAGAAAAAGAAATCTCTCCTCTGATCAGCCAGAGAAAGTCACTGCCTGGGTCTCCTGACCTTTGTTGTGTGTCAAAGGATGGGTGCTGAAATTCCAAGAAATAGGCCTCCCTGTCCCCATCCCTGGCCAGGAAGAAATGGCAGGGCAGTGTGTAACCTACGACTGGGAGGGTGCAGAAGGTCACCCTAGTGGCTGCCTTCCAGAAAGGGTTCCTTTGAATCACAGAATCTCAAGGATGGGAAGGACTTTTTTTTTTTAAGATATTTTTTTAAGATTTTAAGATTTTATTTAGTCATTTGACCAGGGTAGAAAGGGGGGGGAGCACAAGCAGGGGGAGTGGCAAAGGGAGTTTTATCAGTCAAGGGCCCCAGCTACTGCTTCAGAAATCCACCACCTGTTTCCGTGAAGGCCACACTCCCCCCAGGCTGCTCCCAGACAATGACCGAGTGCATTATGGATATTAAATTCTGGAAAACACAGGACGCTCAGACAGCTAACTTTGGCTAGAGGACTCCCCGAAGGCCTTGCCAATCTTTCTGTAGCCCGCATGGCAATCCAAAATGCTTCCACCCAACCTCTCTTCCCTCTCTCCTGCAATTGGGTAAGACTTGTATTGCACTCTGATGGCTTTCTCAGCTTTTCTTGGCTCGATCCCTGTTATTCTTCCAAGGCATTTCCCTTAATAGATCATTACACATTTAATCCCATATTAGGATCTGCTTCTCAGAAGTCCCAGACTAATGTATCCATCCAATTCTATATGGACATCCCTCTTCAAGATGGTTACTCCCACCTAGACATAGCAACTCTGTAGTCAGGAAAGCACCACCCAATCATCACCTCCTTTGTTTTCAGAACTATGCTTTCATTAATGCAACCTGAATGTACTCACTTTCTTAGCAGCTATCTCACCCTGTTGATTCATATTGAGTATAGCATCCAGCAGCCTCCTTTTGAATAGGAATAAAATTCTTGGCCTCCAGCCAATTCCAACCCTTGGTTAAGATACAATACAAATTTCACTTCCTCTAAGGTTTCCTAACACATGCCTTCCTTCCTTAACACTCAGTATGTACCACCATTATGTAACACTATATAACCTTTTCTTTAAACATGTATCTCCCCAGGACATGACCACCTTCAGGCAAAGACCATATCTCAGTCTTCCCCTAAGTCCAGTGCCTAGATGGTAGAAAATGATTTTTTATTTGATCAATAAACAAATGTCATTTCTCTTTAGGTAATTTTAAAGCTCCTTGGGGGCAGAGATGGGGTTTTTGTGTCTTGAACCCCCTACATTGCCTTGCTCAAGGATGAGTACACGCAGATGTTCAATAAGTATGTACAGCATTGAGCTGAACTCCTAAAAGGCAGTTGGGACACCTCAGTCCCACGTCAAACCCCAGGTCAGAAAGGATGCTCGGAGCTAAGGAGCCAGAAGGGAAAGAGATGGAATAGGTTGGGCTTTCCTCTATGGGTGGGAAGATCTTGTCCCCAGGCTGCCATTCCAGAACTTACCCCCCACCCCTACCTCTGATCTGGGTTCCGCAGAATAGCTACAATCACCTTTCAAAATAATTTCTCACAATAATCTTTTCAAAAATCAGACTGTGTCACTTTTTTGTTCAAACCCCTTTGATGGCTTCACACTGCACTGAGAATAAACGTCCAAACTCAGTTTTAGGGTCACGAGGCCTACGGAGGTATCTGGCCGCTTTCCTGACCTTGTCTCCTGCCCCGGTCTTCCTCATGTGCCATAGCTGAGTGCTCTGACCTCCCTTCATTTCCCCAAACCCAACCTGCTCTCTCTATTTCCAGAGCCTTCCAACACTGCTCCCTCTGCCTAGAACTCTTCCTTCTGCATTACTGTCTCCTTTTCCTTCTGCTTCCAACTTAAATGCCGCCAGTGCAGCCCATCACACCTGCAACCCTCCCTCGCTATGCTTGATTCACGTTCTTCACGGAAGCCATCACAAATGATAACTGAGTGGTCCATGTTCACTTTTCTCAGGAATAACTTGCCATCTATCCCCTCAGGACAAGCAATGCCCAGGATGGCTCCAGGAAAGAGTCCTCCTCCCATCTCAGACAACATTCTGGCTTTCCCTGGCTCTGCTGACCCTCTCAGACCTGGCCGCTCCTCCCTTGATTTATTCTCAAGCTTGAAATGTCCACCTGTCAGCATCTGCCTTGGGCTCCGTGACCCATCTCAAGGTGAATCCCTGTGAAACCCATCAGGCTCTAAACGACTCATTACCTAAGAAACTTGAGGTTTTCTCCATGCTTTGCAGGAGTCAAACGAGACTTGAATGGAAAGGCAGGGAGGATATTTGACGCGGCCCCTTTTCTGCCTAAAATTATTGTGCTGCCATCTCTATGCTTTAGAACCCAACTTGTTGGGGGCAGGGTGCCCTGCTGAGCTTCTTCCTCCCAATGTCCCCTCAGGAAGTGAGGTGGCCCCTCCTATCCAAGAGCCTCTACGTCCACCCTCCAAACCCAGGGTTTGAGCAGGGTTCAATACTAGCTCTAAACTCTGGTACTCTCCTCTCCTGTTCCTCTCCCCAGACACCTCACCAATAGCCCAGAAAAGACTCTTGTCTCCAAAAACTACTCAATTGTCATCATGCATTCTCTCCAGTTCTGTGGCTTATGACTTTAAAAAAAACCCAAAAAACAAAACTCTACATCACTCATATATTTTCCTTAATGTTCAAAACTTTTAGAATTTAGAAACCACAGTAACTTTCTCCTCAAGCACCCGACTCTAAAAACTCAGGGTAAGGAGAAACTGTATTGGAAAAAAGAAGATGGGGAGGGAAGTTCACCAAAAAGTTAAAATTTGAGGCAGACTTTGCAGCCTGGATGAGACTTTACTAGGTAGGCTGATGCAGGCAGATGAATGACCCATGCAAAGAACAGCTGTGGGAAGGGTGACTGATATGGGCAGTGCCATTTGGGGGAAAAGTGGGGAAAGTGATTGGAAAGGCATGAGATGGGTAGGTCAGAGGAGACACTAAGGAGCTGGTGGAGAAGTGCGGAGTTTATGCATAGTCATCGGTGGGCCATGGTAGGTTCTGGAGCAAGGAGGGGCAGGATGTTAAAAACATTAATTAGATGACTCTGTGGAGTAGCCCAAATGAGCCAACCACTCAAGTCCTTTCAAAGAGATTGTGAAGAAATACGTTGGCTAAGTGACCCCTTCGGAAGACACTTCCATGTTGACTTTGGTCACTGAACCAGTGTAGCTATTGGGCAAAAGCTGTGTGGGCATGGATGGTCTGTGAAAGAGGGTTTGAACACTTAAGTACGAAGCAGGAAAAAGAAGAGTTGTAGATAAAATGCTGGCACAGATCACACAGAATTTTTGGAAAATCGGAGGATATTGCTAGTCATAGGTTATGGCTCACTGCAGTTCTCAGGTTGGAAGAGGCCTTGCTCCCTTCAGAGTCTAGATTTCAGATTCTCTTTGCTCTATTTCCAAATTCTTCTCAGGCCACAATTTAAAATCACAGGGCCTCCTCACTAAGCCAGCCTCCACAGCTCCCATTTAATGAAGTCTACGAACCAGGAAAGGAAAATGCTTGCCAAGTAGCCCATCCTCACTCTCCCTTAGCAAATGTCCAGCTGAAGAGCTAGCATAAGAAGGCTTCCCCACTGAGCTCCCTGGGGTTTGCACAGAAAAACACAGGCTTGGCCAGTGGCTTCCAAATGACAGACTAACTCTGCTCCCCACAAATGCTGGCTCGCAGGAGCCATCATGTATATACGGTTGTCTGGTTGCCTGTTTGCACCCAGTCCCACTGTGGGCTTTCAACAGACAGGCTCAGTAAAGGAACATTCATCTCTTATAACCACAGCACCCCCACATGGCTTTTTATATTTAAAAGCACTTGCATATGCAGGTGATAAAGGCTGACCATTTCTTTCCTCCTGGTCTTAACATCCTCGATGTCACTGGAAATAGAATCTCCCTGGGGTGCATGGGTTGCTCAGTCGTTAAGCATCTGCCTTCGGCTCAGGGAGTGATCCCAGAGTCCTGGGATCGAGCCCCGCATCAGGCTCCTCCACTGGGAGCCTGCTTCTTCCTTTCCCACTCCCCCTGCTTGCGTTTCCTCTCTCACTGGCTGTCTCTCTCTCTGTCAAATAAATAAATAAAATCTTAAAAAAAAAAAAAAAAAGAATCTCCCAGGGCTCTGGGCAACTGGACGACATTGAGGTGGGTAATCCTCCATCCACATGCCTCCAGCGAGACAGTCACGTGGTATCCAGAGCTGCTTCTAGCATAGACACATTTGGAAACCAAGGTGTCAATCTGGCTATTTCCTCTGAGCAAGAATGGGGGCAGGTCTGAGGAAAGCTGAGATGGGAAAAGAGGGTATCTGGGCCCCAGGGCTGGAGACAAGGAGCCAGAGGGTTTGTGAGCTGCCGCTAGGACGACTCGGTTCAGCCTCCTGTTGCCCAAAGCTCTGTAACAGGACAGGAGGGGCTCCCTCTTCCTGACACACAAATGGGATTTCGGGGACCAAAGGCTTCTGAGGTACTTCTCTGCCTGAGGCAAAGCAGACAGTCAAGGTAGCTCTCACTCACTACAGCCTCTAGTTAACTCTCTCTGGTCTTAGGTATGTCCTCAGTGTCAAATCTGGACTACTTCCTTAGAAATATAGCAAGGAAGCACATCCCTCCACCACAGTAACTTTGTGAATTCTTCCAGCAGTCAGTCTCCTGGAATGATGCCAGGAGGAATACCGTCTCTCCAGCTTACTCTCTTCCTTTTTCCCCTGGGTACCGCTGAAATACTGGACAAGCCTTCATTCCACAAAAGTATGCTAAAACAATGAGGAGTAGAAAATGAGACATCACACATATTTCCAACACAGAAGAAGATTATGCTGCAAAGACACAGGAATTCCTGGGATGCATGGGCCTGGAAAAGCCACTCCCCTCCCTCATATCTGGAACAGGCAGGGGCACGCTGTTCTGTGAGTCAGGGCTTCCTTTTAGAAGCAACGTCTGCCGAGGCTAACTCAGCTTTCACAACATGGGCTCCTCTCTGCTCTAGTGAGCACCTCCGATAAGTCTATGAGCCATACCCCCATCGGTGCCCTCGTTTAGCTGCTTATCCTGGTTCATGATTTGTCATCATTGAACAAATCCTGTTTCTACAGAAGGAGTGGGAGAAATTTAATGCCCTTCACAGGAGTGCTTTCCCTTTTCTCTCTCCTTTCCTTCTTCCGGCAGAGTCCCAAGACCCACAGGAACCCCTAACATACTTCTCCACAGTCTCCCATTCCACCATAATAAAGCTGCCAATTCCTAGGCTTTCTATAGTCTCTGCTGAAGGGAAAGGCACAGGTGCCAAGTTCCATCCCACGTGTGCCTTTCCCACCCACCCCTTGGCCATAGCTTAGGCGCCAGAGGTGAACTCCTGAACCAAAGGCAACCAAATAGGAAGCTGGCCAGCAGCCTATACAAAACATTAGCTGTCTCTGAAATTTGAACTCGGAAACATGGAAAAGTCGGCTCCATCATCAGTAGAAACCGAAACTAAAAAGATGCCTTCATATAGAGGTGGGGCCAAGGCACACTGAGGTCAAGTGCAAGCCACATAGTATGAGGAGGAAAAGAAAGCTATGAGTAAGAAATAGAGGACCTGGTGATAAGGATGAGACAAAGCAGTCATGTACAAGGAGGCAAAGCTGTCCTATGGAGGGAAGGAAACTGATCCCTGACCCTGCAGTGATTTCCATTCCAAGTGTAGCCTTACCCTTTTCCTCCTTCACTGGGGCTCTGCTCCTTGTAGCCAGAAGAGCCTTATTACACACACACACACACACACACACACACAGCACTAATACTCCTATATTTTGGTCTTCTAATCTGCATATGCTCACACATGTAAATGCATTGAAATACACATGCATGCTCCTGATTGGAGAGCTGTGTGCATGGGCCAGCCCCTATTCTAGTAATATTTCATATCAGCTTCAGTTCCTGTTTGAATTCAATCTTAACACATAACCCACTGTAGCGACAACACCTTCTGGTCAAGCACATGAGACACAGAAGACTTTTCGAGGAATTTAAAATTTTTGGTATAATTTTAAAAGTTAATGAGCTCATGCACAAGATGTGTGCTGCTTATGGGATGCATGGTATAACTCAAAAAACAACTTTTTTTTTCTAAAAGAAAGAACTCCCAGCACCTGGGTGGCTCAGTTGGTTAAATGACTGACTCTTGGTTTCAGCTCTGGTTGTGATCTCAGGGTCATGAGATCGAGCCCTGCATCGGGCTCCACACTTAATGTGGAGTCTGCTTGGGACTCTCCCTCTCCCTCTGCCCCTCCCCCCTGCTCTCTCTCTCTCTCTCAAATAAATAAATAAATCTTTTTTTTTTTTAAAAGAATGAACTCAAAGATGCCTATAACTCTTAGAAATATCAACATAATTCCTTATATTTATCTCAGACTTTAAACTTTCTTAGGCCACTCCACATTCCATATGCTAACAATTCTTGAGATTGGTTAAGTTACCAGTGTGAGTGAGCCTTGTTTTTAGAACAGAAAAATAGCAACTCACTTGGTATGCTGGTGGCAAATCCTGCGTTAGAACCTTTGTCTCCATCGATCCTAATCTAGCAGCAGCATCTTAATTATTCTGCCCTTGATCCCAATATTAACACAATTCAGCAATGCAGATAGTAGCAAACACTGTAAATCACCCGTTCTTGAGACAGGCATTTCCTAGTGTTGGGACAGATGTCCTGACATCCAGGTCTCTGATTTATGCTTAATTTATGCTGATTTGCACACTTTCTTAGCTGTCCAGGGGGTGTGTGCAGAGCCTCCTCTCGTCTGGCTGATTCATGGCTTTACGGTTCCTGCTATATATACCCCTGGTACTGACACCTCAGATGACCAATGACAACTTTGGCAGCTGAATAGCAAGTTCCGAAATTCTGCTGTCCCCCTTGGGACCACTGTTCTCACAAGAGCGGTGATTCTGCAATGTGCTTTAGATATGATTGAGTATTGGCAGTATGGATAAAGGGGTCATGCATACATTGAGTATGACCAGAGGAGAGATGCTGGTCATCACGTAATTTTGAAAAATAAGAAATAAATCATGGTCAAGAAAAAGAGAGGAGATTCCAAATGCTGCTGGTTTTTATTTTTAAAACTTTATAAAAATAGTATTGATTTTTAACTTAATTTCTGGAAGTTGGGCATCCATATAAAGAACTTGATACACTTTTCAACCATAGCTTTTTTAAACCAAAGCCAGGCCTAAAATAATAGTACTGTTTGGATTTGGATCAAATTCCCACAGAAGTGCCCCACCTGGTTTGATTTGACCTTCTCAAAGGCTTTGAAGGTAAGATAAGTTCACAGATGAGAAAACCAAGGACAAAGAGATTCAGTGTCTCATCCAGAGTTGCTCAGATGGCTAGTGACAGGAATAAGATCCCAGACATCAGGACCCATTGAATAAATATGTGTTGTTGGTCTTCTCCAAACACATAACAAATTTTCTCTAAACCTAATGACAGAGAGACCTTAAAAATAATATCACTGAATTAAAGCCTGAGACTAACCAAGGATCAACACGACCAGCCAGTAGACCACCAACTCTGGCTGCCATAGCAACAGACCCTTCCACCAGAACAGCCCAGATCTTCTAGAACACTCCACAGCAAGTGTCAGCAGGAAGGAAACCAGATGCTGCCCCCACATACTCGGAGAGAGTCAGCTGAGCCTCCTTTAAACTTTTCTTCTGCTCCATGCATAGAAAAGAAACAGTTAAACTTTGAGGCCCTATGGAGACATTATCTTAATACCTTGGAAACATCTGCTATTCACATCCTCATTAGGTAAAAGCATCACGAAGGCTTTTAGGGTTGGGGGTAGTGGAGGGACATCACATTGCGACAGTCATGTCCCAAAGGAACGTTAGCGTCTCCAGTTGTCCACAGTTAGGAGCGGCTGCAGCCAGTACCAAGTTACAGGACTGGGTTTTAATTCCTGAATGGCAAGGCTGCTACTTAGAAGAAAGATAAATGACCTCTGTGTGTGCACACAGGTAAGCATAGAGCTGTGAACTATACACCTATACACGTATGCATCTGGTGAATTAAAATTATAGCTTCCCCTTAACAACAGTTTTGTCTCCTGGCTAATGCCCATGATTTAGTCAGGAAATCAGCAACAAGTTCAACCTTAACCAACAGTTCTCAATGGCATGTGGATTTCTTCAGAAGGGATTGCTTTAATACCGTTCCAGATAAGGTAACTAGTGTACAATTCTGGATTTTATGTAGTAATCAAAGGTTACACTTGTCAAGTGGGGTCCATAGACCCCTGTTTTAGAATTAGCCAGTGTGGCTGTTAAAATTTCAGGTAATTGGGCCCCAGCCCAGACCTACTGAATCAGAATCACTGGGGTTGAGTCCCAGAAAACTGAAAATTTAATAGGCATCCAGGAGATTCTTATGGATTAAAGAAAGATCTGGGAAAGACATAAAAGGTCAAGGTCAGGGCTCAAGGTCAGTCCTGCCAAGGCCTATGCCCCTAAGGGCCAAACTTGCTGATCTGATAGAAGCCCTTTCCCCATCATCAAGCGGAGCCCAGGCATTGTCTGGCTCCCCTGCACCTGGCCTCTAACTTGGGGGGGGGTGACAATTTTTAGCCCCTACACACCACCATGAGCATCAGGCTACAAACATCACAACCTGCTCCATTGAGGGCAGCTGTCTGTCAAGCCACCAGTCCAGGTTCTCCTTTAACCTCAACTTTCCCATAGGGAAGCTCTTGACCTTCTGCCATAACCTCTGCCAGCCTCTCCACTGACTGGACTCCATGTATGGTTTCCTCTGTATCACCCTTTGTAAGCTGATCATGGAAGAGACATCAGTTTCTGTGTGGTAGTATTGTCCTTATGTGGATGCTATGACCATTATCTGGTCAGATCTTACAAAGAAAGACCCTTCCCTGTGTGAAAGGGGTGGGAACTCACCTACAGTGTAAGTCACTCTTGGCTTTAATTAGTTGAAGATGCGATGAACTGACTCTTAAGCTGGAAACCCAAACCCTCAGGAAAATGGCAGACAAAGTGGTAAGGTGGCTGTGATCTATCGTGGAGGAAGGTATGAGTTGTCATCTCCAAGTGAGGAGAAACAAGGGTTTGGGCAGGAGGCGCTCATGTCTGGAAGGTTGTGCCAATCCTCTCCTCCCTTATTGTTCCCTAGGCCCTATACCCGTGCCCCCTACACACACACACACACACACACACACACACACACCCCTCAAGTGTACATTAAGATTATCATGAAGGATCACAGGACGGGCCTGAAAGCCTTGAGTACAAACTACTTAGGACAGGATCATAAATCTGAAGTTCGTAAACCATTCCTACTTGCTGCCCCCTAATATTTAGTAGTACTTAAAAATGCCAGCTGCTTCAGCTGGGCTAAGAGAATCAAGAGACAGGATTTTTATTCTCTTGGGAAAGATGCCTTCCTATAGAATGTCCTCTTAGGTCATGTATAAGTCAAACTTCAAAGTTGAATTATGAGTATATCCATTTTTGAGATAGGTAATTTAAAGTCAGAGGATGGAGGAGAGGAAGATATACTCCTGAGGCTAGCAGGGTAGTGCCGGCAATCACTGAATTATAAGAACCCAAAAGGAAAGGTGAAACACACCAGGCAAGATTCAAACGTCCACAAAAAAATTTTTTTTTCTGCCTAATGCAAGGGAAAAGGAACAAGGCAGCAGGTTGGAGGAGATGTGTATGCCAGGGTAAGTCCACTGGTTTTGTTAAGTATAAGAGGCAAAACCCCTTCTACTCTGATTTTAAAAGAGAGCCAGAAGTTTATTGAGAGCTAATGAGGTGTCAGGTATTTTTCTACACCTTTTCATCTATCATCTCTCGTAATATAACCAAAACCTCTGAGAAGTAGGTGTTATTATATTGATTCACAGAGAAGAATGTTGAACCTCACAGTGACTCAAGCAAAATAAGCCTGACATCAAACACGTAGTAAGTGGCAAAATCAAAATTCAAGCCCAAGTCTGGCTGATTCTCAAATGCGTTCACCTTCAACTGCGTTATACGGCTTCTACCAGGCACATACTTAACCCAGAGAATCAACCAGGATCTCTGCTCCCAGCGGTACTGACGCCTCCCCTGGGCCCGCAAATCAGCTGGTTTGGACCCTGACAGCGGCCGGGCTGGAGAGGTGATGGTCAAAATGCCTTGGGCCTCCTGGCCCCCAGTGCTGTGTTTTGCTGCCGTGGTCAGTTTCCCTGGTCCCACCCCGTGTTTGTTGGCACTCGATACCAATCCACCCACCACCCCCACAGAGCATCCTACCGTGCTAAGAAGCCAGGAATGGGCAGTTTATGACACATAACATGGTTGTGTCCATCCTAAAGATTGAAGTTCTTCCATGAATTCAAACCTACATATATGACCACAGTCTCTGACTTTTCTAAAATCATGAGTAACAGAAAATTTGCTATTACAAAGTTTGAATGTTGGGTTGGTAGACTTTGTTTTTCAAAAGGGAGCCAATGGTGTGCAGCTGGGTTGTCTCTGGCAGTATGCTTTTCTAGAGAGTCAGCCAAGACCACATGGAAGCGAAGAAGCAAAGATGCACTTGACCCATCTGAACCCCTAACAGCATGTTCCAAAGTGAAGCACTATTCTACCAGAGAATCTACAACATAATTCACCTTCTTTCCCTTCAAAACGTGAGTGATTTCTTGCTTTGGCTGAAAAAGGTGTGTTTGACCAGAACACCCTGCCGCACATTTGCAGGAACCACCTAGATAGCCACCAATCCATATGCTAAGCAATCAGTGCACTCACTGCATAGGAGACAAGAGATGCTTTTCTACACCGAGGCCACAATGCACATTCTTCACATGTCGAGATCCTTTGCCTTCAGCAAACCACCAAGAGACTTGAGGGACTTGATGATCACATGGGGGTCCATAACAACAGAGACCCTCCCTGAGCTACTTAATGTGACTTCTGTTGTTCCCCATGTGCCTGTGAGAGTGATTGCAGTTACAGGCGTGATAGCTAGATCACATCAGGTGTGGTATCTGCTGAATAGAGAGGAAAGCAGAGGTGTAATACATGGGGCTCAAGAGGTGAGCTATCCTGGATACATCACTCATGAGACCCCCTCTCCGAGCTTCCCCTCCAGCTAAAGCTGCCCGACCCCAGGCCCTGCTCTAGGGAAATGGTGTTAAGGCTAACTTTGCACAGAGGCAAGTACCCATTGCATTAGAGACCAAAGAACAGCACATTCACATTCTTTTTAGTGGCCTTTAGCCTGGGCTGGCTCAAGACTCTGCCCAAGCAGGGAGAACAATGATCAGCTGATTCAGATAGATGACATTGCTCATGAATTTGACTTGGAAATACACAGAAGGCTGGTCGTTGTAGTAGCACAGACATAAGCTCCAGCAAGTAGGTGGGTCCCATTTATAAGACAATACCAGACTCCGTGAATTCTGGATGTGAGCAAGTTCGAGCCTCGCTGGAGCCTTCCAGTTCTTAAACACATTTCAATCTCTATAAGGCCCAGCAAGGTAATGGCCCTAATTTTTTAGATTCATATTTTCTTTATTCTCCTCCTACATATCCTTATATTAAACACTCCCATTACTAGAGGTAATTTAGAAAGGGTCTTTGGAAAAAGCTCTACATTATGTCTTCCTATTGAGAGAGATTCACAAAGCTCAATAATATATTAAAGGCTCTGACAAATCCTCCCCCCCCCAAAAAAAACCTTTTCACCTTTAACTAACATTTCCAAAAAATACTGTTTATGCCCCCCTCTTTCTTTCTCAGAATAACTATCAGTATCTTGGGAAACTGATAGAAATCCTTCCTAAAATAATTGGCCCTTTTAAAGATAATGCTGGCCTGTCAGTTGAAGGGAGAGACATCAGTTCTAAAGAAAGCTTTAGGGGAAGGTGGGAATGAAAAGGACTCTTTGGACTGGGAGCCCTAGATGGGCCAAGCATGGCGAAAAAAGGAAAGCGTGTGAGCAGAGGAACAAAGTCAGAGATGAGCACCACTAAGGGGCAGAGCAGGGAAAGAGGGAGGGTCAACCCTGGGACAAGCGGAATGAAAGAGGGTGTATCCAAGCCTTGCCATGAGGGCTGCCATTACGTTCCCCAATTCATCAAACAACAGTCTTTTAATACATCTATGACAGTCCTTAATTTGTTTTAGTCTGTATTCACGTCCCTGTTATTGTTTTAAATTTGCTGGGGATAATTTTAAACTAATCTTCTAATCTTTTTCCAAGAGCCCTCATCAATAACAACTGAAAGGATGATGAAAATAACTCTCTGTGTAGAACAAACTAAGTCAAAATTACCGTGGGGAGTAAATTACTCTAACAGAGATAGAATGTCAATGCCATCATTTATAAAAGATGTGTTGCCAAATGCTATCTCAATTCAAAAGTCTGCCGGGGTTGTAGCCTGCTCTTTTGCCAGAGTATCTGGGGAGAAAAAAAAAAAAGATGTTAGGCCTGGATTTCGGTCTCCATTGGCCCATCTGCATTGTAGGAAAGGTATGGAAGAGCAAAGGAAGTGAGGTCCTGAGGTGTGACACGGGCAAGGGAAGCCCTAGCTGTGCTCGCAGCTCAGCTCTGTTCTATGAACCCAGCCGCCCTCCACCTCAGCTCAGCCCCCGCCCCGGAAATGATCCCCTTTCAAGACAGTTTAGCCCTTGGAGAAGGCCTAATGCTGACAGGTGTGCACGGCACCGCGAATACAGATTGCTCAGCCCCCGGGAGTAGACGGAGAGTGTACTCAGGCTGGGAATGGCTTCCCTCCAGGACGTTGCAGGCAGTTTTCCCACCACAGCCCCATGGGCCCCAGATCCAGCAGCTGGTGGGTAGCAGCCAGCAAGGCAACATCTGCCTGAGAGCAGTGAAGAGAATAAATACCAGGAGAGACCTTAGACATCATGTGCTTCATTCCCCTAAACTTGCACATGGGAAACTGAGGCCCAGAGATGATCAGCAATTTGCCCAAGGTCACGCAGGCTAATGAAGGCCGGGAACAGAGTTTTGCCTAGAGCCCAGAAGATTTCCCACCCAGATTGCTCCAAATCCCAGCTTGATTGCCAGGCTTGCTTTCACTTCCTATTGTGGTCCCAAACTGTCATTTTAAGTGACAGCACTCTCCCTGCCCTAGCCAAGGCCCACTGGCTGGTCAGTTTAACATCTCTCGGTGAGACTGAGGGCCTCAACCTGGCAGGGCTTCACAGGCTGGTCACAGCGACCGACTGTGGCAGCGGTGACAGAAGCTGTTAAAGGGAGCAAACAGGAGCCCATAACAAGAACTTACAACAGAGGAAGCTCCTGCCGGTGGGGCTGAGCTCCCGCTGAGAATCTGTACGTTTGTGGTGAAGAGCCCTGCACAAGAGGGCAGCGATTCACAGGAGCCCAGTCCCCCAAAGCCCCCAACAAGGAGGGCCAGGCATGCTCACACGCATTCATTCATTCATTTGCTCATTCACTCACTCGTTCACTGCTGAGCATCAGAGACTGTGCTGGGGGCTGATATATGCAAGGAGGAAGCTGGATGGGGTAGGGGATGGGGGGTGGGAAGGGATGTTACTCCAGCTACAAAACTAAAAACCAGTTCAAATCAAGATATAACCTAGAGGTGGGAGAACCAAAGCAGAGACCACTGGCTCAGCCAGCCTCCATGCATGGAAATCCCCACCAAGCAGGAGAGGATAATGGAGCAACCAACAATCAGCAGATCACAAAGGGCTTCCTCCTTCCCATCCTCCCCAACAAGCTCTGCCTGTGGGCCCTAAGAAGAGCCTGACAGGTTACAGGCAAGATCCAGCAAACGCATGAGTGTTTCTCTTGGTACTTGCCAAGCATCCGACCTCGGCCAGAGTTAATAAACCCCTAAAACAAGACTTACTACCTCCTGGGAAAGAGATGGAAACAGAAACTTGAAGTGCAAACAGGTATTTCATGGCCCAAATCAGGGGAGATATGATTTAATAATATAAGGGAGTCACTGCCCTCCAGGAGATAGAAGTCCATTGGGCAGGTGGGTGGGGGACCTGAACAAAGCCAGCAAGGAAGGAGAGGGCACTGGCCAGAGAGGGAGCAGTGCAGACAGGGGGCTAAAGGAATTCGGGGAAGGAGAGCCCTTTGTGCTGCCTCAGCTCCTGCCCACCTCAACTCTAGACGCTTTCCCATCTGCACTCACTATGCACAACTATTCACATTTCCGTGGCACTTTACAGTTTACCAAGTTCTGTACAAGCAGCATCTCATCTCACCCTCACAAAAGCCCTGTACATTGGCTAGAGAGCTCACTCTAACCCACCTGACCTCAAGAAACGGAGGCATGGAAGGCAAAGTCTGCACCATGACGTGCATGTGGCTAGTGGGAGGTAGAACCACCATTCGGAAGATGGCTTCCCTGAATCCTAGTCCTCCTCCCCTGAAAGCACGACCCCACAAAGAGCATTGGCCCTCAGAATTATTGGCCCCCACCCCTTGCCACATTCTCAGTTAACGAAAACAAAGCTTTAAGATTTCCAATAATCAAGATTTTTTAAGATTGCTTAACATACACTGAGTTCCTATTGTAGGCCAGGTACTATGCTAGCTCTATTGGTCTGCAATTCTGAGAAACCAGGTTTTATTGTTGTTCTTTGCTTTTAAACCACTGTTGTAGGGGCACGTGGGGGGCTCAGTTGGTTAAGCAGCTGCCTTCAGCTCAGGTCCTGAGATCAAGCCCTGCATCAGGCTCTCTTCTCAATGGGAAGTCTGCCTCTCCTTTTCCATCTGCTTCTCCCCTGCTCATGCTCTCTCTTGCTCTCTTTCTCAAATAAATAAATAAAATCTTTTAAATAAATAAATAAATCACCGCAGTATATGTAAGACAGCTGAGGCTCAGACAATGAAACATGGGTTTCCAGTCGTGCAGTTGTATCAAAGCAAGAATTCTAACCCATGTGTTCCAATCTTTAACTCTCTGTTTCCTAAACAACGCTATTAGCCAGATGTCCATTGATGGACTATTTCAGTGAACTGAGTTGTTCTTGGTACTATGATGGGATGTATGGATTTTGGGGGGCTGCCTCATTTCTACCCCCTGGCTACTCATATCTGAAGCACCACTACCACCACCTTCCCCACTCCCCTTCACACCAGTTCATACACAGGCACGAGCGTGTGTGCAAGCATGTGCACACACACACACACACACAAGCATGTGAGGAGGGAACAGCTTCTCAAATCAAAACCATCCTGAGTCCCTTAGGGACTCCCCAGCTACATCAGAATGAAGGATGGAGTCTCACGGTTTTCAGTGCTTCGTTTTCAAGCACTCCCACGACACAGTGTGTATGACCCAAGGGAAGGCCTTTGATCAAATCCCAGCTGCAAAGAAAATGGTGGCTTGTTTTAAATGAAGTTGGATTATTTTAAAATTATAAGCCTGTCACAGGAGAATCTTGAGTACATAATTAATTTTTTACTGGCCTTCTGATTTACCAAAAAATAAAAAACTTTTTTTAAAAAAAGGAAATTACAAACTCTGAGACACCTAACTTGCCTACAAAGAAGGAAATAACTCTAAAGGAATTTTAGAGATCCAGGGGGAGGTAGTATGTAGCCATGGAGTCAGAAAGACACAGGTTGTAATCCCAGCTCTGCCATTTATCAGGAGTGTGACCCTGGGGATGTTGACCTCTGAGCCTGTTTCCTCATCTTCATTGTGCAGATGGCAATGCAATGAGATTGTTAAAGGGATTAAAGGACAAAGGATGTAAAATGTGAAATATGTGATACATTGAAGGTATTTAATGCTGGTCTCTCCCCACTGATGAGTCCTTAAATGCCTACACCTAAGACCTTCACTCCCAAACTTGGAAAGACATTGTATGTCCCAACCAGTGGTTCTTCATTCTGACTGCAATTGGAATCATTTGGGAAGCTCTGAAAAATCCAGTTACCCAGACCCTACTTCAAATGAATTAAACCAAAATCTTTAGAGGTGAGCCCCAGGCATAAGCATTTTTCTATAGCTCCCAAGATGATTCCAATGTGCAGCCAAGGTTAACAATCATTACCTAAATTCCTATTCCTGCACAGTAAAGACTTTGCCAGAAAGCTACGGTACTATCCTAAGTGAGCCTACTGTTAGATTTCCTCAAAGACTTCACTTCCAGAGAAGCTCCCCCATCACCTCTGTCTGCCATCCCTCCAAATACCTAGTACTCAACCCTCTCCCCAAGGCACCCATCATAGTCCCTCCCCCATCTCAGGAAAAGCTAGGTTATAGGTCATTTGCATAATAGTGGAAATTAGCAGCTGGGTTATTTCCCCAACCATTGGTCATTTTAGGCCTGAGGTCTCATTTTGCAATATATAAAAGGGGTTTTGAGATATCAAGGTTTATGAAGCCATCATACCTGGAGGGTTTTCTATTTTGCCTCAGAAATTACACCCAGGAAGTAACCACCTAGAATCCAACCTATTCTCTGTTTCTGGAAGTTTCTATCCTGGGTAGATAAGACAAGGGCTTTGAACTGCCAGTTTCACCCTACAATAGGGATTCCCAGGATGGGAAAACCTACAACGTTTTTAGCTTAAAGCAGAATGCTAAGGCAGCTAAAACAATGGCTTGGCCTTACAGAAACTAATTGCTCATGGCAAAGAGCAACATCTCTGGCCACATTCACATACTCCAGTAATAGAATCAGGTGAATACTCATGTCAAGCATACTTACAGATTAAAAAAATGAATACCTAGAGAGATCATTTAAATTACCCAAGTACAAATAAATCATAGGTAGAAATGAAACTTGAACCAAGGTCCGAGTAATACCAACACCTAATCTTTAACTGAACACTGCCCCACAGTGCCAGCCGCTGACTGACTCATGGTCCCAATCAGCCTTGATGCTGACTGATAGGAGGGTAGGTCCTAACAGAATCCAAGTTAGATAAAGTGACCAGATCACTACAACCATTCCTACCATCAGGAAAACAACCCCCAAAATAAACTTGCTTCTGTTATCAGTCAAGGTCCTAGCAGGAAACAATCCTACCCAGATGTTTAAAATGAAGAGAACTTAATCAAAGGACTACCCTTAGAGGAATGGGCAGGGTTAGAGAACCAATGGGATGTCAACCTCCCAGGAATGAATAACAGGAGGAAGCCATTTCTACCCTGAGGCCTGAAGGGGGAAAGAGAGTGGTATGATTGTAGCCTGGTGAAGGATAGCCACTACCAGGAGCTGTGGTCACCAGGGACATAGCCATGCCCAGATCTTTGGTGCCTAGCACAGTGGGGAGCTGGTAAGAAAGCCCAAATTCTCCCTCTCCCACACCCCCAGCTAGTGCCTCCCTCTGGTCAGACCCAATCAAAGCCAACCAGGAAGAGAGCCTGGATCATGCAGCCCGAGAAGATCAGCGTCCTTGGGGCACAGAATACAGCAGGGAAGGGAGCGAATAGTCTGGGTGGGGGTGGGGAGAAGTGGAGAATAATCCACATGAAGAGAAAAATGTAGCTTTACTGGGATGGTTACGCACACCGTAAAGGAATTCTTCACCTTTCAAAACGGATTTCTTTAAACATCCTTCCTAGTAACAATACCTGTGGCTCAAGGTGTTCACTGCCAGGTGCTTTACAGAGGTAGGGGTATGAATCTCAGTTCAGGCTCAAGGGTGCAAGAAATAGTACATGTTTTTATTTTCTATAAACTGATTTAATTTTATTTTGAGCTTTTATCCTACCAGGATGGCAGGAAACTTCACCTCAGTCATCTTTTGGGCTTTGCCAACCCACGGGGCAATGGTGCTAGGTGCCAAGCTACTAGGGCCCTCTGGCTTGGGTCACCTGTACTCACAGGATCCCTCAGGAACATCCACTGTCCTGGCTGACAAAGCCTTACAGAACCATCAGTGGCTCACTCCATCTTCGGAGGCACAGTGGATAGGCCCAGGCCCCTGTACCAAAGTAGGCGAACCCAACTAGAGCCTCACACACCGACAGCCATTATTCTTGAGGGCCTCGCCGGGAAGTAGGACCTGGGTCTCTGCTGCCCAGAGACATGCAGAACCTCTCAAGAAATTTGGAAAATCTCCTTTTAGTCAGAAGAAAGCCTCCCTGACTCTCGCTTTTTCTAACCACTTTGTTTCTTCCACAATTCTTCTTCTCTCTTCTACCTTCTCTGGAACGTCTGTATTCTCTGATAGGCGTCAGTTTTTAAAAATGGGTTAGAGGCAAGATGGTAGAAGGAGAAATCTAGGCAGGAAAACACATAAATTAATAGCTCAAAATATGATCCAGCTACACATATATTTCCCCAAACTTTAAGACGACACATGTCCCCTTTTTACTAATGAAGCTCAGAACAATTATTTACCCAAGGCTACACAGAAGGCAAGGATGCTATGAATCTTCATCCACCTACCCGCAAAGCCTACCTCCGAACTAGTCCAGAGATGGCAAACAGATCTACTTCTGGGCCTACTCTTCTTGGCTACTGTGGCAGCCTAGAAGCTGTGTTGAGAAGGATTGGGATGCCATAACTAGCTCACTGGAAACAGTGCCATGACTGATTACCAAAGACCTCTGTGAGTACAGAAGTTCATGTATTTTGCATCCATTTACTAGAAATTAAGCCATTTCTTATACATAATAAAATGAAATGGAAAAAAATTGGTTTGAATTTGTAAAAATTCAGTTTATACAAAATTAAAGGGGCACACCTATCTTGTGCAATGTATCTCCAGGGCCATGAAGAGAGCCCAAAGGGAGGACCTCCCAAGAATCAAGAATCAATACTTCTTTTAATACTAAATTTTATGCTTCTTGTATTCAAAAGGTAGCAGAAGGCAGCCATTATACCTGCCTGATATAACTTCCACTAGGGACAACCCTAGAAATTAACTTGTAGAACCTGTTATCTTTCTCCCTTCTTACTTTCCCTCCCCAGCTCCAACCAACCTTCTACCCCAAGAAAAGCAAGTCAGCAAAGTGTGGATTATTTCATTACATTTTTTTTTCATTCATTCTCCTTTCCACGACTCTTAATGTCCTTCCTTTGAGCACTGTGGGTTTGTTGTTTTTCCCTGATTTATGTGGAAGTGGGGATCTTTGTCAGTTTAATTAAGAAAAAATTACACTGCTGTAATGCTTGTCAACTTAATTTTCAGGATTTGTCTTGTTTTACGTTGTAAACTTTGGGGACGATTCGTACTGTCTTTAATCAACACTTGAAGGTTTTGTTTTCTTTTTTTCCCCCCTTTTTCAAAAAATTGTTTGTTTGCTTTCAAGCCCAATGTGGCAAAAATGTTTCACATTTTCCCTTGTTTCGTAACCTGTACCACTGTGATTACATTCACTTTGCTTTGAAGAAAAAGACAAATTGCTTGTGTTTTTATTAGAGGAAACAGATTGAGCATAATATAGTCAAGTTCAAAGATCACTAAACAAAAGTCAAATGATCTGGTTCCAGCCCAGTCTCCCTCAATTTTCTGAACAGTCTTAGATATTCACATGTCTTCTCTTTTCTGTAAAGTGAGTGTAACTTCACAGCATAGATGTGAAGCCTGTGATCACTTTGGAATTTATGGATCCTGTGTTAATGTTCTTTAGTTGCAAGCAAAACTACTAATGTAAATAAAAAACTGAAAGGAGGCTGAGATCATTTACAAAATTGCAGAAAGAAGTGAACTATCAGGCCTAGGAAAGACAAAAATCAAAGAAGTGCTGGAAATCCCAACCACAGAATTTGCAGACGTTTACCCAAGGGCATTACCATGTATGAGGGGATTCACTTTGACAGCTTGGCTCAAATTTAGAAGTTCCAGGAGACAGAATTCAATTGGCCTAATTTATTCCTGAAGCCAGGGTGCGGGATACTATTTGGAGGCCCAGCCTGAAACAGGGTCAGGGATACAGCAACTGTTACCATAAGAAGAGCTAACAAGGAGGTCGGGAAACCATACTATGCAGGTGAAAATAAACTGCTACCTTGGTCCACTGCTTGCGAGCTGCCCAGGACACAAATACACACACGTGCACACACACGTGCATACACACTCTTCTCTAGGCCTAGGACTCTAGGACAATTTCATCATGACCATATCTCTGTGGTCTGCACTTACAGATAACTTAAATAACCCAAGAGGAAGAGAGAAAACAAAAGAAAAACTTTTTTAATAAACAGTAAGCAACAAGATTTAAGTAGAGGCATCTCCCTACCTAGCCTTAAAACTATAGCTAGTGTCTATGGCTCACCACCAGCTGAGGTTCTGGTATGACAGAAGGAATGAGTCTTCTAAGGGATCTGAGCCCTCACTGGTCTTTCCCATAGAGGAAGACAGCAATCCCACATTAACTTTGACCACTTGAAATGGCACAATAAGGCTTCCTCACATTAGACCCTTTTGCTTTATGTAGCAGCCACCTGACTTCTTGAAAATCAAGGTAAATTCCTCTAGCCCAACCCTATCACTACCTCTTCCTGTCTCCAAATGGTCTGGTGGCAGTTTCAACTTCCAGTTCAGTGGATCCATTCGGGCCCCTGATTAAAGAGTCTTGCATTTGGTTACCACGACCTTTAAACCAGCGGAAGCCAGATTCCCAGAAACAGGAACCAAAACTCAGAAGCCGGTTACTAGATAAAATCATGAGCTCCCTCTCCCTCACTGGGTGAACAATAATGAAGGATGAGAATTAGGCAGATAAGAGTAACAGAGCCTCAAATATCAATGGCTTAAGCAAGAGAGGAGTAGATTTCCCTCATGTAAAGGCCCAGGTAGGTGGCCCAGAGTTAGTAGGGCATTTCGTGGCTGCTATAATGGACATTGTCATAGGCTCCTGATGGTCCAATAGATTGATTTGGTCCAAGCCAACATATCTGAATTCTAACCAGTAAGAAAGAAAAAGGAGAAGGAGAGGAGAAAAATCCCCTCCTGGAAGTTACATTGATCACTCGTATCCCATTCGCTAGATTTTAGTCACATGAGCTCCCACTGAGCTACAGAAGAGCTAGAAAATGAAATCTTTGGGGCGCCTGGGTGGCACAGCGGTTAAGCGTCTGCCTTTGGCTCAGGGCGTGATCCTGGCGTTCTGGGATAGAGCCCCATGTCAGGCTCTTCCGCTATGAGCCTGCTTCTTCCTCTCCCACTCCCCCTGCTTGTGTTCCCTCTCTCACTGGCTGTCTCTATCTCTGTCGAATAAATAAATAAAATCTTTAAAAAAAAAAAAAAGAAAATGAAATCTTTATTCTAGGCAGCCATGGGCTCTGCAGCCATGGACTCTGCCTAGGCAGCCAGGAGTTCTATTTCTCTAGAAGAAAGGGAGAAAAGATATTAGGGGATAACCAGTGGTTTCTGCTGCAGAAAATGAGTGGGGATTGCCAATCTCCGCCCCCGAAGAAGGGTGGTGGTGTGTGTCCTAGAGCAGTGTGGAGATCCTGGTTCTCCAAAGGCACGAGATCCTCTTGGGGATCCTCATCTCAGTTGTCTAGATTCCACTCCTTCCCAAACAGTGTTCGAACTTGCCAGAGCCCTGGCAAAGATGTAAATCCAGCTGATGCTGTAATCCAACAACTGTAAAAGCTCTGTGTTTCATTTTCGACATTCCCAACCCTGTTAGCAAACAACAAAAGAGTCTATCATCATAATCACATACAGGCTTCAGACTGCATTCCCTGTTTTGTGGTGAGAATTGTGATTTAGGAGCTTATCAGAAGAGTTATCAGAAGAAACCACCCTGGATCCAGACTGACATTTCCCATCGCTTCAGATGAATCCATCACGGCAGCTATCCTACCCATTTTCTCAGAGCTTCATCTTCGAAGAGCAAGAGAACAGTGTTGGTAATAAGAGAAGCTCTTTCAACATGGGTTCCAGTTACCATCCTAAAATAAAGAGGAGGCAGAAGTCTCAATCCCTTTTGCCCCATCTTGGCCCAATAACCAAGTCCAAGTGGCCCATATGTCTTTTGCTTGCAACCCTCTTGCTGGTACTAATTTTAACGTCAGTTTAAGTGTGGTAAAGGTGTGCTGGGAGAGAATATCCTTTAAGGCTCATGCCATCAACCTCCATAACTCTCTATCCTCCTTATACTGTCATTTTCTGACCTCCAAGTCACCCCCTCATTCACCAAATATTTAGACAACTGCAGGCCTCCTGAAATGGATGCAAGACTTTGTGCATATGTTAGTTACATATTTTCCTTAAGAGAGAGCCTATACTTCTTATTTTATTTTCAAGGGATCCCATAACTCCCCTCCCAAAGATAGTTAAGAATAACTTTCCTAGATATTAAAATTGCCCTTAGTGTTTGTTACATGTGGAGTCAGCCATTATGGTGTCTTACTCTCAGTCCCCGGCCTCCCATCTTTCCATCTGCTTTCCTTAGCTACTCCTCTGAGGGCTGGATCTATCACCTCTTCAAAAGTTTCACTTTAATCCCCTTCCAACTTAAATTCCATGATCCATTCTTTCAACAACTCTTCACTTGTCAATTCTTTCGATCAATGTTTATTGAGCAACTACTATTTTTTGGGCACACAGAGGCAAACAAGACAGATAGTTCCTGCCCTAATACAGAATACATTCTGGTGGGAGAAAGAAAAAGAAAAGCAGCAAAGAAATGAGTAAATTCAACCTTGTGATTAGTGGCATGAAAGCAAACGAGCTAAGCAAGAGAAAATCAGGAGCACCTACTTTAAATAGTGTGGTAGGCAGAATTATGGTTTCCTCAAAATGTCTGTGTCTTAACCTCTGGAACCTATGAATGTGTTAAGTTACAGGTCTAAAGGGAATTAAGATTATAGATGGAACTAATATTGTTAATCAGTTGACCTTAAAATGTGGAGATTATCCTAACATAAGTACAAGAGTTTTTAAAGGTGGAAGAGGGAATTAGGATAACCAAAGAATGGCAGCATGAGAAGGACCGGACCCACTGTTTCTGGTTTTAGAGATGGAGGAAGGGGTCATGAGCCAAGGAAATTCAGGTGGCCTATAGAAGTTGGAGAAGGAGAACAAATCCATTCTCCAGAAGAAACTCAGCCCTGCCAAACCCTTGATTTTGGACTTCTGACCTTGAGAACTGTAAGATAATAGATCTGCATTGTTTATTTTTTCTTAAGATTTTATTTATTTATTTGAGAGAGAGAGAGCAGGAGTTGGAGCAGGAATGGGAGGGGAGGGTTTGGGGGAGAAGCAGACTCCCCGTTGAGCAGGAAGCCCTTGATCCCGGGACTCCAGGATCACAACCTGAGCCAAAGGCAAACACTTAACTAAGCCACCAGGCTTAAACCTCTAATTTCGTGGCGATTTGTTACGGTATCAGCAGAAAACTAATATAGATAGAGTGGATAAAAAGAGCCTTTCTAAGGAAATGGCATTTAAAATAGACCCCCCAAAATGAGTAAATGCAGTGAGATGGAGAAAAAGTGTGCCAGGCAGAGGGAAAGGCATGTGCAAAAAGCCTTGAGGTTGGAGAGAGCTTGGTGTGTTTGCCAAACCAAAAGTAGAACTATGGAGCTAAAGTTCAGAGACTGAGGGCGAAGGTCCATACACTAAGTATTAGAAAGTCAGGGTAAGGGCACCTGGGTGGCTCAGTCAGTTAAGCGTCTGCCTTTGGCTCAGGCCATGCTGCTGGGGTCCTGGGATTGAGTCCTACATCAGGCTCCTTGCTCAGCAGGGAGTCTGCTTCTCCCTCTCCTTCTGCCCCCCTCACTGGTGTACTCTCTCTATCTCTCTCAAATAAATAAAATCTTAAAAAGAAGAAAGTCAGGGTAAGGTCCTACAGCTGGGTCACGTAGGGTTGAGCAATTTTTCTGAAACACAAATCAGATCAGATCATTCCTGTTTAAAAAATCTTCCAAGGGTTCCCGGAGTCCTTCAGGTTGATCCAAATTTCTCACCACGTTTACCACCATCTGGCTTCCTGACCTGAATTCTGTACCACCACATTTCTTGTGTTCTAGTCATTTATTGAGCAGTTTTTCAGTTTTCAGTGTTTTGCTTCCCCCCCCCCCCCCCGCCTCCAGCCTGCTCACTGTTCTATCTACCTGAAATACTCCTTCTCCACCTCATAGCCTGCTTCCTCACTTTGTTCCACTTCCGGTGTCATTGCCAGCAGGTCTGGGTCTGCTGCCTCTCCCATGGGCTTCCTTAGCACCCAGCCCTCACTCCCATCCAAGAGCATATCATGGTGCTTGGAACCACTCACATCATCTTGAATAAGCACCACTTGATGAATGGATCACCTTTATTTTTTGTTTCCCACTGCTCCTGAGAAGTTCATCACAGGAAGTTTTGCCCCTTCCACAATGAAAACTCTGATGGGCCCTCTGATTTTTTTCATCACTTTTAGAAAACAAGATGTAATTTGGTTATTTAAAGTGGTAAAATACAATCCCAATTGATAAAGTGGAATTTACACTCTAACATATTAATCCACATCTATCTTCATCCATATTTAAGACTCCTTTCCATTTCTTCACCTGCTAGAAAACTATGGTAGGCAGGCTCCTGCCTTAGGGAAAGGGCATATGGTTGGCTTCACCTCCCTTTCTCTCTCTGCAGTAGGAACATCAAGGAGAGAGAATAGGAATGGATTTAGAAGGTTCTTACTTGGCTAGTACAGTCCTGTTGATGTTTTGCTCTTCCTGAACTAATGTTTAAATCTAATTCTATATGAGTGACTTCAGGGTTCTTTGGAGGTTCCCCAGCTGGGATCCCCTGACTTGCAACTCCAATGATAGGGACAGTGTCATCAGTTCTCCTGCTGCTTCTTCTCCCTCTGTCTCAGGTTTTCTGGTTGTACCTACCACCCAGACACTCTCTCCAGCATCGATGTAGTATAATGTGCTTGAACAAGAGTTGAAATAACTCCAGGCAGTTTTTCTCTACTGTATATCCAGTATCTGGTCCACATTCCTTTTACCCTGACAAATTCTGGGAGTGCAGGTCAATCTCAACCCATCCATCCTTGTTCTGTTGCCTGAAAGTCCTGTTCTCTAGATTTCTAGGACAAGGATCAAACCCAAGTCCATAGTACCTACCAACTGCAGGAGCATATTGTGAAGCTCTTCAAGTAGTCTTACTGAAGTCCCTCTCTCTAGATTTGAAATGACAAGATATAGTTAGTTAAGACAATATTAGCTACCTTAACAAATAAATTTACAAATCTCAGTGGCTTACTACAATGCAATTTATACTCAGGGTGGGAGGAATGACTGCTCTCTGAAGTCATTATAAGTTCCAGGGTAATGGAGACTCTGCCGTCCTCAACACATTGCTTTCAAAGTTGCCCTGGGTATCAATATCTTGTCAGCAAATGAGGGAAGAAGTTGAGGTTTATGCAGGGAGGATTTTAATGGGCCAGCCCTGAGAGTAAGCACACATACTTCTACCCACATTCCCCTGGCCAGAACTCAGTCCACGGCCACACCTAACCACAAGAGAAACTGGGAAACGCTGCCTAGCATGAGCAAGAGGAAAGGAGACCAGTTTCTGCCACAAGGTAAAAACACACCTTGGCTTTTATCTGGTGAAAGGAGTGGTGATCTAGGAAGACCAATGGACTCAGAGTCAGGACACCCTACTTTAGTCCCACTACTGACAATAAACTCAGAGTCAGGACACCCTACTTTAGTCCCAGTACTGACTACCTCTCAGGACTTAGGCAAGTCAGTTCACCTCTCCCCGATCCTTGGTCTTCTCATCTATAAAATGAGGGCTTGGACTAGAGGATCCCTAGGCCCCATTTCTCTTGTTCTGTGGGCTTATGACCCTGCATATCACAGCTGTGAATAGAGCAGAGCCATACCTCAAAAGGCACTGGGCCATGACTGAGGTGAGGGAAAATATTCTCATCACACACTGAGAGCTTCTTCCTTCAGTAACATGTTTTTTCAAAACTGAAGGACAGGGGTCATCTAGGAAGGAAGCACGTATGGAGACTGAGATCAGAAAGTCTAAACTATATCCGGAATCGCACCCTTTCTCACTACCTTCATCACTGCCATCTTACAGCCTTCTCTCTCACCTGGATTACTGCACTGGCTTCCTAACTGGCCTCCCTCTAGGCAGCCTCTTGAAACAGTTCAAGCTGTTGGATTGCTGTCGCATATTTATTTCCATTTAATTCAAACAGTAATTACAGAACACACCATTCTTATTTCTCCCACCATTCAAGCTTGGAGTGCTCACCTACCCCCCTCATCTCCATCTCTGCGAACCCCTCTCCTTCAGCTCACCACCAAAACCTTTCCCCTCGCCCCATGAAATCAGTCCTGGCACGAGTTCTCATGCCTGCTCTCAGACCCTGCCCTCACTATCCGTCATCTACTTCTGTGCTCTCATATTAGAGGCTAGCTGTTTGTGTACATCTCATCTTCTCCCCTAAATTGTAAGCTCCCTGAGGGAAGAGATCATAGATTATACTGTGTGCATTTGCACCATGCTAGGTGCTTAATTATTTATTGAATGAATGAATGACTAATGACTGTGGAGAATTGTTAAAATCGTTAAAAGGCAGGAGCGAGGCAGCCCAGCTGGAAACAGCAGTGAACCTGGCTTCGGTTTGGCAAGTGCATTGTTTTCTGATTGTTTTTCTGAGTCCACCGTGGTTGCACTGAACAATCTGTAGGAAGAACTGTAGGTGTGAATCTTCAGCCAAGATAATGATTGCACTGGGGTCTCATTCAATTCAGTCTTGCTCAGGGGCAGTATTAGGAAGTGAGTTAAATGAGAGATCACATTCTGTCAAATCCTGAGAAAATGGCTGGGTGCCTGCCAAATGAGAAATTGCAGCTGGACAGTATTTTTTTCCCCCCTCTTTTCTCTCTTTTAAATGTGAAGCTGTGGGCTCTGAAACAAAACAGAGCAGGGAGATGAGAAGTTATTTGAAGAATTCAATCAACGTGGACAATTGTTCAGCTAAATTCAGACAAAATAAGCTTTTTCCTCCTCAGTAGCAGAAAATTATGAGCTAGTTATATGAATCCATGTTTCAGCCTCCACTTCCCTTTGGCCTGACTGAATCAATGGCCGTAAGCCAGGCCGCAGCCAGTTAGCTTAGTTGGACAGGGCCTAGAGTATACATCATGCTGGCCATGAGCCTGGTGCTCCTGGGGGCCCATTAGCTCTACTTCCTTCACGTGTCCAGATCATGCCCCCAACCACAGACGTACAGCATGCCATGGGCACGAACTGATCCAGGCAAGGTAAAGGACTGACGCAAACCCATCCTCACTACTAAAGCAGCAGCTCCAATTCAAATGGCACCTCTTACCCGCATCGGCAGCACTGCCTTGACAGCACCTTAACAAGAGCTGGCCTAAGTACCCATCTGATCCTGTGTCCTCCGTGATCGCTCTCAAAAAATAACAGCTGTCAGTTATGGAGTTTCCCCTCTGGACCATTCCCAGGGCAAGGCATGCATACACATTGTTCCCAGTCTACACGTCAATCCTGGGAAATAAGAACCAACCCATTTTGCTGTTGGGAAAACTGAGGCTCTGAGTGGTCTAGTACCTGGTCCAAGGTTACATGGCCAGTGTACGGTGGAGCCAAGAGTCCAACCGATGTCCAACTGCGGAGCTGTGCATCCTTCCCCATGAGAACGCTGCCCACTCCTTTCGCCAACTCTATCATCCATTCTTGGGTCAATGGCACTAATGGGCACTCTGCAGACTGCAATGCTCTTTCATATATGTTATCTCATTCATTCCTCATCAGAGCCTGGGGAGGTAACTAAATCCCACTTCACTTCACTTTCTTCAGATCCTGAGCCTTCTCATTGTGAGATGATATGGGAACTGAGGCATTCGGGTGAAAATTATTTTCATTTTCACAGTGAATGTCACATGTCCTTACTTGAAAACCTGCTGTGGCTTTCTGTGATTGTCAAATTAAATCAAACCACATTACTGCATGACATAAGGCCCTTCTGGGTGGGTATCCCCCCCACCACCAGTCTCCTCTCAGCTCCCTCCTGCCTCTCCACTCTTGCACTGCCACCTCCAGCCAGAGAAAATTGTTCTTTCTCTGAAGACACCATGCTGTCGCACATACTAGCCCATGCCCGTGCTCTTCCCTCTGCCTGGAAAACCCCTCACATGGGCAGACTCTGCTCTTCCCCAACACCCTCAGGCAGAGTCGCCTGTTTCCAGTCAGTCTTGCCATCACCTCCAAAGGAGACAGTCCACATGCGGTCCACCTCTATTCATGAAGTTTCCACACTAGGAGCTGACAGGCAGCGAGAGCTGAAGCCCCTACAAAGGACCACACAATGCTACACACTCTGACTATGTGTTACAGCTGAGGGGCCTCTCCTCTCCTCCGCTCTCATTTCCCTCCCTGCCCTTCTTGCTCTTCTCCAACATTCCAGACAGGCTCTCACAGAGCCTTGTCCTTGCTCCTTGCTTTGTCTAGAGGATCTCCCTCCCAAGCAATTCACAGGATTGACTCACTGGTAAGTGAGGCCTTCTCTGAACTCCCCTATTAAATTGCTACCTCTACTCCTACCCCAATACCCTTTATTTTCCTTACATATATTTTCGTTAAAGTGTTTCTCAACGTCTGATAGCCCATATGTATCATATATTTTTAAATGTTCTTTCTCATGAATGAATGAGTGAATCTTTATAGCCCCAGCTCTTCCCACTGACAACCCAGTCCCCAGGATAGTGTGCCTGGCCATGGCGTTATCTGGTCCTCTCCACCATCTAGAAAATCCTAAAAGGTTAGCCAAGCCCATTTCATTTCTATGGGCCAAGACAAAGGCAGACAACCAAAGGCAAATCACAATCCAGGGAGAGCTGTGGGTCAGGGCAGGCTAATTATGTCTAGGCAGTCTCTCAAAGCAGGTAGGTCCTGGAACGATCACCATCAGGGAAAAAGGTGCCAGCCCAAGGGAGCAGAGAGCCAGGAAAAATGAAAGAAAGCCAGGACAACAAGTCAAAACAGGCCAGGGAGAGGGCAGTGTGAGAAAATCACAGAAATGGTAGGTTTTGATATGTGCCTGGTGATGAATTGTATGGGCAGAACAGAGTGAGGAAGCTAATGTTTGCTGAATAGATGAAGAATCAGTGGAAAAGCTGAGGGACAGTCCCAAGCACCTGGTGGTTAGTGCCTTTCTGGATTCTCCACTGAGCAACCTTCCTGCGGAAGAGCTGCGACTCGCATCCCAAGTGATACAGGTGCTAGGCCAGCGCCAACCTCTGATTACCATGAGCCAAGACAGACCGCTGCAAGTGCTCAAAGCAAATGATTCATCTTTTTTCCTGGGAAAAAACATCCCCAGCAGATTTCTTTGGCAGAACCGCTGCATTTGATAAACAAAGTACAGGCTTGGAGCTCATGGTCTGCAGTTCTGGTCCCAGCATGACGCCAGGTCTCCTTTGTGGTTCCACTAAGCAAGTACAAAGCAGAGCCTAAGACAAACTGCTGTTCCACCTGGAGAGAGCAAGCAAGCACGCTGGTAGCGCTGGGGACGTCAGCCAAGCAGGGTAAGCTAGACATTGGAAAAAACTTTTCAAATCGGCATCACCTACTTTAGAGTTATAATCTCAGGTGTATTTCCACCCTAGAAGTCAGGAACTGGTTCGATGAGCACACGTAAGTGCAGCAGGATGCTCTCTGCCTCTCCAAGTTCTATTGGCAAGATGGGCAAGGAGGAAGGGAACCAGGGCCAAGAAGAGGCCATTTGTTCCCTTCAAGCCTTTTCATGCCATTCCTTTCATTCTACCATGAGTGATTATTTTCTTAGGGTGGAACCAGGACTGGGCTGGAATGCCAAGGCCTTAAAAATGTTTTTTTAATAATAAAAAGAAAGATAATTTGTATTAGATAAGTACTGTATGAACTCAAAGACTGAAACAATGCAGACACGGATATCACATCAACCTAGACATCAATAAGCATAGACACAGATACAAATAGAGTTATACGTACAGATGTAGACACATGGTGCAAAATGAAACATTGTCCCTTATCCATCTCCCTACTTCTAAATACATTCTTCTTTCCCAAGGTAACAACTGATGGCAATTAAGGGTTTCCTTCAAGTTATTTCTGCATTCACAATCATATATAAACATGTACACGTTTGTTTTTTGCACTGGTGGTATCTTTACACATATTTCTCATGCATTTTGCCACTTAACAAAATGCCTCAGTGATCTGCCCATTTGGATATCTTTTTTTTTTTTTTTTAAGATTTTATTTATTTATTCGACAGAGATAGAGACAGCCAGCGAGAGAGGGAACACAAGCAGGGGGAGTGGGAGAGGAAGAAGCAGGCTCATAGTGGAGGAGCCTGATGTGGGGCTCGATCCCATAACACTGGGATCACGCCCTGAGCTGAAGGCAGACGCTTAACCGCTGTGCCACCCAGGCGCCCCAGCCCATTTGGATATCTTAACCTTAGAGATATTTTTAAATTTTAATTTTTAATTGCTACACGGTATCTCACAGTGTGGATGCATCATATTGCATTAAGTCTCGCCTTTTAAGGAATCTCTATAATGTCAATTTTTCAGTACTATAAAATAATATGGAATTAAACACCCTGCTATCTACATCTTTGTAACCATTAACAAGGATTTCTTTAGAATTTCTAGAATTCGAATTCTGGGTCAATCATGGACACAAGTTAAATTTTGAATAATTTTAAGAAATCAGCCCCCAAAAAATCTTTACCATAGCTTATTCCAACCCAAATTACAAGACTTATTTCCTCCCATCTTTGCCCCCAATGAATAACATAATCTTTTAAATATTGATCAATCTGATAAATGAGACATGATAATTTGTTTTATTTTTATTTTCATCATTACTAGTGGAGCTGAATATCTTTTCATATGCTTGTTGTCCACTTGGTTACCTTATTCTGTGAATTGTCTGCTTCTATTCTTTGTCCCCCTTATAGTTAGATTGTCTTTTTTTGAGTAATCTGAAAGAGCAGACATGTTCTCTTTCTTCTACCTTCTTCCCTATATACATTAGAACTTTGTTCTCACAAGGACTTTTTTCTTCTTGATAAGCTGTTTCATTCATCTGCCAACATAACTATAAGCTTCCTGTGAGTAGACATATTGCTGCTATGTCATTTCTATTTTTATCATTGCTAATATTGCTTATTGGCCACCTACTATGCATATGTCACATATAGGCCTATGTCCCAGAACATAGATTCAGGCAGGCCTGGCAGAATGAACAGAGCCCTGGACTCTCAGGCAGGAAAGCCTAAACTCAAGCCTCATTTCTGCCCAACAAGCTGGAGATTTGGTCAAACCTCAAAATCTCTCTAATGTCAGGGTCCTCACTTAATCCTCTCAACCAGCTCTCAGAGTTGGATTTTGAGCGATCTATCCAAGTTTCTGTAACCATAGGCCCAGGTGCCTAAAAGAGCAGCCAGCCCAAATTTGCCTCCTATCAGTGTCAATCACACTTGTCTTGAGCCTCAAATTCCATGTTTTGTCACCACAGCTAAACTCTAAATAATCACTTGCAGACCACTCTTACAAGCCCTAATAAATGTGAGAGAAGCTTGAGAGCAGTAACTATGCTTTAGAACATCATAAAAAGAGATTTTTTGGGTTTTGTTCATGGAGATGAACTTCCACCTCATTGTTTCATGTACTATATATACTATTTATAAATCTATAAAATAATTAACATTCCTTTACATATTAAGGAATCAATAGTCCTCAAAATTTACAATTTAATTACACAAATAATAAATAAATGCCTGGGGCATCTGGGTGGCTCAGTTGGTAGAGCATCTGACTCTTGACCTCAGGGTTGTGAGTTCAAGCCCCATGTTGGGTGTGGAGCCTACGTCCATACATAATACATAAATGCCTATAATTTAAATTAGATTTTCCCAAGCATTCAAACATTGAATACACACTTTTTTTTTGCTCAAACTCTCCTAAACATTGAATTATAATCGCAAATCTAAAATACCATATTCTCATAAATGTTTTAAACATTTGAGAATTAGGCAAAACCCTAACAAGATAGCATAGGTGTTATAGAATTTGTTATTAAACTACTTTTAGTGCTAATATATTAATTTAAATTCTATATCTTCTTAGCCTTGCATTGACTAATGATACGGAATCCACTCTCTCTCCTTCTCAAAAAAACCTGTTCTGCATGATTGATCTTTTGGGGGGTTTCTGTGTTGGTTGGGGGGGGCGGGAGTCGTGTTTTGTTTTGTTCTGTTTTGTTTTCCTGTCTGACATGGAATCTGGTTAAGTTATTTTAGGAATTCAACTTCCTTTATATTGTCACTAAGGCTCTAGGATCACACTTTTCACACAGGTTTAGTATCTCCCCTTGCAATAATGTATTGTGCTCTTTGAGTTTCACTTGGTCAGCGTGAACCTTTGTCCTATCATTACACTATGGTGACCTGGCTGGTTTGCATTATTAGAAATGCTTATATTCCCAATTACTATATTATTATGATTAGTAAGGCCATCCAAGGGGTCTGTTTCCTAGGAGATGAGAGATTGAATCTGTGCAATTACCTCTCCTCCATAGGACATCTGGACAATTGAAAATCTTGCCCCCATACTGTTAACCTCTCTCTCAACTTAGTTACTGTGGGTTATCATTGTGCCAATTAAATCTTGGACCCTCTTCCTATGTCATTTCTATGTGAGACAGTGGATACTGACCAATTTATTCCTATTCTTAGTAGTTTCTACTATATTTTCTTGGACTGTTTGAAAATGCATTTTTAAAAACATCTCTAAGATGCTATAAGAACATATATAATAGTTAGAATAAACTTAATAGAAGAAACAAAAATATATAGATATAAAAACATGCCCCTGATTTCTTAATGTTAAATTGTTACAATGTTCTATAACCTGCTTCCTTTGTCTTTTCAGTGCCATCTGACAACTTTGAAAGCACTTTTTTCCCCATCAACCATAGAATATTCTCGAGTTTTCCTGTACCAAGAAATGTAATCACTTTCCCTCCAGGAAGCTTTGGCTCCTGCTAGGGGCCAATACTTGGTGAGCCAGGAGTGTATATGAGAATCAGTAGTGGCCAAAAGGGATGCCTCTGCTCCTGGGCCACTTTTGGAGATGACAAAGCTGGAAAAGTTGTTTCTTTGTGAGGTCATGAGTTCAAAATGATATTTGTAACTTAACACATGATGCTAATATACCCTACTTTTCTTAGAGATGACTGTCTACCACCTTGACGATAAATGCCTCTCTGAGACATAGTAAAATATTTATTATACAAATGTTTTGGAGCCATATTAAATTGGAAGATATTCTGCATAGACCCATGGCTTCCTATCATTCCATTCTCTCTGACGCAAGGCTGATGACTAACCTGATCTTCCTTCATTCCATGCCTCCCCACCCCCAGCTCCATACCAACTGTTCCTCACAGTTCACAAACAGAAGAGAGTCAGCCCACCGAATAACTGATATTCTGCTGGGATGTAGTAAAAGCATCAGAAGCAGTTCTAATCTTTGAGTGAACCAAATAAACTTCAAAGCAGTCCAAATCAGAGGTATAAGAGTCATGGGAAGATAAAACACTAGTATCCAAAATCTATAAAGAACTATCAAACTCAGCACTCAAAGAACAAATAGTCCAATCAAGAAATGGGCCAAAGACATGAATAGACATTTCTCCAAAAAAAGACATACAAATGGCCAACAGACACATGAAAAAGTGCTCCACATCACTCATCATCAGGGAAATACAAATCAAAACCACAATGAGATACCACTTCACACCAGTCAGAATGGCTAAAATTAACAAGTCAGGAAACGACAGATGTTGGCGAGGATGTGGAGAAAGGGGAACCCTCTTACACTGTTGGTGGGAATGCAAACTGGTGCAGCCACTCTGGAAAACAGTATGGAGATTCCTCAAAAGGTTAAAAATAGAGATACTCTATGACCCGGCAATTGCACCACTGGGTATTAACCCCAAAGATACAAATGTAGTGATCTGAAGGGGTGCCTGCACCCCAATGTTTATAGCAGCAATGTCCACAATAGCCAAACTATGGAAAGAACCCAGATGTCCACTGACAGATGAATGGATAAAGAAGATGTGATGTATGTATGTATACAATGAAATATTACTCAGCCATCAAAAAAAAAAAAAGAAATCTTGCCATTTGCAATGACATGGATGGAACTAGAGGGTATTATGCTAAGCAAAATAAGTCAATCAGAGGAAGACAATTATCATATGATCTTATTCATACATGGAATTTAAGAAACAAAACAGAGGATCATAGGAAAAATAAAACAAGACAAAATCAGAGAGGGAGACAAACCTAAGAGACTCTCAATCATAAGAAACAAACTGAGGGTTGCTGGAGGAGACGTGGAGGGGAGGAATGGGATAACTGGGTGATGGACATTAAGGAGGGCACGTGACATAATGAGCACTGGATATTACATAAGACTGATAAATCAATGAACTCTACCTGTGAAACTTATAACACATTATATGTTAATTAAACTTTTAAAAATCTTTTAAAAAACAAATAAATAAATAAAAAGAAAAAGAAATGGACCCGACAACAAGGCAAGAAATTACTGTGTGGACAAGTGGTAAGAATATTCTCCTCTGTGAGGGAAATATAACTCCATATTTACTTTTTTAATTAATTTACTGATACTCTAACTCATCCTTACTAAGAGCTTGAAGTAGCTTACAAAATATAAGACCATTTGGTAAAGAAAGAAAGTAGATAAAGATCAGAGCAAAGAAGAAAACAAGGGTAGAATAGTACTTGAAACTATAAGCAAATTAAATATACCCAAAAATGGGATGTCACAATGTCATATACAAAGGTTAAATGTCCCAATAACTTCTAAGTGTCATGACAACCAAACCCAAAAGGAAAATATTGATTATAAAAATTACAATGAACATTAAATTCTTCAAATTCAATTTGTTTAAGAGAAAGGTAGAAAAACAATTCTCTGGGTCCTCACAAAGGGGCATGATGTAATATAGTTGACCACAGCTTCACTGATGCTCCTTCCAGAATTACAACAGGCAGCTTTCATACTGCTTCTTCTTATAGCATCATTGATTCACCCCAAAGTCCCGTTCAGTAAAAGTAGTTTATAAGAGATCAAAAAAATGTAGTCCAAGCACACAGTTCTTTGATGGTCTGGCTTGATTTGGGGATAAATTTTGGCCTGCTGCAGGAATTGATAGCCTTCCAACAATCCTCTAAGGGTTTTATTTCTTGCAATTGAGCTTTCAGTAAGAACTGAATAACAGAGTTCAAGGTATTGTCTCTGGCAGGGACCTGCCACTAACACTATATCTTATACTCTAACCTCTATGTCCTCTAACAACCTACCAAGGGGGAGCATTCTCTTCCTATGTCTTTTTCATTCTCTTATGAAAACTAAAGAGCCTGAGAAGGACTGTACCTGGAAAGAGGGTACCTCTTCCTTGCCCCTCCCCTGCCAAGGGAGCACCAGCTGGGCAGAACCAAGGTCCTTCCTTGGCAAGTACAGAATGTCCTTTTGCACAAAGTAAATGGCTGATAAGACCTCAGTTTTCAGGTGGGCCATGTTTCACTGTAGTCAACAATTGTAGTAACATTACAGTCAGGGTAGATACTTGTTTTTGTGCTCTTGGGACCCTAAATATGGAGAAATGTCAAGGAAGATGGAGGCTAATAGAGGTAGGAAGAGACGGCCTAGGAAGTAAACAGGTCAATTTTATACTGAAAAGATGATTGAAAGGGGGGAAAGTAATTATTTATTTGTCACTGAAAACTATAGAACAGAAAACCCTAACATAACTCAGCTCAGAATCACATTGACTGTGTTCTGCCTTATCTCTACAGGCTATCCACACATTCTGATCTTCTCCAAGAGGAAGCTTAAGCAGCAGGTGCTGTCCCTTGTTAGCAGGGGCTCGAAGCCAGACTACAACCAGAAATGGAGCTCTGGAAAGCCTACTGGCCAGTAGTCTAAGCTGTGTACCTTCAATAGGGTTTTATCAATAAAGCTGGCCTGTGATCTTCATCTTTCAGACTCCTCAGAACTGGGTGAGATAGAAGGGTATTATCCAGTGTAGGATGAGGATAAGAAAGGTGAAGAATGAACTGCTGGACTGCAAGTTCATTCCCAGTAGGCTCTGACAGATGACAGCAAATGCTTACAGGAGCTGAAGCCCCAGACCAGGAAGAGAGGTGGCTTAAACTAGCTAATGAGCTGCTCTGGCACAAGTTTGGAAGGAGGGACATATGTATATGGCATTTCCACTCCTTATTCCAATCTTGGTAATGAGGGCAAGGTGTCAGATGTCTTCATTCCTCATTCCTCTAACCGTAATTCAAGGTGAGTGAGCTATAAACTCTGTTACTGCTTAGTGATATTCTTACTCACCAAAATCGTCTCTGCCTGCTTTTAGCTTCTATTCTCAATTTTGGACAGGAAACGCTAGAGCCCCTCAGAAAACTCCATGCCCTGATGGATAGGGTCAAAGGAAGAAAAGCATAAATCTTCCTGGCATTTCCAACTATAAATAGGTCCAATAGGCCTCATTAGGAGCCTTGTTGCTTGCTTCTGAAGCACAGGTCACATCTCTGTCTCCACTTGACTCTCAAGGAAAATCACCTGATTACATTACCACATTTACCAGTTTGCTGGAAAGTAATCTAAGGCCCTCACCAACACCAGGAATCTACACCCAACCCCATGCCCAAGACTTCAAAGGATTAACCTTCCCTAGGAAAAAATATTCTTGTATCTTTCCCTTTCCTTACAGTGAACAGGGATCAGACTCATCCACAAGCAGTTAAGGACTTGAATCCTGCAAGGCTCCAGTCAGAAGGAGTTTGGAGAACTACGTTAGTTTCTGGTTGCAAGCTAGAGACATGGATTTGGGATAACTTAAGTAAAAAGAGAATATTCTGGAAATCTATAGAACTGTTCACAAGATTGAAAGGAAGACTAGAGAACAAAGCTTGGAACAAACAGGTATAAGGAGGCTCCAGAAGAGCTGCCAGGTAAGAGCTGGCCCCACAGCTGGCATGATGAAGTTCAATGGTTCTTCTGCCCTAGTTTCACTCTACTCGAGACTCAAAGTCCTGGAGGAGAGAGAAACCAGGAGATAAACCTTAAGTCCTATCCTGAATCTTGCTATACTTGGACTGTAAGAGGAAGGTCAAAGAACTGAGCCTGGAGTGGACCAGTCTCCACTGGCTGTCATAATGGCACGGAAAGTCTTGAGTCATACCTACCTATCACAACTGCATTCATAAATTCTCCAGAAGGAAATCAAACTGTTGTTAGGAAGGTGCAATGCATGCTGGGCAGAAAACATAAAAAAATGTCAATCTCAAAAATGTTAAAAACCAATTTTCTTCTTTTACAGTTAAGGAAGCTAAGATATAGACAGGTTAAATAACTTTTAAAGGTTAAATAACTTCCAAAGAGCAAGTCTGAGGAAGAGATAGAACAGAAATTAAGACGTATTCTACCCAAAGTGTGGTCTATGAATCCACAGCACCTCATCACCTGGGAAATGCAGGTTCTCAGGCACCATTCCAGGCCTACTGAGTCAGAATTTGCATTTTAACAAGTTCTCAAGGTGATTCACGTGCACATAAAATTTTGAGAAGCACTGTTCCATCTTTATGGGTCTTGACCTAAGCGTCAGGAGTTAAATTCAGGTATTCCTCACCTGACTTTGATCTCTGATGGCCTTTCCTCAATTCATGGAAAAAATGGACATAAGGGTTTCTTCATCATTTTCTAGCCTCCGGGGCCTATTTCCATGTGCTAGTTAGCATACCCACACGGAGGGCAGTTTATATGATCACCAGAAGCTTAACAATAGGGTGTGCACCTAAGCCAGATTCCAACACAGTGATGGAAAGAATTCTTAAACTCAAGACTTCATGAAGGCAATTGTTGAGAATGACTAGTCCCAACTGTGAAATAAGAACCAAAATCCTATAATGATATGAATTGCTCCATGGCAAATTTGGTACAAGAAACATCACTCTTTAATGGTTCTATATCAAATTAAATCTTGTTCAGATCCTCCTGCTGAGTAGAAAATCTAACTGCAGTTATTCAGAAGATCCCCTTTCTTTCCTCGGTTGAATCAGAACCAAGAGGCTAATGGAGTTTTGCAAAAATCAAGAAAGGGCCGTTAGTCCTCAGTTGGTCATGGCAGCTGACTTTATCATCAGCCTTTCAGCTCAGGGTCTCCACTCTGGGGAGGGTTGCAGGCACTCCTGCCCTCTGAACACATTCTCTCTGTGTGTCAACAAATGAGAGAAGTCATTCCCTCTCCTCCCCGCTGAGGTCTGTGCTTCATTGTGTACTGGTGGAAGGGTGCTTTCGATAGTAAGATTTTATTGCATACATATAATATAGGCATGGTTTCTGCCAGCAACGTGCTCCTTGTTTGCCTGCTGGGGTAAAACATCAAGATTTCATGGTGCTCCATAAAGAGTATGATGTAAGTAAAGAGCACCAGTTTGTCCAGAGGCTCTGTCACCTAGACTAGCTTGAGGGCACTGCTGCCTCTAATAGGTAGATAGGCTTTGCTGCTATCGTGCTTTGTAACTCAGACACTCTTCCAGCAGCTAGTCCTATACCAACTCTTAACCTTGAACATATAACATGTTGCTCATTCAACTTCTTATCACCTCTTCCTACACCATTCCATATGATTTCTCTCCTGGAGAACGTAATAAGAGTATGGCCAAGCCTTTGTGGGGAACTTGGAAAATGAAGGTTTCCTCAATAAATGATTAGTGCTATTAAGACTGTATATTCATTGGGGCGCCTGGGTAGCACAGTCGTTAAAGCGTCTGCCTTCGGCTCAGGGCGTGATCCCGGCGTTATGGGATCGAGCCCCACATCAGGCTCCTCTGCTGGGAGTCTGCTTCTTCCTCTCCCACTCCCCCTGCTTGTGTTCCCTCTCTTGCTGGCTGTCTCTATCTCTGTCAAAAATAAATAAATAAAATCTTTAAAAAAAAAAGACTGTATATTCATTATACAGTGTCAGCCGTGTGTGTGTGTGTGTGTGTGTGTGTGTATTGAGGTGAAAAGGATGGTATAGCTGTTCAAGTACATAGTGTTGTTTCAGGTTTGAGCCATTGCCCCCCTACATTTCTTTCATATTATCCGATGCATGGGCAATCTTTACTAAAAAATCTAAGTTTTTCATGCCATAATTAGAAATAAGACTTTAAATAATCCTGGAATAAAGAATAAAGAGGCTGCCATTCAGACTAAGGTCTAAATAATTCAGAGTAAAGTTTCCTGGGTACAGATTTGGGTTAGGAGACGGATACCCAAGAGGCATAATGTCAAGGAAGAAGGAGCCCGTAGAGTAGACCGGAGTACAGTGAGACGCACTCATCATCTTTACAATTTGTCAACACCTTGTACTAATGCATCCCAAAATGCACTTAAACATGAAATGTGGCCACTTTTCTTCACTTCTTCTGGATCAGGAATTTCAGAGGCAGGAATCATTCTGGCAACCATTCCAGTAACTTACTCACAGATCAAGAGGCCGTCCAGAGTCATCGGGTTTTAACTGACTCACTGGACCTCAGAGATCTCTCTAGAACATGTTCCACAGCAACCAGAGTGACCAATTAAAGCAACATACACTGAGTTACATACAATTCTAAGATGTGGCAGGATCTTACCTTCAAGAAGCTTTCATTTATGTGGGGAAATAGAGCATGTGCATAAAAAAACCAAATAAACAATCCACAATGGTCTTCAGTAAGTACCAAATCAAAGGAAGAGATGCCAATTTCAGTGGTGTTCAGGTGAAAAAAGAAGGAGTAGAGGAGTTATCATTAGCCAGAGTGACTTAGTAAGGCTTGATGGAGGATTGGGGATTTCAGCTTGACCTTAAGCAATGATTCTTAATCTAAGATCAATATTCTCTTAAGCGGTACATGAATGGAGCTTCAGGGGCCAATGAACTCTTTGGCTATGCACTTCTCTGGGATAAAGGATGGCCTTCAACAGACTCTCAAAGAGATGACTGGAAAAGTTGCAAGCTATTACCTTACAAGAAATTGTTTAAGTAGTGAGGAAGAAAAACAGCATCTTAAATAGGAGAACAGGTAAGCAAAGGCATGGTGAGGGCACGACCAAGCCACATTCAAGTGGAATATGAGCAAGGCCAGTCAAGTGGTAGTACTGGTCCCATGTCCATCTCAGGTAATGTCAAGAGGTAGAGCTGGGAAAGCAGGTGAGAACTGGGGGGTAAAGGCCCTTGACTATCAGGATTATGCTGTGGGCAGTGCTCAGATGAATGACACAGTGACTTTGGGTTTAGGATGATTAATTGACCCCTTGGGGCAAGATGAGGTGGAAGTTGGTGAGCCTAAGTCCGAGAGATGAGGAATGAAGATCAAGAAAATGAGTTGCACTGGTGATTGTAGCCATGGAACAGAGGAGAGGGACTCTGGAGGCACTGAGAGAAGAATTGATAAAATTTAGTAATTTGAGGATATGGGAGGAGAGAGGAAAGAACCAAGGATGATTCAAAGCCCAAGCCTGGACGCCTGGAAGAATAAAGACTCATTCATAGAACTAAGGAACAATGGCTAGAAAGCTGATTTCCAAGAGAATGATAAAGACTTTGATTTCCAACAGATGGCATTTGAGGTGTTGTCCCAGTAAGAGTCGAAGAGACCCTTTATCAATGGCACCAGATATTCACATACCCAAAAGTAAGACTGGAGCTGAGCTGTCTTCCAGGCCAGTGCCCTCTATCCTACACAACTGATTTGGTCTGATTTCTTGGGGGACTCTGCATTGTTAACCTGATGCTGTATCATTTCTGGTTTTTATTTGCAATCTTTCCTAAAGCATTTTCTCCAGATGACGTTACCAGTGTGTGATTAGGAGACAGGCAAGGACGTAAACATTCCAATAAGATAAAAGCAGCCCTGCTTTCCCAGTACTCTCACAGCACTCCAACTTCATTAGGCTCATGTTGTTTCATTAGACTCAATGCCATTTAAATTTTTATGTTCATTTCAAGGCTATTTGTTTTGACAAAGGATTTTAAGAAAACTCAGTAGGAACTTTCTAGGTTTTATTTAACTTTATAACCATCTAATTTACTCCCCAATAAAGGGATAACTAAGCATTCCTGTTATGCTGTTAAAAACCTCTTTGCATAATTTTGAAATACAATACAAGACTCTGCAAAGAAGAAATTCACACCAACGAAATGCTGACACAAGCTATCCAACGTTTGGTGCAGGGGTTTGGGGACTCGACACTTCCTCTCTTCATCAGCACATACACACACTCTATAGGACCCAAAGACACTTCCTCTACTTACATATTGTTACTTTTCTTTTTTTTTTTTTTTAAAGATTTTATTTATTTATTTATTCGATAGAGATAGAGACAGCCAGCGAGAGAGGGAACACAAGCAGGGGGAGTGGGAGAGGAAGAAGCAGGCTCATAGCGGAAGAGCCTGATGTGGGGCTCGATCCCATAACGCCGGGATCACGCCCTGAGCCGAAGGCAGACGCTTAACCGCTGTGCCACCCAGGCGCCCCACATATTGTTACTTTTCTAAGCAAGTGGATCTCTGACCCTGCCACAAACAGGATAGATTAAGCCCAGCAGGGAGTTTCTCGCAGCCCCGGGGTGCCAACAGACAGGAGATAACAATGACTAATAAGGGACAGGGTGAGAAGAGGAATGTATGAATGTATGGATCTTACAGAATCATTCCTCATTTTCTCCCAAGATGACATCTTCTAATTGACTCAGATAGATCTCACTTGCCCCCTTATGAATCAAGTCACTCCTCACCTTTTCATTTTGTACAAGGTCCCCCCTTGGTAGGCAGGACTTCCCTCTTACTTATCTAAATGCATTTGGGCATGTGAATATTTGGCGACTTAAATCCTGCCCCCTCCCTGAAACTCTTTCTGTCTATTTCAGGTCTCTGAACACTGTCTTTCCTCAATTAGACAACCAACAAACACTTTTGAGCACCTGCTAATTGCAGGCATGGGTGCCCATTGTACTTCTTCCTTGTTTTCCCCTCTGATTGTTGAAGTATACCCACCTCATCCCTCCAATACAGGTGATTGCTTCACTTCTTTACTACTTCTCACAGTGCCAAACCAATTCCAGTTCGTGTCCATATGTTAAAACATGCCTGGTGTGTCCCCCCAAAATAAGACACAAAACCACTTAGGAAAATCCAGAACTAGCTGTTGTTTCAGCACAGTTAGAAAGAAATCTTAGAATAATGAAAAAAATTATTTTTTAAGATATATTTATTTATTTGAGAAAGAGCAGGAAGGGCAGAGGGAGAGGGGGAGAGAATCTCAAGCAGACGCTGAGCATGGAGCCCAACGCAGGGCTAGATCCCAGGACCCTGAGATCATAACCTAAGCTGAAACCAAGAGTCAGACACTTAACCGACTGTGCCACCCACATGCCCTGAAAAATATATATGTTTTTTTAAGAAGGAGAGTGGAAGGAAGGAAGGAGGGAAGGAAGGAAAGAAGGAAGGGAAGAAGGGAGGAAAGGAGGGAGGAGGGAAAGAGGGAAGGAGAGGAGGGAAGGAAAGAGAAAGAGAGAGAGAGGAAGGAATGAAGGAAGGAAGGGAAGGAGGGAAGGAGAGAGAGGGGGAAAGAAAATGAGCCCAGTAAGAAAACGAGCCATTGGAAACTGTTTCTAATATGATAAGCTGAGGAATGCTATGGATGGCTTTGTGAAGTATGAGAAGGGAGCAAAACTAATTTCCACTTGGATCTTACAAAGTTACTAGTCCTGAGGCAGCTGTGTGGCTCAGGCTGAGCTTGGATGTGGGAAGCAACTTGTTCACCCATCTACAGTAACAGCCAATATGTGCGTCCAGAAATGGGCCTGGAATTCACATACTCCAAATTCATGTCCAGTAAATGTCCCCTGAGGTCACCCTCTAAACATAAAGTTTGAACTCCCTGGGGGGGGGCGGGGATAGCATCATAAGCAAAAGAAAAAAGTCATTCTCCTTAGAATAAAGAGATACTTTGAAACAAGAGAGCTGCAGGTTGGTGTACCCTCACATTTCTGTTTTCTCCCCTAATTATGAAGTCAGTGCCACCATGCTCTCTCCCCGGTATAGACAAGGGTCTCTTTTTTTACTTCATGGCTCCCCAGCAGCTCATATCACTCTATAGGAAGCAATAAATACTTACCCATCAGAACTGCTAGCTTCTCGCACAAACATCTGGCAAGTTTTGTGGGCCTCTTAACTATTGAATTTCCATATCAAGCACATTTTCTATTTAAATCAGTTATTTATAATACTTTTGTGTAAATCCAAACCAACAGAATACACTCTGAGGCAGAGATTTTAGCAAATAATAAAATTTTTAACATTTATAACTTTCATAGCATGGCTTTTATAAATCAGGGGGGAAAACAGGACAATTAAAAATATTGTCTATGGACTCAGAAGCAAGGGAAAAAGAGCTTTTATTAAAGTAGCCACTGAAGAAACATGTCCTCAAACATATAATTTATCCCTCTCCCCAAACAGGCAGAAAAAGGCATGACTCTGCTCTTTAAATTAGAGGAATCTCTGTGATGTGCTTTCAGAGAAGCTTATCTTTGGTTTCAGCCTTAAGAAGCAACAGAAACTTCAGTGATTAGTTGCAGACACTGAGGAAAAGGTTAACAACACATACTCATGTAGCCTTTAAAATTGTACAGTCCTGGGCTGAATATCAACTTTGTCAGGTGTCACAGGAAATAGCCTCACTTAATTGTAGCTGAATGATCTGTGTGACAACCGGAAAGTTTCATAGCTTCTCTGAGCTCCACCTGGACAATGAAGATAAAAATACCAACCTCCCAATACTGGTTGGAGGATTAGACGACATCATATGTAACCCCTACTATAGTCTCTGGCTTTCTGGCCAGAGAGAAGAAGCTCAATGTTGGGATTTTCCTCCCTTCATACCCTTCTTTCCATCCTGTAAGCCTGAACTGCTCAGAAATTAGGGGCTTCATTCACATCCATCCTAAAATAGCATTTATTAAAAGCATCCTTGAATGTAGCTCTTCACATCATAGTTTTTCCACCTATAAAGTGGAAATATTAACTACCCTACCTACCGAATAAGAGTGCTGTGACATATTGGAAAAAACACACAGCACTGAAAAGAATGTCAGTGAGAAAGGGGAAAGCTCTGAGCTGACCTTCAGAAGACTAAATATTGAGCTATGTGACCTTGGACAAGCTTCTTAGCATAACAGTCCTCATTTTCCTTATATTTAGCATTCAGATAATGGTACCTGCTTTATTTATGCTATAAGGTTATAGTAAACCTTTTCTCGATTACCCATCTTGATCCTCACATCTGCGAAGCCAGAAAATGTCTGGCTCATGCTCACCCAGCTATTAGTTAAACCTAGATATTACGCTATACTGGGAGTCAAAGTCTTGCCTTCCCTGATACCAGGACATTGACATTGAAAAGTAGTATTATTTCTGCTAAGTGAAATAAGTCAAGCAGAGAAAGACAACTATCATATGATTTCTCTCATCTATGGAACATAAAAACTAGGAAGATCGGTAGGAGAAGAAAGGGATAAAGAAAGGGGGGGGTAATCAGAAGGGGGAATGAAACATGAGAGACTTTGGACTTTGAGAAACAAACTGAGGGCCTCAGAGGGGAGGGGGGTGGGGGAATGGGATAGACCGGTGATGGGTAGTAAGGAGGGCACGTATTGCATGGTGCACTGGGTGTTATATGCAACTAATGAATCATCGAGCCTTACATCGGAAACCGGGGATGTACTGTATGGTGACTAACATAATATAATAAAAAATCATTAAAAAAAATAAGAAAAGTAGCATTATTTCAGAGGGTAAATTCTTTGAAAGCAGAGACTATGCCTTTTTTCTTAAGAGCTATATTCCTACCGCAGCAAGGATCTATATTGCACCTTATACAATCAAATGCCAATGTGCTTTTCAAATTAATTTTGGATTTCTTTTTTTTTTTTTTTTTGAGAGAGAGAGAGAGAGTGTGTGTGCATGCATGAGTGGGAGGAGGGGTTGAAGGAGAGAATCTTCAAGCAGACTCCCCGCTGAGCCCATAGCCCATGGGGCTAGACTGCACCTCCCATGACATCATGACCTGAGCCCAAACCAAGAGATGCTTAATGGACCCATCCATCCAGGCACCCCTCAAATTAATTTTAATGCATCTTCATTGTATATAAAATTTTTCATTCAGAATTAAGAATGACTATTCATGTAATTAAATACACTGAGGCAGGGGCGCCTGGGTGGCTCAGTCGTTAAGCGTCTGCCTTCGGCTCAGGGCGTGATCCTGGCGTTCTGGGATCGAGCCCCACATCAGGCTCCTCTGCTGGGAGCCTGCTTCTTCCTCTCCCACTCCCCCTGCTTGTGTTCCCTCTCCTCTGGCTGTCTCTCTCTCTCTGTCAAATAAATAAATAAAATCTTTTTTAAATAAATAAATAAATAAATAAATACACTGAGGCAGTGTGCTGTATTAGTTAAAGGATGACTTTCAAACCAAGCAACTAAATTCAAATCATAGTTCTCCTTGCTACCTGTATAACTTGGGGAAAGAGACTGCATCTCTCAAAGTATTGGTTTCTTCATCTATCACATGGGAAAGACAGACCTTCCTCCTTCTTATGTGGTCTAGAAACTAAATGAGATACCAAATGCGGGTAAAGAAGACATTTTGTATTTTCAGATTCTGTTCAAGGAGGGGGCGGAAGCAGAGGGCACTACATTGAATGTAAAAGCGAAGTGGAAATTTGGGCAACCAGAGAGCTCTAGGGAAGTCCAAAATAAATGAGTGAAGAATAGAGAGATTTAAAAGGTGTTGGGGAGGGGAACAAAGTTAAATCTCACATCTGGCCTATGCTTAATCCTGCTCTCAGGGTTTCGTTTAAAGAGGAGCTGAAAGGCAGGTTAAGAATAGGAAGGAAATATTCCATTGAGATAGAATATTACTCCAAAACTTGCAGGTCTGCCTCCCTCCACTTCCCTGCCCTTCTCCCTACACTCCCAATTCCTCACACTCCCCACTCCACACCCATTTAGTTCCTTAGCTAACATACTTGTTCTCATTTTAACCAACACACACACACACACACACACACACACACAATCTCATACATAGCCTTGCACATACGCAAAGAGACATAAACACGCACACATACACATACATCCTTTATTCCTGATCCCTAGCCCCCAGACAGTTCAAGGGCCCCACATCTGAGTTGTAAGAATTGATGATATTAATACTGGTAAAATACAACTGATAGGACTTCTGGTTAAACATGACAGATTGTACATGTGCATTTTTCTTCACTTTTCAATCCCATTAAGTTAATGACAATACTTAAATTTGGATTCTGGAAAGAAGATGGACAGTGGTAAATGATTTAGCAGACCAGAAAAGCTGAAACCTAAACTAAAAGGCAAGCTGGTTGATGCACAGACCCCAGGAAAACAGCTGCAGTCACCAGGGACCTCTGGAGACTCCTCCCCCAAGGCAGAAGAAGAGAGAGGCTTGCACAGCAGAGGATGGGGTGGCGACCGCGTAAATGCCAGGGGCTATGTCCACTACACCTCAGGAAGTCTGCTAGTGAAAAAAGAAAAAGAAAAGAAAAAACTCTACCCAAAAAAGGGGGATGAAGTGGAAATCAGCATCCCAAACGGTCAAGACAGCACCCTACCCCCAGTTCCTAGAACTCTGACAGCAAGTGTATACGTCCAGGCAGAAAACACAGAGGATTACTGCGCAGAAACTGACCCGCCCAAGAACAAAGAACTACAGATGGTGACACTTGGGGGTCCTCCAGCGAAATAGCTAAATTCCCATGTGGTTACCCATCACTTGGTACAACTCCCCTTTCCTCATGCACATCTTCCAATCATCTCTTTAGCACTTTCCTCTTAAATAAAATGGAAAGCCATTGTAGAGAAATCTCCAACATAAAAGAGAGATCAAAACAAACAAAAGAGGGGCAGCCTTCGCTTGGGTCATGATCTGGGGGAGGGGGGGTCCTGGGATAGAGCCCTGTATGGGGCTCCCTACTCTGTGGGGAGTCTGCTTCTCCCTCTCACCTCTGTCCCTCCCCACCACTCGTGCTCACTCTCTCTCTCAAATAAGTAAAAATAAAATATTTAAAACAAAAACAAAAGAAAAAGAACTTAAGGAAAAGAAACAATGCAGGAAGCAGAAGAAAATTTCAAACATATTCAAAAACATTACCTCAAAAACACCGTTACAAGTGTTCTTATAATGCCCAGAAAAAGCAAGGACGGCTGTGGAAAGGTGGAATCCAAAGTGGAGATTTTTATCTTTCATTTCCTTCATGTTTGTGTGGAAGTGTGTTTATGTGTGTGTGTGTGTGTGTGTGTGTGTGTGTGTGTGTGTGTTAAAATTGTATGTACTGTATTGTTTTATGTAGGATTATTCTTTCCCCTGTACATAACTGATCATCAACTTAATAAAAAAATTAAAGCTAAAAAAAATCTAAATAAGGTATCAATGAATAAAGAATGAAATGTCATGCACTGTAGAGACAGAATTTTAAAAATTAAATAGATCAGAAGACAAAGTTGAGGAAATATTTCTGAAATCAGAACAAAAAGACAAAGAGATGGAAAATAGGAGAGAAAAAAGAGAAAAGAGTGAACCAATCCAGAAGATCCATCTGATTTACCTAAATTCCAGAAATCAATCACAGAAAGTTCAGAAGAAAGAAAATGATCAAAGAAAGACATAATACCCGAGTCTCCAAATTGAAAGAATCTAGTAAATATCCCAATCAATCAGTAAAAAAAGAGATACAAACCATCCTCATGAAATTTCAGAACACTGGGGATTAAGGAAGATTCTAAAAGCTTCCAGACAGGAGAATAAAAACAAAAACAAAACAAACAGCTAAGAAGAATCATATCTGATTTCTCAAAAGGAACAGAGGCTAGAAGATAATTAAGCAATGTCTACAAAATTCTGAGGGAAAATAATCTCTAGCCAAGAGCTCTATGCTAGCCAAACTCTGAATCAAGTGGGGACGTCAAATAAAGACATTTCCAGACATGTAGATTATATATATATATATTTTCTTAGAAAAACTCAGGAAGGGGCACCTGGGTGACTCAGTCGTTAAGTGTCTGCCTTCAGCTCAGGGCGTGATCCCAGGGTCCTGGGATCGAGCCCCGCATCGGGCTCCCTGCTCTGCTGGGAGCCTGCTTCTTCCTCTCCCACTCCCCCTGCTTGTGTTCCCTCTCTTGCTGGCTGTCTCTCTCTCTCTGTCAAATAAATAAATAAAATCTTTTAAAAAGAAAAAAAGAAAAGAAAAGAAAAACTCAGGAAGATGTGTTACTGCCAAACAACTGAGAAAACCAGGAAATAAAAAGACATGGGATCTAAGAGCCAAGGCCAAAAGAATCTCATTGGCCAGAACTGCATCACGTGGCCTGTGAGACAGCAAGCTGGCCAGCAAAGAGAAACAGCAACCCGTCCACATGGGGTGGTTAGATAGAAGGCTCCAGGGAGATGGCTCCCAGACAGGAAAGGACTATCTGATGATTTTGTGTGTCTAAACAGAACAAAAAGAGTTTTACAGTGGTAGTGGAATATATGGAAATGAGTTACTGATATAGGAAACTAAGCAAATGAAAAAGCAAGTCAATTAACAATGCTGAGAAAAAAGTTGCAGAGAAGAAATGAAATTTTAGAACATTACATGACTCAGCTGTGAGTGATACTGACAAAGTCATGATGAACAAAAATAGTGGGATAGTTGTACTGAGAGACAGAAGATGAGACATTAGGGAGGTGGGTGAAAGGAGTGATGAAGGAAAGCAAAATCCTCATTTTTTAATGTTAGATATTTAGTGAGTGGCAGAGGAAGAGAGCCACAAGTTGAAAGTGGTTTTCTGTAAGAGGCAGACTAAGGATGAATGGGCATGAGGCAAGGGACTACTGCTTTAGTTTAAGCTAAATTAATAAAGATACGAAAACTGAAGTAACGGTGGCTTATCACATAAGGACATCTGTTGTTTACCTAAAAATAATATACTCAAGTAGATGGTCCCAGGACTGATCTGGAAGCTCAGGGATATCACTGAGCGCTCATGTCTTTCCAAACTCTACCTCCACCATTCTCAGTGTGGTGTTTTTTGCCTTTGTTCACTCAGGGTCACAAGATGACTGCCACAGCTCCAAACATCAAGTTTTCACAGACAGAACATGGAGAAGAGAACAGCCAATGACTGAGAGAGGGAGTTGTCCTCATGTAACTCTCCCCTGTCATTAGTGTACCAGTTAGGATTAACTCAGTAATGAGAAACAGAGACTAAAAAAAAAAAAAAAAAAAAAAAAAGAGTGGCTAGATGAAGGCAGAATATTGTTTCATGTAAGAGTCTGGAGGTAGGTGGTCCAGGGCTACTTTGGAAGTTCTGCTAATTATCCCCCCAGAGAACAAGGCTCCTTCTCTCTTGTTGCCCTACTAGACACAGCCTCCATTCCCAAGGTCACCTCATGGTTCCAGATATTACTACAGTTCCAGCCATCATATCAACATTCCAGCCAGCAGGAAGGAAATACGAATAAAAGTTCATCGCAGGAGACCTTTCTTTTAGGGAAATTTCCTGAGAGCTGCCACAAAAACACTTCTGATTAAGCCTGTTGGCCAAAATTTAGTCACAGAGCCACAAGTAGCTACAAAAGAGGCTGGAGAATGTAGTGTTTATTCCTAACAGCCACATGCATGGCAAAAAAAAATAGGGGTTCTGAAAAGGGAAGAACAAAAGGACGAATACCTGGCTGTCTCCAGCACAATTAGAAAGGGGAAATCTTTCCTGGAAGATCTGCAGCAAAGTCCTCCTTACACGTCATTGACCAGAACTGCATCACGTGGTCACCATAAACTGAGAGAGGTCTAGTAAAGGGAAGGTCTGGATTTTCATCCTCCATGGTGGGAAGTGAACAAAGGAGGAAGGGGTTGAGAATGCCTGTGAGTAGCCAACCAACAGAGTCTGCCTTATAAATCTTGTAGTAAAATCTGACCTTAAAATCTACATACACATATAACTTTTTTTAATGTATATAAATAATAAATTTACTTTTCTATGAGAAAATGATAGGAAAACTTGTCAAAAACAGCTGCCATACCTCCCTCCATCTTCTTAGTGAAGAAATACAAAGAAAGAAAAAGTTATATAAGGTCAAAATACATATACATAAATAAGAGCAAAGCCTCCTCAAATGGTCTCTATTTCCCACTTTGCTAGATTGATTTTGTCATTCATTCAACAAACATTTGATGAACACCTGCTATGTACAAAGGACCACAGACATGATTGAGTCTCAGTCCATGCCTTCAACAGGTCACAGCTTAGAAGGAGAGACAGTGATGGAAACCACTTTTTGCAATACAGCATGATAAACACGATGATGTGAGAGTGCACTAGGGAATCCCTCAGCAACCCAAAGCAGGGCTGTTTCAGTTAGCTGGCAGACAAGGGAAGGCTTCCCTAAGGAGGTGATTTTTGCGATGTGGTTTGAAAGACAGGCAGAAATTTGCCAGGTGATGAAAGAGGCACAGAAAATAAGCTAGACCACAGAAGAGTGAGTACAAAACCACGGATCATATTACAACTTAGAAAAATATGCCACATTGTTACCTTGTCTATCACAGATATAAAAGGCTGGGTACAGGGTTGGCACTCAATAAACATTTGGTGGATTGAACCATGATGAGTATAAACTCTGTTAATCTACCTGAATTTACCAATATCCTAGATGGGGGCTGGCAAACAACCACCCTCAGGCTAAAAATCCTACCTACTGCCTTTTTTTGTAAATAAAGTTTTATTGAAACTTTACCCATTCATTTACACATTGCCTGTGGCTGCTATCCTGCAGCAATGGCAGAGTTAAGTAGTTGGTGATAGAAACTATATGGTCTGCAAAGCCAAAAACATTTACTCTGTGGCCCTTTACAGACAAACAATGCTAATCCCTATTCTAGATTAACTGGCACCCTCTATTCCCTTTAAAACAGAGCACTCTGAGCTCAAAGCTAGTAAGCAGTAAGTAATACACTCTTTCCTCCCACCAATTGAGTTCTATATTTTCCAAAAGTAAATTGTTTGTTCCCAAATATGGTTTGCCATTTATTGTGTTAATGCATTTAACATGTAACATTAAAATGTAACACTTATATGTTCATGTAAATATCTAATTCAATGAAATATTATATGTACTGATAAAATATGAGTGTGAAAAGGAAGAGTTATTTCTATAAACACTAAAATGGAATGTTTTGAAAAATCTCAGTCATAGCATGCTAATAAAAACTTACTGAGTTAGATGTGAGTGAAACAATTGCAAAAGATTGGAGAGGAAATGTAAAATTTTAAGAATTCTACTTTGTGAGTGAATACAACTTTCACTCCACTTTCTAAAAAAACCTAAAATTAGGTCTCAAAAATGATGCATGCAGGGAATGGTTTGTATAAGAAAGATAACATAGAATTCTGATCAGCAGTATGTCCTCAAAGAGGAGTCTTGGCCCTATATCAACAGATTGCTATTCACCTGAAAGTTTGGGTTAAAATAAAAAATGATTACTTTAAGGAAATGAGTGAGTAAATAAGTGCGTAGATTAAATAAATATTAGTGTTTATTTGCATCTTCTTTTTTATAATTCCCTAATTTAACCAGATTTTTACTGTTAGGGGAAAAAAAGAACAAAGTAACTACAAGGTTTATTTGAGCAAAGATACAAGATTACAACTTCTTAAATTCAATGAGGCCAACCCAGCTCTGCTAAACTCACCCTTCACCCAACCACTGGGTTGGCGGTCCAGCCTATGGGCACCCACTTCAAAGCCTGCTACCAGACCCCAGGAAGGTTAGACAGTCAGGACTCACACCTCACACTCCTGACCCTGGATAAGGAAGGAAAGATGAGCCCACACTGGCCCTGGCTTAAGGGCAAAGATAAATTAAAAAGTTAGCCTGAAAATGCCAACTCATTAAATCCCCAAATTGTGACATGTAAGCTTGGACAAGCCATTCCTGGGACTAAAATCAATGAAATCAGACAGCCCCCTTTCCCTTACAGATTACACAAATACTGAGTTCAGAAAACTTTTAATTTGATGGTTCTCTTTACTCATCACCTCGTAGAACCCTGGATCTTACCTTCATTCTGAAGCTTCAAACAAATCTCTGCTTCATTGGGATTCAAGGAATAATTGTGCTCCTTGTGGTGCATTAACCCTTTATAAGAGATAACCAATTACATTTCATTAGTTCAAAACAGCTGGTTAGTTATTTCCTTGAAATCCTTGACTAAACATCGTTTTTTGTGGTTTTTTTCAGAAGGTGACCCTATTTGGTTTTTTCCTAGCCAATTAGCCCTTTACCCCCAATGACCATCCCTTCCAGAAAAAGAAAAGGGCTTCTTTGTTCAGAATGGGTTCCTCCAGGCATCCCGGGCCCCACAGGAAGCTCCCTGAAGGAGGGCCATGCTCCCCAAGGTCACCAGGGGCACTGCCACCCATGACAGAGCTATGTAGGTAGGAGATAACCCCAAAGAGACACATTGAAGATGAGGAGCAAGACAATGACAAAGAAAGCCAGAATGCCAACTCCACATACGCCTGCCGCTCTCCAACCAAGTCCATTTCCAAATATAGCACCAACAGGATTGGGTGTCAAGAGCGTGTGTTGTCAACACTGGCTTAAAGGAAGTCTACTTTCTGTTCTGTCTCCTAGTGCTGCTCCAACTTAACCATGTCATACCCATGAGTGAGACCAGGCCTTATTCTTCCTTTATCTCCTACTCAGCGTTCAGCAAAATGGGTTTTCTTTTCCTTCTCACCTATCTACAGTGTTTTCGTGGTCCCTTAGATGGTACCCAGGGATGAGCAAGCAGGAGCCCAACTTAGGTTAATTCCTTAAACTTAGGAGCCACATGAATATAAAGCTTCCCAAATGTTTTCCACTAAAAGTCCAGGAATGAACAATCTCAGAATTGCATGTTTGTGCCATAACATAATTATGTTTGGTTAGGTGTAGACAGAATAAAATTGCGGTCTCAAATTCAGGTGTGGCAGGCAGCCTCGAAGATGGCTCCTGGTGATCCCACTTCAGTATTCATGCCTCTGCATCACTCCCTCCTCTTGTATAGGAACTCACCTCTAATTAACAGAATTTGACAAAGCCATGGAATATCACTTCTGAGATTAGGTTATGAAAAGACTATGCGTCTCTCTGAGGCTTGCTTTCTTTCTCTCCCCCTGCCTTGTCTTACCTTTTATTTTTCCCTTCTCTCTCTCACTCACTCATTTTCTCTCTCCCTTTGCTCTGAGGGAATCAGTTGCCATGTTATGAGTAGCAGCTTCTGGAAGGGTCCACAGGCAAGGAAATGACATCTCCAGCGACAAGCCAGAGAAGACCCACAGCCTGCCACCAGCCACGTGAATGCTCTTAGAAGCAGACTCTGTCCCTGTCAAGCCCTGAGATGACTCTGACCCCAGCTGACACCTTGACTGAAGCCTTGAAAAAGACCCTGAGCCAGAAGCACCCAGCTAAATACTGGGTTTGTTGTTCTAAGATGCTAAAGTTTGGAGTAATTTGTTACACAGCAATAGATAACTAATATAACAATTTTTCAACAGATATCAGAATTTTTCTCTGTAAAACAAATCAAAACTAATGTAGGCCGCCTCCTTCCCCCTGCCAGCTGGGCAGGAAATTATTTCATTCAATCCTATAATTATACCCCTTTCTACTCCTCCAGGGTCTTGGGAAAGTCACAGGGTGTTCAGGATAGAATATTTGGGGAAGGGCCTCTGGTTCATGGTTTGCACTGGTCGCCACTGATGGGCTCATTGATCAACTGAGCATGGCCCCTAGAGTTAGAGGGTAAGGAAGCTCCACACCTTTTCTGCTAAGCCTCCGCTTGGCCACTGGGATTTTTGCTGATGCTGGAGCTCTGTACCCAGCACCTAAGACCCAGCCTCCCTTCCGCAGTCCTGTCAGCTCCCAACCAAGTCCCTCCTGGACTTCCATCCCTTCCCAGGCTTCTGGGAATCTCCCTTCTCTTGCCACTTCCACTCTCTTCTCTGTAGCCCTCCACCCCCACATACCCATGCATATACTCAGCATAATTCCAGAGTTTAGGGGTTTTTTTAAAGCCTAGAAAATAGGTTATCTTCAAGCTGCCACTGTAACAGGGAACAAAATGTCCTTCAGCAAATTCAGAAAAATATACAAATACTTCTCATTCCTTCTGATGCTTCAACTGCCTCAAAAACAAAATATAAATTATTGTTTCAATAAGTGATTCCATGACAATTATTTTCCCCCAAATATTCAAGAACCAAGAAGAAATGCCATGCTCACCCTAGGGCTCTGAATACATCCTGGCGAACTACAGCCCACCCCCCTCCACTGCTTCCCCTGCCACATGCTATAAGAAGCTCAATAATGGGGGAACATGGGGATTCAAAGTAGGAGCCTTCTTCTTCTAACCCTCCTTTCGCTCTAATACAGAACAGCCCAAGCCACCAGCCATGAGACAGGCACCATGAAGGCATAACTGAAATAAGCTGTTACTTCTCTATGGGATTAAAGGAGAACAGGGAGGTCTTTCTTGACCCAAAATATCTTCTCAGTGCTATGCAACAATGACAGATGTCTACCTTTAGAGCTTGGCTCATTTGGGTTGAAAGCACTGTTACTCCAAAGCTGAATTACCCATTGAGCTGCTTTCAGCCAGGAGCACCTTCTGACGATTTAGCTTATCAGTTCTTTTCTAATGGGCAGCTTATTGAAGAAAGTGTTTGGGTTCATGTATGAGTGGAGAAGAGGAATAAAGAGATTTTTAACAGTGGCAGAGTAGGCATCTTGAATGTAAAACTCAAGGCAGCCAAGGGAGAAAGATGAATAGAAAAAAAGACTCCCTTTCCTGGTAATGTGATATGACCACTGGGGTTATAACAGTACATTCTCTTATGGTTATTCTATAAAGACCAACAAGGATGAAGGCCACCCCTGGAACTAGACATGGTCTCATGAAGGGTCATTGTTGATTTCCAGTTCTAGGGGTACAGGCTAGTCCTCAAAGAAGAAAAAACAAGAGCTGAAAGGGTTAGACATAGGGTCTGGATGCCTGGATGGGCATCACTGGGTACTATGTATAAAGATGGTTTCCTCCATATGAAGGGACACCAGGAGCTGGGAATGAAAGATGCCAGGCTGGGTCTTTTCCCAAGGGTCCCCCAAGTTGGGGGAATGGGAAAGGAACAGCCTGAGCTCAGAGAGATGTATTATCTAGTTTCACACTACTCTCTCTATGGTAGTTCTTGACCCTCAGTGTGTGATGGAGACCAATTCAGTTGGGTGGCTGCTTAGAGTGCCCCTCTAGAAGGAGCTAAACAGCACTGGAAATGCAGCAAAGAGAAGACTGTATTTTCTGAAGTTCCTCTCAAAGAGAAAGCATATTGATTGACACGTTGCTTGGGCTGGAAGGATGGGGAGAGATCGCTGAGGGTCAGATCTTCCATGGGTGGTGAAACCAGTTAATTATCAAACTTTTGATCTGTTGAATGAAAATCTGGGCTAGTGGCTAAATTACTCAGGGATCAAGGAAAGGCCACGCTCTACTATCACAAGTCTTTCTGCTTCCCAAACACACCACTTGAAAAGGATATTGGATTGAAGGAGTGCTATGCTACCATCCTGCACACAGAATTAGCTGTGTTCCAGTTCTGCTCATGATCAGATCCGCTTGAATATCTTGTCTTGTCTTGGCTCCATTACTGAGAAGCCAGGGGAAGGACACTTGTATCTCCTTTGAGTCAGAGTGCTGAGGGGAAGCAGTACTCTTGAGGCCAGTTGTTTTGGTCTTGTTCAAGAAATCTCAAAAGGAAGATGAATCTAAGAACAGGCCAACCCTCCCGGCCCCTTCCTTCCTCCCTCCCCAGGAGATTCTCCTCCACTTAGGGTCAACCTCAGAAGAGCTGGAGTCTTTGTGTTTGCTACTCATTGGAATGTATTCTTTGCTTCCAGGGGAGCACTGGCCATCCATAATAAGAGAGTTCACAAGAGGAGAAAGGAGAACTTTGAAGATAGAAAAAGATCATCTTGTTCCCAGATTCGTAGAGGACCCACCTTGGACATGGACTTACTGGCTAGAAAGTACTGTCATAACAAGCACTCTAAAAAATAATAAAGGACTAATATCCCATCCGTCTCACCCCTTAACAGGTGAAGTCATCTATGTAGCAGTAATAGAATGAGAAGAAAAACTGAGGACTAGCTCAGGGTGTTTTTTTTCCCCTCACCAATTGTTTGCACTTTCACTTTCTGTTTCCTCCACGGGCCTCATCATCAAAAGGCACCAGATCTGAGATTCCTGGATAGAGCTCCTCTCCTTTTGTCCCCAAAGCAGAGAGTCTCCAAATAAAATGCCCCAGACAAAACATTATATTTGGGCTTCCAAAGTAGCCTGAGCCCACGCAAATCTGTCATTCTTTGGTGGTCATCTCTCTTATTCCTAACCTCCCTAGGCTAAAATTAGAACATCATTAGAGCATAAAGGGTCTTTAAAGAACACCTAACTCACCATCCTCTTTTTATCCATAAATAAAGTGAAGTCTAGAGAAGAGGAGTGATTTGCTTAAGATTCCATAGTTGTTTGCAGCAAAATGCAGACCCTTCAGTGTTTTCACTTAAGAGGAACTACTGCCTCAAAACCTGGTCTCCATCTGTCCTGGCCTGATTTCGCTCAGTCTTAATTTAGTTAGCTGTGGCCTCCAGCCACTTTCTTGAACTTACTCAAGGTCACACTCTCTAGGACCACCTCAAAATTCTGCTGCTGAGAACCAAGGTGAACCTAGGTGATTCATCAACCACTTACTAACTTCCTAAATTTAAGGTTCCTGGTACTTTCACATGAAATCCTTATACAACTAGCAAAAGTAGTTTTCCTTTGAAAGGTCAGCACAAAGGGGAAAAACATCCCTCCTCCCTCGCCCTGAGGTCATCACTGAAAGCCAGCATCCGGAGTGAGTAGCCTGGATGTCTGCTTGGGTAAGAGACTTCTAAAGAGCAAGTTTGCACGCACTTGAATCTATAACTTGACGTCAACTGAGGTATGAAATTCTACCCTTCATGCTTAATCTCTAGGTTTAAGACTTGTCTCTGAGAACACGCAATTAGCCCTGTCAACAGTCCCACCATGACAGAGCATCAATAAATGGAGAATCAGAGTGCTTGGATGGTGAGAAGGGAAGGAAGAGCAAAGAGCTAGGAGGCCGGTCTCCAGGAAGGCAAGGACAAGAAGAATAGAAGGAGGAAGAGATCTTCCAAAAGCTGACAGTGCAGAGACAAAGTAGGCAACCCCAAGAAAGAGGTTTGCCCTACTCATCCCTCACCACCCCCCTTCTCTTTTAATGATCAGTTTGCCCTCTCTCCTTGGGTATTCCCAGTTCCCTTAAAGAGATCCATCCCGTGATGCCCACAGCATCTCCACTTGCAAAAAAGTGAAGCCTGATAGGCTCCACTGTGAGAAGAGATGTGGAGTGACTTCACAATCACCCCACCTTCACCCACTAAAGGACCCCCATGTCTCAACCCACCTAGAGGGTGCAGGCTACTTCCCTCTCCTAGAAAAATAAGGGCACTCTTTCAAAACTTGTAGGTTTTAACATGCAACAGAGAAACCACAAGAAAAATACCTTCTTGTCTTCCCCCAACTTTGTTTTAGAAGAAACAGGATTCAAAAAAACCTTTTTTTTTTTCAGTCACCTGGGCTTCACTTTGACATAAATATTTTTGTTTTCTATTCTTCTTCCTGTTACCCTTTTATTTTCTGCTTCTTGATAGACTACTGTAAGTGAAACAAACCACATGGTCTGAGGATACAGTCCTCACAAGACTGCTCTCACTTCAGACTCCAGTCACCAGTTTGGAGGTCCCCAAAGCCACCTTCATGTCACACCAGTTGACTACAAATTCAAGGGATTCCCACAACCATTCTCAGGTTTGATAATTTGCTAGAATGACTCACAGAACTCAGGAAAGTGCTGTACTTATGACTGCAGTTTTATTATAGCAAAGGAATATAGATTAGAACCCACTAAAGGAAGAAAAGCAGAGAATGAGATCTGGGAAGGTTCCTGTCATCCTCAGGGCTGTCACTGATGTGTGGAAATTCATACAGAGTGTTGCCAACCAGGGAAATTCATCCAAGATTCAGCATCTAGAGTTTTTAATTGAGGTTTCATTATGTAGGCTTGATTGATTGGATCATTATCCTCTTGGTTGAACTCAATTTCTAGCCCCACTCTCTTCCCTGGAAGTCAAACTGAAGTTACCTGCCTCAAATCCCCAACCCTAAACACACGTTTGGTCTTTCTGGTGTGGTCAAAACCCACTACACTGAGTCATCTTCTTAGCACAAATTGTTAGGGGCCCAACATAAATAGCAGACTCTCCTATCATTCTGAAAATTCCAAGGATTTAGAGATCACCTCACAGGAGCAGGGACAAAGACCAGATCTCTCTTTGGGTAAATTTAATTCTTCCCTACATAATTACCTCCTCCCCCCCCCAAAAAAAATGGGTCTGGAATGTGTTAAAAAGGTACAAGTCACCGATAGCAGATGGAAAGCTCGAGTGTATAACACAGGATTCTGATAAATGTCAAACATCCATTGAAAAAGTAGTGTCTCCATTGCCTAAGTAGGGTTCTGGGAAGGGAAAATGACCTGCTTTGACTGACTGTATATTGGGCTTTTTACAAAGACAGTCAAACCTAATTCTTCAGCACTAACCTGCCAGATTAGCTGGGAAGGATGAGGGTGGAGAAAGAAAGAAAATTGTTGTTACCTTGAAACCAAATGGTTGGTCTTAACTAAAAACCGATAAATGTCTCCTAAAATATTCAAGGATTTTTTCCTTTCTTCTGCAAAAAAAAAAAAAAAAGTAGTAAAATATGAAAAATCAAATTACGCGCCCCTTGCGCTGACCCTCAGGAGAGATGCCAAATGTGCGCTGCCAGGTCTTGGAAACTGCAGGTTTCTAGCTTTGCCGTGTGCCTGGCGCACCCAATCACAGCCTCTCCTCCCCAGTCCTTTCCCTGTTTCATGGTCCCACAGAAGCATATGAAAATTCTTGTCATGACAGATACTCAAATTAGACTCTTGTAAGGAACGGAGCAGCACTGAGGAGAACTGCTACGGTGACTTCGAGAGCATATTCTTTCTTGTTTGTTTTTAAAGAAAAGTAATGATCCCCCAACCCTGCTTTCCTAGACACATTCCCCTTCCTTGAGTTTTCCAAAAGTTCATTTCAAGTAAATTTATACGATGTTCCTAGTACTCTGAAAAGAATAGTTGGGAATCACTTAGGAAAGAAGATATGGTCCCTGCCCTCTGGGAGTTTCTAATCCAGCTCAAGAAATAATACTAACATATATAAATCCTATATCAAAAAAGGTAGATTAACATAATGAGTAATACCTTAAGAATTCAAGAAATTTCAGAAAAATTGATAGTCAACCAGTTCTGGAGAAAGAATGTGAAATTTACATTAAGCTTTGAGAAATGACAGGACTCTTAGCCCATGAGGTGTGGAGGAGAGGAGGTATTCTAGAAAGATGAGCTAGTACAAGGGAGGGTGTAGACACAGGAAAGAGAAAAATTGGTTATCTGGGAAGGTTTTTGGAGGTATAGCCTGATAGAAAAGTATAAAGGATTGTCCCTGTCCCCAAGGACATTGAAGTCATTGGTTTTTTAATATTCAGATTAGAGACAGAGAAACAGGATTTTTAACTAGTTGTCTTATTACTAAAATGCACCTGCAAATGCTTATGTGGTAGAAAAACAATGAGCAAATATTTGAATGGGTATTTGAATAGGACTACACCCTGCCAGTCTATTATGTAGGAAAATTATTTTTTAGAGAAACTATATTCCTTAATTATATGTTAGCTCAGAATATGCTTTTCTGCCCCCAAGTTCCTGCTGTGAAATACAGTACTGGATGAAATTCAAACACAAAACCAGGTATTCACAAGGCAAATGGCATCGCAGGAAAAACAACTCACAAGGAGAATTTTAATGCAACAAATTATCCTTCAAAGTTTCTGTCACATTGAGTACAGGCCAACAACTCACGCTAACATTGTTTTGATGTCACAAGTCGGCGAAGGCCAGAGAATACACTGGGTGGCAGAACAGGAATTCAAAGTAAAATATAAGACTGTATGATAAGATCATAAGATTGTCCAATGGCCCCAACATAGCCATATACATTTCAACAGAAATAAACCCAACTTTCAAATGTAAGATGTAGAAGATATGGCTTGATAAGTAACAGTATAAATGCAGAGTCACAAATATAATGTGACTACCCAAAGAAAGCAAAAGCAGCTTAGGCTGCAGTAACAGCAAGTCAGTGTCTAGAGCAGGTAGGGAATTGTCTGATCCATTCCTCACAGGTAGCATACTTAGTGTCACCACACACTCTAAAGGGAGGTACAGAGATCCAGAAGTGAGTACAAGAACAACCCGTGAGTTCATCATCCTAGGGAATAGTGAGACATAATGGTTGACTTCAAGTAACTGAAGGGCTGTGCCAAGCAGAGGCATTAGATTGGTTTCATACTGTGCAGTTCCTAAACTTTCCAAACCAGAAATCAGGACACATTACACGATGAAGAGTATTTGTGTCGCTTCCAAGTATGACAGGCATTCTAGATCACATGGTTTGAATACTTAAAGTTGAAAACATTCCAAGACTTTGTGATGTTGTATAAAGGCTGTGCATATCTGAAATTGGATATTATGTTCTAGAAAACCTCGGGCTTATAGTTGTAAAATATAATTACAATGAATGAGTATAAATTCTAGAAGGATCAATTCCAGCTCAGTATGAAGGAAAAATTTTTTATTTATTTGTCTTTTTTGGGGGGGGGGCAGACAGAGGGAGAGGGAAAGAGAGAATCCTAAGCAGGCTCCAAGCCCAGTACAGAACCCATATGAGGCTCAGTCTCACAACCCTGAGATCATGACCTGAGCTGAAATCAAGAATCGGACACTTAACCAACTGAGCCACCAGGCACCCCTGAAGGAAAAGTTTTTAACAGAAAGACTTATCCAAAGATGAAATGTTCTACCACAGGAGGCAGAGATTTTCATAGTAAATATTTATGGTGAACTGTTATGTAACAACCATTACCCAGCCTTTAAATCATTCAAGGTCTAGAGTGGAAGCCAAGCAAGGGAAAAGGCAACTATAATATTCAGGGTGAAAAAAACTGTACAGTAGAGATAAGAAAAATGTAGGACAAAAGACTGGGGAATGGAAGGTAACAGGAGCAGCACCTGAGTTTAATCTCAACGGTTGGCTACAGAACGGAGAATCAATTAGATTGTGATCACCCAGAAATCAGAGCTACAGGTGGAGAGGGCAACGCAGGAAAGATATGGCAATGATCAGAGCTAGGGAAGAAGCAGTGGGAATAAAGAAGAGTGGGGAGATTTAAGAATCAATAAGGAAGTAGAATAAACAGGACTTGGATTGCTAGATAGTGAAGAAGGGTGTCAGTGATAGCTGGGCTTCCTTGCAGGTTGGTAGTACCATTCCCCAAGACAGAGAACAGGCAACAAGCAGTTTTACTGAAGATGAAGTCAATCCTGAACTGGTTGAATTTGAGAGTAGATATAAAACACAACCACATGCAGATGTCAAGCAGGTAGCCGAGTATGTGGTCTAGACTTCAGATCAAGAAAGGAGATAGAATACTGCACATCCCTCTCTCTTAGCTAAAATGAGGGACTATCACTTTATCAATGATGGATTTATTATCTCTCCAATCAGTCATCCTTATAAATGAGATTAACTGAGATACTCTATCATACAACTTCCATCACTTCCTGATATCGTGCTATCTAGAACAAACTCTACTTCCCTAGATCATCCCTCAAATCACCCAGATGACATGCATGTCCTATAATAGAGTCTTTCTAGTGCTCTCTTACAGGGCAGCCAGTGGTTTCCCCAAGGTATGTGTTCACCTTTACTGCAACTTATCAAATGTGCTCCTCGTGCGTTCCTGGTGGTCTAGGCTGGACAGTATTGACATTTCCAAAAAGACATAAATTATATAGCCTTTCAACAAAACCCTTTGTGCCTCTGAGTAAATCTGAGGCCTGGAAACGTATACTGTGTTTTCTCTATTAAATTTTTCCTTTTATTTCAGGGGCGCCTGGGTGGTACAGCGGTTAAGCGTCTGCCTTCGGCTCAGGGCGTGATCCTGGCGTTATGGGATCGAGCCCCACATCAGGCTCCTCCGCTATGAGCCTGCTTCTTCCTCTCCCACTCCCCCTGCTTGTGTTCCCTCTCTCGCTGGCTGTCTCTATCTCTGTCAAATAAATAAATTCTTTAAAAAAAAAAAAATTTTCCTTTTATTTCAAAAAAGTGGAAAAATATTATCATTTATAATGGTTAAATTGTGCCATAATGCAAAACATGTCAAACGATTGGCAAATGAATTTGTGAAATGAGTCTTCTTCACTTGTGACTCAGATGGGTGGATTGCATCTGTATATCTGACCGATAAATCTCCTTTCTGAAGGAAAATTTTGAGTAATTTTGAGTAACATCACTCATCTGTTATATGCTTAGAAATTGACTTATGATTAATCTGAGAATCTTCTTAAGATACGTGACATTGATAAAGTTAGTGAACATCAAAAAAAAAGAAAAGAAAAGAAAAGGAAAGGAAAGAAAAGAAAGGGGCTAGAAAGGAAAGTTAAGAATATCTTGTCTTAGTTTGGGCTGCTATAATAAACTGAGTGGTTTAAACAATAAACACTTATTTCTCACCGTTCTGGATCTCTAAGATCAAGGTGCCAGCAGATTCCATGTCTGATGAAAGCCTGCTTATTAGTTTACAGGCAGCCATCTTCTTATTATGTCCTCACATGGCCTTTTCTTGGTATGTGCATGTGGACAGAGAGAGAGCTCTCATCTACCTTCCTCTTTTTATAAGGGCATTAATCCCATCATGAGGGCCTACTCTCTGACATAATATAACCCTAATTACCTCCCAAAGGCCCCACTTCCAAATGCCATCGCTTTGGGGATTAGGATTTCAACCTATGATTTGGAAGAGACATAAACATTCAGTCCATAGCATATCTCATAAAACATAAATGAAAAAGACAAATCAATGAAAACTAAGAGATCTAAGAAGTCCAATATTCCGAACTAGGAACTGTGAATAGAATAATTGAGAAAATGGGGTGGGGGGGACTGTCAAAGAAAAGAAAATAGACAAGAATATAAATATGCGTTATAGAAGGAAATGAATTTCTACATTAAAAAGTACAAAGGCAGGGGCACCTGGGTGGCTCAGTCATTAAGCATCTGCCTTCGGTTCAGGGTGTGATCCCAGAGTCCTGAGATCAAGCCCTGCATCAGGCTCCTCTGCTGGGAGCCTGCTTCTTCCTCTCCCACTCCCCCTGCTCATGTTCCCTCTCTTGCTAGCTGTCTCTCTCTCTGTCAAATAAATAAATAAAATCTTAAAAAAAAAAAATAGGCCAGATGCCTGGGTGGCTCAGTTGGTTGGGTGTCTGCCTTCAGCTCAGGTCATGATCCCAGGGTCCTGGAATCGAGTCCCACATTGGGCTCCCTGCTCTGCCTGATGCTCCCACTGCTTGTGCTCTCTCTCTCTCTGACAATAAATAAAATCTAAGGAAAAAATTAAAAGTACAAAGGCTCAATGTAATGATAAAAAAAGACTCATATCAAGGACATAACTGTGAAACTTCAGAATCCAGAAGATAAAGAAAAGATCCCAGGAAGAAAGAGCAAATGAACATGCAAAGAATTGAGAATAAGAACGGTATCAGACTTCTCAACAGCAATACTATAAACTAGTTTGAAGACATACCTGAAATAATCGGAGAAAATAATGCCCAATTTATAATTCTATACCCAGCCAAACTATGAATCAAGAATAAAGATATATTTCTCTATAGTCAAAGTCTCAAAAACTCTACCTCTTATGCACACTTCTCAAAAAAAAATTCTAGAGGATAAGTTCCTGAAAACCAGAAAAGTTACTGTAAAATAAGAAAGAAGATGTGGTGGGAGCCATAGAACTGGGGACCTGGGGCAAGAGGTAAGTAGAATTCCCAGTATGACAGAAGAGTACGTCCTATGACAAGAGCTGAGCAGCCATTTTAGAGGGCAACAAGTCCAGATTAAAGCAGAAGCACAAAAGGCTCTGAGAGAGAGGTATCCAGAAGAAAATAAAACTTCTGGATCTCCTGACAAGTTCATGGTGTGGAAAATTGGATTGAGAGTCACTTCTACAGAGCTACCGGAGGATAGAAGAAGACTTAGCAAAAGATGGAAGATAGCTAAGCAAAAAAAATTTTTAAAAGACAAAAAGAACTATAGGAAAACCAAAGTTGAACAAGAAAGAAAAGGCATTCATAACATAGTTCTTGGCTCAAAAACTGAACAATGTTAACATAGTTATCAATTATGAAAATAATGAATATGGATGGTATCGAATTATGGTAAAATCATATTGGAAACATACAGGGAGACGAAGTATGTATGAGTGATGGATGATTATATCAGACATCTACTCCTGTGCAGCAAACCACCCCAACACGTAGCAAGTTAAAACAACTGCAATTTTATTTGCTCCTGGATCTGTACGCTAACAATTTGGATCTGGCTCAAATGAGCAGTTCTTCACTCACATAACTGCTGTCATCTGGGGACTCAACTAGCATAGTATATCCAGGATGGCCTCACACTCACATTTGAGGACTGCTGCTGGCTGGCTGCTGCTGGGAGGCCTGGGGACCTCAGCTGGGCCACCTCATCTGTGTTCCATGTGGTCTATCACCCTCCAGTAGGTTAGATCATGTTTTTTGTTGTGTTTTTTGTTTTTGTTTTTGTTTTTGTTTTTGCTTTGCCTAAGAATCCCAGGGCAGTGTTCTGAGAGGATGAAACAAAGGCACAAGGCCTTTCAAGATCTAGGTCTACAAATCCCACAGCATCACTGCCAGCAGGACTGTTGGTCAAAGTAAGTCATGTGGCCAGTCCAGATTCAAGGGGTAGGGAAACAGACCCTACCCCTTGATAGGAGGAGATACAAAGGCACAATGCTAAGGGGTGCACAGACGAGGATGACAGAATTTGTTGTGCACATGTTTTCAAACCTTCTTGTACAATGGTATGTAAGAATTAAGTCCTTATCATCTATAGTGGAAAATCAATATAATGTCTAATGTGGAAAAATCATCAAATTAGTATGTAATTTAGAAGTACGATAAACAGAAATAACAGCTGAAGAGTTTAAAGTGGTTGTCTTTGGAGAAAGGATCAGGGAGGAAGAGAGGCAGGACAGGCAACTGCTGCTCTTGTTATAAGTTATAGAATACTGTTTGACTTTGAAAACTATGTCCATGTGATTACTTTAAAAAGCAAAACAAAAGTAAAAAGTTTGGTGATACGAGCAATTCCGCTTCTAGATATACACCAAAAGAATCAAGAGCAGGAATGCCAACAGAGACACCAATGCTCACAGCAGCATTATTCACAATAGCCAAAGGTGAAACAACTCAAATGTCCAAGAACAGATGAACAGATAAACAAAATATGAAACATACACACAATGGAATATCATTCAGCCTTAAAAAAGAATGAAATTCTGACACATGCTGTAACACATAGATGAAACTTAAAGACATTCACTAAGTGAAATAGCCAGATATAAAAGGACAAATATTGGAGCTCTTGGGTAGCTCAGTCAGTTAAGCGTCTGCCTTCGGCTCAGGTCATGATCCCAGGGTCCTGGGATTGAGTCCCACATCAGACACCTTGCTTCTCCCTCTCCCTCTGCCCCTCCCCCTTGCTCAGGCTCTCACTCACTCTGTCTCTCTCAAATGAATAAAAAAAAAAAATCTTTTAAAAAGTTAAATAAAAATAAATAAAAGAACAAATATTATATGATTCTACTTATGAGGTACCTAGAGATAGGAAGTAGAATAGTGTTACCAGGAGGTGGGGTAGGGAAGAAGAGAGTTAGTGTTTAATGAGTACAGAGTTTCCGCTGGAAAAGATGAAAAAGTCCCAGAGAGGGAAGGTGCTGACGGTTGCACAACAATGGAAGTGTACTGAATGCCACTAACTATGCACTTAAAAATGGCTAAACTAAAATGGTAAATTTCATGTTATGTATATTTTACCACAATAAATAAATAAATACTGTTGAAAAAAAGGTTGGCTAGGGAAGGCAAGAGTGATGGTGAATGGTTGATAAAGGGAGACATGTTTGGTTGCTTGCCTGCTTTCTTTTCTTCCTGTCCTTTTCCTAAGACTAGAGAGGACTGAGCACACTTACGAGCTGAGTGAAAAGACCCTGTGTAGATGTGGGGTTTGATAAAGCTGGGGGGACGATCATTGGTAGAGAGGTGTGTCTGCTAAAGAAGGAGACCCATGAGATCTATGAGCTGGGCAATCCACGCTTGCCTGCACTGGATGTGTCAAAGACAGTTTGGCTAAGCCCTTGCTGACGTCACAGGCTGGAATGGATGACTCCCTTCCATCCCTGAGGGCCTTACAAAATCATACACGCCTCAAAACTTCCTACGGAATAGAATGTGTCAACTGACTGGAGCATTCGCCAATCGCTCACCACGTATGCATTTACCAATCAATCTGCTTAGCAAACAGGTTAGAGGGAAGAGTATGCTTATACAGACTATATGGTCAAAATATTGGCGATACATTTTAACTGCAAACTTGACTGCATTTTTTTGTTGCTGTTTTCCTAAAGGGTGGAGTATAAATACTTCTTCATCTTCCTGGAGGGTTTGAAGAGCAAACTCTCTCGCCATCAGGAAAAGAAGACCAACTTTGAGTGATTTGGGCTCTGGGCTTCTGGGGTCTATTGTGAATGAACAGCAGGAGGTAGAGCCAGTCAAGGAGAGAGGAGGCTCTCTGAGAAAAATCTAAAGAGAGATGATTTTCTCCAAACCAAATAAAGGTCAGGCATTAGTGAATTGAGCTCCCTCCTCATCGAAGCAGCCCACTACCTCTGCCCCCAACCACAATGGTACAATCCTCCAAGACAGGTGTGACCCTCAATAGGGTTTAGGGCAGTGGAGAGAAAGCGTGCATCCCCGTGTTTAGATTCAAGAGAGGAAAACTGAGCTTTCTGGAAACCTGGTCTGGGACAGAGGTGACACCCCTGTTACCTAGGTTGAAATACTGAGCCTAAATAAAAAAATCTCAGTCAATGTTGAGGTGCCGTGTAAAATGAGATGCTGTTGATTTGGAGAAATAAAGGCAACTGTAAAACTGAACTTTTTTATTCTACTGAAAGAGCAACTCTTTGCATCAGGTTTGAAACGAGACAGTTGGCAAAAAAATTTCTTCAAATTGTGACCCTTCCTCAGAGACATGAACCATATCATTTCACAAATAAATAAAGGATAGTAAGAAAACAGCAGAAAAACGTCGTCATTATTCTTATTTTTCAACCCCTTACACTCACGGCCACATTCCTCTGTATTACTAACAGCAGATGTAATTGCAGATAGTGTGAAACAAGAAACAACTATTTAGATGCCATGTTTGTAGCCTTTCTCTGGGGACGCTGACCTACACCTCAAACGACCTTATATCTGCTGGCTCCCCAACCCAGAAATCTCAGGGGCGGCCGTGGCCTCTGACCCAAGCAGGGTCTGACCCTGGATCATTCTGGTAGGACTCAAGGTCTTGGAAATCTGTGTGTTTCCATGGCAACCAGCCACCACACTAGAGCCTGCCTCTTTAGAAGGCATTTTACAGCTCCTTTCTGGAGGAAGAGGAGAGAGAGAAAACAGAGGAAAGGAGAAAGAGAAGCGGGGGAAAGAGAGAGGGAGAAGAAAAGAGAAGGGATATGGCACTGGGGAGGGCGTGAAAACCCATCAAATAGGAACTGACACAAAACAGCCTAAGAAGTATATAAACATCTTTCACAATCAGAAAGACTTTGGGGGCCCTTTCTGTTATGATTATTTTCTTTTTCTTTCTCTATTTCTCTTTTTCACCCTGGATTTCCCAGCACCCTGGCTTTTCTCAATATGTTTTATCTCCACGAAAGTTCCTTTTGGAATTTCAATCAACCAGCACTCTCAAGTTTTCTCGCTTTCCTTTTTAACATTTAATATATAAAAATGAGCAGGGGGTCAACCACGACTGGATGAAATCACTAATCATTACAGTGCTCAAATTGCAGCCCCCTGGTGTATGGAAAATTGCTTTTTACTGTGGCTGAATGTGTGTGAAGGGCGGGTGCATCCAGAGCCTTACTACGAAAAGAGAGTACAGATATCATCATACCACAATCTCACCAGCAATTTTAGAAAATTCATGAGACTGGAATGGATCTTCCAAATGTTGCAGAAACAATACACACATACACATACATGTCACACATACACACCACACGTACACCACACACATACATACATTTACCACACACCCACACACACCAGACACACCACACATACACACAAACACACACCACACACACACACACACACACAGTTTGTCCTCTAGCAGTTTTCCCTGTCACTTAACAACACCCACTCTCCCTCCTTTTTGATTTATTGAAAGTGACACAGCATTGCTCCAAAGTTCTTTAGTTTTTCATTTCCATTTACATGCAATTACTTCAAAAACTGTTTAAAAATTGCAATAAAATATTGTCAATTCTTGAGACTCTGTTACATGTCTTCTGAGGGAAGGTCAGGGAATAGGAGAATGGAAAACCGTACTGGCAGTCTCTTCAGAAAAATCTGTGCTAAACAGCGTGAGGTAAGAAATAGGTGCCTCACAGGTCGCAACAGTTACTATTCTTTTCACTTGTATCCCTTTAAATTTCCAAAGAAACAGTGAGATATTTCAGCCTACTTACGTTTGGTTTTAACATAGAAATCCGAGGACATCTGATTTAATGATAAAAAGCAAACAATTTAGGACCAAATTAACTGTCATGTTATGTTCTACCCCTCCACTCCTCTCAGTCAAACAAAAAGCACTGAAAGAAATGTAAAAAAAAAAAAAAAAAGAGCCAGTCCTGGGTGCCCCCGCCGCTACCCCGGCCTGCACACAGCCTGCAGGGGAAATCGGAGACTCCCACAGTCCCTGTGAGCAAGCAGGTGGTGGGAAATGAGAAGGAGAAAAGGCAAGTCATTCAGAGTCTGAGGAAAAGGGGAAATAACGAAGGGAAGGAGAGAAGGTGGGAGGGAGCTGTTAAAGGCAGAAGTCGGTGGAGAAAGAAAAAAGATCAGAGTTTTTGAAAGGGTGGGAAGGGGGAAAGCAGAGAGGAGAAAGGGAAGGAACAGAGGGTGAAAGAGCCAGGAAGCAAATAATAGTACATGGAAACAGAAAGAAATAATCAGGAGAAATGGTAAGTGACGGAGGGCAGAGGACATCAGATCTCTGACACATCAGGGAAAACGGTGGGCGGAACAGCCTTCCTTCTCTGGGTCCCTTTGAATACTTGAGGGCCCCTGAGGATGAGCTGACGAATGAGTTGCTTGCGGCAGGACCTCATCGCATCTAAATGATTGAGGATTTTCCTTTCACTTCCTGTGTGCCGTTAGGGACCTTTCATCTGTTCTATCTATGGAGCCTAATGAATTCCTGCTAAGTCTTTATAGCAGTTGTCCCTTCCACTTAAATCTTCCCCCGATCCTATTTACCAGAGTTTACAGTTCAGAGTGTCGTGTGCTAAATTGTTTGTGTTTTTTACAACCGTCACTAAATGCTGACTCTGGAAAGTGGTTCAGTTGCCAGAAGGAGAAGCTTCGGGTAAGGAGTAAATGGCGCCTGATGGGTAGGCGGTGCTTCCTCTTGTCTTACACCTGCTCCGTCTGCTGACCTGCATGCACTGAGGGGGCTTCCCAGGACCTCTGTCTCCCTAAGCTTTGACAGGTAGGGAGGTCAGGAAAGGGACTCGCAGCCTGGAAGCTGCGGTGTGTCCCAGCCCTGCTATGACTAAGCAGGTGTGCTTGAGCAAGTCATTTGAGCTTCCTGAGCTGAGGTTTTCTCATCTGTAAACTGAGATTAGTCCACCTCCCTCTTCTACACGAGAGTTGGGAAGGGAACCTCATATAATTGGGGAATGATAAAAAGGGTGGTGTGGTTGCTGCCAAAGGTGATACTCGATACTGAAGAGAAAGAGGAACAGGTAAGCTAGAGCCAGGTAAGAAAGGCCTTGAACCTGTGCTTCTCAGTTCCTCACCTGTAAAGTGGGTAGAACTTAGGCCAGTTCTCTTCATAAGCAGGCTGAGAGGCTCTTTAGCTCTTTGGGTTAAAAAGTGCTAAGAAATCCAGGATTGTAATCATCCATACCCTTCCTGCAAACCCAGTCCTTCAAAAATCTTATCTCCTGAATTCTCCTAGCTCTGCATATGGTCCTATCTCTGTTATGGCTAGGCAGCCCCAAGGAAATCTCTGACTCCTCGCAGGGCTTCTCATCAGAAGATATTCTGAATCATTTATCATGAAGTCCAGGATCCTTAGAGAATGATGCCAAACACACCTCTGCCAGAAAGGTCTGCTACAAAAACACAGGCCTATTAAGACAAAACAGCAACATTTGGGAAGACGGCAGGATTTGCTGTGCTGCCTTTCCTGAGTCTGTTTCTTTCTGTCCTTGTCTTCAGAGATGAGAGAGTTCTCAACTCTGGTGACCATTTTTAGGCATTCCATCAAGAGTGAAATTTTCAGACAGGAAAGAGATCCCACTAGTACTACTCAGATAATTCAGATATCTTACCAAGTCTGCGTGTTCAGGTTCAAACCCACTAGGTAAAATTTCAGGATCAATGGACCCCTACTATTTTCTTGCTTAATTTTTAACTGCTAAAGTTAACACAGTTTCTGGAATATAGGAGCCCACAAAAAATATCCATTGATATGGAATGAAGGTATGACTAATTGAACTAATTACCTAAAATAAAATGCAAATACCACAAAGAATAATAACTCATTAAACATTCTTATTAGTCTTTAATGCCTTCTTGTGAAAGCATATTTTTAAAAGGGAAAAAATGGGAAGGAAATAAACAACAATTATGGAGTGTGTACTATATGTTTAGTGCTGTGCTAGGCTTGTTACACATACATTTATGTAGGATTAATATGTTTAATCCTCACAATTACCCAGAAGATCACCAATATAATGTCTATTTTACATTTGAGATGAGACTGAGCCAGTTTACATGACTTGTCTACAAAGTTGGTAGAAAAGCTAAGGAAAGGGTAACAAGGAAACGCTGAAAAGGATGATGGGCTGGAGCCTGATCTTATACCACCCACAAAAATAACTCCAAGTAACTTAGAGACTTAAATATAAAACCTGAAATGGTAAAATAAAACCCCTGGAAAAAAAATAAGAAAAAAAGCTCTTTGATATCATTCTCAGCATGATTTTTGTGGGTATGACACCAAAGGCACAAGCAACAAAAGCAAAAATCAACAAGTGGGACTATATCACACTGGAAGCTTCTGTACAGCAAAGGAAACAATCAACAAAATGAAAAGCAAACCACTGAATGGGAGAAAAAACTTGCAAATCATGGATCTGAGAAGATGTTAATATCCATCATGTATCAGGAACTCATACAACTCACAGCAAATGATAATAATCTGCCTTAAAAATGGGCAAGGAGGGCACCTGGGTGGCTCAGTTGGTTAAGCATCTACCTTTGGCTCAGGTCATGATCCCAGGGTCCTGAGATCGAGCCCCACATCCGGCTCACTGGTTAGCTGGGAGTCTGATTCTCCCTCTGCCTCTGCCCCTCCCTTGTGTTCCTATTTGCTCTCTTCTCTCTCTCTCTTTTCTCTCTCAAATAAACAAACAAACCAATAAATAAAGATATTTTTTTAAAATGGGCAAGGAACTGAATAGACATTTTTCCAAAGAAGACATACAGACGGCCAACAGACCCATGAAAAGATGCTCAGCATCACTAAACATTAGGAAATGCAAATTAAAACTACAACGAGGTATCACATCACACCTGTTAAAATGGCTACTTTTTAAAAGATAAGAGAAACAAAAACACTAACTCAAAAAGATTTATAATAGCCAACACAGGCAAACGACCCAAGTGGCCACCGAAGAATGAAAGGATAAAGAAACGATGGTGGATATGTATGCAATGGCCATACAAAATGGCCATTAAAAAATGAGGGAATCCTACCATTTGTAACAGCATGGATGGACCTCGAAGGCATTATGCTAAGTGAAGTAAGTCATACAGAGAAAGACAAATACTGCGTGATCTCACTTACATATGGAATCTAAGAAAACCTGAATTCATAGAAAGAGCAATCTGACTGGCGGTGGCCAGCGGCTGACAAAGGCATACTGGAGTCATCTGAGCACCTTCCAAGGCGGGAAAAAAGAGGCGGTAAAAAGGGAACAGTCGACTGTATAAGAAACAGAGGGTACTTGGCATCTCTTCCTAAAAGATCTACCAGATAATTTAAGGGGAAACCTACCTTATGTCACTTAAAATAGAAGTTAACTTGCAAATATTTCATTTTCTGCAAAACATATATTTCTTAAACCGAGGTATACGAGCACTCAACAGTTTGATGTCCTCACTGGTGACAGAAGGGCAGCATGGCCCCAAATTAGGCCACCTTCTTCTGTCAAGAGCCGTCCTGTCCTGCCGGGATCTGCTATCTAATGTGTGAGTTAGTAATGGGTGTTTTATCTCATGGAAAAGTGCAGGCCAATAAGTAATGACTGATGGTGAGCTGATTCAAGCGAGTCTTCACTGAGACATTTCTACCAAGACTTGTCAGAATTTTTATAAGCCATGTGACTTTCAGAGAAGCAACAAAAGTTGAATGAAACAACAAATACCTGAGGGAGAAAAATGAAAAGTTTTTATTGAAGCATCAGACTTGGAAATTTCCACTCCCCATTCTTATTTAGAGGGACAAAGACAAAATATACAAGTGTTCCTGTTCAAATATGGCCAATAATTTAATCGCTTTGATCTTATCGTGGAACCACAGATTACTATCTTAAATATTTGGGGCTCCAACTTTCATTAATTTAAACCCAGTGTTTTCATTTGGACATTTACTTTTAATCAGTCTCTGCAATTGAGGCTGATTACCTTGAGTATTAATAATAAGAATCAACTTGCTAATGACTTCTTTTCCCTCTTAAATTGCAGGATTAAGCACAGCCATTTAATCATATTCATTAGCATTTTTTTCGCTGGAGAAACTAAATCAGCTGCAAATACAAGAGCTCATTTTTCCATGCACATCCGCGCAAACTTGTCAATACATTTTTCTGCTCTTTTCTTGGTCTTCCCCTTTTATCTCCAGGGTCAAAAGCCACTTGCCATGCTCTCCAAAATGCCCTGGATGCTATGTCAGATAATCATCAGGGAGAGTGAAGGGCTGGAGCATTTGTGCCATCATAATCATCATTAATTACAGCAACCGCTGTTGGACGCTCATGAGCCGGCACTGTTTACAAACCCCACAGACATCTCAGATAAAATCTAAGCGGTAGGTACTCAAAGTATTTCCATTTGGCAGATAAGGAAATTGAGACTTAGAGAGGTTAAGTCCGTAGCAAATGGCAGAGCTCTTGTCTCTCTGACTGCAAAGATGATGCTCTTCGTCACTGGACTGCCCCCACTCACCCGTAAAACACTCACGTTATATCACAAGATCCCTGGCTGTAAGCCCTTCAGAAAGGAAGTGTCCCAGGCCAAGAGGTGCCTTGGACAAAATTAAGTCAAGAAAGTGGTTGCCATTCTGAATCCGTCCATAGTCAGCCGGGCACCAAGTGGGAAGGACTAACTCCTGGGTCCCACAGGGCTCTGACCATCAATAACCTGAGCCTTAGAAGAAGTAGCCTCCACACACCCAGTCCTTGACTGAGCCACACACCAACCCAGTCCCAAAAGATAGCTTGAGGGGGTATTCAGGGTTGAAAAAGCTCTAACGGCTAAGAGCAGGGTACTGAGAGAAGTCCAGTATCTCTCTAGAGGAAGCATTGCAATCACCATATGCTGAAAGCCTAGCAGGGGTGATCAGTCCAAGATGAGCTGTATGTAAGCTCTAAAACAACATTGTTTCAGTTTCTACCTTTCCTTACCTCATCAAGTGTTCCCCACTCAGGCCTGCCTCTCCTCCCTTCCACTCTGGTTCCTGCACAAGACACAGTGCTTCACACCTGCCTATGAACCCCACTCATGAGCATCAGGCCATTTATGATTTCCCAGTTCTAACACCTGTGACTGCATAAGATCTACCCCCCTAGCTCCACTGCTGATCCCTTGCACAAGACAATCGCCCATCTTACTGCCCCCTGCATCCATCACTTTGTACTACTATCACAAACATACCATAGACTGAGTGGCTTACACAACAAACATTTGTTTCTCACAGTTCTGGAAGCTGGGAATTTCAAGATCAAGGCACTGCAGATTCAGTTTGGGTGAGGGCCCACTTCCTGGTTCATAAACAGTCATCCTCTCCTTATGTCCACATATGACCAAAAAATGGTGAGAGAGGCCTCTGGGGTCTCTTTTATAAGGGCACTGATTCCTTATTCACTCATGAGGGCTCCACCTTCATGATCTAGTCACCTCCCAAAGGCCCCTCATACTACCACATTGGGGGTTAGGATTTCAACATGAATGGGGAAGGACACAAATATTCAGTCCATAACACCCCCAAAGGATACATAGCTTGACAGCTTCTCCTGGGAGTGAACCCCAGGACTAGGCTTCACAAAATATTTAAATACAGTCACCTTTAGGCTGAGCCTAATTCAAAAGCAAAACCTCAAAAAAGCAATAGAAGACAGCAGCCAGGCTTTCCCAACACATTCATGGTCTTAGTTCAAAACAAAAGGGTTTACAAAGTTGGTTTAACATCCATACTAATAAAGTATAAAAGCCACATGACATCTCAATAGATGCAGAAAAAGTGACAAAATCCAACACCTTTTCATGATAAAACTTACTACAGAGTAATCAAGACCGTGGTACCAGAAAAAGGGTAGATGTACAGACAGTGGAATAGAAGTGAGAATCCAGAAATAAACTATCACCTTTATGGTCAAATGATTTTTTTTTTAGGATTTTATTTTTAAGTAATCTCTACACCCAACATGGGGCTCAAACTCACAAGCCCAAGATCAAGAGTCACGTGCTTTACCAACTGAACCAGCCAGGTGCCCCTGGTCAAATGATTTTAGACAAGCATCTCAAGACAATTCAATGGAGAAAGCATAGTCTTACAGGAAACAGTGTGAGGACAAATGGGTACCCGAGCTGGACCCCTGCTTCATACCATCCACAAAAATTAACTCCAAATGGATCATAAACCTAAGTGTAGGAATTAAAATTTCAAAACTCCCACAGGGCACCTGGGCAGCGCAGTCGTTAAAGCGTCTGCCTTCGGCTCAGGGCGTGATCCCGGCGTTCCGGGATCGAGTCCCACATCAGGTTCCTCCGCTGGGAGCCTGCTTCTTCCTCTCCCACTCCCCCTGCTGTGTTCCCTCTCTCGCTGGCTGTCTCTCTGTCACATAAATAAATAAAATCTTTAAAAAAATAAAATAAAATAAAATAAAATTTCAAAACTCCCAGGAGAGAACATAGGAATAAATCATGGATTTATTCCTATTTTGCACCTTGGATTATGCAATGATTTCTTAGACATTACACCAAAAACACAGGTAACAAAAGAAAATATAGGTAGATTGGACTTCATCAAAATTAAAACCTTGTGTTCATCAAGTGATACCATCAAGAGAGTGAAATGACAACCCTGAGAATGAGAGAAAATGTTTGCAAGAAATATATCTGACAAGATACTTGTATCTAGAAGCCTTACAACTCATCGGTAAAAAGACAACTCAATTTTAAAATGAGCGAAGAATTTGAATAGACACTTCTCCAAAGAAGACATGCAAATAGCCAATATGCATATAAAAAGACACTCAACAGCCTCAATCATTAGTGAAGTACAAACCAAAACCATATTGAGATGCCACCTCACATAAGCTAGAATGGCTATTACCCAAAAGAGGGAGCAAGAGCAAGTGCTGGTGAGGATGTGGAGAAACTGGAACTCTTACACACTATTGGTGGGACTGTGAACTACTACACCCACGCTGGAAATAGTTTGCCAAGTCCTCAAAAGGTTAAGCATAGAATTACTATGCAACCCAGCAAGTCCATTCCTAGGTATAGGCCCAAAAGAAATAAAAACATATCCACAAAAAACGTGCACACGATTGTTCATAACAGTGTTATTCATAATAGTCAAAAAGTGGAAAAACCCAAATGTCCATCAAATGATAAACAGATAAATAAAATGTGATATATCCATACAACATAATATGATTTGGCAATAGAAGAAGAACAAAGTGGGGGTGCCTGGGTGGCTCAGTCAGTTACGCATCCAACTCTTGGTTTCAGCTCAGGTCATGATCTCAGGGTCGTGAGATTGAGCCCCACACCGGGCTCTGCACTCAGTGTGGCATCTGCTCACGATTCTCTCTTCTGCTCCCTCTGTTACTCCCACTAGTGTGCCCCCTCTCTCTATCCCCCTCTCTCTCTCAAATAAAAAATAAATCTTTAAAAAAGGGAAAAGAATAAAGTGCTGAGACACGCTAGGACATGGAGGAAACTTGAAAACAGTATATGCTAAATGAGAGAAGCCAAACACAATGAAACCACAGATTGTATGATTCCATTCACATGCAATGTCCAGATACTCAAGTCCACAGAAACGGAAAGTAAATTAGTGTCTGGACACAGGTCAGGACAGCGGTGGGAGGGAGCAAGAATAAAGAGTGACTGTCTGTGGCTGAGTGACTGATACAGAGTTTCTTCCGGTGGTTGTTGAAAATGTTCTAAAATTAGATTGTGATGATGGTTGTTTAAAAGTTTTTAATTAAAAAAATGCAAGGTGAGGATGGAAACATAAGAAAAATGATTAACGACATGCTGATGTTTAGGTGTCTCTACCAGATTGAAGACGAGGATCTAGGTAGAATAGGCAGAAAGACGTCCACCACTAACCTACTTTGTGTCCTTGCGACTGTGCCTACTCTGATCACTTCATATAAATAGAACGATTCAGCACAGCGCCTTCTGCGTCTGGTTCCTCTCCCTGTGCAGTGTTTCTGAGGCTCCTCTCTGCCGTAGCATGGTTGGTACGACGTTACTTTATATTGCTACATGATATTCCATTATGTGGATATGCCACATTCTGCGGATCCACTCACCGAAATTTGAGATATCTCCCCTTCTCAGCTAGTATGAATAGTGCTGCTATGAACATTCATGTACCAGTTGGTGGCTAACTCTTTGGGCATTTGACTCTCTCTCCTGGCTGTGCTGCCGGCCAGTTGAATGGAGCTGTAATAACAGGTCTCAGGCTCCCTTAGCACTGCCTTCTTCACTCTGTACTTTTTCAAGGAGATAAGTTCACCCTCCTTCCTGGTCTCTCTGCCTCCCAAGCTCTTTCCAACTCTATCTAGATCTCCACATATTTTGACACCAAGTGTTACTTTCCTTGGCTTTGATCTTCATGGTATTGATTCCAGGCTCAAAAGCGTTGGCTACAGCCTTGTCACTGAAGGTATGACATCCTCATCTTGCCCCACCAGCCTCACTTTCTATACCTTGTCCTGGCATCTGCACCAGAAGTCCCTGCCTCCTCGCACCACTCACTTCGACCTTCATCCAATCTCTGCTCACCAGGCGTCTCCCAGCACATCTCTCTGCCATCTTATGTCCAGCTCTTCCTTCCTCCAGCAAACATGACTGAAGGTCTGTTAAGTGCCTAGGCACAATGCTAGGCATTGGAGACATCAGGAGATGAACTGGAAAAGATCCCTGGCCTCGAAGAGTCCACCTCCAGATCTAAGTGCAGCAGGGAAGGAGGGGGTTGGTTGGCAAGGCCAAATAGACATGTGAACACATAATAAGGAAGCCATGTAGTTAAGCAGACATGGCCTATTTGTCCAGTTCCACCAGTCACTCCTCCAGCCTTTGCAGAGTTTTGTTTGTTTGTTTTTTTCCCTCACTGCAGATGAGGTATTTCATAATTTTTTTCTTTTTTTGGTCCAGGGTTTTTTGTAACTAAAATTTTGAGAACTTTTTTTTTTTTTTTTTTTTGCACAGAGAAGGAAAAGAAAAGGTTAGTAAGCCCCACTTGCGCCAATCAGTGGCCAAGGCTGGAGAGTGGGAAGCACTCTCAGATTGCCCTGGACAGCCACATCTGCACCCTGTCAGGATTATCAAAATTGCCATGACAATGACCCAAGGGTTCTTCCTTGGATAAACCCTGTAAACATTTAGCTGATTTCAGCCAGACCCAACTGCGTGCCCTTGAGGTTTACATGTTGTAAAAAGATGGGGGCGGCAGGACCTGAAGCAAGAGAGAAGAGGCCAGCCGAGGCTGCTCAACCTTGAAATAATATTCAGCTTAAATATGAAGAAAGATCACTTGACATCCTGCTTACCTTCCTTCAAAAATGTCGAGGTAGAACTGCAGGAAGTTGCAGGGCCAACTTCAAGTGTCTCAAGGTCTCAGAACTTTTCTTTACTAGTGACCAGGGAGGGTACACCTGTGAAGAACAAATGAATGCACAGACTCTAAGTCCCTAAGTGTTCTTACTCAGACGGCTTAGCCTTTGCTAGATTGTGATGTCATTCCCTTTAGTCTTTGGAGTCCTGGCCTCTACTTTCTCAACCCTCCCCTTCCCACCTTGGTCTCTGATTCAAATTGAGGATCAACTTCCCTTATTGTCCAGGTGGACCCACTGAGGCCTCGAAAATAAGGAGACTAGATATTCTTCAGTCAGAATATTGTAGATGAAACGTCTTTGTCAGAAGAAGGTTATACTTGATGACCTCTGATTCTGTCCCAACACAAAGGCTCCTCAATTCTAAGACTTGTCCCAAAGGAACCCAGCTATTTAGAGGCAAAGTCTGGACCAGAACCCAGACCTATCCCCTGCCAGTCCAGAAGCCACTGGAGCAGGAATCCTAGTTCATCTCTGCTGGTGAATCCACCATCAATTTGGATTTTTCGGTTCAGACCTTAAACATCTTTAACCATGTAAACATTATCTTCACAATTTTCACAGGGGGAGGAGATGCATGGAGGGGTGATGAAGGAATAGAACAAGACATGCAAAACTCGTTTTTGCAACTGAGATTCCCCTTAAAGGCTGAAAAAGCAAACACATTTTGCAAACCAAGTTCCACTTTGTAATGAAGGGCAAATGTCCTGTAAATGGATTTTACTGTGAATTCTTATAAAGAGGACAATCTTTGTTGTGAAATGAATGACCACTCCTTAATATGTTAATGTAGGATATTTTCTATTGGTTTTGATTAAAGTTCTATCTATATCCTTGTGGTGATTTTACAGACAGTAAAACCAAACTCCAAAACTGAGTTATGTCTAACCCGAGAATATCCTGGAACAAAATCTGCCCTTACATGACTCTCAAATCCCTTTGTCATCCACCCAACCTCACAGCCTGGGTCTCTAAGGAACTTCATCTGATCTCTTCACCTTGCCTACATCAGAGCCCAGAGCTCCAAGTTGGCCATAACTTGAGATTCTTTTAAGCAAGGCTTTCTAACAACCTTGTGCTAAATACTGACATGGAAGAATAGGCCCATGTCCCTGACACACAGAGCCACTCTGAGTTCCCCTAATCCCCAAGCAATCCCCTGCCTGCTGGGTCTTATTGCTTAAAAGGAACATAAGCTCCTCTGACACTACCCTGGACAAGGGCTGTGTATTTGAGATGACAGGGGAAAAGGACAAGCAGAAAACATCTTTAAGCGCATTATCAGCCTGCTTGATTTCTGCAAACTGCTCTAGTCAGCCTGACCCCCATCTCTGGAAGAGGGACCCTTGAGACCACAGGCTGGTGAAGCATGGGCTCCCTGGGAAGTGGTGAGATGCAGGAACAAACTGTTCCTTTTCTCAGAACAGGAAACCCTGCAAACTCACCCTCACTGGAACAAAAAGCATTAAATTATTTTTCCCCTCCCACTTCCCTTTAATGTTACAGCCACGGAATTCATACTGCTTATTGACCAGACCTCTCACTTGCCAATTAAGCAGATGTGGCAGCTCTTAAAATGTTGTCAGATGCTGAAAATTATCACTCGTAAGGGTATCTAACTTCCTCCAAGCTATTTGAGTCTTCTCTCTCCAATTAGGCTGTATGCTCTCGGAAGACTCAGGCAGAGCCCAATGTGTCTTTGCTTTACCCACAGTCTTGCTAATGTTTGGGATACAACTGGCACTCAATACACTCACTAATCTATGGGTGAGAATTTTTTAAGGGCTTATGGCCATTATGAATCTCAAGTCTACAAACTAAAAACATCTACATCTTTAAATTAAATTTGGGGCGCCTGGGTGGCTCAGTCGTTAAGCATCTGCCTTTGGCTCAGGGTGTGATCCCGGTGTCCTGGGATCGAGCCCCACATCGGGCTCCCTGCTGGGAGCCTGCTTCCTCCTCTTCCACTCCCCCTACTTGTGTTCCCTCTCTCGCTGGCTATCTCTTTCTCTGTCAAATAAATAAATAAAATCTTTTAAAAAAATAAAAATTAATTAATTAATTTAATTAATTTCCATTTTGACTTCTCATCCTCCTAGAATTCTAATTCCTTGCAAGAATTTCAATCTTGGGCATTACTGGAGTCTCCTTCCTCCTCAGGGTCTTTCCAGAATCCAGTAGACTTCCATGGTGCTCAGAAAATCAGGGTAAGGGTCTCCATACTCCGGTCCATCAGTGTTCACAGCTGATATCCTCATACTCAGCCCACAGGGAACCTGTGAAGTCTGATATCGCTCGGCTTCCACAACCAGTCAGAAGGAAAGGAATTTTTGCCATTGACAGCAGGGGGACCTAAGGTCAGGCTCCCTGGGTTCATCATTCACCCTCCCCTAAAATCTGGTCCCTGCTTTGGGCAAGGGGCTCTCCCATTACTGAGCCCAAGTCCTTACCAGGCTATCTCACTGACTCCCCCTGGTCCCGCTGTCTTGTTGGAGTCCCAGGGAAATCACTCTCCCACTCCTCTTGTTGCTCTTGTGAGCACTCCTCAGTCTCTTCAGTGGGGTCCCCAAGGCCAGTCAGGGCAGTCTCTTCCTCAGTCCAGTTAGGAAGTCAACCTGCTTCCTAAAAGGAGGAAGCAGTCCTTTCCACTTTGGGGCAACAGAGCAAAGAACAGAAAAGACCATGTATGGAAAGAAAATCAGAAAGACTTTGTATACAATTGGGCTCTTTGTTTGTAAGCAATTGAAACTGACTCGAAAAAAATACAGAGAAATAATAATAATAATCTGTCGGGACAACAGAACATTGGGTAATGTCCTAGAACTGAAGAAAGATCTGAACGAGCAGTCCTCAAGAAGGACAGGAAAAGAATAGTTCCAAGAATTTCAGTCAGTATCTCACAGATGAAACAAGAATGACTCAGCTCCAGCCGCCACGGAAGACTAAACCCCCAGGGGAGAGTCTGAGGGGCCCAACCCAGTCATGCGCTTGCCACCTCTTGGATAAGAGACTTGAAGGCCAAGGAGTTCTAAGATCAAGAGGTTAACCAAACACATTAAAGAGGGGACAGAGAGTTCCCCTAAAAGAAAAGCAGAGAGCTGCTACCAAATGAAGGGAATACTAAGTTGGCAAGATGACCAGCGACCATCATAGACAGAAGACAGCCTTTCCAGGTAACAAGTTGCCAGGGGCAAGGCGTCGTGTGTGGAGGAGAGCAAAACATCCTCACCCTAATAATGACATCTGATACTTGAAATGAACTTGGAACAACTGCAGATGCAAAAACCAAGAGCAAGCTGAAGAAAAATAGTATAAATATTAATATAAGAAAATAATCACCCCGAGCAGACTGTGTGGGAAGAGGAAAGAATAGGTCACATCCTATAGGATCAGGCTATTTGGAAACAGTTGGAAAAGAAAACTAGAGAACAGATCAAAAAGAGGACTATTTTCTTAAGAATAAATATTTTATCAGTTATCTTGAAAGGAGCAACTTGAGATTTATTCAAGAATATCACTCCAAAAACGTATGTCATTGCTGTGTAAAATTATGTCTAGGCTACCTATGTAGGAAAATACACATAATTCTCAATTATATGTGAGTTCAGCTACTGTCAACTAATTTCTTTATGGTCTTCGCAGAATCCCTAAAGAATCCATCCTCTTATTACTAAATATTGAAACCTTGACTGGATATCATTCCAAGGAAGATCCTTAGCACCAGAGAGGACAAAACCAGGTAAGCACTGGTACCTAGAGATGGTGTCTCCAGATTTATTTCTCTGTATGGGCACTGCATGTACATAAAAACTGAAATGTAGAATTTTAAAAACAAAAATGCTATGTCAGGGCGATATTTCTCAAACTAGGATCCTACACATCAGCTCTCTGAGATTTTCTTGAGGGAAAGGAAAGAACGGGGTTCCATGAATTAAAGGAAACAGAGCCTAGAAATTAGAAGTCTCATATTAGGAGACCACTAAGGCAGCTCACCGGCCAGGTACTGAGGACCATGATAGGAAGTGACCGTGAAAGCAAAACAGAAACAAAAAGTTGTGGAACAGCTGGGTGAGGTATCCCATCTGGGAAGTAAATCACCAAAGGAGTGAGCGGTAGTGACCCAGGGCCTACAGGCCGTATCCCTTTGTTCTCAACCATAAGCTCATCCTTCCTTTTCAAGAATAAGTCATTCAACAATGGCAAGGATAAATCTCAGAATAATGATGCTGAGGGAAAGAAGCCAGACAAAAAAGAGTATATGCTGTATGATTCCATTTATATAAGATTCTAGAATATGCAAACTAATCTATAGCAGTAGAAAGCAAATCAGTGATTGAGTGGGGATGAGAGGGTGGGATGGGTGGAAAGCAGAGGTCTAAATTACAAAAGGACAGGGGAAGCTTTTGGTGGTGCTGGATATGCTCATTTTCTTGATTGTAGTGATGGTTTCACACGTGGTGATGTCAAACACATCAAATCGTACACTGTAAACAGGTACGTGTTATTGCATACCAATTAGACCTTGATAAGGCTCTTTAAAAAAAACAAAGAATATGTGAGCTTTAATCTATAACAGAATTTCTCAACCTCAGCACTATTGACATTTGGGGCCAGACAATTCTTTGTTGGAGGGCTATCATATATCACAGGAAGTTTGGCAGCATCCCTGGCCTCTACCCACTACTATGATAACCAAAAATGATTCCAGATATTGCCACATGTCCTCTGCTGGGAAGGGGGGAAGGGGGAGGAACACCCCCAGTTGAGAACCACATGTCTCTAAGGATTCAGCAGGTTCCGAAGGAGGTCAGGGAAGAGACCAACCCCAGGGACACCGTGCGGACCAAAGCCATCAGGGCTGTGGACCACACAGAGCGTCAAGCTAGCGGGCAGGCACAGGTGCGGTTGGAGGGCTGCGGGGCTCTGGCAGGGAATGCCAGGAGAGGCCAAAGTCAGGGCTGGAGGAGCAGAGAACGTTCCGACGGTTGCAAAGCCTCAAAGGAAAAATGAGAAGGATGTAAATAACACCTTGAGCTTGTTTACATTGCCCAAGTAGTTTTATGCCTATTATCTCATGGGTCTTTACAAGGTGCATGCAAGGAGAAGAGGGGCGAATATCGCTCTCCTCTTTTCCAGACCAAGAAGTGTCAGTCCACCAGCCTCCAAGCTCCTAGGTCGCTGAGCACTGTGTTAGTAAAGGATGGTTAGATAACCCCTCACCTAGTCAGAGCTGCCGGATAACAATTCTGAAGGGCCATGAGGAAGCTTCTGGATTTCTGATGGCCACCCAACAAGTAGCAGGCTGTGACACAGCAGGTGAGGAGTTTAGAGTTTCGCTTGAGGAAGCATTTCTGGGGTGAGTCTTGTCAGACAAAGAATGTACGATGGAAGGCTGTGGAAGAACATCCTCTTCTGGTGCGGACAAGAGGAGGAACTTGCTTCGCCAGGATGACTTAGAGTTCCAACAGAGGAAGGAGGAGTCATCGGAGGGCCGTGCCCAGCCCCTCCAGCGCTGTGGGTCTTTGCACGGTAAGAGGAGGGGAGAGCATTCGGGAGTGAGGGACGGAAGGTCATTTGAAGTGAGGTTTTAGATTCATCCTCAGCACGTTTAGGAAGGGGCTAGATTTCAGTGCATCCAGCTCCCCGCAACCTTTTCTTTTCCCTTCATAGATATTAAAACCTTTCCTATAGAAAAACATCATCATTTACATGCAGTGTGAAGGTCACGATGCCTCTCCTTGAGCAGAAGAACGCATTGCTCCCCAGAAGAACTGCACTTCTGTGCAGGAGCTAGAGAGAGATTTGGGGAAGAGGCATTCATGAACCACACAAGCGATAAACACATATCCCACCCCTCCCGCAGCCCCCAAAAACCTGAGTTAGTCCTCTGTGCGGGATTCATCACACCAACATCCCAACTGGAATCTAGTTATCAGAATTTAATGACCATCCGTGTGCGTGTTTACGATGTGATAATATTTTGATGACCTTGCTTTTGTTTTTGGAGTGCCTTTCTTCCAGCGTTGCTCAAGGAATGTTCTATATGGGCTTTTTAATTTTTTAATTAGGTATCAACAACTTTATGGTGAAATGTAAGCAGAATCATCAAGAAAGAAAAATCCCAGGCCTTTTCACCATAAAACCTAAACTAGTGTCTAGATACAATGGTCTTTCCTCGCTCTAATATTGTACAGATATAACTTTTCATAATTGCAACGAAGGTACCTACATTATTTTCAGGTTTTATTTTAGTTAACATTACAGAATCTAGGGGTTTTTTTTGCATTCCTACCTCATATACATATTTATAAAAAGCCATGTGATATTCAGTTTTTTAACATAGCAGATTAGTTAAACAAAGTGCCACGGTTTGGTCATTCACATTGTTTTCCATTGAGAGAGAAAAGCCCTAATGAGAATATTACAGTTATCTCCCAGTATGTCGCCCATCCATTCCTTATGCATTCACTCATTCACGGAGCAAGATGGAACAGAAAGTTGGAAAAATCTTGAGTCCTTGGCAGCACCTTATTGCTGTCTTACTGGCTCTGGGCTGCCTACCACCTAAACCCCTACTTATTTAAGCCACAGGAGTGAAGTTTGTGCTTCTTGCAACTAAAAGCAGTCCTAACTGATACACCACTGAAACCTCTCTTCACATGCGCACCTCCCTCCTGCCGTTGCTCATCTGTCTGAGGGAGACGCACCCCTCTTGCTATTGGAACTAGCCCTCCATGTGCGTTCTTGATCCCATCCCCTCTCCTGCCTCCTCTTAGCCCATGTTCATGATGTCCTTTCTTATTTTCATCCTGTATCTCTCCCTCCATTCTGGCTCTTTTTCATGTCTACTAAGAACCTGTAAGGATCGCCCTTCCCTTTACCCAGCCCACCGCTAGAGTAACTCCATCTTCCTCTTCCTCTTTTTGTCACCTGACCTCCTGACAGACTGGCCTTCGCCTACACATTCTCAGTCTCTCCCATGTTGGCTGTCACCCCCAAAACTGTGGAACAAGCAATAAGTTCACCGACCCCCTAGTTAGCAAGTCCCACAGCCTTTTCAGACCCTATCCTCCTCCAGCTTCCTGCATATGGCTCTTCAGCTCACCTTTTCCTTCTTCTTTAAACTTTCTTTAAAAGTATAAATACGTTATGTAGATTTTGGAGAGAATTATTTTAAATGACTGAAAAAAATGAACACAGACCTACACCCATCTATTTCCTTTCCTTCCCTGGATGCCACTAAAATACAGTAAGGATTTTTTTTTTTAAATATACACTCTCCACTCTGCCCCTCAAAAAAGGAATCATCCAAAGATAAAAGGAATGAGAGAAGAAATAGTTTGTGGCAGCGATGAGTCTGCTCAGGCCTCCGCAGGTAGGCCTGTAATTGACCAAGGGCCCCGCTGCTGGGCTCTGAAACCCACGTAAGATCCACAGCTGAGTTTGGGCCCAGGCCGTGCTTCCCCGGGGCGGCTCTCAACTGACTGAGCATGGCATTCCCAGGAGACACAGGACTCCCACACAGTCCCCTTTGGCTCAAGGGTTCCTGCCAGCCTTGCTGACTGGCCTCAGACTGCACTGTGGTCTAGGTGGTTTCCACCAGCCTTCTTTCCTTCTCTCCCTCATTGTCAAATCTGGGTGATGTCCTCTCAGCCTTTCATGGCTCTCTCCCTGCTTTCTCTCACATAGGGGCTTCCCTAATAAACTCCGTGAGCATTTGGTATCATCTTGGAATCTGCCCCTTGGAAGAAAGCAGGTGAAAGATTTCAACAAATACTTGGAAGATAACGAGCAGATGGAGGAGCAGTAGCTGATGGAAGCAGTGTGACCCAAAAAGCCAAGCAGAAAGGAATGCTGATAAGCATTAAGCCAATTCCACTAGCAGATCTAGAAAGTCTCGGGACTCGGAGACGCAACTTACTGCAGAAGTTGAGGGGTGGGGGTGTGGGGTACAATGTGGAGCTAAAAACAGCTCTCTTCAAGGAAAATCTACACCCAGAGCGATTAGGCCACCAGAGCCTCTCCCCAACCTTGTCCACCCTCCACCAGCTAAGCCATGCCCAAACTCCTGACCCACAGAAACTGTGTAATGACAAAAATGTGCTGTTTTAGGCTGCTGGGTTTGTGGTAATTTATTATACAGCAATACAAAATTAAAACAGATAGCTATAAAAGTATAATATTTAGAAATGAAGCAAATGCCAGGGTTTTAGATGAGGGAGGAATATGAAAATATTATATTTTTCAATATTAGATATAGCTTTACATTTGTATACTTTTAGCAGTTTCTGATGCAAAAAAAAAATTTTAAGTAAAATCTTAAACACATTTTATGACTGTTGAGGTGGATGTTACTACCTGAGACTGGCTGAAACTGGGAAAGCCAGTCACAGCAGAGTCTGAGGGGAAGGTGAAAGCCAGGAGTGAGAGAGACCAGAGGCTGACATAAAGTGCAGAAGGTCACAGGTGGCATCCCAAGCTCCATAAAGAGGCAAGGGTTGGAAGGAAGACTTGGAAACCAAACCAGCGAGGAGGGGTTTAGGATATATACAGAGCTACCTTGGCCACCTGAGAACCATGTAACTGCCCAGGACACCAACTGCTATCCAAGGCTTGCTTTACACATCACCAGGCACGCGGAGAATGGCCCCGATTTAGAGGTGAGGGGCTAGAACAGAAAATGCGTCTGTTTTCTTCTCCTCACAAGAACATGTTTACGTTATTGTTTACATTATTTTTTACATTGTTACATTACAATGTAAACATTATTTTATATTCTCACTTTTTTGACCTATCCAACTTTTCTACGTCTGTAAATTAGTCAAATTATTATAAATTACAGCATATTTCATTGAGTGAATCATAATTTCTTTAAATCGCTGTAATTTTGCTGAATATTCAGGTTCTCTCATAGAAATACTCCTATGTTGAACATCTTCAGTCTCACGGCATTTTTATTCTGTTCAAGCATCTTCTTTGGAAAATTCTCAGTTCTAGAATCCCCGGTTGGAGGGGTATGTGTGTACATATGCCTGGGTCTAGATGGGAATCACCACACTGCTTCCCAAAAGGCTTAAATCATTTTAAATGTGTAAGCCTATTTTTTTTTACAATTATTTCTCTACCATTGCGTGTTTCCTTTCGGTGACTTTTCTCTTGGCTAATTTAGTAGAAGTCAAGTCCTACATAGGATTTTCTTTAAGTTTCGTATCTTTAATTTCAAGGAAGAATAAACTTTCCCTTTGTGTTGGCCTATCCTTTGGTCTTGTTGCCGGCAGGGATGGTCTATTCCCTCCATTCTGCCTTCTACCCGGCTGTCCTGGAACCTACCTGATGGCTCCCCTGATCCTTCCTCCTCCTCCCTGCGGTAGATATGCCAGGCCGTCCCCCTTCTCTTCCAACATCCTCTCCCCGGATTTCACCTAGAACACCGTTTCTCCCAGGGTAGACTGGGGTCCCTTCTCAAAAGAAATCATTTGAGGCACTTTTAAAATGCACATTTCCTGTGATGACACCAAATGTACAGAGCAGAATCTCTCCAAGTTGAGCCCCCCTGAATCAGCTTCTTAAGCAAATTCTCAAAAGTGATTCTAAGAGTTTGACAACACCTGGGGCGCCTGGGTAGCGCAGTCGGTTAAGCAGCCGACTGTTGGTTTCTGCTCAGGTTGTGTCTCAGGGTCGTGAGTTCAAGTCCTGTATCAGGCTCTGCGCTCAGCGTGGAGTCTGCTTAAGATTCTCTCTCCCTCTCCCTTTGCCCCTCCCCCACCCCCAAAATAAATCTTTAGAAAAAGAAAAAAAGAGTTTGACAACCACTGATGTAGAATCCCCAAATGTGATTCCCCCATTTCAGCTTCCCTTGCTCGGCACCAGTACAGTTAAGCTGCCTCCCAGATCCCTCCAGCCAGATGTCCCTCAAGCCCCACACATCATCTTCCAGAGCTCCCCACCTTTCACGGACACGCTCAGTGCCTGCTGATCCCCTTTTGCTGAAATCCGTCCTTCCAGTCTGTCAGCCCCCCCCACCCCCAGCACAATTCAGTACTGACAGCTCCTTCCAAACTAGTCTTTGAAGGAGATTCCCTTTTTGATACAGGGCTTGCAGGCCCTAGGGTAATGACTGACCTCTGTTTGCCTGCATGCCACATGATGTCCAGAAAGCATAATTCAACATGACAGATATTATCAGACAGACATTAGCAGCTGCAGGCTGACAGACGTGCATCTCTAATGGAGCCCTACCGAGTCTCAACGGGCCAGAGAACCCCAAGCCCGGCTCCCACCCAGGGGGCAGGATGAATGCAGGAAGGAAAGAGAAGAGGGCTGCTGCCTCCACTCAAAGCAGCCAGGTTTTCTTCACCCTCCAGGCCCCAATCTCCATGTCCTGAATGCATCTGAGGGCAAAGCCCTGGCAGAGCTCTGACGGGTGGAAGCTTCCTGTGGAAACTCCCTGCCCTCAGCGAGGTCCATCACCTCCTAAACTCTACACATCTACACAGCCTGGGTCTCCACACCACCCTGCGCCTGCAGAAATTATTCTGGAAGTAAATAATTCAGATGAAGATATAATCAAATCAATGTGCTCCCTCCCTGTGCTGTATTTTCATTTTTAAAATGGAGAGAGCGATATTTAACCTACAGGGAGATATTGATAACTTTGGGATTTATAGACCTTGGGTACCCACATGAAAGAACGGAGGGAGAAGAAGACGGATCCGGACAATATCTCTTCTCACCGCCAAATCCACACATTATATCCAGGCAAAGGTTAGTTCTGGCTTCCAGCTCAGTGGAAGGGGTTCTTTGCCATAAAAGTCAGACACCTGAAAATTTGTGAATAAATCAGTTTTCTCAAGGTGTATTCCCAAATCAGTATTCTCAAAGTGTGTCCTGAAGAAACATCTATCTCCACGTACACTCGATAGCCCTCTTAGAGATTCAGAATGCATGTTAAAAGTTCTGAGAAATCGTCTAGTACAAAATTTTGTTTAACTTTTTTAACCCAGTTTTCCCCGAATTTCTTCAGCTTTGACACCTTTTCCCTAAATACTGCCAATTAGCATGGCAGGCGACCAGTATCCTGTGTTATACACTTCGATAAACTCTAAAAAATCAAATCCTGTTTCCTTGTTGATTTATTTCATCATTTCAGAGAGTTTTCTCTCTTTCCTTCTGTTGGCTCTACCTAATATTTTAGCTTGAAATTTGATTTCTACACCAAGGTCACAAGTTTACTAGGAGGCCCTCTATAAAATGAAAAGAAAATGCTTGGTGAATTATTTAGCAAAGTGCAGCTTCTCTAAAAAGAAGAAGAATGTGGCTCTATGCCACTACCTCCTTGTTCACTCATTCATCATTCAATCATTTGTTCGTTCACGCCCTCCACCAGTTTAGTCCCAGAAGCACGGCGATAAATACTGTCAATGCAAACGAGAAAAATCCACTGTGTTTGTGATGAGTCCTGTAACGGAGGTAAGAATCGAAAAGCCCTATTTCTTTCCTATCTAAGAGTGGGAGGGGAAAGTAGCAGGTCAAAGAAAGGTCACAGACAGTAGAGATAGCAGAGGTTAGAAATTCTGGTATCAAGTGAGAGATGAACTCCAATGAGCTTAATTAAGCAAAAGAGGAAATGTATTGGCTCATTACTTGGGAAGTCCAAGGGAGGTGCTGGCCTCAGATGGTTTGCCCCCATCCGTCTCTCATCTCTGTTTTTCTCTCTGTAGCTTTAGTCATTGTCAGAGCAGATGGGCTTTTTTCATGAGACAAGGACGGCAACCCCCAATTCATTCACATCCTCTGACAACATCATGACCAGAAAGGCCGAGCCCCTTCTCCAGCTCTCTCTGTGTGTCAGCCTTAGAGAAGGAGTCTCAGGCCCCAGGAAGGTCTCCCCCTCCACTCTCAGACCCACCTGCAGGGCCAGGGCGCAGGCACCCATCAGCCTGCAGCCTCTAGCTAGTTCCTCCTAAGGCCACAAACACCCCAAAGCAGCGCTGGAGGTGGGCACAGCTGGTCACGTCTCTGATTTCACACTGTGTAGACAGTGAAATGGAGGACGAAATTTCCACGCAAGCTACAGGAGGGGTTGCACAAAATTTCTGAGTGTAACTTGCAGGGGTCACCTTTCTTGTTTTGTTTTGTTCCGAGTGGCAAGGTGAGAAGCTCACAGGGGTAACTGTATTTTTCTTTCCTTACAGTTTTTTTTTTCCTCTGCCCTACATTCACCTTTTCTTCTGAGGGAAAGGTAAAACTACTGCTTTCAAGAGGAACAAATATCTGTTATGGTACTAACAGGGCATATGTTCAAGAATCAGAAAAGCTTGCCTAGTCTACTTGAGGTTTTTAAATTATTTTGTTGACTTCCTCCAACTCCAATGTCTTAGTGTGACATCAAGCGCTATTGAGTTCTGATCTAGTCAGGCATAAAGAAAAAGAGGATTCCCCTCTAAGAAAAAAAAAAAAAAGAAAGAAGAAAAACAGGATCCATAATCTTGTGAAATTGTTCAACCCTCCTCCCAACTATTCAAAATAAATTTATATTTAAAAATTTAAATAAACTGCTACTTTTTAAAAAATGCCTCAGCATTACAACCAATTGAGCAATTTTACACACACACACACACACACACACACACACTACTACTACTACTTGTATGCTTGTGCTTACATATGTCAGGTTTCTTTTACAATGCCTCAAAATTCTTAGGCTTCATTCAGAGTCCTTAGTAAGGATTCTTGAGCCTTGTCTTCCCAAGGTAAATTTAATTCTAAAATTTCCATTTTAGCGTTTCACCAGTTATGCTTTGGGTACCTCATGAGTCAGAATTACATGGGGAGCTTGTTAAAATGCAGACTCCTTAGGGCCACCTGAGTGGCTCAGTCAGTTAAGTGTCTGACTCTTGATTTCAGCTCAGGTCATGATCTTATGGGTCATGGGATTGAGCCCTGCCTCCAGCTCCCTGCTCAGCAGGGAGTCTGCCTGATATTCTCTCTCTCTCCCTCTGCCCCTCCACCCCCCCAATCATGCGCACTCTCTCTCTCTCAAATAAATAAACCTTTAAAAAAGAAAATAAATTAAGTAAAATGCAGACTCCTGGGGAGCCTCTGTGGCTCAGGCAATTAAGCGACCAGCTTTGGATTTCGACTCAGGTCATGATCTCAAGGTTGTGAAACTGAGGCCGTATTTGGGCTTAACGATGAGTGTGGAGCCTGCTTAAGGTTCTCTCTCTCCCTCCCTCTCCCTCTGCCCCGCCCCTCCTTCAAAAAATGCAGGCTCTTGGGCCCCCTCCATACCAACTGAATCAGAATCTCTCTGGGGAGGGTGTCCCAGGAGTCTTTGTCTTTAAAATTTCCCAAATGATACTTTGCATCCTAAAATGTAAGAAGCCCTGCTCTAGAACTTGGGAGAGTTTTATTAGGGTTTCTGAGTTGTGGTGTCAGATATTTCTGTATCTCTAAGGCAGGATAAACTTCTTGTGAATTCCATGAACTTTAGTATGTCAGTGAAATATCATAGCGATCCCCTTGGGTCATGCTCTTTTGAAGTTCTGTAACAAAAGTAACTATAAGCATAGTTAGAGTACACAGAATTCCTTCAGATTTAAAAATATCTCCTCTAAATAGGTCACATATTAATGAGTAAGATAGGTAAATTTCATTGTAACAAACTTTTGTGATTATAACGAACAATTCGATGTAATTTCGTTAAAACGGGTCCACTGCAAGAACTGACACGATAATTAAAATCCAACTGAAATTAATCACAAATAGAAAAATTTTATGAAAACTCATTATGGTTGTGAGTTTTCTTCTAAATGAACAACTTGCCCTCTTCATAAACAGGATTTTACTTTCAATCCAAGACAAGCAATAAGAAGTCAATGTACCCAGTCTGACTCCTTCCACCACTAATACTGTCCACAAAAACCTTGCATTTAGAGCTAAAGAGCCTTGGGGATTGTGAACTCCAACCCTCCTCTTAGATGAAGAAGCCAAAGACCAAATCACACTGTTGATGACAGAACAGAAAAAAAGAAAAAAAAAGTCCAGATGCCCTGATGGCCCAGTCCTTCTCCTACGGAGTATAAGTAGCCTCCAAGGATACCCAGGCACAGAATCAAATGGTTCTTCAGGGGTGAGTGGAAGCAACTACTCTTTTTACATAACAGATATGCTATGAAGGAAAAAGAAAAAACCATGTGAAATGTAAGATTTGAAATAAACACCACTCAGCCACCATGAATTATTCATTCCTTCTCTCCTACAATTCAAGCTACATGGTGGAAAGATTTGAAAACCCCAGTGCTACTCCAACTTCCCTATCAAAATCTGACAAATTAAGAGAGGAGAGAACATGTGACCCCAAAGTAGTCATGAGTAATTACCTGATACCTATCCAGATTGATCCAGTGTGGTTGAGAATAAATCAAACAAGGCTGTTAAGCTCTTCTCAGATGGTTTACTAAACATATGCTATAGGTCTGCACGTGGGTTTCACTTAGTCATTCTGTTATTCAATAGATAGAGACTGAGCACCTACTAGGAGCTAGAAGTTATGACATGTTCAAGCAATATTAAGATCAATAGACAAGGGGAAGGGAAACTAAAACCATAATTACAATGTGTTACATTACAGACTATAGAATCAGGTGTCATGGGCACAAACTCAGCTAGGTTGTGTCAGAGATGGTACTAACAGTGAAAATGACATTGAGCTGAGTCTTCAAGGAAAACCAGGGGTTTTACTAATGGGAAATGGAAAGGAGGAAAAAAATCATTCCAGGTAAGTGAATAGCATATGCAGAGGTATGAAAGGGTGAGGAGATCAAGCAAGCAGTTGGAGAGAGGGAGCTAAAAAAGAAAGTATTACAGACATAAGCTTTGTTTTTCATGCTATCTAGCACAATGTGGGGAAAGCCAATTTTTTAAAATAATAATTTTTAAAAATCTACCTTGCTTGGGCAAAAAACTCACAAGTGACTCCATACTGGTAACTGAGCCAGTCTGACCTTGACAGTTGGTTTCAAATAAGAAAGAAAGAAACCTGTTCTTTCACTTCCTGTCTGTAGAGTCTTAGACACCTTCCAAGCTCTCAAAGTCCACCTCTTCCAGCAAGACTTCCAGGATTCCCAGAGTCCAAACAGAGTCTTTGTAAAGGGGGAAGGAAAAGTGTTTTAATGATGAAACTGAATAGGGGAAATTACACGTTCCCATAGTTAACCATAAAATTGTCTCTTTTCTAAATCCTTCATATGTAGATCATATAGTAATTTTTTGCACTGGTAAGATGAAGTGATAGATGTAAGTTCAAACAGGTTTCCACTACTTAAGAACTGTGTGACTTCGGGGAAGTCATTTAACCTCTCTGGATATCATTTTTCTTGCTGCAAACACCCGATGAGTTTGTTGTGATGTTTAGACATGACTGGAGGGAGTGCACCTGTCACACGGCCTCTCTTCTTGGGGCAATTGCTGTACATTATCATAGCAGTTTCATTCATTCAACAAATCTTTATTAAACACTTAACATGTAGAAGCCAGGAATAGAAAAATAAATCTGAACTGGATTTTGCTCTCTAGGACGTCACAATCTATAGCGGAGACACAGAACAGCCTCAAATAGCTATACTATAAGGAAAATAGTGCCCACTGCCAGGAAAAATACAGACAAATTACTTGTGAAGTTGAGAGGACAGAGATTACTTGTGGGGACGGAGCTGGTGGGGGAGAAGGAGAAAGGATTTGGGGTTGAGAACCAAGGAGAGGAAAAGCATCTGAGTGGGGCAGAGTATCCGTCTGCTCCTCTCGTAGATGAAATAAAAGAAGTTCCTGGAAGTAACAAATCTTACTCAACTTCACACTCAGGTACAGCAGAGCCTGGTGAGAATTCTGAACTCCCCACCCCTTGTCCAAAGCTTTCACCGTTACCACACTCTCCTTCCTGTCAACTGGAGTACGGCGCAGGCCAGGGAAAGCAGCAGAAAGGAGGAGGTGGTGGGGTCGCTGGCCACTACCCCAGGTCGGGGCAGAGCAGAGTCTCGGCTGCCGAGGGCGGGCGGGCGGGCGCGGGAGAGGGGGTGGGCAGACCAAGGGGCGGGGAGAGGGGCGCGGGCGGCACTCCGGGGCTGGCCAGGGCACCCGGCCGACCGCCAGAGCCCCGCGCTCAGGCTCGCCTGCCATGGGGCGGCGGTGGCCGGCGCTGCGGCCGCTGCTGGCGCTGCTGCTGCTGCTGCCGCGGGCGCTTTCCGGGGCGTACTGCCCGGAGCCCTGCAGCTGCCCGCCCGACGGCGCCCTGCGCTGCCCCGGCCCGCGCCCCGGCCTCACCCGACTGTGAGTACGCGGCGCCCCGCCCGGGGACCCTCGCTCGCTCCAGGGCCACCTTGTCTCCCTACTCTTTAGCCCCTTTACCTGGAAGCTTGGAGCAAAAGTCTTGGCCCTATCAAATTCCACCACCTTTTAAAGTGATGAGAAGGCAAAACTTGGGGACTGTCTTTGTGTCCCGTGCCGCGCCTTGGGTGGCGCAGCTTCCTGGCGCACTCTGCAGCCCCTGGGGGTCCCAGGCCCGCGATTTCCCCGTTGGGGCTGTGGCAACGGGCGTGGAATTGCCCAGAAGCTACGGGGGGAAGTCCTGCTCCCTGCCTCTGCTGGAAGGGGACTGGGTGTGATGCTTTTCTATCAGCAGCTGCCTCTGTCTTTGACCTTTGCACCAGCCAACTTGGTGAAGGTTACTGTGACCTCTGGCACCCTGAGCTCCTCTAGGCATGGGGTGGCACGCCCTACGGCAAGGGGTGACCTAGTCACTCAACCAGGATTACTGGCTAGCGGCCTCTCCCCACCAGTGCCCGTAAGCACCTTAGCAAGCATTCGAGCCACCGCTCTGCCCCTTCCCAGATGTACTTGCATTCCTATCTGGCTGTCTGATCAAGGTGCGCCCTGTGTCGCACCTCCCACACACACCACCCAGGCTTCCCGTTCACAGAGGTGATTAAAAGAATTGCATACATCAGCAAGCAGATGGAGGAAGTCGTTTACTGAAGTGATGGGGTGAAGAGAGGAGGGGCTTTTAGTGCTAGTGTATCAGTGTCACCTGGTCTCTTTTCTTCCATTTAGAAAAAGGTACCACACAATGGGGCGCCTGGGTGGCTTAATCAGTTGAGCGTTTGCCTTTGGCTCAGGTCATGATCTCAGGGTCCTGGGATCCAGCCCTGCACTGGGCTCCCTGTTGGGGGGGGGGGGGTCTTCTTCTCCCTCTCCCTCTGCTTCTCCCCGCAGCTTGTTCTCTGTCTCTTCCTCTCTCTCATGAATAAATAAAATCTTTAACAAAAAAAGAAAAGAAAAAAGAAAAAGGTACCACACATTATATGATTGTATTTACATGAAATGTCCAGATAGAAAGCAGATTAGTACCTGCCGGGTAGGGGTGAAGGCCCAGTGACTGCTAATGGCTGTGGCTTCTGGGGGTAACACAATTACTTAAAATTAGATTGTGGTGATGATTGCACAACTCCACAGACATACTAAAAATCATTGCACTGTAAACTTTAAATGGGTGAATAGTATGGCATATGAATTATATCTCAATAAAGCTGTTGAAAGAAAAGAAGAAAGAAGAGTATTATAAAAGTATCCAAAAGGCAGTAGGCTGGTAGAGGCTGTGGTTATATTCTAACCATTGGCAGCGATGAAATTCCATTCTTAGGGAGGAAAGAGGCAATCCCCCACCATTTCCTTGGGCCCCACAAGTCCGTCAGGAGTCCACTTCATGAAAGGAATTTCCCCTCCCTCCTGAGGAGCTGAGCCTCTCCCCTGAAAAAGTTAGTGGCCTTCATGGGGTGCCTGGGTGGCTCAGTCAGCTAAGCACCCCACTCTTGATTTTGGCTCAAGTCATGATCTTAGGGTGGAGAGAGCCAGCCCCACATCAGGCTCCAGCTCTGGGTGTGAAGCCTGCTTAAGATTCTCTCTCTACCTTGGGACACCTGGGTGGCTCAGTCGGTTAAGCGTCTGCCTTCAGCCCAGGTCATGATCCCAGTGGGGAGCCGGCTTCTCCCTCTAACTGCTGCTCCCCTTGCTTGTGCTCTCTCCCTCTCCCTCTGACAAATACATAAAATCTTAAAAAAAAAAAAAAAAAAAAAGATTCTCTCTCTCCCTCTGCCCCTTCCCCCGCCCCAGAGTGCTCTCTCTCTTAACTAACTAACTAACTAACTAAAGTTAGTGGCCTTCAGGGAATGTTTGCAGTTGAGGGCTACAGTTTAAAGGTTGAGGGGTTTATATTAATTAGTTTCCATTAATTACCTTGTCAGCTCAATTCCCTGAAGGTGAGGACCATGCTGATAGAATTGGTTTCAATCAATCAACAAATTCATGGAACCTGCCTTCCAAGTCCCACCCCTTGTCCTTCCCTGACAAACCTCCATCTTGCTCTTGTGAATGACTGTGCCACTAATAGCCTTTCTCACTGGCCCAGTATTTATCATACAGACTTCAAGAAACTGAGGTCCAAAGAGATGGAATAACCTGACCAAGGTCCCCTTTTGCTATTGAGTAGCAAAGACTGTTAATTGTGTTTTTACATTTGCTTGTCTTCGTAAGAAAATTATCCTTTCCTAAATTCACACACACACACACACACACACACACACACACGAACTATCTTGGCATCCACACTAAGAGCATCTTCTAGACATTTAGATACCTTAGGTCAGCAAGCATGCTGCCCCTCACAAGGTCACGTTTCCTGAACATCAGGTAATGAGAGATGGCCTCCTCCTTTAGGTGAGAACCCTATGGACATGATAAAGTGACCTCAACATCCATCCATATACCAAGAGAAATACATAAGAAGGGATAACAGGGTAGTTACTTTAAGGCAATGTTCCTCCAAGTGTGGTCCTAGACCAGCAGTATTAGCATCACCTGCAATGTTAGAAATGCACACTCCTGAGCCCCGCCCCCAATCTACTGAATCAGAAACTCGGAAGATGTGGTGCAACAGCTGGTATTTTAACAAGCTCCCCAAGTGGTCCTGATGCATGCTAAAGCTTAAGGACCAAGATATTACTCTCCATGAAGGATATAATCTTGTGGAAAGCAAGAGTATGTTTTCAACTTCCTGTTCTGTATATTTTCCTTCCCCGTGCACCCCCCCAACACACACAAAATACCTATTTATTGCAAAAGGCAACTATGATCAAATTAAAAGCCCAAACTCTGATACATATGGAAAATATGCAGGATTAAGAAAGGTTTTGTTCGTTTTTGTCCTCAAAGAGGAATAAGGGAAGGAATGTATGGAGGACAGACTGAAGACAGAAGGGCTGGGGGAGAATATATTTGATGGAGTAAGATCTCTGTGAGGCTGGGAGAAGAGTGTCAGTCTCAGATCACAGGGGAAGGGTTAATCTTAGAGAGAGGGATAGTTCTGAGTCCTGGGGGATGGATAAAGTTACATAACTTCACACTGAGGAGGAAGACAGGAAAAGTGAACAGCTTCATACTGAAGTCCTCTTTCCTTGACGATGAATGAATGAAATAGTAAACAGTAATTACAAGATAGGGAAAAAATGCTATGAATAACAAATTATCAGGAGTTCGTCAGAAGAAGAAACCTGAAATTATGACATAAGGCTCCCAGAAGAAGAGACATACGGTCTTACACGAAGTCACGCACCAGGTCTGACTCTGCAGAAGGAAGGGGCGTGCTCTTGTTTCTGGGGGTTGGAGGAGCCAAGTGTAATTGCACAGCATTTCAGAAGTCATCATTGGCCCCTCAGTAGATGCTGAGGGTTTGTATTTGAATCTCCCAGGCCTTGGAAATCTGCCTTATAAGACTACCATCTAAAGTCCACTATTTGGCTTAAAAAGGGGGGAAAAAAGGAACATGGATTATAATTGTTTGTCATTGACAAGCCCACTGTTTGTAAATTTGGAAAGGGCACTGTTCACTCATTCTTACCTTTCTACCTCTTCCATGTTTTATTAAAAACTTAGGTATTTAAAATCTAAAATGTGATACAAAAAATAGCCTCCCACATGTTCATTCATTCTAATTCGGGGGGGGGCAGTAAAAGAAAAAATTGATTTAAAACATTTCCTTTTCCTTTTCTTATTAGTTTCAGACAACTAGAAGGAGAGGGAAAAAATTTTTTCACCTTGCCCATGGTTATATAAAGATCTTTGTCTCTATGACAACAGAAAGGTTGATCTTCTTGATATGGAAACAGCTTCTGAAAAATCTGTTAGTTAGAAAATGCTAATAATAATAATGGCAATTTATTTTTTGCATGTCGTGCCTACTGAACAGAGATTAAACTTTAAACTTTATTATAAGACACAATCCAAAGACTTGGGAAGGATAAAATGTACTGTATCTATCAATCCAATGTTATAGGAAGATGTTAGTCTCCTGACGTATTTCCTGAATGTCTTTTTCCTTCTTGTACCTTCAGTGAAAATCAGGGTCCAGAACAGCCTTCAGTGCTGTAGAGGGACATACAGGTGGAGGGCATGGTCCCAGTCCTCAAGGAGCCCACAGTCTAGATAGAAACACATGCAAGAGAGCCGTGTGGCCAGGGAGAGAGGCAACAAGGGTCTAGGAATTCAGAGAACAAGGCAATTACCATGGACTGAAATCTCCAAGGGAAGCCTTCATGGGTGAAGGGTTATGGGGCTGAACCTTGAAGGAGAGAAAGGAAGAAGAGTCCCACTGGACGAACCACAGGTTAAAATAGATTCAGATTCCTTGCTAAGAAGCAAAGAATAAAAAGTTGAATGGATTCGAGTTTTTTAAGCCTCTCCCAGGCACTCTGGGGAATTTTTTTAAAGGAAAATATAAAATCATCAGAAACATTTGCTTATATTACCCAGAGGGTTGTACAAAAAGAAAAAAATTCCCAATATATAGTTCTTAACTAATAAATTTTCAATCAGTGTCATTCTTGGACAACTGATTACAAAGACACTAAGTAAAAATCATGACTTGGAGTCACTTCCCCATGAAGCTTTCCCCAATGTCTCCTCCCTCCTATACAGGCATCCTTCGATACCCTGTACTTCCCTATGTTTTTGCACATATCCTGCCATAATGTAACCATTTATTCAAAATAAGCCTCTTCTGCTAGAGCAGGGCTTCTCAACTTCAGCACAACTGACAGTTGGAGCCCAATCATCACTTGCTGCGAGGGCTGCATCCCTGGCCTCCACCCACTAGATGCCAGTAGCACTGCCCTCCCGAACTATGACAACCAAAAATGGCTCTAGACATTTGCCCAATGCCCTATGGGGGGCAAGATCCACCCCCACCCTTGGTTTTGAATCACCGTGCTACAGTGAGAGCCACCTGAAGAGATCCTATTCAACTTAGGAATCCCAGAATTTTATGGGCATTATGATTCACATTCAGCACACATTCAACACACATTCAAGTGTGTATTGAACTACTATCATTATCAAACTGAGCAGACAGCTGAACAGGAACAATGAACCAATGCAAAAAAAAAAAAAAGTATATTAGTTAGCATGTACGCATCTAAATGTCATTTTAAAAATCTCCATCCTAGAGGATGGGGAGGTGAGGAGGTGCTATGGGTAGCGGAAGGAGTTCTTTGTGTTATGTCAACATCTAGTTTCCAGATTTTGCAGACCCCCAGTCTATCCTCTGAACGGGCATAGTAAACATATCAGCTTCAAAGAAGCAAGACTGGAAGCTTATCTATATGAGTATATCCCATCCAAATCGCTTTGATTTTTGTTATTTCTTTATTTTAACTCACTTATTAGAGAAAAACCAATCCGCAGCCCAGGATCCATTAAAACCAACCAAAACAATCCCCTAGGAGCCCGGATTGAGACCAGTGGGTTCCCAGTCCAGGGTACAAGGTAAGAGTTTACAGGACATGGAGAACCCTGCCAAGTTCTTGCAAGTGTAACAGCTTGGGCCTGCCCTCAGCTTCCACGCAGCTGGGCCTGACCAAAAAAAAAAAAAAAAAATCTCAGAATTCATATCGCTCATGTCCCAGCTCCCATTACCACCACCCCCAACACACCCAACAAAAGCAAAGGCCCAAGGTAGAGGTTGATCTTGAAACTCAGTTCTAACTCAAGTCTCTCAGCAACACCTTCAAGGCAATCCTTAAACCTGGCTGTGCCTATAAACAGACTCCTTGAGGAAAGCTTTGCAAGGACCAAATTTTATTAGTTTAAAAATCATCCTTTTGGGGACAGTGAATGATGGCCCCTAATAGCACACTAAAAAAGCAAGCAACAGAGTTCCCAAAATCTCAGTGGAAGTGTAGAGCCAAATGTTTCACACACCAATTCCTTTGGCATTGGACCCAGCTCCCCCCTTGGAGAGCAACAATTCCTTGGGTTCTTTCCTGCCTTATTCTTTCTTATTTCAAAAGCAGTAAGTCAGATTAATTCAGGGCTCCAGTTCTGCTCCTTCACCTCCTCTATCTTCTTCCCAAGCCTCTCATTTTGGCTTCTTTTCATGTCTTGAAATGAGGCACAAAATCTTTTCTTCCAAAATGTAATCTGTCAGAGTGGCTGCACCAGACGATGTCTTGGCCATGTGTAACTATTATCTTACATATGGAGCTTTAAAGTCAGGTGAGTCATGGTGATGGAGAGAGACCCTGCTGCTCACTTCCAGACCCAAGGGGGCTGGCTCGATGGAAGCATATGTATTCAGTTCTGGCAGCTCCCCTTGGCGTGCAAAAAATCACATTTAATGCAGATTTTAGCAAATTTCTCACCAGCTATTTTTTTAAAGAGGAGAATTAAAATAATCCCACCCACCAGGCAGGTGGGCTCTCCGACTTGGTGGGCAGCTTCTAACAGCTTCTCTCCATGAGCTTCATTTCCTCCTAGCTTCTGCCTCACAGGGAGAAGACACCCCCTCCCAGTCAGCAAACCACTCACAGCTGCGCTCTGTGCGGTCCTGAACCACAGCTCTTTAATGCCGCCTGAGCCAAATTCAGAACAGTCCAATTTATAAGTAAAACTCAGCTTTCAGAATGAAGGGGTTTTTTTTCCCCCTGCTGCTGTGACATTTGTCCTTGACTCTAATGAAATGAGGTGACTCCTGGGTTCCTGTTTCTACCTCAGAAGCAGCAGCAGACAGGATTTCTGAGCCCACAGGTATAGGACTGTTCTGGTATGACAAGGTAGGGTCCAACGCAGCCTTCCAATTACCTGAATTGATCAACAGGACAAAGACCGGGCAGCCCCGAGTTCTAGCACAAGGTCTCCTTCCCCTCATTTGCACCGTGGTTCGGGCTAGCGATAAAACCTCTGCACCGTCTCTAACAGGGGCGGGATGGCTCCTGCCCCTGAGCAGGGCCGACTGTGGTGAACATCAACGGGCCGGCAGAGCCGAAAGGACCAGGAAGGAAAGGCTCCACCTAACTACAAAGTGTGACTGTAACAATCTGATGGTACGGAGACAACTGCAAACCCGCAGCTGGTGTATGAGGTCGAACGGGAAACACCTATCATCCAAGGGGCAAGCCTGATGGAATCGTTTTGTTCCCGGGAGGTGTTAGTTAGAGAAAATGACCCACTAGGTCTCCTCAACCTGGAAGGTGAATAAGTTAGAATCTCAAAATAGCAGAGCTCGTTATTGCCTGGAGTCTGATACGCTAGTCTTTTCAGCCCAGGCTGAGCTGCCTTTCAAACACGCCACCTGACACCCGATTAGAGGCTGTTTTCTATTGTTCAACTAGATTAGTCCTGTGTGTCCAGCCAGAGCATCCGACCTGTTCTGGGTCCTTTCTTTTCTCCATTCCCCATCCCCAAGCTCAGGCTGACACACAGAAGACCTTCAGGGCAGACCTGTTGACCATCTGGGTACTACATCCTGAAGCGTCCACGACAACGTGCAGAATCCATAGACACTGCCCCTGTCTCCCAAGAGCTTCTAGTCTTCAGCCATAGGAGAGAGAGAGATGACTGCAGAGAAATGCAGAAGGTGGGGAAGCTCATAAACCGAGTCTGGTAGGAGTTCAGGAAAGGGGGCCGTCCCTTCTAGTCTGAGTAATGAAGAAACTTCTGTGGAGGCATCGCTTGAACTGCAGTTCTTTGAGCCTCGCTCTGTATGGGGGCAGCCAGACCAGGGCGGTTCTCCCTAAAGCTCAGTCCGGCTGCACCAGCTTGGAGAGGCCACGGAATCACCGTTCAGAGCCTTCTGCTCTCTCACTGAGCACCGGCGCACACCCTGTGCTAGGGGTCCTCAACAGAACAGAGGATTACTTCCCCCAGGAAAGGTCGATGGGGCTCTGGTTAAGGCTTTTCTTATTTGTAAGCACCAGAAATCAACTCTTGACAAATTTAATCATCAGAGGTTAACTCGATAGAAGAATAAGGAGGAAAGCAGAAGGATGTGGGCAAGATGCAGAGAGCATTTGGCATTTTAGCAGCAAGAGGTCAGTTCCCACTTCTCTAGATTCACCTTTACAATGAGTCAGCTCCACAGAATCCTATTCCAAGTTTGAAATTCCAGAGAGAATCTGGCTGCCTCAGGCCCCACCCCCAAGGCAAGAGCACAGGAGGACAGTCAGTGAAATGCTCCACCCAGACACAGCCGGCCATGAGATACTTCTAGAGAGGGGGCATTTTTGAGCAAGACAATCACACAAACTGGTGTCAGCCAGAGCTGAGGAGAGTTAGTGAAAAGTGAAGGCACACATGCCAGTAATTTCAGGCACTTTATTATTTTTTTAAGATATTATTTATTTGAGAGAGAGAGTGCAGGAGCAAGGGGAGAGGCAGAGGAAGAAGCAGACTCCCTACTGAGCAGGGAGCCCAACGCAGGACTCGATCCCAGGACCCTGGGACGCTTACCCGACTGAGCTTAATCGACTGAGCCACCCAGGCACCCCATTTCAGGCACTTTAAATCCATCCTCAAATTAATTAAAAGTATGTGGGGTATCAGTTGCAACGAGCTTTTACAAGCTCACTTAAAAAAAAAAAAGTTTTTAAGCGTCTGGAACAGGAGCTTATAATGAAAGAGTTTCCTGAAGCGTATCTTCAGTGTCACTGTCCTGACAACATAATATTCTCTGCTTCTAAAAAATACTTTTGAGAAATGATTACAGATGATGCAGACATTCCCTGGGGAGAATTCAACATGTAGTTTTATTTACCAGCGTTATTCTTGTCATGTTATATTATTGCTAGAAGAATTCAGTTTAGGGGGTAAAGATTGGGTTATTTTGCTTTGTGTCTTTAGAAAACTTTAAATGGGTTTTGAGTAAGGACTTAGATGTGTTTACCATTTTCCTCGGAGGCTTTATATTGTTAATTTAGTTGTTGCACAAATGACTTGGAAAATCCATTATCCAGGGAATCTTCTTGAAAATTTTGGTCCACAGTATAATTCATAAGCTCCTCACAGCTTCTTGGGTGCTCTGGAAAGTCTGTCTTGGAGGGGAGTCACCCAAATTGCACTTCCCAATGGGAGGGTTCCAACTGACTGAACTTTTTAATCAGTGAGCAAATGAGAAGTCTGCAGAGTGGTTCTCTAGGGTTGTAACGTTTAATGGAAAATTGTTCTTTATCGTTTTTTAAAAAGGGCTATCAGGTGACACCTGCAAAAGATACCTGAGCCCAAAAGAAAGGTACCAAGTGGGACTATTTACTCTCCCTCTCAGTTGTCCTCTCTATAATCAGCAGAGAGTTAAGAGTCAGGGACAAGTCACAGATATTTTATAGATTAAAGCGTGACCCATGACAAATAGAAGAGTCCATTCCAAAGTAGTGAACCCACCAGCCCCCTCCCACCCCCACTAATCCCCTACCCTTGACAAGGAAGTTAGAGTTGTCGCTAGAAGTCACCAGGGTAGCTTGAATCCTTCACAGTAAGCAGCTGTGAATTAGAAGTACTTAGTGTGCTCTTACCTGGTGCTAGACGCCGTATTAGTGTCATAAATGTTTCCTTATTTAATCTCAAAAACTGCTGGGGTTGTTAGTATCATCAGTATTTTATAGATGTGGAATAAAGCTGTGATTTGAATGCAGGCCTTCTGCCTCCAGAGTCTGTACTCTTCACTGCCCCACGATACTGCTTCCAGAGAGAAAGCACATGCCATCGGGGATGACGGCCTATTCTGGAAACTACCCTTAACCAAGGGTAGCGGCAGAGAAGGAAGGATGTGCCAGATGGTGGAGAGAGTGTGAATGTGGGCAGAAAAGGGAGCGGCAAGTTCGGGAAGTACAACAGGCTGATTTGTCCAGGGTGGCACAGTCCAGCAAAAACACAACGTTCGTCACGTGTGTGGTCTTCATTTTCTAATATCCACATTTAAAAAGCTTTTAAAAGGTGAAATCAATTTCAGTGAAATATTTCATTTAATCCACATGGACAAAATATTATCATTTCGACATGCAATTAGTATAAAGTTGTTCATGAGATACTTTATATTCCTTTTTCTCGCTGAGTCTTCGACTTCTGGTATGTATAGTACACTTTACAGTGCATCTTGATTCAGACTGGCCATGTTTCAAGTGCTTGATGGCCACATGTGGCTGGTGGCTGCCTGACTGGACAGCACAAGTTTAGTGTATGGATTATGTGACAGGAATAGTGGGTGACAGGAACGACAAATGAAGTTTGAGCCTTTATTTGGAGGGCCTGAATGCGCGGCTGAGACATGTGTAGACAGTGGGTGGGCCAAGAGCAGGCACAGAATATAACTGTGTATGATAGTAACATGGTGGAAGGTATCAGGAAGATTAATCTAGACCTGTTAGGGGAAACCCAGGGTGAGGTGAGGGGAAACCAAGTCAAGAACTAGTCGGGGTGGAGAAAAGAATGCCCAAGAAATTTGGCAGTGAGAAAGGAATAAAGGGGCTGGAAGCAAGAGACAGTTGTGAAGGTAGGGTCCACCACAGAATGGGTGTTCAGTGGTGGAACAGAGGAAACATTCATATGGGGTACCCGGTAAATTCTCAAATAACAGTACAGGAGGAAAAAAAACACTGAGTAGTCATTCTTGCTGAGGAGGGTAGGGGAAAGAAAGACAACCCACTCTGGTAGGCTCATGGAGGAACAGGAATTTGAGCGGCATCTTTGAAGATTAAGACTGTGAGCACATGCCCTCCAGAAGCTGATGGTTCTGTCAGAAGGCTAGGTTTTCACCCGAGAACCAGAGGATTCTATAGCAGAGTGTATCAACAAAACCCCCAAAGGAACAGCACTCATGTGCTTTGATTAGAGAAGGACACAGCACTGGACCAGGAATGAAGTGACCTATGTTCTGTCCAGATCTGCCCCACAATTGCCACATGGTTTCAGGGAAATCATTTCGCTTTTCCTAGCTGAAGATTCTTAGTCTATAAAGTGAGGAGTTGGACTAATCCACTCGTAAGCAGCCCTTTCCTCTGATTCCTTGAGTCTAATACAGTCAGTGTTTAAAGGAGTGGTCAACCAAAACCACCTGGACGTACTTTTAAGGAGCATTCCAAATTTTCAGATGTAAAACTTAACAAATTGCATGTCCACCTATCCTGACTTCATATTTCAGGTAACATTGACATCTCAGCTCCCTGTAGGTAAATGCTAAAGACAAGAGGTCAATAAATGAAGATGTACCCAGTAATGAAGTTACCTAGTAGATCAATGTATTTGAAAACGCAATGATTTAAAATCATTTGGAAAGGGGGAAGCCATTTTTATTTCTTTCCAAGATGAAAGCAAGTTTGTTGTAATTACTGAGCAGCTTTGAAAAGAACACATTCTTAATTCTCTGTTGAATTTAGATCAAGGTCTTATGTAATAAATATAAAAACATTAACATTCTTTTAAATAAGGTAACGCTTCCCCCTCCCATTTCGATGAGTTCATTAGGCAAAAAGGCTTTGAACATCTCTGATTTCTGTCTTTTTTCCTCCCTCTGATTCAGTAGCATTTTAAAATTCAGGATGTATAACTCTAGCAATAAACTAATTGTCTGTGAAAGATGGATGGATGTTGGTAGCTTTCTTAAATTGATAATACAGATGGTTTTCCTAAATAATTAGAAGGCAGTGAATAAAAATATTTCATTTCCGGTGTGCTGGGCAGAAGGACAGGTAAAGGTTCTGACAAGAATCCTAGGACTCCACCCAGTCTTTGGGGACTCTGATTGGTGCAGGACTTTTTCCCTGGCTCTCATCTTCTTCTGGCCCTGCTCAGCCCATGTGCTTCAGAAGGTGGTCCTGCCCCGGGAACCCTGATGCAATCCAAGCTCTTAAAGACTTGGGGGGTGGGGGGACACCTACAGTTGTCATTGACTTTATGCCTGTCTTTAAAAGGAGAGAGTCTATCAATTGGAACTTTATTTTCCATTCACCTAGGGAGTTTGCTATTTAAAGGAACTGTCCACAGAATCCTTTTGTAGGACCAAGAATCCTTTGATAATGCAAATGTATCCCAATTGATAGGTTTTTATATAAGCAAGGATTTCTAAATTCTGGATTTCACTGCGGGGTGGGGACACAGCCCTCCTGACTCTGAAATTCTCCAGGGAACATTATTTTGAGGGTTCCTTAAAAAGCCAGTGAGCTGGACAAACTAGCTCCTTTCAAGGTCATCTGTATTATTAAAACTCTGAAGAAAAAAGTGAGAGGGGTTCAAGCCCCACCCTTGAGTATTCAGGAGACTTTAGGCACAATTAAGGAGGACCTGATAATGTGGCATCACCCTTTTCAAGGTGATTGAGTTTATGTAAATGCCATTTGCTTATCTGTAAATTGTCCCCTGGTGCTGAGTTCTGACACAAAATGCATGGGTGGCTTGGCAATTGGAGTTGGCTGGGAAGGGGAGTATTCTGGGGCCCAAGTGAAAGATGGGAAGGAGCTCTGAAGGCAGGATGGTCCTTCTGACTAGTCCCACCTTGAGGCAAAGGGGCCAGGCCCTCACCCTGCACTGACCAGTCATTGGATGCATGCTGCCCAGGAGAGAAGATGTGATCTTGGACAAGGTGGCAATCTTAGGCTGAGGGTAATTCCAGGAGAACAATTATTTAGGAGCTTCAGCTGTCCTCTCTCCCAGCGTCTGGGGGAATGAGTGCCTCAGTCCTGAAGGGTGATTTTGGAAGCCCACCACAGCATCCTCTATAGGAACTCACCCAACTGTACTGGGTAGTCCCAGCAAAGAGTCTCTGTCTGGGCCAGGAGCCCATTTTGAGGGTTAGAACCCAACAGTGAGAGATACTAGGTTGAACCTAACCAGATAGCAAGTACAAACTGTTCCGGGTCGGTAGGGTTTTTTAAGAAGGAGAGACATAGGGATCAGGATCTGGTGACTGAGGAGAAGGGTGGGAGGGGCTCCATTCCTACATGGCCTCTGGGGAGACCAGGCAAGCTAAAGGATAAGGTCTCAAGGCAAAAACAAACACCAACATGGCATTGGGGGAAGCAAGTGTAATTCAAGACACTGCAGGTGTACTCCTGCCCTCCGAAAATTGTTAGGTTTAGTGTAGACAATGCAGAAAGACACAGGACTCCACCAGAGTCATGACCAATCACAGGATCCCAGAACTAGGGTGAGTGCTTAGTTCCAATCTTAAAAGAGTAAAAGATGCTTCTACGTCAACTTAGCCCATAACTGGAAAGGCTGGGGACTTGCAGAGAGGGTTCATGAATAAATGGTCTTCATACCTGATGAAACTAAGGCAGACTCTGTCATCCTAAGTATTTGTTTCAACATCTGCGGCACAGGTACTTGGGCAAAGTAGGGTTTTGCCATAATCCAGGTGTCACCCATGCTGTATTATCCATTCATTTATAAATCAAGGTATTATATGGGAGGGAGGGAGGGAGGGAGGGAGGGAGGGAAGGAAGGAAGGAAGGAAGGAAGGAAGGAAGGAAGGAAGGAAGGAAGGAAGGAAGAAAGAAAGAAGAGAGAGGGAGGGAGGAAGGAAGGGAGAGAGAGGGAGGGAGGGAGGGAGGGAGGGAGGGAGGAAGAAAGGAAAAGAAAGAAAGAAAGAAAGAAAGAAAGAAAGAAAGAAAGAAAGAAAGAAAGAAAGAAGAGGGGAGGGGAGGAGAGGAAAGGAAGAAAGAAAAAGGAAGGAAAGAGAAGGAAGGAGGGAGGGGGAGGGGAGGGAAGGAAGAGAGAAAGAGAGAGGGAGGGAAAGAGGAAAGAAGGAAGGAAGGAAGGGAGGGAGGGGAAAAAGGAGATGAGAAGAGAAGAGAAGAGAAGAGAAGAGAAGAGAAGAGAGAAAGACAAGAAAGAGCTGTGGAATGTAATAAAAATCAGTAGCTGGGGCGTCCCCCGCCGTGGACTTCCTTCGGAGGCAGAGAGCGCTGCACCCTGCAAGCTCAACCTCCTGTTTGCCCAGTAGCCTGGCTCTCCACCACCATCTAAGCTGCAGAGTTTGGGACTGTCACACTGTCTGGGACAGAAAGGGCTCTGCCCCTCTTTTATTTGTCTTTGCTTTATGCATAGCTTTTATTTCCTTTTTTGACCCTGGGCAGCAGAGCCGCGGAACCGTCCTTGCCCTTGATCTTTCGTCCCCAGTTCTCCTTGGCTGCTGCTTTGTAGCAAATGCCATTGACTAGGCTTTTCCACAAGAGTTCCTCAAGTTCACAAGATTCTTGGAATACACACAGGCCTAATTTCAAAACCAGAAAAGAAGGAAAGAAGGAAGAGGGGAGGGAAGAAAGCAGGGGAGGACTCAACACATCAAAACAAAACTTTGTTCTTTTCCTTTTTGTCTCTCAGGTGCAGAGGGTTAAGTCGCTCACACTTCATGCAAGCAACATCATGGCTGGTCCGCTCAAAGTCGCTCTGCTTTTAGCTACTCATTCTATCCCCTCTCTCACTGCCTTTCAACTTGCACTGGCAACCATCCTAATATGTGTTTGGGTGTTTTCTCTTAAAATACCTAATGTTTTCTGTGCACATATTTTAATTCTGCAAGTAGGATTTTATATCATTAACTTCTTACTTGTTGCTCTCAGTACCATGATTCAAAGAGCCACGCAGGCCGCTCTGTGTGCCTTTAGACTTCCTTCTAGCTGCTCACCTATTAGTTAGGTATATGTTGTCCACTCTACCATTCTCCCACTCCGTAGTGGACACTCAGTTTGCGTCCAACCCTCCTGATGCCACAATGCCGGGAGGAAAATCCGCACACAGCTTCCCTTAAGTATCAGTGTCAGAATTTCTCTGATAGTATACGGGAGTAGGATTGCGGCGTTATTACGGAGACAGTTGTTCACATTGCTAAAAGTTTCTGGCCTCATAAAAGCACCCATCAGAGAAGGGAGCACCTTCAAAGGGAGTATATTCAAATGGTTATTGGCAAATCCGCTTAGAAACCGCGGCCAATTTGAAGATAAATCAGGAATGAAGACATGACATGTCTAAAATAAAGACAGAAGTCAGTGGGAAAAACAGCTTTGGATTCATAGAATCACATTCTGCACCTCACTTCATGAGAATACATCTAGTGTCAAAAGCTCGGTCCACCTGCCTCACCCACCTGTCTCCCCATTCTCTGGCCCCCGGGCCTTGTCCTTGCCCCAGCCACACCCGCAGTTACCTGCTGTTTGCTCGCGGCTCCTTTACGGTAGGAACTGTATTTGTATTCTCATTACTGCTGCCTTTCCTGATCTGCAGCATCACATCAACTGCAAAATTTCATCTTGCCCTAGGGCTGTTCTGTAGTCACCGGACACAGCCAGGGCGCGACCTACAGCTTCTCCCACTCCTGTCCAACCTTTGTTCCTCATCCCTCAGCCCTACATCCATCAAAGGCTCAGGCAACCTCCCGGGTCAAACTCGAGCCAAACTGCTCTCCTGGGAGCCACACTATGCTCCCTTTTGGAGGCGGAGGCTGCCTGCTGAGAGGCTCCAGCGTCTGGGTTCCATTTGCATGAATAAACAGCTCTGAAGGGTTCGTTTTAAGCTTTTATGTAAACACTCTCCAAAATATGTTCTGTACTGCATTATCCCCAGCAATAAAGATTCTGGAATCAGAATTTGGCTGTCAGTTTTATTGATGTTGCATGGGGTATGGTAGAATACAGCTTTCTCTTCTGGAAATTTATTGACTTGGCAGTGCAGAGAGCAATAAAACTGTGTTTTTAATCAGTAAGCCAAGCGGACATGATTCCAGAAGAAATATAGGAAGCAAACATGCCATCGTAAGAAGATTTCTCCCCCCACTGTCCCTGTTCTTCTTGGATGCCCTGTTAAATAAGTTTGGGTATTGAACAATGTGCTTGGTGGGAATGTCTTCAGGAATAAAATCAGAGGACCAAGTGTGGATTAGTTCCTCTAGGTTGTACCATCTCTAAGAGACTGTTGAGTAAAAGCATTTCTCTGAAATGCAATTTCTTTGCATTAGCCCCTAGGGGGGAACTGTTGGTAAGCTGCTCTATGGGAGAAATTGCGGGAGTGCCACATTTCTCTTCTCAAGAGAAACAAGGTTACAATGCATGTCTCTCCACCTTGTTCACTGACAGAGAGTGGGTTACCTGTATAGACCTGAAGGAAATGAAATCACTGTGTCTGAGAGATATCTGCATCCCCTGTTCATTCCAGTAGCATTCATAACAGCCAAGGTATAGAAACAACCAAAACGTTGTTCTTCAATTGATGAATGGACTTTTAAAATGTGGTAAATACACACACACACACACACACACACACACACACACAGAGGAATATTTTTCAGCCATAAAAAAGAAGGAAATCCTGCCATTTGTGATAGAATAGATGCATCTGGAGGGCACTATACCAAGTGAAATAAGCCAGACAGAGAAGACAAATGCTGTATGATATCACTTATATGTGGAATCTAAAAAAAACAAAACCAAAAAGAGCCAATTTCCTATGAACAGAAAAGAGAATCATGGTTGCCAGGGGCTGTGGGGAGGAGAAAACGAGTAGCTATACATCAAAGGGCACAAACTTTGAGTTATAAGACTACATTTGGATGATCTAGTAAGAGTAGATTTTAAGTGTTCTCACCCCCCTCAAAAAGAGTTAACTATGTGAGGTGACAGATGTGTTAATTTTCTTAATCTTGGTAATGATTCCACAATGTATGTGTATATCAAATCCCCACACCATACACTTTAAGTATATACAATTATATTTGTCATTATTCCTCAATAAAGTTTGGGGTGGGAGGAGAAAGAGACTGGGTGAGGAATCGCATACTTTGGCCCAATATCGCACCATGGAAAGAACATTTGGACTCAGTCTGCTTGGTCATGTTACTTTGTTCAGGCTACTGAATCTCTTTGTGATCCTCTTCTGCTGCTATCAAAGGGAAATACCCACCTCACACCATTGTTGAGTGGATAAAATAAGGTTATAGGCGGGTGTGCACAGCTCGCATAGCACCTTACGCCAGTAGCAAGTCCCTACTGAGACCGTAAGACATCTGCCTGATTCAGATACACTTCTGAGGCCGAAGGTGTTCTTTTCCGGCAACCAAGACAGTCTGCTTTGTAGACAGGTGAAAAGCAAGGCAGCGTCTCCCACCTCTACTCTCATATTCCTGATACTCACTTCCCACCTGAAATGTCCTCGTCCACTCCCCGCCTCTCTGCCAGTGCTTGCTCCAAAACCCTGAACCTGTAGATGCTTGATAAATGCTGGTTGAACATTCATCCCTGTCCTTTAGCGGGTGTACATCACCCTGTTCCGCTTTTGCTATTGCTGAGTAATTGCTCTTTTCTCAACTTTTACATAATGCGTAACTTTTGTCTCAAGAACACTCAGATTGTTCCTTTGAATATACGTGAGCGCCTGAAGGAAATGCTCTGTAGACGTTCCTCCAAAATGGCATGAGACACCCATGTGATTGAGCTACCATAGCAGCCAAGTGGTCGGTTGGGAAGATACTGAAATCGCCTGTCTGGGGAAGATGGGATGGGTCAAAATAGGAACATGTTCCTAGAGAATCTTCCTTTCTCCTGCCCGCCTGGCTTCCAATTGTATTGTCACCAGTCACTTCTCCACTTCACCCCAGACAGTTTCTTTTCCATCTTCCCAACCAGGCCTATGGGGCCACCCTAGAACTATTTATCAACTATTTACTTGGTGCCAAGCCCTGTTCTTTACGTGGCTTATCTTGATGAATCATCTAACAACACTGTGAAGCAAGAGTTATTATTCCAATTTTATAGATGAAGAAACTGAAATGAAGGGCTTACATAACGTCCTCAGGATCACCTGGCCAGGTGGTAGGAGAGTGGAGATTTGAACCCAGATGTCTGAGCCCAAAGTTCAGGATCTTACAAAATAACATATTCTTTGATAAAGACCAAGAGTGAGTCATGGCACATCTCTATAGACACACGTGCGCGTGTGTGCACACAGACACACACACACATTTTATTCATGAACTTTAAAGGTACCCAGTCTTAAATATTAAACTCTTGGCTTTCCTTTCTTCTTTTCTAGATCACTCACCTATCTCCCTATCAAACTAATCCCACCTCAAGCTTTCAGAGGACTTAATGAGGTCATAAAAATGTAAGTAAGATACTGCATATCAAAAGACATTCATAATTGGAATAATACAATTTTTGTAAGAGAAAACATAGTTGAAAAGGGATAGTTTTTCTAGGAGAGAAACTGTCTTAAAGAAACGCCATATTTTTATCTTTATAATACAAATAACATCTAGGGACCTTTGAAGAAAAGTATGATTTTCAAGAGTCATTAAGTTCTGGATAATTAACCTTGCTTCAATGAACTGAATGCATTCTGATAAGTGATGATAAACTTCTCAAGTAGAAAAGAAAATAGATTGCAATCATAAAAACTCTCTTTCTGCTAGAGCAGTTATTCCCTTGTGTCACATTTTTAGATAACACCCACACAGAAGAAAATGTGTTGGAGGTTTATTGTGCATCAGAAGATAATCTTTATATCTAAAATATAATAAGTGTATGACAAAAACACAGTATTTATAGCTGTATTGATAAAAGGCCTTTATCAAAAGTGTAAAGCAACCCAATGATACAGCGTGATCTCACACTTGTGTCAGATGTAACTTCAATCCATTCTCCCTGGGTCTCAGCCTCTAGGGAATAAGACACCATACATGAGAGAGCACTTTCTCAGGAGTCCAGTATTCCAGCATCCTCCTTAATGTTAGTCCACGTGAAAAGACCTCAAAGGTCGTTCAGTTCCTAGAGAGCGTCTCTGATCTTAACAATCCACGGGGCTTTCGAAGCCAATCTACGTCTCTAAAGATGCTGCATCATCAATCCTAGCTCCTTGGGGAAACTCTGATTGCTCTTCAGGGTATTAGAAAGCAATGAGGATATTAAAAATCATTCCCTAAGAATTATAGAAACGTCAGTTTCCTTGAACCTAACTCTTCTCCTTCTGTTCTCAAGTTGAAATGTTGAGTTTTGATAACTTTTAATGCATTAGACCTCCTCATGAGAAAAGCAGCCACAGCTAAAGAAACAAACCATTAGGGACAAATAAAATGAATCAGTCCAGGAATAATCCATTACTGTGTTGTTCATAACAGACATTCCCTGCCTTAGGCTCAGCCTTTCTGTGGGCTAAAGCTCTCAAGTCTGAAGGCTTCAGTGAATGTTAACCTTAGAAACACCCAAATGTGCAATTTGCGAATTTGAGACTTTTTTCTCAGTTGGCAGCAAATGGTAGCTTATGTTGGGATTTTAGGGTGACATTGACATTACCTGCATGCCTGGGATGGTATATGGCAAAGCTGTTCCTTTACGTTTATTTTTTTTTTTTAATCCATTTTTTAAAAAATCCATTCAGGGGTGCCTGGATGGCTCAGTTGGTTGGGCATTCGACTCCTGGTTTCGCCTCAGGTTGAGATCTCGGGGTCGTGAGATCAAGCCTCACGTCAGGCTCTATGCTAGGCACAGAGTCTGCTTGGGATTCTCTGCCTCTCCCGCTGCCCCTTCCAGTGTTCACTCTCTCTCTCTAAAATAAATAAATACATAAAATCTTAAAAAAAAAAAAAAAAACTCCACTCACTAATCCATTCATTCATTCGTACTCTATGCACCAGGCAATATGAAGTCACCACAGACTCAGAAGTGAACAGGACGTACTCCTTGTCCTCATTTTGCCAAAAGAGAAAAATAGTCAAAGAAATAGACAGTTACAACCCAGAAAGAACGCTGACCACCTTGCAATTGCCTCAGAGCAGGATTTTGGGAAAAGGAGAAAGAGCTACGAAACAATGAATACAACCCAAATTAAATCCTCACGAGAGTGAGGGAGTTGGGAATTCAGACATCCAGATCCTGGTCCTGAGCCTTCCCATAAGCACTTTTTGCCTCTCCTCTGGAGAGTCTCAATTTCCAAAGCTGTAATACAAGAGAATCTGACTAGATTTTCTCAAAAGATTTGCCCACATCTCACAATCTGTGACTCTGAGTCTTAGATAAACAAGAAAAAAAACCTGTCACATACACAGGGGTTACTGAAACCTGCATTATCAACAGCCCCTGGGTTATAGACGCCTATCGATGCTCCTAAAGGGAGATGGTAGCACTTCAGGATGTGAGGACAACGTGAGGCATCCCTGTTTCTTTTTTAAAAGGACACGCTGGAGCCCCCAGTTGTTAGGTCCCACACAGCTTATTATGATGCATGCATGGTCATTTCTTTCATGTTTCTTCTTTTTTTTTCTTTTCTCTCCCCTAGTGAAATCTCTCAAAGTGATTCTCTGGAAAAGATAGAAGCTAATGCCTTTGACAACCTCCTCAATTTGTCTGAAATGTAAGCATCAGCTAACAGATAGTTTATTGCTGTACACTATTACCCTCGCTGGCTGGAGCCCACTCAGTATTTGTATTAAGCATCCACTGCTAGGAATCCAAGAGGAAAAGACTACAGCAATTACTAGGCCTGGGCAGGCACTAATTTCTCTCACTGCAGTGGCCTGAAGGTTGCCATGGTGACAACTGCTTCTCCCTGGGAGCTGTATAAACTCTGAAACATCACAACACAAAGTTGGAAATTAAAATTGACATTGTGGAGTCCTGCCAAGTAGCTCTTTACCTTACGGAAGGGAGGGTGTGAAGTACCTGGGGTAGTGGGGAAATTTGAAAGGGAGCTGAGAGATCATGAATTAGTTCATTGTGACTGTTAGGGCATCTTCATTTATTTACTAAATGATTCTTGGAAATCTACCACATAAAACCCTGGGTTGGACATGTGTATGCTGTTTGTTATTGTTATTGTGATGCTTTAGAATTGATTCCTAAAAACGGTCCTTTCCAAATTATCATTTTCCTCCAATTTACAAAAAAAGGTGGGTGAAGACTGGCTCGATTCAGTTTTCAGAGAATGAACCTCTGACCCAAAGAGGTTAAATGACTTGCCTGAGGTCAGACAGCAAGTCAGTGCCAGAGCTGGGACTAGGAATTGGGTCGTGAGACTCCCAAACCAGGTTTCTTACTGCTGCCTTATTGGCTGAGACGTGAGCTTCTAAAAATGTCACCTGCACAGAAGTTTTGAAAGTTAAGGGAAAGGGAAGGATATTAGCAACAAATATTTTCTTCTTTTTTTTTTTAAAGATTTTATTTATTTATTCGACAGAGAGAGACAGCCAGCGAGAGAGGGAACACAAGCAGGGGGAGTGGGAGAGGAAGAAGCAGGCTCATAGCGGAAGAGCCTGATGTGGGGCTCGATCCCGTAACACCGGGATCACGCCCTGAGCCGAAGGCAGACGCTTAACCGCTGTGCCACCCAGGCGCCCCGCAACAAATATTTTCTGCACACTTGTGCCTGGCATTTATTTCCTCGAGGTTGTGTTAATCCTCAAAGTTTCCCTGCAAAGTGGGGTAATTATCCCTTTTGTTCAAGGGAAGGAATGGAGGCTCAGAGAGGTCGGTAACTTGACCAGTGTGGCACCGTAGACAATGGCAGGGCTGAGATTCCACCCCGGCCTGTCTTTCTTCAGAACTTGTGCATCTCCCACCACACCACAAGGCCTCCCTATGAACGGTCCAATTAGCAATTATCTAAAGAGAATTACTGATTGATAAGTATGTGAGTACCTGCCACATGTCCAACCAAGGGTCAAGTGCTGCTGGAATACAGAGGAGGTAAAATATAAATCTTCCCCAGGAGATGACAGTACAGTCAGGGAGGTGAGACTCCCTCTCCAACTGATTATGGGGAAATCCAAAAAAATGGGTAATCAAATGTAGATTTATACTTGGCTAGACTTGGCTGTGAAGTAGATTTCGGGGTGGGGGGTAGAGGGAAGTGGAGGGGAGAGGTCATCACCATTACAGATGACAGTACTATTCCAGACCTAGAAATCTGCCCAAGTGATAAGGAAGCACAGCTTATACTGAGAACCACCAGAACAGCTTATGATAAATAGATTGCTCATGATGCAACAGAAAGAAAAATAAAATGCTCTAAGGGAAAGTTCATGGACTTTTCCCAAGGAAGGTCCTGAGACTAGGATGTTAGCTCCATACAGGCTCGCTCTGTTCACAGCTGTAGCCCCAGTACCTAGAACAATGCCTGGCACATGTAGGTGCTTAATAAACGTTTGTTGAGTGAGGGAATGTATGGAAGAGTAGTTTAAGGTCAGACCCCAAAAGCTCTTTAAGAAGTAAAAGTTCCTTCCACCCTACCTATATAATGCCTTACATGGCCCAGGAATGCTTGACTAAGTTGTTGTAAAAATAACTACAACAAAACAGCACTTACCTCTAAACAATCAAAAGGACATATAAGATGGAAACAGGCACCAGTGGTGGGTAACTATAGTAAGGGGGAGCGAACACTAGACTCGGAGTCCAAAAACCTGAGTTCACTTCCAAGTTGTGCCACTTCTCAGCTGTGTGACTAGAAATAAATCATTCAATCCCCTGATTTCATTAACTATAATAATAATTGTTAACATTGGTCAAAGCCTTACTGTGAGCCAGAAACATGCATTTACTTCTCAAAAACTACCCTAAGAAGAAACTATGCTTTAAGTGATGTATCCAAGGTCACACAATGAGTAAAACAAGGTTGTAAAACCAAACTGACTCCAGAGCTCCTCCAACTAAACAATACACTACATTTTCTCTATAGAACAAGAGTAATTATCATTTCTTCGGGTGGTTGCGGCATAGGGTTAGAGAGCCAAAGGCATTTATTGGCCTTTTATTGGATCCAAAGTAGACGGGCAACTGTGGCTACTTCTCAAAGGGTCAAAGCCACTGGAGAAGTAGGGAGAAGGGCAACCACACCACTGGGAGTCATGGCTGTACTTTTATACTCTACAAAGCCCTGCCTCCTACATTATCTTTACCTATTCTATTACTCACTACATACCAACCTATGAAGTAGGAAGAGTGCACATTAATATTCTCAATTTATAGAAGGTCACACCAGCTCAGGGACGGTGGGAGGCCGTGCATCATCACACAGCAAATTATCTATACAGTGGGCATAAAATCTCCCCACATCGAAGGCCCTGGACTGATCCAAAGACTGAGTGCCTGTCTGGATCATTGGTCAGTGTGGCTGCCAGCCCAGTATGTAGAAGACCAGTTTCCCTGTAAGGGAGACTGGCCAATTTGCTCATCTGACCTGGGAGTGGAATCTCCCATCACCCTCAGTGTGTAGGCTCCATGGTGGAGCAGGGTCTACTTGGCCGGGAGTCCTGGAAGTTGGTGCTGCCTCACCGAGTGGGACAGAACAGACTCCCAGCTATGATGTTTACACCTGCCTCGGCCAAACATGGCTCTTACATGCAGTTTTTATCCCCAGGCTCTCAGGAGCTCCTCTCAAGCATATGAAAGTCACTTGATTTTTGTTGACGCCATTTTCAGCCAGCATGTTTTGGTAACTATGGTCTTGTACATTCCAAACAATACATATTTCTTAAAACAGCTCCTTCTCTCTTTACAGACTGATCCAGAACACCAAAAACCTGGTGTACATCGAGCCTGGAGCATTTAGAAATCTTCCCCGGTTAAAATACCTGTGAGGATTTTTCCTTTTTGAGCAACTGGGGACAGAAACTGGGTATCTGATGAAAATCAAAACAATTAAAATATTGGGAAGATTTTTTTAACTATATACTTAGCATCATTTGCACGTCTGTCTTCAGCCTTCGGATTAAAATTTAATCAGCATTTCTTGTCAGCCACCAGGCTGGGTGCTTTCTGAATCCATATAACTGGCTCCCAACGTTTTCACTCTCCAGAAAGCACATGAACAGAATATCTCTCCTTGCAATGATTTTCAAAACTGACAGTGGGAGTGGGGGGGGGGATCATGACACTTGAAAAGGGGTAAATCAGAATCGCTAAGGTGAGGTTGGTGATGCAGACAGAGCACAGGTGAAAGTAGGAGAGGCAATTCTGATTTGACACCCACCCCTGGTTAAGAATGACTGATTCCTTCATCTCATTTGTTCCTTTATGCATCAAGTGAAAACTTTTTTAAGTATTGCCTTGAGGTAGGCACTGTGTCATATAAACTAGATCACTGTTTTCTGTTTCCCATTAAATCTTATTAAGTCCACTAGTTAGAATTATAAGTTGAGTACCACGGGAACCCAGCAGATTCATTGCCTTGCCAGCGAAACCAAAAATTCCTGAAACTTGATACAATCTATAAACTATGGACCACTATGGATCTTCTCAGCGGTCAAGCAGTCACTTATTCACACAGAAAAGTGTAAACCCTCTAACACAGAGGTCCTCTTTTCTTCCTGATAAGTTAAATTTCATAAAATCTCCAGAGGATGGGAGTCCACAAACCCCACCACTTAAAAAAAAAACAAAAACAAAAACAACAAACCTGCAGAGGGAAGGGAGGATATCTCCCTGGGTCTGGTGTCATCTGTACAGCCTTGCCCTGGGGCCACCTACAGGAGCTGCTGCTGCACAAGGATAGCTCCTTTGAAAGCTCTAACACCGCATGGCTCCTAGACCAGGTGTTCTGCTTTTCCAGGCCTCCAAGGCTGTGCAGGACACATAAACATCTGCATTGTCAACCACTTCAGAAAAACATAAGGAAAAAAAAAAAAAAAAGAAAACATAAGAAAATCCCAGGACCAAATTTGACCACTACAGTCCCTCGTTATCTAAGAATCATTGTCTCTATTAAATAGCATTTTCACCCCTCGAACAAGTGATAGTCCCCCAACCCCAGTACACATTGCTGTCAGAGTTACAATGCCATCACCAGCCACAGAGAGGGCAAAGATTCAGTGCGATCTGGGGTTATAGGTAAGAAGGAGCCCAAGGAGAGACCTGGCTTCCTTCCGTTGTCACCAGAGTGTGAGGAAGTTCCTATCAGTTTCTGCAGGCCCGCACAGGGGAATTGAAAACTCGGCTAGGGGAAATCCGGATGCCGGGACTCCTCTGAAGGAGTCCCACTTTGTGTCCCAATTTAACCTATCACTGAAGTTTCTCTCTTCCCTGAAGCTTAAATAAAAGGTGGGAGGAAGAAGAGCCCTGAGTAGCTCCAGTAACCAAAAGCGTGTTCAGTGATTTCAGTATGTTATCAGGAAGAACTTCCTGCACCACAAGGTAGCTAAAGAAAGAAAGATTTTTAATAATGAGGGATATGGATTTCTCATATGGAGATTAATATTCCTAAAGTGTTTGAGTTAAAACCTATTCCAAAGTAGAGGGATGCTTTCTAGAACTATCAAGAGCAAATTACCAAAAAAGAATAGGATAGAATACAACAGAAAAATGCAATTGATACAATAGGAAAAGACAGGCTGGAAACACAAATATAAATGAAAAAGACCTGAAAATTTAGTTCCGGCCCCTACATCTTTAAACAGGAGTCTTTAGAGCAACTTCTTCTGTAGTGTTAGGGGCTTTAAAGTTCTGACAATCTTCAACAGCTAAAAGTGCTACCAATAAAGACAAACTCAATATTTTTTTAATGTGAAAATAGTCTTTGCAAAGTGCCTTTCTACTGCGCTTATCTTTATGCCTTAATAACAGTCCCTTTTACTCACTCTCTGCCCACACCCCCCCCCCCCGCCCCAATCACAGGAGCATCTGTAACACAGGCATCCGAAAGCTTCCAGATGTTACAAAGATCTTCTCCTCTGAATTTAATTTCATTCTGTAAGTATGAGGCTGATTGCTATGTGTAACAGTTTCCTATTTGCAGCTAAAATTTGGAAAGTAAATATTTCTTATTTTATTCCTCCAGGGAAATTTGTGATAACTTACACATAACCACCATACCAGGAAATGCTTTTCAAGGGATGAATAACGAATCCATAACACTGTGAGTAAACTCCCAGATTCACGTTCTGCCATACAGGCTCCTGCTATTCTCGCTTCTAGTTTGAGGTGAGCTCTTTCTCATCTTTAACCACGTTCCTCATTCACTGGTAACGTTCTTTACGACCTAAAATGCTAAGGGTGAGAGCAGTTGTGCGGGATTGCAGCTGGATCATGTGTTCACACAACCACCAACCAACCCATTCAGTTTAAAATGAATCAGACGGGCCCTGAGGATGGACAGTGACCAAATTTCCAACTGATGAAATTGTTCACTGCATCAATGGCACACTTTGAAGCTGGGAGGGAAACGGATGCCCTGGTTCAAAGAGCACAGAAATTTCAAGTTTCAAATGAGAAGTTTGGAAAGATATTCTTCAAGTAGGTAGGATAGTTGATCGATTGACCCTGCATTCGCTCTCTTACTCTCTCTTGCTCTGATTTTTTTACTTTGCTTCTGAAGAGTACCATCTATACCCATTCCCTACATCCCTAATACTTGAAAATAGTGTCTTTTCCCTTGACGATCACTCATCAGGTTACCCTTTCATGCTGTCTCCTAAGGCCTTGCTGTTCAAAGTATGGCCCATGGACCAGCATCTGCTGCACCTGCCAAGAGCTGGTTAGACACACAGACCCTCTGCACTCAGAACCACTGACTCGGAATCTGCGAGTTCCCAAGTGATTCACACACACAGAAAGTTTGCAGGCCACTGTGCTAGGATAACCGAACCTATTCTCTTCACTGTTCATCTGCCTCACTTCCTTCCCTCTGGGGCCCCTGCCGTCCGCACGTCGGGCACCCGCCTTCGCCCCACCATTCAGAAGGAGGCTTCTGGGCACCATGTCTCACTTATCTCCAAAGTCCAGTGACCCATACTCAATTCTTTTCCCCACATCCATATCCCTCTCTTTGGTTACAGCCCATGGCAGGGTTGTAATGAGTCAATAAATGAGCTTGCCCATAAAGAAAGAGAGAGCATGCATTGAAGGACCCCAAAATGAGGAGATAGTTGTGAAGCAAGAGAAGAGACCATCTCAGAGGACTCTCTTTTATATCATGGATTTTTAATATTGGTATCACCGTACATTGCATTTGAATAGTACTTTTTACTTTGTGTAGGTACAATTCCACACATATAACTGTCATGTTACAAAGCTATAGCCCATGTGCCTCCACCTCAGAGTACTGTAGTGAAAGGAATACGGAGCAGCAACCAAAAAAAAAAAAAAAATCTTTTTTTCAAGATAAATTCTTTATTTGCAGCTCTTAAACAATAGGAAAGAGATAGGAGATCCTAGAAAATCTTCTCTACAGCCTTTCTGCTCCTCTACTTCCCTCACACACTAAAGCTCTTCCAGCTCTATTTATAAAGTATTTCCAACTCACCATGCATGTATCTAGAACTACTCATTTATCACATTCCCCATCAGAGACAGAGCAAAGACGGCATGGGGAGGTACCACAGACCTTAGGATTTGGGGTCTTCCTATGTCTTTAGTGAGAACACAAAAGATATACAATTCATGTTCCCAAGTTGCTCAGAATCTCAATTATGAGGAAATAGAGAAAGTATGGGGGCAAACCTGAAATAATGAAAGAATATTACAAACCAGTAGATATTCACTGTGAGAGTTTATGTTATGCAGAAATGAGAAGTCTTGGAGAAGTCCTCTTGGACTGGATAAGTCAGAGGAGGCTGCACGGTGGAGCTGAGACTTGAGTTAGACCTTGTAGTTTCAGCAACATTGGTATGGGTAAATGTGATAATAGCAGCTAATATTTATACAGCACTTAGTAAAGGCCTGCACTGTTTTTAAGTACTTTTTTTAAAACTCATTTACATTTCACTGCAACCCTATAAAGTAGGGACTATCAGTACGATTTTTAGATGAGGAAACCAAGGTACTCTGAGATTAAGTAATTTGCCCAGGGTGAAGATTTAGACCCTTCTGGCTCCAGAATCACAGTCTTAACCATTACATGGTACCATACACCGAGAAAAGGGGAGTGAGTAGTCTAAGTGAAAGGACATCATGAGCAAAAGCATGGCTGTGGGAAAGAGGACAACAGGATATGTCTTACTGATTGGGGAGTACACACCCAGCTTAAGAAACAGGAAATAGGTTTAGCTAAATGGCAGGGGTGGAGGGGACAATGGCTTGCTGAGTCTTGAATGCTGGAATAAAGGAGTAAAAGCTTAGAAGTAACTCTGACAAAAGTGATAAAAAGAAACCACCCAATAGAGTAGCCTTTATTCAAAGATCACAAATATCCAAGACTTCGAATTTGACCTAAATCTAAAAATAATCAGGACCCAAATGATACCTGTCCCAGGTAAATGTACAGCCAGAAGAATGAAGTGGAAATGGAATGAATGAAAAGACAGAAGATGTGGAGAACGATCAAGAAGAAAACAAATATTGGGATGATCCACAGCCCCCTGTCAGCTCCCCAGACTGGAGCACCCCACCAAACTCAAGGAACAACCACAGATTCCTTTCACTCATCACATTTCAGCATGTGCACATGAGAGCTGCACAGTATTTTTTATTATGGGGCCATTAATTTATGTTAGTTATGATTTTAAGAAGAATAGTGCCTACCAGCAGGGCATAATTGCCCCACCTCTGAAGTTAATGAGGATTGCAGATTCATCTCTCCTAGTGGGCCCAGGGGGCATTGTACTTCCATCCCCCTCCTCACTCTCAGCCCTTCATCTGGAAGGGGAGTGATTAGTCATTTGCTTGGCACTTGTTCTCAGCTGAATGGGCCCTTCTGTAAGTGAAGGACCCTGCGGAGAGCCCTGTTGGAAAAAGGGTATTACACTTAAAGAGGAAAGCCTTATTTTCTCAGCTATAAAGTTCAACTCCCTAATTAGAAAAGAATGAAAGCAGGCCTTCTGTCGTCATTATTAGTAGTATTTGAGATTTGGCTTTTTGTGGAACCTTTCCTGCCCTCCCCTCACCCAAATCTTTATCAACTGTGAGCTCATTTAATGAAAACAAAACACTTCACTTGATGCTGGAGAAGCTCAGGGGGGCTAATGCTAAAACTATGCATTATACTCTTATGTCCCTTTATAGCCACTTTGGCTTTTCATTAAATCTCCTCAAGAGGCCACCTTGAAATGAACCCCCTGAGCGAGCAGGCTTTGGCTACACCACCTTTGAAATATTCTAGATGACTGGTCATACCAGTCTCAAAAAAGAGACAACTTTGATTCACGTCTGGACTCCACAAAAAAAAAGGAAAGGTCATGGCAACTAATTCTCAGGAAAAGAATGCCTGGCAAAGGATGGCAAGAGTCCAGGCTGCACCTGTGATAAGCCACACTAAAAGGACTGCTGGGTGTTGGAACGGAAAGCCTGGGTTCTAGTCCTGGGCCTGTGTCTAATGACCCTTAGTCAACTTATACCACCCACACATGGCTCTGTCTCTGAGTACCCAATGGGATTATTGATATCTCCTTGTGCAAATTCAATCGCATCGTGTCAAATACATGGCACCACCACGATTAAAAGCAAATATTCAGGGGCACCTGGGTAGCGCAGTCGTTAAGCGTCTGCCTTCGGCTCAGGGCGTGATCCCGGTGTTCTGGGATCGAGTCCCACATCGGGCTCCTCGGCTGTGAGCCTGCTTCTTCCTCCCTACTCCCCCTGCTTGTGATCCCTCTCTCGCTGGCTGTCTCTCTGTCACATAAATAAATAAAATCTTTAAAAAAAAAAAAAAGCAATATTCAGCAATCCAGCTGTTTAAGACCATCCTGAAAACACCATGTCTCATCACCTCTTTTTAAATATTTTTTATTTTAAAAATGTTCAATGGACAAGTAGAGTCACTTTCCATTTGTCTTTCCAATAATACCCCTATACATCTTACCAAGATTTACCAACTATAAGCAGCTTGCCACACCCACCCCATCTCTATATATGTAAGTATATACGACACATTTCCTTTTGGCCAAACCATCCAAAAGAAGTTTATAGATATGATGATACTTCATACCTTAAATACTTCAGCATGTTATCTCCCCAAAACAGGGACATTCTATATAACTACACCATTACACCTCCCCCCCACCAAAAAATAAAAACCATGAATTTAATGACATTGTCCAACCTATAGCCCACATTCCAATAAAAATGTCCTTTATAGAATTTTTTTAAACTCAGAATGCAATCAAAATTTTATTCATTGCACATACGCATTAGTCCTCCGAACCTCACCTCCTACACCACCAAGATCTGCTCCCCCACTTTCCTCTGTTCTTTATGACACCAATTCCTTGAAGGAGCCCAGGCCAGTTGTCTGGATTCATCTGACTGTATTGTCAGGATTAGATTCAGGTCAACATTTCTGCAAGAACACTGCAAAGGGCATTCTGTGTCTCTCCCAGTGCATCAAACCAGAAGATACGTCATGCCATGCTCCTTGGCCATTTAAAGTGTGACTGCCAGACATCTTCATTGTAAGGGCACATTCTTCCCTTTGTCATTAATAATAAACCATAGTGGGATACTTTGAGTTGGTGCAACTAGCCCATTGGCCAACAACCCTTCATCTAATGCTTTCAGCATCAACTGATTATTCGGTTATTATTCAAGGAGTTACAAAATGGAAGTTTTAAGGTTCATCATTCTACATTTATTACCAGCGCTCTTCTGTAAAAAAAAAAAAAAAGAAGAAGAATCCTCTCCTTCTCTATCTCTCTCTTTTTTAAGTATCACTGTGGAAGTAGATTTTTCAAAAATTTTATTCAATATATTATAATCCATTGCTGTCATCATTCTTTTGGATGCCTGTCATCTTTTTGTTATTATGTATGGTAAAGTCATATAAGATGACATGAACTTGGCTGAGGGGAACTTGAAGGGAAACATAACAACTCAGTGCGGCTGAAAAGCAGGAGGTATGCCCACATCAGAGAGAGGATTCCCTTGTCATTGAGACTAGAAGCCCCACAGAAACGGGGGACTTCTGATGAACATTCAAAACTAGGGTCATGGCCGCATATAGAGATCGGCCTGGTGACAATGACTGGTGACAAGTTATCCATACAAGTTAACCACGGCCAGGGCGTGCACTCAAGAAGTATCTTCATACACTTCATACACAGGAATTATTCAGGTATAAAAGGATGCCAGCAAAATACCACAGGGAGAAGAAAGTGGTGAATTAGGATCCCTGTTCTTTAGGTAGGTATCTGATTAGTCATTTCATAAAAATTTGCTTAAAGATATATCACCATGTGGCATATTTTCTAAAATAGAAACCCTGAGGCCACTTTTTGAGACCCTGCAGATCTGCAGACACAAATTAAGCTTTCTTCTTTAAAATCATCCCAAAACTAGGTGGTTACATGATCCAAAAGGAAACCATGGCAGACCATTTAATACTGTTAATATAACCCTAGAAATGCTTTTAAAGCCCCAGGAATATTTGGAGTTTGTTTCAAGGCGTCATTCAGAATGAGAGTATCATCTGTGATTAAGTTCTAAAACCTGAACCTTATTTTGAATAAAAAGGTGACATTCTCTCTTTTTGAATCACAATTACTGACATTTGAATAGAGAACACAGACAATGCTTTAAAGTAAGGTGCAGCTATTGTAATACAGAAGGGGGAAAAAATCATTTCTGTGCTTGTGACAGCATCCTCAAGGCAAAGGGAGCCGTCCTCATTTAATTCTGACACCATGATGTTCTGGGGAAAAAGTTATCTGAAGTGACTCTCCAGATGTTTTAAGGGGCATTTTAAAGCATTGTGCAGGCCTGACAGCAGGAGGCCTCCCACTCACATTCGTAACTTCTCCAAAGTAAGAAAGCCACTGTTTTAATCAAAACAAAGCAACACATTCTATTGTGTGCAACTGGTAAGAACAAAGCTGAAGAGCAGCAGCTGAAAAGGAAACAGTGAGCCCCACTCTTCGGGAAGTCAGGACAAGCAGGACCCAGAATATTAAAAAAAAAAAAAAAAAAAAAAGACCTGAAAAATGTCCCAATACAAGCATGTCAATGATGCCAACACAGACCAAAGATGTTTAAGGGCCTCTGGAGAGTGAGTGCATGTGAGGCAGCCCAGGTCACTAAACTGACCTGCTCCACCAAGAACAGGAAGGCCCCTACCCCAGTGGACAACAGCTCAATTAAACGGACTGCTACATTTCATGGAAATCCTGTCCAGAGCATGGCAAGGGAGACCCTCTATTCTGGTCAGAGAGATGGAGCTACTATAAAATATAATAATAATAATAATAATAATAATAATAATAATAATAATAATAATGGCAACACATTAAGCATTTACTGTGTTCCGGGACTTATTTCTACATGCTTAACATATGTTTAGCATTTTAATCCATCCAACAGCCTTTTGAGGTCGGTACTATTCTTATCATCCCTATTTTCAGATTAGGAAATTAAGACACAAAGAGGTTAAGTAACTGCCTAAAGTAACTTAGCTAGTAAGTAGCGAGCTGGGATTCAAGCCCCACAGTTGGGCTGAAGACTTGCAGCTGCACTTAGAGCAATGGCATTGTAAACCCCACTAAAAATATATATATATATAAAATCCTAATATGTATCAAAACTAGGATCAGGACAGCACGTAACAGTGATGGGGAATGGGCATCCAGACAACTGATGGCAGCTTTGCTTTGCTCAAAACAGAGTAGGAGCTACTTTTTCTCAATTCACTATACATATAGCTCCATCACTTAGAAGGTAGGGAAAGCAGTAAGGGAACCAGACTCTGGACTCAGTTCTATCCAGCAAACCATCTGATCTGCGTGTGGAAATGATGAGAGCTGTATCATCCTATGCTGTACCCTAGGGCAAGGCGCCCCAAAGTGGCATGCCCAAGCTCACTGGGAGAGCTTTTTATAGAAGTGCATATTCCGGAACACCACTACCAGATTCTGATTCCACAGCTCTGCAGGGCACCTGCCCGGTGGGTCTGAGTCTGCATTTCTGGCAAGCAGCTCCAGTTGATTCTGAGTCAGTGAATGAAGGAAGGGCAATGCTTTGACAAACCCTGGCCGAGACTCTAAGAAATCCAATTTCAAAGAAGTTCAGAGAAAAGTCTGATACGATTCCTTCATCTACAAGAGATTGCTGTAAAGGAATTCAAACCCCCAAATGATAAGGGACTGCCAAAGAATCATAGTCTAAGTGTGAAATTAAAAAAAGAATTCTTTCTTTGAGCTGCTAAGGAGGCAAGAAGGTTGTACGTAATTATACAACAGAGATAAACCAAGTAACTATCCCCTCAAATTCTAGAAAACTACTGAAAAACGACACCCGATAATCCATTACAGAGTACAGTTAAGAGCTCATTGGTGAAGTTGTAAATTCAAAATTTCAGAAGAAAGCACAGGACAGCAGGAGAAGCGAGAGAAGCCTGTTCCTTACGTGGAAGGTCAAGGCTACTGCTCCTCCCAGCCTGTTGACTGAGCTCCTACCCCCACACACATAAGCACTACACATATACCACAAGACGAAATTCCATCCTTGTTCTATTTAACAAAGGCTAGAGACCCCTTGCGGACAACAGCCACCTAGAATAGGAACAGCTGGGGAAGGTGTCTAAACTGTTTCTTAAGCCGCACCCACCAGCCCATCCCTACGTGGCCATGCAACCACCAGCAACCCTGTAAAGGGAAGCTAGGCTCTTGCCAGACGCTGGAGCTTAATTTTATGTTATACCGTAGCTCTTTCTCACTTGAGTATTACATCATGGCTCATGAAGAACTTACACAAATAATTCTAAGACTGTGACTTTCAAACGTGCTTGGATGACTATGATTTATAGTAAGAAATTCATCTTACATATACCCATTTGTTCATCCAATTCATTTAACATATATTTACTGTAATCCTCCCAAGGGGCAGGCACTGTTCTAGACGCAGGAGATTCCGTAAGAAACAGAACAGTTTGCAATCCTTGCTCTCCTGAAGCTTACATTCTGCTGGGGAAGGCAGATGATGAACGCGTATGATATAATCACACGTCAGATGCTGATAAAGCCACAGAGGAAACACAAATCTAGGGGGGATGGGAACGTGGGAATGCTGGGAGTTTAATGGGCAATGAAGAAAGCCTGCACGAAGAACATGACATCAAGCACAGCCCTGCAGGAGGAGGAAGAGGGCCCATGTGGATATCTCAGGGAAGAAAAATGAAAACAAAGAGTGAAACTGCTGTGCTGGACGTAGCCCGAGACAGTGTGTTCTGGTCCCATTTCTGCCTATGGTGGGCTTTATTTAGACAAGTCACTTTCCTTTCTGAGTCTCTTCCCTTCTTTGTAAAATGAAGGTGTGCCACTTGATCCTCTCCAAGCTCATTCCTGGCTCCAGCATTTCCCAACAGCTGTCTTGAGAAGCCTCTTAACGTCTTATATTAGGCAGACGTATATGTATCTATATATGTGTATGTATACTTTTATGTACATATAACATAGAAAAATGGTGGAACAAATTCCATAAATAGTACTACCCTAATTACATGCAACACACTCCAATATTTTCCATTTTGTCCTATTCTGTTCTATTTCATTTTGCTAAATGCTGATTGCACCCAACTAAACTGATTTCACTATCTGCTAATTGGTCTTAAAGAACCACTTACAGGCATCGAAATCTTCTTGGTTGGGGAGCCAAATACGGCATCAGCAAAACAAAAAAAAAATCCTTTCCATGGAAAAGAAAAGCTAAGTCAGTAGTGGAGCCTTCCTCTGCCCCGCATTTCAGCCTCTCAGAAAGCCCACATGCCACACAGGCCTGTAGAAGTAGAGGCGAGACTTGAGAGTTAGTCAAATGGCTCTGGCCACTAATTCTGCTTCTACTCCGACTTTCTTTAACCTTGAGCAAACTGCACCACAACAGTGAGACTTGGAAATGATAATGAGGATAAAGTCACAGTATACATGTAGAATGACTGATCAAGTATCTGGCTCTTAATAAACACTTTATAAACAAACCAATCGGTGATGGTGCCGCTGGTGGAAGTGAAGCCAAAGTAGAGCAGAAACGAAAACAAAGCAAAACAAAACCAAAAACCAGCTCCACTCACCAGCTCCTTAGAATCCAAAAGGTTAGAGAAACAGAGCTAGATTTTGTGAATGCCAGTAATTATTTTAGGAATAAATGTCACAGAGGGAAGAATGTGTGATTCCAAAATGTGCTTCTTTTACTGCTAAATCCTCTCTCCTCTCACTTCAGCAAACTATATGGAAATGGGTTTGAAGAAATACAAAGTCATGCCTTCAACGGGACGACGCTGATTTCCCTGTAAGTATGTGCTTATTTCCCCAGCTCATGAATAAAAATGAAATATTACTCTAGCTACCAGATCACATTCAATCTTCAGCAACTAAGTCAGGACAAAAATAAACTTTCAAGTGGCTAGTCGTCAGTGTTTCACTCATGTTACTAGGCAACTGGCTGGCTAGAAACCCCAGAGCCCCCTGATTTCAAAGATAGATGCAGCCTGGAGACATTAAAGTTGACAGTTTGCTAAAATATTCAACACCCTACTTTAGTCTCATCTCTCAGCCTCCCTTTCTAGCCCCCTCACTCAGGTTGATGGTGTGTTAGAAGCAGCACGATTTCAGTGAAGAAATTCTTCCCCCAGCCCCACTGCAGAGAAATCGGGTAACCCCAGTTACCAGCCTAATCAGCCACAACAGGCCCTCTCACAGTCCCATCCCCCTACTGCTAAGGGGGTTATGGAGTGCATTTTTCACAGGGTGAGGAGGCCTGGTGCTTTCCCCATATCCCACCCTGGTCCCCAGAGTTCACAGCTTTAACTCAAGGAGAGCATCCCTACCAACTGCATCCTTCATTGTTCCCCACCTCTCTTTCCTTCGATGGCTCCTTTCCTGAAAGAGTGGCTCCTTCACTAAACCTCCTGGGTTGCAGCCTTTGGAACCATAACAGGTACGGAATAGGTGACAATCACCCTACAGTTGGGTATAATGAAAACTAAGAGTACCTGAAAAGCTCAACTGAAGCCAAAATTAAGGAAAACCAATGAAAAGGCTTTTATAATGAGTTGTATAAACCACAGTCTATATCAGGGCTTTTCAGACTTTAACACACATAGAATAACATGGAGACTGTTAAAACACAGATTCCTAGGCCCTACCCCCAGAGACTTTGCTTCAGTGGGCCTAGGGTAGGGCTTGAGAATTTGTAATTATGACAAGCTCACAGGAGATGCTGATGTTGCCAGTCTCAAGCTGAGCAGCATAAGTCTATACAATATACTGTTCATTTTAACTATACATATGAAGCAAAGACTCTATTATACTGATACCATGCTACAGAGCGTGGTGGTGAAGAGAACAGATCTAAGGGTCACTGACTGGGCTTCAAACCCCAATGCCAATATTTATCAGCTTGGCCTTGAGCAAGTTACTTAACCTATCCCAGCCACAGTATTCTCAGCCATGAAACAGAGCCACTAATAGGCTGGTTTTGAGGACACCCCCACCAAAATGAAAAGGTCTGTCTTGAATCCTCAGTACCTAACCCAGTGCCTCGCATAGAGTATGTGCTCATTTATTATTTATTACATTGCACAGTTCATTGACTACAAATGAACGAATGAATGATAAATAAGATTATATTTTTATGATATAGCCTGAGTCTGGCACATACCAAGTGCCCGAAAAAATGGTACCTTCCTATCGTGGAGTAAACGTTCCTTCATTTTCTTGTTGACTTGAACGTAACGAAGAGTGCACTCTAGCCAATTGAATGTTTCTGCCAAATTCAAATCGTATCCTCTCCTGGCACAGTATTTTCAGATGCCTCATTCACTCGACAAGGGTTTGCCAGGCATCAGCTGTGTTTGAAGGAACATGCTATATTTGGGGTGGAAATGAAGATGAATAAGCCCTGGTGTTTGCCCCACAAGAGCTCACAGCCTCAGAGGAAGCATCGCCAAATGGTATATAAACTGTACGCTAAGTAGTAACTAAAACAGAAGGCAAAGCATGATGCCTCCCCTGAGAGAAGCAGAGTCCTCTGGGATTTCAAAGGCAGAAGAGAAGAAAATTAGAGAAAGCCTCATGAGAGACATAGGCTTTGAACTGGGCCTAAGTCAGACAGGCAAAGAGAGAAGGAAAATGCATTCCAAGCAGAGGACAACAAAGAGAATGGCCCAGAGGAGGAAGCATGTGTTCATAGAACAGCACACAGTACCTTTTAGAAAGTTCTAGATGTGGGCTAGGGACAAAGCAGGAAGGGCCTCAGATGCCACCATGAAGAATTTGGATTCTCTTCTGTAGAAAATGAGAAGCTGTTGAAAGTTCTGGGATGCAACGTGTGAGGGGTACTTAAAGAAGGTTCATCTGTTAGCAGAAAGGACAGAAGTTGGGGGTGGGAGATGCAGGGCTAGCAACAGACATCAGGTCCCTGAATAGAGGGGTAACTGAAGGCCTTTGTGGCTGAGGTCACCCGGATGAGCGGGGAAATAAGAGAACTGAATATAAAATTGGGGGACAATAAGAGAGGAGGAAGAAGAGAAGCCAGAGCAAAAGCAAATCCAGCAGAATACTTCTAGGGGAGGTCAGGGACAACAGGACTTCAGGACAGAGGGCCTTGGTCAGCAGTGTCCCAGCTGCTTCACGGATGCCAAAATGGCTGTGAACTTCAGAAAGTCCAACTAGTCAAGATTCTGTATCTTCCATACCTCACTCTTGCAAGAAAGAGGAAACCAAGAACACAAATCAGTTTGCCAAGAATACAAATCATTTCATTCATTTATTCATTCAATAAACATTTATTAAGAATCGCCGATGTATTAGGCACACATTAGGAGCTGGGTCTTAGATGGCAGAGTGGAAAGAGTCATGAAGTTTCTCTTCTAGCAGAAGACACAGACAAAAAGACAAGTAAATAAATGAAGATATTGCAGACAGGAATATACCCAAGGAAGGAAATAACCCATTACTGAGATCTGCGAGAGTACAGGGGCTGACTGACTTTAGGTTAGGTGCCCAGGGACAGCCTCGCCAAAGACATGATATTTAGGCTGAGCCTAGAGGGTGACAAAGAGTTCACTATGGCAACAGTGAGGAGAAGTATGTCACAGGAAGAGGAAGCAGGATGTGCAAAGAAAAGAAGTTGTAAGCTCCAGGAATCTAGAGGAGGCCAGTGTGGCTGGAGGGTCATCAGCAAGGGGAAACGGATATGAGACAAACCTGGATATGAAGCAGGAGCAAATCACGCAGAACTCAGAGGGAACGGAAGAGTCTGAATTCTCTTTTACGAGGAAGGAGGCCCACGGAAGGATCCAAGCAAGGAAGGGAAAGTAGGTTTTAAAACCGCCAAGCAAATTTTCAAACTATACATTCAACCAAACTGTACATTCAACCCAGTTTCTGACACCTTCCCCATAAATGGGCCTGTCCAAAGTTGTTCAGAATAATGACACTAAAGCCCTCGAACTTCCTATTTACCAAGGCCAGACAGGATGGAAAGAAGCAGCACCAGGTTGTCCTCAGACACCTCTAGGGTTCTAAGAGTCAGTCCCTACCATTCCCAGAGCACACCACTTATGAACGTTCTGGGTGGAGTTTGGGAGTTCTCCCACTGTGCTCCAAGAGGTTATCCTACTGTGCTACTCATACCTGGAGGGCTGTGTCACTTGGGAACATGAAAGTGACCCCCAGGAAAATGTGGCAGACCAATTTATTTTTAACTGAGTTACATAATGCAGAGTTATCAGTACACAGAAAGATCTGAGTTTTAATAAAACATGTGAGATGCTCTGTCATGAAATTTGAACAATTAATTTGACCTGGCTGACATGAGGATTATTTGCTCACAGAGCCCCATTTCTATGATTTATGACCATAACAGAACATAATTAAAACAAACCAAATCAGGAAGAAGAGCCATGGAGGTTTGGAAAGGAAATTTTCTTTGATTTAGATTTTAAACAGCAGTTGACTCTGACAACCTCATCTCTTTGAAAGTGGAAACACACCCAAGGGATGGAACTGAATGAGACTGACGCACGGTGCCTTCTGATGGAAGGGCTGAGGATTTCCAAGGAAAACGCAGAGTAGAAGCATGTGGAAAACAGCCACCCAGGGAGCGAGATGCAGGGGTTTTTGCACGTTTTTTTTTTTTTTAAGATTTTATTTATTTATGTGACAGAGAGACAGCCAGCGAGAGAGGGAACACAGCAGGGGAGTGGGAGAGGAAGAAGCAGGCTGCCAGCGGAGGAGCCCGATGTGGGGCTCGATCCCAGATCGCCGGAATCACGCCCTGAGCCGAAGGCAGACGCTTAACGACTGCCCTACCCAGGCGCCCCTTTTTGCAGTTTTTAAATGGCAGGCGTGATGTGGAGACATGCGGAAAGACAATGAAGAAGATGTAGAGCCAGGAGACAAGCCAGGATGCCTAAGCATCCTGCAGGGGTTGGGGACAGCGGGTGTCGGGTATTTGTTTTGCTCTGTAACATTCTAACGGTGACGCAGAAGAATCATGCTCCCATGCTTGAACCATCACAGCATGTTCCAGAATGCTCTTTGAGGCACCACTCTTTTCTTGTAGAAAGAAAGTGCTCAAAAGAAGGCTGGCAAGCCTGAGCCCAGGGACTCCTCTCCCAGCTGCCTTGCCCACCCAGAGAGGGGCCTGGGCACGGAGACACCGGGGTCAAGGCCCAGAGAGGAGGCTGCTCGGCAGCGCCAGGCCAAGCTAGCTGTTCCTGAGCAGTTCACCCCGAGCTGCTCGGAGCCCCCGGGGACAGAAGCGTCAGGTAGCGACCGCATAGCAGCGCTTGGCCGTGCTACACCTTAACAGCAGTGGCTGTTTTGTCCCCACAACATGCCCACCTGGGGACAATCATATACCCAGCACAGGACCCCGGGCGGGGCGCGCAGGGTGTGGGGCGATTTTCTACGCAGGCCGTTCTTCCTCCCCTTTCCTACCCACGGAGAATGCATACCTGAGAGAAAAAGAGTACAATTCCCACAATGAAAGGGGTATCTTCGAATAGACGCTCCTTTTTCTTTTGAAGTCAAGTATTTGCAGACGTCAGTAAATGACTGCCAGCCAGCTCCGAGACCTGCAAGGTCAGGGCGGCTGAGCGCGGACACGAGCAGGCTGCACCTCGGACCTTCAGCCTTGAGCGCGGCCGCGGCATTTTCACCCTCGCGCAGCTGGGTGCGGCCACCTCGCTTAGCTCCAGGACAGGAGGAGGCGAGCTCGTGAAGCTGCAGGACAACACATTCTACCTGGGGGGGGGGGGGGCATTGCAGGGGAAAGGTGGAGCCACACACACACTCCAGCAACTGGATGATGTGCCCGGCCCCTGCATGTCTTTTTCCGCTTTCCCTACAGTCCCCCTTCTCCCACTAACGCTGAGCACCACGCAGGCAGGCTGCTCCACACGTGTGTCCGTGCAGCCCTGACTGGTGACACATGAAAGCGCGGACTCCACTAAGGACGCCGTCCTTCCCCACAGGGAGCTCAAGGAAAATGCCCACCTGGAGAAGATGCACAATGGAGCCTTCCGGGGGGCCACAGGACCTAGCATCTTGTGAGTACAGTGGTGCTGCCTTCCCTGCCCACCCAGGCCTGCTCAGGATGTCCAGCCACACTGTCCCCAGGCCAGTCCGTGGAGATTCAGCCTCCGCGTGTGAAAGGGCTGCCATTAACCAGTAACGCAAACTGGGAGGGCTTACGTGACGGAAATTGTCCCCATTCTAGAGCCTTGAAGTCTGAACTCAAGGTGTCAGCAGGCTCATTCCTCCTGAGGGCTGTGAAGGAGGGATCTGTTCCGGGGCCCCCCTCCTTGCTGCTGGTTGTGCCTTCTGGTTGTGACAATATAACTCTCGCATTCTCTGTGTGTACCTGTCTGTCTCTGAATGTCCCTCTTTTTATAAGGACACCAGTCATACTGGGTCTGGATTCATCCTAATGACCTCATTTTAACATGATATACCTCTGCGAAGACCTCCTGTCCAAATAAAGTCACATTCTGAGGTACTGGGGGCTTAGGACTTCCACATTTGAAATTGGGAGAGACACGATTCAATCTATAACACCAAGTATAGAGGGCTGCCCACCTGGCATCCACTCATGGACATGCGAAGGTCAAAGATCTGACTTGCCCCTGGTGCTTTGTCTGGACAGAGCTGAGCTGCTGTGTCAGCAAGCAGCAGAACCACTTTACTTCCAACCCGGCCACTGTCGACTTCTGACTGTGTCTAGTTCCCAGCCCCCACTGCTGTCAACCCCCGACTTCACCTACACACCAGCTCCTGCCAGTATCCATTCGGACTCCACTGCTTAATTCCTGCAACCATCAACCCCTGACTGTTTACCCCCTATTTCCCACCACTCAAACTTCTGACCTTCTCAACTTCCTAACCTCTGCTGCTCTCAGTCCTAACTCTCTCTCTACTCTCCACTCAACCTCCTGATTGTTGCTTCCACTACCTCATGGCTCATGCCCACTGCTTCCTCTGCTGTGTCTCAGCTTCTGCCACCCTACCCACCCCCCGGGTCCTTGTCTGTATGTCTCATATTCAGAGTATGCCAGACTCACAATCGTACAGGTTGGTTGAGACTCTGCAGTGTAGCACACCCTGTCATGGAGCTCCTAGAGCAAGCTGACTCTGACCCAGCCACTGGACAGCCAGCCAACCAGCGTTGCCTCCAGGTCAAAGTGTATGATGAAGTTAGTATGGTCACAAGACATCCTGCCTGAAAGTCCTTGCTTGAAGAGCTGCTTGGTCCACTTGCTTAGAAATGACTGTGAGAAATAGAGACACCTGCACTGTCTTGTCCAGAACAGTCTGACCAGACTAGTCTTATTTCACAAGCAGCTGTTCTCATTACACCCTTACGGTGTAAGTGGTGTCTAGAAGTGTTCCTTCCACCCACAATCCAAAAATATTTCCCCCCCGGACTTCCACTGAGACTGAAAATATATTATCAGAGATTTACTCCTTTATAATGAGCCCTTGCCTTTTCCAGAATCCTAATTTAAAATATATCCCCCCATGGGGCGCCTGGGTGGCACAGCAGTTAAGCGCCTGCCTTCGGCTCAGGGCGTGATCCCGGCGTTATGGGATCGAGCCCCACATCAGGCTCTTCAACTATGAGCCTGCTTCTTCCTCTCCCACTCCCCCTGCTTGTGTTCCCTCTCTTGCTGGCTGTCTCTATCTCTGTCAAATAAATAAAAATAAAAATTAAAAAATTAAAAAATAATAAAATATATCCCCCCAGCAAAACACATACACACACACACACACACACACACACACACACATACACACACACACAACAAAAAAACCCGCCTGCAAAGAGTTGCGTGCTCTATCCCTAACATATCCAAGATAACTCCATAAAGCAGGATGAGAGCACTGGTTACCTCAATCAACAAGGACACAAAAGCAGCAGGAGTCTGAAGCCCCTGAGGTAAATTCTGCTGTCCTGGCTGTTCCACCACTGGTCTACACTAGCTCTGTGTTGTCAAGTTCATCTATCAGTCACCTCTTGATCCCCTTCCATGTGCTGGGCACTAAGTATTGAGACAATTTCCTCAAGGGGGCTATGCTACTGGAAAAATTTCATGGGGCATCAGCAGCAACCACCTAGGAGATGGGCAAGATTTTAAAATTTCCACTGACTTGTCTTCCTCAAACTTGTTTGGATTTTTCTCGGACATTGCCTCAAGTCTAGAAAAACCAAAGAGTTTGGGACCTTGTTTACAAGACCTAAACTTTCCACACAGTTCTGTTTGCATGGCCAACTGTTTGCTTGCTTTGGACGGATGAATCCAGTTTGCCTTTAGAGAATGTGCAGTCTGCTTCCCAGGTAGATAATGGCTAAGGCCATGCAGCAGCTCTTAATAGTATAACCGGCCTGTGCTTAGTGAAAACCTACCCTGCAGGGCTTGATCAGTCAAAGACAGAGGCATCTAAAGCTCGAATATCTCCCCTCTGGGAGAGAGCACAAAAGCTGATGTCACTGCATGTGCCTGCTGTCTCATAAAGCGATAGTTATTTCATATCCGGTAAGTGGAGAAAGGGAGAGGGATGGAGAGAGGGAGAAAGGGATGTGGGGGAGGCAAGAGAAATGCTATGGCAGGTATAAGGAGTTACACTCAACCTTGAAAGGAATAATGGGGTGCATATGAGGGGGAAAAACACAGCATTGTTGTTGTTGTTTTAATTTCAATCTTAATGTGAGTAACTGAATGGAGAATTAGGGGGAAAACAAGATGGAGAAAAGATTCCTCAGAACCTGGAGCAATGCTATTATTGAGAGGAGGTTTGATTCTATGAATCAAATGTATAAAATATGTAAACAAAAAGGCTTGCTCCCTTCTATTTTTCAGGGATATTTCTTCTACCAAATTACAAGCCTTGCCTAGCTATGGGCTGGAGTCCATCCAGACACTCATTGCCACATCATCCTATTCTCTAAAAAAACTGCCATCAAGGGAAAAATTTACCAACCTCCTGGATGCCACACTGACTTACCCCAGCCATTGCTGTGCTTTTAGAAACTTGCCAACAAAAGAGTAAGTAAAAAACAAAAGGTAGAGCCTGCCAAGCTGTGGCAGAGAGAGGGAGATAGAGAGATAGGGATAGAGATTTCAAAACGGTCAACTGGTCAGCATCTTCCTGCCCCTTCACTCCCTGTTCTAGATCAGCTCCACAGCCATGGGGTCACTTTCAGAGACACAAGAAGAAAATAAGCCATCCTGTTTCCTCCTGAAAACTGATTCCAAACAGTTGATTCACCCTGCAGCTACAAGACCTTTGTAGGCTATTCTGGGCCAACAGAGTTATAACCTTAAATTAGGCTATAATTGCAGTTGCAAAATGGAGTACAAAACTGACATTGTAAAGATCAATTAGCTCTAATCCTTAATAGAGAGCATCATTTTTAAAGAAGGAGGGAAGTAGGCTCAAGAGAGTAAATTTTACCTAACGTCTTAATCTTTAATAAAAAAAAAAAAATGGACACAAAACTCTACAGAAGGCTTTTTTCTTTTTTTTAAAGCTATTTCTCTCCCACCAAGAAAACCATCTTTCATTTCAGAATAGAATCCTAGCTCCCTAAGGATTAGCTTAGTGTCGGAACAAAAAGGGCATGAGCTCCTGGCTGGTTTATGTCCAGTGGGGGCATCTTACTGTTTCCACTGATACACTGCAGTCCAGACTGGAAGGACCGCATGAGCAGGATTTCATTCTTTCCTTAAAGATTGTTTTCCAGACTTCTTTTTTGACTGAGATACATACTAATACCTTTTTTTTTACATCACAAACCAGGATACACGTCACATAGGTAACAAAACAATACATGTGTGATGCGCACATATTTTTCTTGTCTGTTTTACTCTATTTCATGTGCGTTTGTGTTTTTAATACTAGTCTTGATGCACTCTTTTGTGTTCATGACCCACTAATGGGTCACAACTCACAGCTGGGAAAACATTTGCCCTGAAGTGTTATTATGCAGGCTAAGAAGATATTCTCAATTAATTAGATGAGGTGGTAGAAGAGTGACACTAAGATGCTACTGTCTTTGTTTGGAATCAACCTATTTATAACGAGTCAACCAACACCTACTTTGTGCCTTGCAGAGGTGCATGAAGTCCTATCTGAAGTTTTCAGGTAACCTAGAAGCCAAAGCACTCGGAGAGCCATGCACCATTAACTGAGCTTCAAGGAATATTAATTGAGCACTTATCATTTCCAAACTGTGCAAAAATCTGAAGATACAAAGATAACTAAGAGCTCGTCCCACCTTCTGAGTGTCACAAACAGCTGTGTGGGGGCAACACGCAAGAGACCAATGTTTAAGGACAATACAGCAAGTGTAATGGTAGAGCTGAGAACAGAACAGAATGCTCTGGGAGCACAGAAGTTTCTAAACAGCAACGGACTTATGGAAGGCTTCCTGAGGAAGTGACTTCTGAGCTTTGGAGAAGGGGTAGGAGTTGACTAGGCAAGTGTGGGTGAAAACCATGCCAAGAAGACAAAGTAACTCGTGTGAAGGCACAAAGGCAAGAAACAGAGGATGAAAGTCCTTTGGAAAAACTGGAGCAAGATGCATTATGGGTACAGGAGGAAACAGGAAGAGGTGGGCTGTGATGGGCTCTGAGTGTCAGGCCAGGTTGTTCAGAGGATGGGGAACCACAGAAGAACTCGAAGCGAAATTACTCAGAATTGCTTGTGTAAAGTAACACTCCGGCACCTCTGGAAGATGGCTTGGAGGTGAGCAAAGCACAATACAGACAGACACTGGTTTATGATAAAGCTGATTCTGGATACCTCAACTTTTGAGGCAAAGAGGTCACATCCCTTCTGAAATTACCAGCATGTAAAAACAATAGTTCAGGGCCTTTTCATTCCAGTGAATGAAAGAGACTGCCTCTGGGTAAAAAAGGGGAGGACAGGCTTATGCAGTTGTAGGCCAGTATCAAAGTGAGATGGGAATATAGTCACACAGAGGGTATCTTGCTTGGGATTACAAACTTTAACTGACTCCCTCTGCCTCCATAAAGCTTGAAACCTTGGATGCTAGTGAGGCCAGAGAGCCTGAAGCTGGGCCAGTGGAATGCTGATGCAAACTCTGAGCCACCCCTCTGCCCTGCAGCTGCTGGGCCCGGATAATACACACAGCTGCCCAGGCAGATGGCCCCAGAGACCTCCTTGGTATCTATGATTAAAATTTCAAAACAGAGTAGATGGAACCCAGTGCTATGAGTTCAAGGCTAAAAACAACCACATTTCCTGTTAACTATAGACTGGTTCACACATAGTATCTCTAAGTGTCAGACACGAAGCCAGTATCAAACACAAACACACACACACACACACACACACACACACACACTTACACACGCATACTCTAATCCAAATTTGAGGACTTATAAGCCTGACCCAAAATAACAAGCTGATTAATTTTTGCAAGTAGGTCCAGTAGGTCAAATAGTTCTTTATTATCTACCTTCCTGCTCTGTATACAAAGTTATTTGTACAAGGAACTGTCTTGCTAATATTTGAGAAAAATATATAGAAATTTCTAGTCTCAGTTGCCTTGTGTCTCCTTCCTCCTTGGGAAAGGTTGAGTTTCTCACCGCCTTGTCTCTTTCCCTCTCTTTCTTCACCCAGTTTTCCTCTGTGCCTCACTTTGACCTCGTCTTAAGTCTATAAGTACGGATCTCTTTTAGTATCTTGATACTTCTCCCCTTTCCATTAGGCGAAACTTCTTGTAATGACGGAGGAGTAGGGAGCACGCATGTGTACTTCTGCACATAAGGAAAAAAGGCAGAAAATTCACATCATAATGTCAAGTCCAGTATCTTCAAATCCTTACAAAACAGATTTCCCAGTTAAAATTTGAAGCCATGAATTCTGAATGGTTATTTGTTCATCAAGGGCAACGTGATAAGGAGCGTGGTAAGGAACGAACCCTAATGTACCATAAAGGTGGTTTTTAATAAGTGGTGGAAAATCCATGATTCAACATGACCAATTGAGGCTTTTTCATCTCTAGAGCCCACACAAACCATTTAGCATTCAGGAGCATTTTATCTAAGCTGGAAGCACTCTAATGACAACTCTGAAGCCTCTACTCTCTCTCCAGGAAATGTTTCAGTTAGGACAATGGTGCAGAACATGACTGGTATAATAGGTAAAGAATTTGGATGAATAAAGCATAAATAGACATGATCATGTTTAGTTTAAAGACCAAAAGCTCAACTGCTCTTTTTAAAAAAAAAAAAAAAAAAAAAAAAAACCTCTTTTCTTTCAGGCAGAATTTTTCATTTTCCATTTTTGAAAACTTTTCCAAACAATGTGAAAGCACAGCAAGGAGACCAATTAATGAAACGCTGTAAGTATTTGCATGCAAAGAAACTCAGGAAGCCATGTCTCATTCTATGTGCACCTTATTATCAGTGCCAAGGGTTTTCTTCTGATAAGAGTCTTCATTGGGGGGATGTTTGCAAAGCACTTTTTAATAGATTTAAAATGGGAATTTTTTCTTTGCAAGTGGCATCCAGTTGATCAGACATCTCTTTTAACCGGTAAAAAACCAAAACAAAAAAAGAAAACCTTCTATAAAAAATGTATCTGTGTGTTCGTTCTACAGTTAAATGCTCCTCAGAAATTAAAATTTTATTTGCAGGTATTTTGAGGTCACTAAGGGCTTGTTTAAATGAATTTGTAGGAATTTTCACTAGTCAGTGGTCAGCATTCCACAAAGATTAACTGATTGCAGATACGTCTTCTAGAAGTAGCCACTTCCCTTCAGAAAGACTCCGACCTCTTTGACCACTATGCTCCGGAGCTTAAAATTATTCAACCTCAATGCTATCACTAACATACACTGGATGGGAGCTCCATTTCTATTCTACTGACTGATTTTTTTAACATTTTTCCTGGTTCCTTGGCATTTCACATACGTTCAAATGTAAAAGAGCATGCCTCAAAAGATAATCCCAGTGTCCCTATGCCACATTTACTGTGATTTATAAGTCTTATTATTCCCCCATGTGTCCTTCAGGCTACAAAACCAGATGCCCCTCTAAGACACCTTGCCATTCTCCATTCCCTCTTCATCTTTTTTTTTCTTTTCTTTTGTTTTTTTTTTTTTTTTTTTCCATCAATCTGCAAGTTATATAGAGGCAGCAGGGTGGTATGATGGAAGGACCCTGGGCTTTGGGGCTTCTCAGAGTTGGACATGAATCCTTGGCAGTGATGTTCCTGTAACACTGGGTATCCCTGGATAATACTTACCTTTTTTGAGACATTTGGCTTTCAGAACCATGAGAATGAAGGGGGTTGTTAAAGAAATTGACAGCATCTGGGGTACATTAGAAATATCATACTCTGTATCCTTCTTTTCTCTTTCATTTAGCTCCAACACCAAGTGTATTCCAATGTTCCTTTTCCTCATCATTCCTGCTCTTGTCTCGATATTCTGTCAGTCACCTTCTCTGTAACTCTTTTGTAACCTATGGCTTTTTTCCTCATCAACAGGAAACACTTCTGGCTATAGTCAACGGTAGCATCAAGGGGTAGTTTGCGGGGATGGGAGACTTAAGCCCACTCTCAATAATCCTCATCAGCCCCACCACAAGCCTTCCCAAATAAGTTTGCTATGCTAACGCTACTTTAAAACAAATCCCCTAATCTCCAATATCCCCAAAACTACATGAAATTTGTACATAATCTAGGTAAAAAGAATGTGCTCCCTGTGAAATCCCCTTCCCCCTTCCTACAACCTTGCTATTCCTAAATCCCTGGACTTTAGAAATTCTACAGCCAGCCACTAATCCTTACCTACTTTCGCCAAGATATCAGTGGCCTTGCTGTTACAGCTGGCCCCATCATTCTCCTACAGTTCCCATCTTTTCTCCTGTCTTTGTTCATTGTGACTGGAGTGGCCTCTCCATCCTCAGACCCAGTGATGTAGGCCTATATGAGTCCATTCATACCCTTCAGTACTAAAGACAGCTCCCTGCTGGCTTTTGTCAATAAGCATGCTGCTGCCCTCAGGAGCTCTCCCAGGACACAAATGTAAGTAGCAGCAGGTAGGTATCTGGTCTAAAGACAAATCATGAAGGAGAAACATTGCTAGACATATGCTCAGTAAGGCAAAAAACAAAACAAAACAAAAAAAGGGCAAAGGACCAGAGGAGTGAGAGAGGGAACATGTTTGACTTCTTACTGACACAAATTTATTCAGAAATCATGGCAGAATTTTTAGAAGTTCTGAGTTAGTGCTTCTGACGTAGTTTTATTAGTAGCAGCTGAAGTAGGTTTTTTTTTTATTGTATTTATTTATTTGAGAGAGAGAGAGAGAGCATGAGCACAGGGGAAAGGCAGAGGCAGAGGGAGAAGCAGACTCCCCGCAGAGCAGGGAGCCTGACACGACACTGGGCTTAGTCCCAGAACCCCAGGATCATGACCTGAGGCAGATGCTTAACTGAGCCACCCAGGAGCCCCTGACGTAGTTTTGATAAGGGGAAAGGAGCAAGGGAAATTAAGGTAGCTATAGTTGGAAAGTTTCCACTTGGTTTAATACAGGCCATTATTTTGTAGGAATCATCTAGGGAACTTGTTTAAAACACAGATTCCTGGGCTCTCTCCCTAGAGAATTTGATTCAGGGTGTGAAGTAAAGCCAGGAATCTGCATTTTAACAAACACCCTGGTGCTTCTGGTGGGAGTGGTCCAAGGACCACACTTTGAAAAGCACTGACCGAGAGATAGTGAAGTAGAGGAAAGGCCCCTGCCCTACGGATATGAAGAGCAAGCGCTGCCACTACAGCCTAGGGCTGAGGGACCTTAGGCTAATCACCCACCTCCTTTAATCTCGGATTCCTCACCAATAAAATGAGGGGTTCAGTGAGATGACTTTTTAAGAACCTTTCTAATGCAACAAAATAACCTATTTTCTTTAATCATTCTTTATAACCACCACATCCCTTTAAAGATTAAAAAAAAATAGGTAATTCTATTAATGGGCACGAGATGAGGACAAATGTACTTGTATTTAGTAATAAAGCAGGTGAGGTTCCTGTGCAATCTTCTGTGCAGAGCAGCAATCCTTCACTAGTTCCAAAATGGTTTCTAAGAATTTCTAGCACCGTTTTGGAATCCCAGATCATAGATTTCTTTTTACTCCTTTTTTAATCTGTGTTATTTCCCTTCAGTAATTGTATTGCTCAAATATATCATTTCATCCACTCACTGAATTCGGTTCACATTTCCTTGTTCGGAACGTGAGAAGCTAAGTTTTAAGAGTAGAGAAAAACACGCTTTCAATGGATGAGGAACCGTAAGGTAATATACATATTTGTGATGGTCCTGACAGAAAAATTATGCCCGTTCCTCCAGCTCCCAAGATTATATTAGCAAACTGTGAGCAAAGAGAAAATCTGTTAAGCCTACATGCATCATACTGTACACTCATGTTGTCCCTGTATCCGTTCAATTCCCCTCAGAGCCAGGATCACCCTGGTTTACTCATTCCACAAGCATTTACTGAATGGATAGTCTGAGCCAAAACTGTGTGAGGCACTGAGAGCTCAGAAATAAATAAGACCTACTCCCCTGCCTTCAAAGCTATTAAAGAATAGTTTCACAGATTATTAAAGAAGACACGCATCATCACACAATGGCAGAATGGTTTGATAATTACAACAGTCCCTAAGTGCAGTCATGGCAGAGAGAAGGGGTGACAAACCCCTGGAGGTGTAGAATCAAGAAAGGTCTCATTGAGGAGCTTACCTTTAAGGATGAGAACGAATTCACCAGAGAGATGAGGAGAGGAAGGGAAGGAGAAACAGCACATACAAAGACAGAGGGATGAAAGTAGATTCTGAGAGCCACAAGTCATTTCATGTAACCAAAGGGAAAACTGCACAAGGGATCTGCAAGAGATAATTATAAGAATCCCTGACAGTCACTGAGCACTTAATATGTGTCAGGCATTATTCTAAACATTCTATAGGTGTTAATGCAGTTAATCCTTAGCACCACCTTAATGAGGAAAGTATGATTCATAGATCTATTTGGCAAATAAAGAGCTTGAGGCACAGAGATGGTAACTCTCCCACTCAGATTTACACAGCCTGTAAAGACTGGAACCCAGTCTTTCTCCAGAGCCCATGTTCTCAATTGTGCAGCACTACTGCGTCTTGGAAATGAGACTGGAGGAGGAGGCAGAACCCAGATCATTTACAACTTGGAGGTCATCACAAGGAGTCTGGACTTTATCCCATAGCCAATGAGAACCTAGCAAAGGTTTAAATAGATTTATATTTAAGAAAGACCATTCCAGGAGGAAGGTACAGATGGACTGGGAGAGGGCTAAAATTGGGGAAGGATGCTAGGGGAAAACTAATGTAACTGTCCTGTAATAGAGGATGAAAACCTGAATTTAATTAGTAGCAGTGGGCTTGGGAGGAAGGGAGTGGCAGAGGTGGGGCTGCTCCTTCACTAGAGATAAGAGTTCCTCTTCAATCTACTCTCTGAATTTGATTCATACCCCTAAAGAGTATCTATTGTCTCTATTTCCCCAAGAGAGACATTTCTCCCTATCGTCCATGTCTATATTCATTTTCTGCTAGGTTTCCAGTAGTCCATCCTTGCTTTCCACTTCTCACCCAGGCTATTTGATTAGCCAGAGCCCAATGTGCAAGCTAGTCTCCCCTACCCAGAGCTGCCGACCTTCAGCAGGGTGAGCCTTCCAATCCCATTTGTGTTCTACTACAGACACACGGCTTGACAGCTGTTTGGTTGGCAACTAAATGAGATAAAAACCTAAGAAAATGCCAAGAAAGGATTCTTTTAGACGTAGCAAGCATATACTGTCTCTAAATTTGTTCTCCAAAGAAAAATCATCCTCTGTAAACAGCTTAAGTCTTTGCATCAATTATTTATTTATTATTTATTTATTTATTTATATAAATTGCTTTTCATTCCCTTAAGGAATTTTTATATCAATTCAGGGTTCTCAGATTATTTAACAAATAAACCTAAGACTGAGGCTGTTGTGGCTTTGTTTCCTTTTGTTTCATAGAATTTAAAAAACACTATGGATGATTCTTCCATTTTTTAAATATACAGAATCATAGAAAATCTCTTGAGTTTACATTGAGACAAATTATTCTTCTTACAGTTATTCTGCCATCTTTGCTGAGAGTGAACTGAGTGACTGGGATTATGACTATGGTTTCTGCTCACCTAAGACACTCCGATGTGCTCCTGAACCAGATGCTTTTAATCCCTGTGAAGATATCATGGGCTATGACTTCCTTAGGGTCCTGATTTGGCTGATTAATATCCTAGCCATCATGGGAAATGTGACTGTTCTCTTTGTTCTCCTGACTAGTCGTTACAAACTGACAGTGCCCCGTTTTCTCATGTGCAATCTCTCTTTTGCAGACTTTTGCATGGGGCTCTATCTGCTGCTCATTGCCTCAGTTGACTCCCAGACCAAAGGCCAGTATTATAACCATGCTATAGACTGGCAGACAGGGAGTGGGTGTAGTGCAGCTGGCTTTTTCACTGTATTTTCAAGTGAGCTTTCTGTCTACACCCTCACAGTTATCACACTAGAAAGATGGCACACCATCACCTATGCTCTTCAGCTGGACCAAAAGCTACGTTTAAGACATGCCATTCCGATCATGCTTGGAGGATGGCTCTTTTCTACTCTAATTGCCACGTTGCCCCTTGTGGGTGTCAGCAATTACATGAAGGTCAGCATTTGCCTCCCCATGGATGTGGAAACCACTCTCTCACAAGTCTACATATTAACCATCCTGATACTCAACGTGGTGGCCTTCATCATCATTTGTGCTTGCTACATTAAAATTTATTTTGCAATTCAAAATCCAGAGCTGATGGCTACCAACAAAGATACAAAGATCGCCAAGAAAATGGCGGTCCTCATCTTCACTGATTTCACCTGCATGGCACCGATCTCTTTTTTTGCCATCTCAGCTGCCTTCAAAGTGCCCCTTATCACAGTAACCAACTCTAAAGTTTTACTGGTTCTTTTTTATCCTGTCAATTCTTGTGCCAATCCATTTCTGTACGCGATTTTCACAAAGGCATTCCAGAGGGATTTCTTTCTGTTGCTGAGCAAATTTGGCTGCTGTAAACGTCGGGCTGAACTGTATAGAAGGAAGGGTTTTGTGGCTTATACCTCCAACTGCAAAAATGGCTTCACTGGATCAAATAAGCCTTCTCAGTCCACCCTGAAGTTGTCTCCATTGCAGTGTCGATCTACGACTGTCCCAGACAAGAAACTTGCTAATAAAGAGTGTTAACTGTTTTATCAGTAACCACATTATTGAATTGCTTAAAGATGTAAAAAAATGATCTGTACTAGCAATTTTAACAAAGAGTTGCTTTTAAGAAATTATTTATTCTTAGGCACGCTGGGCAAAAAAGAGATATCTACGTAACTCAAAGTGTTGTCCATGACCATTGCCAGTCTAAAAATTATCTGTCATTGGTACATAATGACATAAAATACAGATGTTGAGAGTGTTTAGAAACATTTCTAGCAATTTTGACAGAGTAATTTAATGTCTGTTGAATCTAAAACAAAATTTTTTTTAAGATTTTATTTATTTATTTGACAGAGAGAGAGGCAGCCAGTGAGGAGGGAACACAAGCAGGGGGAGTGGGAGAGGAAGAAGCAGGCTTCCCAGCGGAGCAGGGAGCCTGATACGGGGCTCAATCCCAAGACCCTGGGATCACACCCTGAGCTGAAGGCAGACGCTTAATGACTGAGCCACCCAAAGCACCCTGAATCTAAAATTTTTTTTAAAATTAGGTGGTATTTTACATATCCTTGGGTTTTTTTTTTTTCATCTTTGTAGTGATTTTTATTGTACTTTATAAAAATATTAGTCCGTAACAGATTTGAAATTTAAAATAACTGGTCATTTTCCTCAGATAGTTTGAAAACCACCCTCCAGGGATGCACTGTCCAATCCCATAGCCACTAGCCATATGCAGTGAAGTTAAAATTAAAATTGAAATGTAGTTTCTCCCATAAAACTTCTAGAAGAAAATATAGGCTGTAATTAATTTGACATCAGCCTTAGCAACATTTTTCTAGATAGTGTCCTCAAACAAGGAAGGCAAAAGCAAAAATAAACTACTGGGACTATACCAAAATAAAAAGCTTTTGCACAGCTAAGGAAACTATCCACAAAACAAAAAGGCAACCAACCTGGTAAACGGGTTGGAGAAGATATATGCAAATGATGTATCTGATAAGGCATTAATATCCAAATATACATAAAGAACTCATACAACCTAACACCAAAAAATCAAATAATCTGATTTAAAAATGGGCAAAGATGGGGCTGTTCCTTCACTAGAGATGAAGTCCCTCTTCAATCCACTCTCTGAATAGACGTTTTTTCAAAGAACACCTACAGATGGCCAACAGACACATGAAAAGATGCTCAACATCATTCATCACCAGGAAAATGTAAATGAAAACCACAATGGGATACCACCTTACACCTGTGAGAATGGCTGGACTCAAAAAGACAAGAAATAAGTGTTGGTAAGGATGTGGAGAAAAGTAAACACTTATACACTGTTGGTGGGAATGTAAGTTAGTGCAGCCACTATGGAAAACAGTATGGAGGTTCCTCAAAAAAATCAAAATAGAAATATCATACAACCCAATAATTCCACTTCTGGGTATTTATCCAAAAACACAAAAAAACACACAAAAAAACAAAAACAAAAACAAACCAAAAACACTAATTCAAAAAGATATATGACCCCTAAGTTTATGCAGCATTACTTACAAGAGTCAAAATATGGGAAGCAACCCAAGGGTCTGACAGATGAATGGATAAAGGAGGTTTGGAAAATACACACACACCCACCCACACACACCCACCCACACACACACAGAGGTAGAAAGACAGAGAGAGAATGAAAGAAATAACTACTCAGCCATAAAAAAAGGAGTGAAATCTTGCCATTTATGAATAGATGGACCTAGAGGGTGTAAGTGAAGTCAGTCAAAGAAATACCTATGAGTTCACTTACATGTAGAACCTAAAAACCAAAACAAACACACAAAAGAAACTTCCTCATAAATACAAAGAACAAATTGGTTGTTGCCAGAGGGAAGAAGAGTGGGAGGACAGACAAAATAGGTAAAGTAGATTAAAAGGTGCAAATTCCCAGTTATAAAATAAATATGTCACAGGGATAAAAAGTACGACAGAGAATATAGTCAATAATACTGTAATACCTTGGTATGGTGATAGATGGTAACTACACTCATTGTGGTAAGTAAGCATTTTGCAATATATATAATTGTCCAAATCACTGTTTTACACTTGAAACTAATACAATGTTTTAGGGTCAACTATACTACAATTAAACACTTAAAAATTTAAAAAAAAATTAAAATACTCTGTGTGATACTATAATGGTAGATACACATCATTATATACTTATCCAAAACCACAGAACGTACGCCAAGAGTGAGCTCTTACATAAACTACGGACTCTGAGGAGTCAACGTAGGTTCATCAATCGTAGTGTATGTGCCACCCTGGTAGGGGATACTGACAATGGGGGAGGCTGTGCGTTGTGTGGCAGGGTGAGCGGGTATATGGGAAATCTCTGTACCTTCCACTCAATATTGCTGTGAACCTAAAACTGCTCTGACAAAGTCTATTAAAATTAAAAATTTTGAAAGCAAAAAAAATTAGAAATTAAAAAATAAAGCAAGTTGCAGACATCAGTACTCATCAGCCCTAAACACTTCAAGCATGCTTATCACTAACCAAGGCTCAGTATTTTACATTTTAGGTTAAACTTACATGGACAAGTAAAATGGACAAAAACGAAGCATACCATTTAATGAGTTTTGAGAAATGCGTACGTCCGTGTGACTCCAAACCTCTGTGAAGACATAAAACACTATCACCCTCAGAAAATTCCCTTGTGCCCCTTCCTAGTTAATCCCTCACTCCCACCCCCCAAAAGTAACAATGGTTCTCATATTTTCCCCCATAGATGAGTTCTGCCTGTTCTAGAACTTCATATAAATGGAATCATACAGTATACACTCTTGTGTAAGGCTCCTCTGATTCTACACAATCTTCTTGCAATTCATCCACACTGTTGCTCGAATTAGTAGTTCATTCCATTTCATTGCTAAGTTGTAGGATTCTAACACTGTTTTCCATTCTCCTACTGATAGGTATCTGGGCTATTTCCAGTTTTTAGCTCTCCTTTGACATTTTATTAAATAAATATATAGTCTCAACTGGACTATGTATTTAATCTGCCTTCAACCTTTATGTCACTGTGCAAAGTGATTCAAAATAGCCTATAAAAGATCGTACGCTTTACAAAGTATCTCTTCTCTGTATGTTTTTCACACTTCTGACTTTTCTGCTGTAGAACTAGTTATTTCTCTTTACTCAAATGCAATCCTCTCTGGTAAGCTAGTGTTCTAGAAGTTGTCTCAGTGATATGAGCGAATACTGATTAGTCATGTTGCTATACACATACACAATAAACTTTTTGATTAATTCATAAATCCCAGAACCAAAACAACTAAGTAAGCAAAAAAGGCAGAAAGGCAAACAAAAAAAGTAAGATATACCCTTGTGAAGACACTCTAAATTATGTCTTCTTAAATATTGTTTGAGTCAAAGTACTTGTATATATCCTCTGAAAATAACTTTTGTGGCCTTTTCCACAAATACCGATTTTTAGAGTTTACTATCTCCCTCATCCTCATATCCTTTCATCCACAAAGACCTACCAGTTCTTGAACGTCTTCGAATGTCTTCTACATCAAGTCTTTATTTTGCATTCCTGCTGCCACACCCACACTTCAGGCCATTCCCCCTTACACCTCAGAAGTCCTATCGTATCTCCCTCATTTTTATTCATATCCAATCTTTGCCACGTCCACACTCTCATACCAACCACTTATTAATCTTGCTAAAATCCTATTTCATCCTATTATGTATCTGCCAAAATCCTGAGCCACTCATCAGTACCTATAAATTTAAATTTTAGCTCCTAGACTAACATTCAAAGAGCTCCAAAATCCATTCTCAAATCTGCTCACTTGGTCTCCTGCTGTTCTTCTGCACAAAACAAACTGTCACCCTTGCTTTTCCCTAGCCATGCCCCACACATATCTATTCTGGTGTGGGTGCCACTGTTACCATCCAGAAGACCTTCTTCCTTACCTGCCCTCCTTCTGCACCCTGCAAGACCCCGGCCACAGGTATAGCTTTGTTACCAAGCTCTCCTAATCCACCTCCTCCCTAATCCACTAAATTAAAGACACCTCCTTTACTTGAAATAAAGTAAGACATAAGTAATAAATATGTGACCCACAACAACTCTGGACTACTTTTGCACTTGTCATCCCTATCACTCAACTGTCTTTTATGCTACATCCTGGGTGTTTTATCCTTACACATACACCTCTTATTTCATCTAGCTTATAAATTTCTTTAGTGATAAATTCATCCCTTTTACTTGCATCTCCCACTATATCTATCCTCGAGTCTTATACATGGTAGGTGATTAATAATTTTTTTCAGCTGATTCACTTTTATAACTGAAATATAAGACAAATCCTTATGAAGAACTATTTCCCTCATGAGATGGTCTCGTGTACTCTTCATCTGTGTAATCCTTCATACATAAATGATAAAAACATCAAATGCTCAAGAAATTTTATTTCTATCTTGTAGGTTTGTTTTTGTTTTTGTTTACCATGTTCCATATTATCACTGGCAGTTTGCAAAATGACGAAGAAGGGTTAATCAGTCAAGAATCACTCATCTAAACTTACGAAATATTTTTAAAAGTTACTTTGTCCTCCACTCCTGACATTTGCTGTAAAGGGCCTGGTTTTAGTTTCCTAAAAAATGTATTAAGTCCACATGTAAATTAAGAATTTTTATGTCACAAGGATTTCAATAAATGTGTTCCTAATTGGAAATACTCTTCTTTGAAATGTGCAATATTTTTTTACTAATACTGAATTTCTTCCTAAGAGTTATTATCATACCCTTCCTATTTATAATTTAGCTTTCTAGTTATAAATCACAAAGTTCCCACATGGCATATTACAGTATATTTACATGAAGGCAGCATAATATTAACCTAATAACAGGAGTCAAAAGAAAATCCCCACTAAATTCCCCTGCTTACCACCTCAATTAACTGTTGCTATTCATTGTAAAGATACTCATTTTCCTACACAACTAAAATTACTGAAACTCAGTGCCTCAGCCCGAATTGGAACCTCATTGCCCTGTGGAGTCTGAGCTGTACAGATGGTTAGTAACACATATTATAGCACTTTGAATAAAATAGGTAAAGAAGGTATTCCAGGCAAGGTCAGTTGGTCAGTCCCTAAGAGACTAACTGCAAATTCAGCAAGATCTTCTTAGACTGTAGGGAGAGGTGGAAAATATGTAAAAAACACTGTAGTCTGCGAGCATGAGAAAAAGTTTGAAATAGGAATTAGGATACATGATACTTTCACAAATTTCATTTAACACAGCAAATCGTAACGTCTATAATAGCGGCACTTTCTCTACCTATACAAGGGTGGAGGATGACATTTGCCAAGGTACTGTATTTACAACCTACCTTATGGAATTTTGTTATAATATACAAGAAAAGCTCAGCTTGGACATGATGAAGGGTTTCTGAAGGTAAAAGTAGTACCATTTCAAAGCCAAGTCTCAAACACCACTTTATAGGGTTTATAGAATAATTTGTTCTTTTAAAATGCACTAGTAAGATTTGTCTTGCTCTCTTTAGCACGAGTTGAAAATATTTTAACTATGAGTCATGACCTATCAGTAGGTAGTGAAATCAATTTAGTGGGTCAAGACCGCCAATTTTTAATGCAACAGAACAGAATCAAATCGAAAATACAGGGAGGCTATCGTGTGCTAGAGGTAAGCATGATTTTCTGAAACTTTTATTTAACTTGCATTATGTATATCTACATGCATGCAAATGTATACTGGTTGTTAACTTCTTAGTGTAAATTGTAGTCAAAATTTTTTCAAAACTGCTGGTTTTGACTTTTCAGGAAGTAGGATTTTTTTCTGGCATTATTTAAAAGCAATAAAAGGGCACCAGCTCCAAAATAATTTAGAGAATCACTTAATTCTCCCTGCAGCCACCACCAAAACTATCATTTATATTAGCATGCCAAGATTATTGTTGGCTTTGTTTTATTTTGTGCTAAGCTTAGTTTTAAATTGATTTTTTGCAATTTTAAAAGATCAGGGCATGAAAGCATGTAGAGACACCAATGGAACAAGTGTGACTTTTTTCTCTAATGATAAAAAATAAAGAGGACCACATAAATAAGGAGGACAAATACAATAGTATTCGTGATATGCCATTTAAAAAAAAATCACTGAAGCAAAGTGAGATTTTAAAATCCACAGTGGAAAAGAGGAAAAGAATTTTAGAAACAATTGTTATTGCCTCTCCCAAAAATTTGAATCAATACATTAAACCCCAACTCCCAAGTGAATGCATCTATTCAATAAATTCAGCCCTTAATTTGCAGTAAGGTTTGCTTAGGACAAACACAGAATGATTGGACAATGCTCGGAGGAAGAAAGCAAGAACACTAGAAAGTATATTCTTTGGTCCTGGATGGGGTACATTTTAGGGATAAACACAAGTAAGTACTGTCTTTTTACCTTCCGTGTAGAAAACATGGGACATTTCATGAAGGACAACATTCATTAAGGGGACCCATAGCTCCTGGAAGTTCTCACAAACCAGATAAGGATCTGGGACAGTGGGGTCACAGGGAAAAGATAATTACTCTGAGGATGAAGAGGGCATAGCTGGAGAATCTGGTTAGGAGAGCAGCACATTCACTAGTACTAACTGAACCCTCTTGCAGCTGCCAACTTTAGGCCAAAGACAGTACCCCACAAATGTTGTCCAAGGCCCAGAAGAGATTAATCCAGACTTTGAAAAGATCTACCAGTAGCTGAATCCCTTGGGTACGATAGGAAAAGTACTGCAATAAATTAAATTCTCCAAATGAGGCTGCCTCTGAAAAAGAAATGAGGAATTCAGGGTGCCTGACTGGCTCAGTCGGTAGAGCATGCAACACTTGATCTCGGGATCATCAGTTCAAGCCCCACACTGGGCATGGAGCCTACTTAAAAAAAAAAAAAAAAAATTGTATAAAAAAAACTACTAAATTAAAAAGGGAAGGAAGGAAGGAAGGAAGGAAGGAAGGAAGGAAGGAAGGAAGGAAGGAAGGAAGGAAGGAGGGAGGGAGGGAGGGAGGGAGGGAGGGATGGATTCGCCCTGTGATCAGCCAAACGGAGGTATCTAATCTTTGGGGAGATTCTGAGACCATAACCCACTCATCTCAGCACTGGTTTTTGTATGAGAGTTACCATCCTAGAGAACACTACTCAGGGCTGAAAGTAGGATCTTAGAGACCATGTATACTCTACCTGTTAAGAGAAGAAGAATGATGGGGGAAATATTCCCTTGATGAATTTGAATCTACTAAGGAAAAGAGTATTACAGAACAGTTTACTGGGATATTAATTTGCTTTGTTTTTATTGCTGCAGGAAAATGAGAGCTATTTGTGTTTTGCACTGTGTTTTCTCTCCCTGATTTTAAGACAGTTTTTTAGGTCTTCCTGTGTCAAATGAGATTGCCTGGCCAAAACAGAAGGTTCCTGAAAAGAACATCTCTTCTTAACTTTCACTTTAGAAACGTAAAATTAGAACTTAAAATTTAGAACCTAAATTCAGTAAGGGAATTCCCTGTGAGGGCAAAGGAAAAGAGATGTTATCTTTCAAGGGAAAGGAGCCTGCAAAGTGATATCCCAGTGTTAAGAAAAATACAAGAAAAAAAATACAAATGGAGGAAAAACCCACCAAGACTAAAAAGATGGAAGTATGAAGTTTCAAGAAATAGAATGGGAACCTAACCACTTCCTCACAAATCTCAGGGAGATAGCAGAATATGAAGAAGAATGGTCCAATCACATGATAAGCCTAGAGAGGCTGATCCTTAGCCCCAGAGAACCTGGGCTCAGCACAGATTTCCATGTTCAAGTATAGTATGGTTTCAACAGACATCTGCTTCCAAGGGACCATTTGGGCTTGCACAGTCAGCATATCACTAGTGATCAGTATAGACTGAAGACCTAGAGAAGCCTTCTTGAATATCCCTCTAATTACAAAACTCTCCAGGATCTGTTGTAACATGGTTTGGGGAGAGATGGGAGGACACCAGCCCCAATCTAATAACTGATACCAACTTTACCATGAAGGGGAATTGGAGTCTGATCTAAATTTTACTTCAAGATTAAAGAAATGTGATATTTCTTCATGCTCCATCACATCTGATTCATTTATGTTTCATAATGGTATAGATAATGAGGGCTTTTAAAAAAAAGAAACCCCATTAAAACAAGAAATGAAAGAAATATAAAATTGTATCTTTGTATTTGCATCTGAATTATAGTTTTATTAATTCCATACAGTGAACTAAAACTTTGAGCAGCTCTGTACTGGACTATATTTTAAATAAAAATAAGTTTCACAATATGTAATATAGTCCCATTGATGTTTATGGTTTATCGAGCTCTTAAGTTTTACCACTCTGCATCACCAATGGCTTTTGCAAATACATAGTCTCTCCCTCCAAAACACATAACACCATCTTTCAAATAGAATTTCCATTTGTTCTTGCTTCGATGAATCTGGAGGGAGAAAAATAGTCTAAATTAAATAATTTTATAGTTAAAGTATCATTTACAATTCTTTACACGTCACGTGGGATTATTCTGACCCTAAATAGGAGTTCTTTAAAAATAAGTTCTTTAAAAAATTAAGACCTCTTCAAGATAGTTTATTCATTCATCCAGCAAATATTTGAATTCCTGTGTGTCAGGAATTGTTTTAGGCACTGCAGATAAATCAGTTTAAAAAAATACATATATAGAGAGATAGATAGATAGATAGATCTTTTTAAATACATATATATATGTAAAAATATATGTAAAATATATGTGTAAAAATTCATATAGGGGCGCCTGGGTGACACAGCGGTTAAGCGTCTGCCTTCGGCTCAGGGCGTGATCCCGGCGTTACGGGACCGAGCCCCACATCAGGCTCCTCCACTATGAGCCTGCTTCTTCCTCTCCCACTGCCCCTGCTTGTGTTCCCTCTCTCGCTGGCTGTCTCTATCTCTGTCGAATAAATAAATAAAATCTTTTTAAAAAATTCATATATATATAGATATCTATATATCTATATATATAGATATATATAGATATATAGATATCTTTTTAAAAACTGGAAAAATTCCCAACTTTGAATAGTTTACATTTTAGTAAGGATGAGGGAAACAGAAACCTAATAAATACCTAAATTATAAAGAATATTAAAAGGTGCTAAGTGCTATGAAAACTAGAGCAGGAAAAGGAAGATCACAAATACAGAGGTGCATTATAATTTTAAATAAGAAAGTCGGGGTAGGGGGCGCCTGGGTGGCACAGCGGTTAAGCGTCTGCCTTCGGCTCAGGGCGTGATCCCGGCGTTATGGGATCGAGCCCCACCTCAGGCTCCTCCGCTGTGAGCCTGCTTCTCCCTCTCCCACTCCCCCTGCTTGTGTTCCCTCTCTCGCTGGCTGTCTCTATCTCTGTCGAATAAATAAATAAAATCTTTTAAACAAAAATTTAAAAAAAAGAAAGTCAGGATAGGCCTGAGTTATGAGGTAACATTTGAGCAAAGACTTAAAGAAAGTAAAGGATAAATCCAGGAAGATATTAACCAGAGACAGCAATCCAGGCAAAGGGAACAGGAGCACCAAAGTTCCAAGGAGGGGGATATCTGGATTGTTCAAGAACAGCAAAGAGCAATATGTCTACAAAGGAATAAACAGGATGTAGTTAATATTATCAGGAATGAAAAAAAACGGAATTTCATTTTGAAGGAGAAAGTTACACTAAAGTACTGAGCAAGGTCAAGAGATACAGCTTATAATCTATTAGATTCTACTGGAAGTTCCTTGGATTTAATAAATCAGTCTAAATACAGACAAAATAAAAACTAGAAAATCCTAGTACTTCAAGAGGTGAGAAATCATAAGATCATTGTTACCTCTGGGTAAACCACCAGTGACTATTTAAAAACCTTAGAAATGTATGATCTGAAATCAAGGGTAAAAATTAAACCCAGATGTTTATTGCAAATAGTCAAAGCAAAGAAGAAAAACCCTGTGACCAATATTCAGCTGCATATTGTGAAACATAAGAAAATACAAATGATAAACCCCTATTTGTGTGGGGGGGGAAAGACGTCCTAATAACAGAAAATTTCTTCTGAGTATGACTCCCAAATTTACACCTGGACATACTTAAAAGTCCCTGAGAGTGTTCAGAATCCTGAACTCAGCACAGGTGATAAAATCTGACCATAACTAGGAGGAGAACAATAGCAGCAGCAGCAACTCATTGTAGTAACTTTATTCTAGAAATAGTGCATAAATAATACGTTTATCCTAGAAATGCAACAATGGTTCAATATTAGGAATTTATTAATATAAATACTGTATTATTAGACCTATGGAGATAAATCATATAATAATCTCCAATGATGTTGAGAAAGCATTAAATAAATTAAAGAATTTTAGATTTTTTTTAACTCAGTAAGAATCAAAGACTGTATCTCTCACACACACACACACACACACACACACACACACACACACACACATATCTACCTCAGCCTAAAAGCTGCCTTAGTGGCTAGTGGGGAACCCTAAAAGTATTCCCACTAAAATCAAGACATACACAAGGATTATCCAAGTTTTTGTTCTAGAGATCCTAGCCAATATAATTAGGTAAGAGGAAAATACAACTTGCAGTGGACCAAGTAAACAAGAAGAAAGAAGTAGAGGTATAGAAGTTGGAAAGGATAAAGATTTGCAGATGCAATGACTGTATGTCTGAAAACTCTAAGATAATCAAGTAAAAAATTACTAAATAATGGGGCACCTGGGTGGCTCAGTCAGTTGAGCATCCAACCCTTGGTTTTGGCTCAGGCAGTGATCTCATGGGTTGTGGAATCGAGCCCCACCTGAGGCTCCACACTCATCATGGAGTCTGCTTGAGATTCCCTTTGCCTCTTCCCACATTCACTCCTGTACACACATGCTCTCTCTCTAATAAATAAATCTTTTTAAAATATTACTAAATAAGATTACAGTATTGATACAAAATTAACGTGCACAAATTCATACCCTTCATGTATATAAGCGCTGGTTAGAAGAGACAGTGAAAAAACCCTTTTACCACAGCAACAAAAGAAATAAAACAGCTAGCAATAAATTTTTAAAATACTTGATCTATTGGCACCCTTCAACGCTCTCTCCTCTTTGAAATATTTTCCTCACTTGGCTTCATGAAGAAGTACTAACTTTACCAGATATTAAAAACTTTAATAATTAAATCAATGTAGTATAGGCCAATGGACAAACCAATGGGACAAAAGAGACAATCAAGAAGTAGACCTAAATATAGAGGGAAATGTAATAGGTGATAAAGGAATCATTCTCTTATCAGTGTGGACAAAATAGACTTTTCATTAAGTGATGTTAGGTAAATTGGGTAGCCTCCTGGAAAAAAAAATGAAAGAAACCAAAGAAATACTACAAGAAAACATAAGTGAATCCCTTTAAAATCTTAAGAGCTTTCTCTTCATGACTCAAAATCAGAAGCCATAAAAATTAAGGTTGACAAATACAACACCTGTATGGAAGAAAGAAAAAGCACTGAGTGCAAATAACTGAGGAAAAGTATTTCTGCATATAAGGGCTAATCTCCCCCCAAACAATAGAGAGCTCTTAGAAATCAGTAAATACACCAATAGCCCAATTTTTTAAAAAAATAGACAACTATTATGAACAAGCAGTTCATATAAAAATAGAAATAGTCTTCAAACACATGAAAAGTTAAAAATTTCACCAAGACATCATTTTCCACTTTTTATAACAGCAAAGATTCAAATATTTCATTACACTCCATTGGCAAGGCTGTAAGAAAAGCAGCACTCTCAAATATTGTAATGGGATTACATACTGGAATATAGTCTAGGAGACCAATACCCAGCAATCCCACTTCTGAGGACTTTTTCTTAAAGATTTTATTTTTAGGTAATCTCCACAACCAATGTGGGGCTTGAATTTACAATAACCCCAAGATCAAGAGTCACAGGATCTACTGACTGAGCCAGCCAGGAGTTCTGCAGGGGATTTCTTTAAATAGATATAACTGCTCACATAGGAAACGGATGTGGTCATTCATAGCAAATGACTGAAAAATAACTTAAATATTCATCAGTTGGAGATCAATGAAATAAATTTTAATAATTCTGCAATGGAAAATTATATGTTAGGACAAAGATCTCCAAGATATATTGTCTGAAAAGATAAGGTGCAGAATACAGTGTTGTCTATGCTATCTTTTAGGCTTGTAATTAAATAAAAAGACCCGGTGAATATATTAAACTATTATAACTGGTTACATTTTTACACTCAAGGAAGGGACAGGAAGCTACTGGTAGGAAGCACAAACAGTGAAGGAGTAAGAACCAGACTTTTCATGGTGTACCTTTTATAGTGCTTTGATATTTCACCAGGCACATATGCAGTATCTATTTAGAAAACAAAGCATACATATAAAGAGAAAGATACTGTCACACACCTAGCAATTACTCACCGTACCAGCATCTAACAGACAAAGCCAGCTATGAGTAAGTTAAAGTTTGCAAACCTGTTACATGAAGATGCAACATATTCAAATAGTTTTACATTCCACTATAGTGTCCAATTATGGCATAGAACACTTCCACCTATAGTAAAAGGTTGTATTTCACCATTAATCTTCTCTATATTATTATTACTTTAACCTTTATATTAATCTTAGACATTCTCTAAGCCTCTGAAATAACATGATTATATCCTTTAATTCTTCACTCAGCATGGTAACCAATGACCTTCATTTAACCCTTTTTCATGGCCATCCAAATATTTTCAAAGTTTTCCCCAATTGTTAACTTACTAATTTTAAAGATAAATTCCATATGATAATCAAAGCCAGATAAAATATACCATAAAAGAAAACAAAACAAAACAAAAAACAAAAAACAAAAAATAAAAAAACCCACTTTTCTAAGTTTAATAAGCATGCAAATCACCCCAGGGTCTTTTTTTTTGTTTGTTTGTTTTTGTTGTTGTTGTTGCTGTTCTTTTTTTAAGTATTTTATTTATTTATTTGACAGAAAGAGAGAACACAAGCAAGGGGAGTGTGAGAGGGAGAAGCAGGCTTCCCACCGAGCAGGGAGCCAGATGCAGGGCTCGATCCCAGGACCCTGGGATCATGACCTGAGCTGAAGGCAGACACTTAACGGCTGAGCCACCCAGGCACCCCACCCCAGGGTCTTGTTAAAATGCACACTCTGATGCCATACTCTGGGATAAGACTCAAAAGTCTGCATTTGTAACACTCTCCCAAGCAAACTGATGATACTAGCCTTCAAAACACACTGACTAGTAAAGCTGTTGAAAGACTACTGAAAACTCTTTCAATTTACTTGAGTTTGATTATATTAAGTACTACCTGAAGGGTACTAAATGAGAAAAATATGCATCCAAGAATACTTTATCCAGCTAGGCTGTCATTGAAAATAGAGAGATAAAAAGCTTCCAGGTCAAACAGAAACTAAAAGAATTTGCGATCAAACCAACCCTACAAGAAATATTGAAAGGGGTCCTATAAACAAAGAGAGAGCCCAAAAGTAACATAAACCAGAAAGGAACAGAGACAATATACAGTAACAGTTACCTTACAGGCAATACAATAGCAATAAATTCATATCTTTCAATAATTACCCTGAATATAAATGGGCTAAATGCCCCAATCAAAACACACAGGGTATCAGACTGGATAAAAAAGCAAGACCCATTGATATGCTGTCTGCAAGAGACTCATTTTAGACCCAAAGACATCTCCAGATTTAAAGTGAGGGGGTGGAAAACCATATATCATGCTAATAGACATCAAAAGAAAGCTGGGGTGGCAATCCTTATATCAGACAAATTAGATTTTAAACCAAAGACTGTAATAAGAGATGAGGAAGGACACTATATCATACTTAAAGGGTCTATCCAACAAGAAAATCTAAAAATTGTAAATATTTATGCCCCTAACATGGGAGCAGCCAATTATACAAGCCAATTAATTACAAAATCAAAGAAACACATCGGCAATAATACATTAATGGTAGGGGACTTTAACATTCCACTCACTGAAATGGACAGATCATCCAAACAAACTATCAACAAAGAAATAAGGTCTTTAAATGACACAATGGACCAGATGGACTTCACAGATATATTCAGATCATTCCATCCCAAAGCAACAGAATACACATTCTTCTCTACTGCACATGGAACATTCACCAGAATAGATCACAAATCAGGTCACAAATCAGGTCTCAACTGGTACCAAAAGATTGGAACCATTCCCTGCATATTTTCAGACCACAATGCTTTGAAACTGGAACTCAATCACAAGAGGAAATTTGGAAAGAACTCAAATACATGGAGGCTAAAGAACATCCTACTAAAGAATGAATGGGTCAACCAGGAAATTAAAGATGAATTTTAAAAATTCATGGAAACAAATGAAAATGAAAACACAACTGTTCAAAATGTTCGGGATGCAGCAAAGGCAGTCCTAAGAGGGAAGTATATAGCAATACAAGTCCTTCTCAAGAAACAAAAAAGATCTCAAATACACAACCTAACCCTACACCTAAAGGAGCTGGAGAAAGAATAGCAAGTAAAGCCTAAACCCAGCAGAAGAAGAGAAATAATAAAGATCAGAACAGAATTCAATGAAACAGAAACCAAAAGAACAGTAGAACAGACCAACAAAACTAGGAGCTGGTTCCTTGAAAGAATTAGTAAGATTGATAAGCCCCTGGCCAGACTTATCAAAAAGAAAAGAGAAAGCACCCAAAAAAATAAAATCATGAATGAAAGAGGAGAGATCACAACCAACACCAAAGAAATACAATTATAAGAATGTATTATGGTAACTATATGCCAACAAATTAGGCAATCTGGAAGAAATGGACACATTCCTGGAAACATATAAACTACCAAAACTGAAACAGGAAGAAATAGAAAACCTCAACAGATCCATAACCAGCAAAGATTTGAAGCAGTAATCAAAAATCTCCCAACAAACAAGAGCCCTGGACCAGAATGGCTTCCCAGGGGAATTCTACCAAACATTTAAAGAAGAATTAATACATATTCTTCTGAAACTGTTCCAAAAAATAGAAATGGAAGGAAAACTTCCAAACTTATTTTATGAGGCCAGCATTACCTTGATCCTAAAACCAGACAAAGACCCCACCAAAAAGGAGAATTACAGACCAATACCCTGATGAACATGGATGCAAACATTCTCACCAAAATACTAGCCAATAGGATCCAACAGTACATTAAAAGGATTATTCACCACGACCAAGTGGGATTTATTCCTGGCTTGCAAGTTTGGTTCAACATTCACAAAGCAATCAATGTGATACACTACATTAATAAAAGAAAGGACAAGAACCATATGATATTCCCAATAGATACAGAAAAAGCATCTGACAAAGTACAGTATCCTTTCTTGATTAAAACTCTTCACAGTGTAGGGATAGAGTGTACATACCTCAATATCATAAAAGCCATCTATGAAAAACCCACAGCGAATATCATTCTCATTGGGGAAAAACTGAGAGCTTTTCTCCTAAGGTTAGAAACATGGCAAGGATGTCCACTATCACCACTGCTGTTCAACATAGTACTAGGAGTCCTAGCCTCAGCAATCAGACGACAAAAAGAAGTAAAAGGCACCCGAACTGGCAAAGAAGTCAAACACCCACTCTGCAGATGATATGATACTTTATGTAGAAAACCCAAAAGAAGACACCCCAAAATTGCTAGAATTCATACAGGAATTCAGTAAAGTGGCAGGATATAAAATCAATGCACAGAAACCATTTGCATTTCTATACATCAACAATGAGACAGAAGAAAAAGAAATTAAGGAGTCAATTGCATTTACAATTGCACCCAAGACCATAAGGTAACTAGGAATAAATCTAACCAAAGAGGCAAAGAATCTGTACTCAGAAAACTATAGAATACTCATGGAAGAAGTTGAGGAAGACACAAAGAAATGAAAAAATGTTCCATGCTCATGGATTAGAAAAACAAATCCTGTGAAAATGTCTATGCTACCTAGAGCCATCTACACATTTAATGCAATCCCTATCAAAATACCATCAACTTTTTTCACAGAACTGGAACAAATAATCCTAAAATTTGTATGGAACCAGAAAAGACCCCGAATAGCCAAAAGAATGTTGAAAAGGAAAAGCAAAGCTGGTGGCATCACAAGACAAGATTTCAAGCTCTATTACAAAGCTGTAATCATCAAGACAGTATGGTACTGGCACAAAAACAGACACATATATTAATGGAACAGACTAGAGAACTCAGAAATGGACCCTCAACTCTATGCTCAGCTAATCTTCGACAAAGCAGGAAAGAACATCTGATGGAAAAAAAGTCTCTTAAACGGTATTGGGAAAATTGGACAGCCACATGCAAAAGAATGAAACTGGACCATTTCCTTACACCATACATAAAAATAGACTCAAAATGGATGAAAAGCCTAAATGTGAGATAGGAATCCATCAAAATCCTTGAGCAGAACACACGCAGCAACCTCTTCGACCTCAGCCGCAGCAACTTCTTCCTAGACATATCGCTAAAGGCAAGGGAAACAAGGGCAAAAATGAACTACTGGGACTTCATCAAGATAAAAATTCTTTTGCACAGCAAAAGAAACAGTCAACAAAACCAAAAGACAACCAACAGAATGGGAGAAGATATTTGCAAATGACATATCAGATAAAGGGCTAGTATCCAAAATCTATAAAGAACTTATCAAACTCAACACCCAAGGAAGAAATAATCCAATCAAGAAATGGGCAGAAGACATGAACAGACATTTCTCCAAAGAAGACACACAAATGGCCAACAGACACATGAAAAAATGCTCAAAATCACTCAGCATCAGGGAAATACAAATCAAAACCACAATGACATACCACCTCACATGGGTCAGAATGGCTAAAATTAACAACAAGAAACAAGAGATGTTGGCAAGGATGCGCAGAAAGGGGAACCCTCCTACACTGTTGGTGGGAATGCAAGCTGGTGCAGCCACTCTGGAAAACAGTGTGGAGGTTCCTCAAAAAGTTGAAAATAGAGCTACCCTATAACCCAGCAATTGTACTACTGGGTATTTACCCCAAAGATACAAATGTAGCAATCCGAAGGGACACATGCACCCCAATGTTTATAGCAGCAATGTCCACAATAGCCAAACTATGGAAGGAGCCCAGATGTCCATCAACAGATGAATGGATAAAGAAGATGTGGTATGTATATATATACATATATACAATGGAATATTATGCAGCCAATAAAAAATGAAATCTTGACATTTGCAATGATGTGGATGGAACTAGAGGGTATTATACTAAGTGAAATAAGTCAATCAGAGAACAACAACTATCATATGATCTCACTGATGTGTGGAATTTGAGAAACAAGGCAGAGGATCATAGGGGAAGAGAGGAAAAAAAGAAAAAAGATGAAACCAGAGAGGGAGACAAACAGTAAGAGACTTTTAATCTCAGGAAACAAACAGAGGGTTGCTGGAGTGGAGGGGGGTGAGAGGGATAGGGTGGTGGGATGATGGACACTGGGGAGGGTATGTGTTATGATGAGCACTGTGTATTGTGTACAACTGATAAATCACAGACCTGTACCTCTGAAACAAATAATACATTAAATGTTAACAATAAAAATTTAAAATTTTTAAAAATAAAGTACTACTTGAAATGAGCCAACCAATGCCCAGAACTGGGAAGTTATTCCTTCATAAAATCCACTATTGGCAGTGGTTCCTTGCATCCTCCTTTGACATTACAGATACGTTTTCTTTGCTATCTTCTAATTTCATCAGTCCCTTTTAAAAACAATTCAATGGCTCCCCAATGCCTTCATTTAAAATGTTTAGTACTGTTTTTGAAAGATTCATCAATTAGAGAGGATTCTCAGACAGCTAGATTTGTTAACACTATAACCTAATATCACTCCTTCTATCTGCCCTATAAGAAGCGAAGACAATGTATGAAAACACACTTTGAAAAATACAAAGCACTATGTAATTAATTACAAGCTGTTTCCCACAATGCAATACAACAAAAGATACTATATCCATAAGGTCTAGAAAATTCTCCATGACTCTATGGAATGCATATATAACTTAGTGTCTTATAGTGTTTTCTTCATAGAAGGCAATATACTGTTTACAAGAAACTAAAATAAGTTTCAAACTAAGAATGGTCTCTTTTCTATTACCTATTCCTTCTTATGCTTATGTTTACCAGCATCTAAATTGCTATTTTCTATCTATATAAAATGTTACAGGAGAGAAAATGATCTTATTTTTAGAGAAAAGGATTTATTTTTATAGCAATTCAAAACACCATCCTCTGTTTCTCCAGAGTATATTGGAATTGTTACTGAAAAAAAGGCAAGATGTAAATATGCATTAGTCATCAGGGAAATGCAAATCAAAATCACAATGGGATACCACTTCATACCAACTATAATGGCTAGAATCAGAAAATCAGCTAACAAGTGTTAGTGAGAATGTGGAGCAATCTAAACCCTCATACACTGCTGGTAGGAATGGAAAATGGCAGAGCCACTTTGGTAAAGGGTCTGGTATTTCCTTAAACTATTACCATATAACCCTGGAATTTCACTCCTTGGTATACACCAAGAGAAATGAAAATATACGTTCACACAAAAACCTGTACACAAATGTTTAAAGCATGCTAATCAGCATGCTTCATAAAAGCCAAAAAAATGGCAACAACCCAAATGTCCATCAACAGATGACTGGATAAACAAAATGTAGTATATCTATTCAATGGACTAGTATTCAGCAATAAAAAAAGAATGAAGAACCGTTACATGCTATGACATGGATGCATCCTGAAACACTGTGTGAAGGAAAAGCAGCCAGGCACCAAAAAAAAAAAGAAAAAGAAAAAGCCACTTATTATAGGATTCCTTTCATATGAAACTCCAGAATACGGAAATCTAAAGAGACAGAAAGTATACTAGTGGTTTCTTAGGCCTGGGGTAAGGATGAAAGGAAATGGGGAGATATGGGAGTGGGAACTAAAGCGAATAGTGTTTCTTTTCGAGGTGATTAAATGCTCTAAAATGGACTATGTTAATGGCTGCACATATCCATGAATATACAAAACCACTGAATTGTACACTGTAAATATGAGTTCTATAGGATGTGAATTATATCTCAAAGCTTTTAAAAACAAAAAAGTAAATATGCAGGAATTAAAGACAAAGCTGACTATTCTACACATAATCACAGATACAGTATTTAAAAAGAAGAAAAAAGCAGTCTTCTATTTTAATTGCTAAAATTAAATTGCTTCTAACGTAATTTCTAGGTTTGAAAACTGACACACCTTCAACTGTTTAAGTGGGCTCCACACTAGGTGTGGAGCCCAATGCAGGGCCTGAAATAATGTCCCTGAGATCAAGACCTGAACTGAGATCAAGAGTTGGACACCTAACAGACTGAGCCACCCAGGTGCCCCTCAAAGCTCTTTGTTGATCATTCTCTAATGTCCAAATAATCCCCAAGTCTCCATCTCTGAATCTTTCATGTTCCACATTGCCATGTTGGCCCAGGCTCTGGTTACTTCATGTCTGCACTATCCCTGTTCTTACCATTTGCCTCTGCCTAATCAGCAAAGACAGCCAGATTTAAACTTATTTTCTCAGTAACATTTCAGAATGCTAACATCCATCAAATCAAGTTTGAATTTCTCCTACCAGGATTCTGGATTTTCCAATCTGCGGCCAACTCTGTCCCCAACCCAGCCTCCTTTTCCAATAAATCCAAAAGAACACTTCATTTAAGGCAGATCTGTCTCTTCACTGCCCCCTTGTACATTCTACATTCATTCATTTCTCTGCCTTGTATTAAGCGGTTCCACTCAGAATGTCTACTCTCTACACTTACCTATATCTTACAAATCATTTAAGACCTATTTCAAAGCTCCACATCACCCATGAAGGATTTGTGGAGAACTCCAACTACAAATGATTTCTTGTATTTCCTAGCTAGTTTTTGGACTTACTGTCTGTGCCACATATCTAGGCATTTGATTTACATGCCACTCATCTTAGCATTTGATTTATATGCCATGTATTTTAGCATTTGATTTGCCTGTCACATATTTTAGCTTCTGATTTACCGACCATCTTATTGTATGCCATTCTTTTATTACATACAGCAACATCTTGTTTCAATAAGATTGTCACCTCCTTAAGAACTATCACTTTTTTTGTATCACTGAGACCACACAGCACAGTGTTAGACACAAAATATATATAATTAATGAACTTTTTCATGATTAACTACGAACTGTAATTCATCATCATAATTGTCCATTATTTTACATAACTTTCTACCAGAAATGCAATTAATAAACCCAAAGTTTAAAAAGGTGAATACAGTACCTTGTCATACTGGCAGACGATTACATTATCTGTGTCAAACAGGTCTGGCACATCCTGCTCACTCACATCATCTCCAGAATTTAAAGGGTCCTAAAGATGGAAGATGGTCCCATTAAGGAATTTCATGATGCTCTGAATTTTTTAAAGACAGAGATACACGTAGAAATGAAGGAACTTAGTGGGGCACCTGAGTGGCTCAGTCGGTTAAGTGTCTGCCTTCAGCTCAGGTCATGATTTCAGGGTCCTGGGATCAAGCCCCATAGGGGGTTTCCTGCTCACAAGGAAACTGTTTCTCCTCCTCCTCCCTGCTTGTGTGCGCTCTCTCTCTCTCCATTGCTCGCTCTCTCTCTCAAATAAATAAATAAAATCTTTTTTAAAAAGAGAGAGAAAGAAAGGAACTTGGAAAGAGAATAGTATTGTACTTAAAAAGTCAAATAGCCTGAGTTTGAATCCGAGCTTGGACATTTAGTAACTACAAGACTGACCTTTGTCGATTTACTAAATCTCTTCATATCTCAGTTTTCTCATCTGTTAAATGAGGATAGTAATAAGACCCATAGGGTGGTAGGAACGTTAAATAACAAAAAGCAGGTAAGACTTAGCGTGGTACCTGGCTCACCTGTAAGGCCATCATAAATTATAGTACTACTTACCACACCACAAAAATTTACTGCAATTATTAGAATCAGAGCAGATACTATATGCTTCTAACCTGGCTGCCTTCTGTACCTCCACTCCCGTCCTCTAAACCTCCCACTATCTCTAGTTAGGACCAACAAACATAGTAGCCGATTCCCAAATACTTAATACAAGTTTGAATTACAGTTTAAGATTAAAAGTTTAAATACTAGGGTACAAATTAGTCTCATTTTAAAAGACTAAAGACAGGGTTAATCTTAATTGCGATTTCTCTTGTATATCAAAGGATATTAAAGAACAAAGTATATTAGAAGTATATTAAAGTACAAATGCTATAAACTCAATTTAAAAAACAGTTTCACCTCAAAGTGATTCTCACCTCTTCTACAACGTCTGTTTGAGGATCTTCATTTTCACTACTGTTGGCAGTTGAATCTTCATTTGATATATGGTCAGCTTCTTCTTCAAGTACCTTCAGGTCTCCTGCATCAATAATCCCTAGAAATTCATTCTCATCTACATCTCTTGTACTTCCTATTTCGTCATTGGAAGATGTATCACCGGTTCCATCTATTTGAATTATCTCATTAATATCATCGGTTACCTGAATGCTTAAATCCATCTGAGAATTAGAATCCTAGAAAGAGAAAGAAATAAAGTTTTTCAAGTCAAAAAGGTGTATAAAACATTTTATCACACAAAATATAAAATTAGTTAAACATTTCACAAGTGATCTTAAAATATATTTCTTTTCTACATTTCTTTCCTTTCCAATGTGTGTTCCCTAATTTTATATTTTAGAACAATCCCAGCATTTCTATGCAACATGGGGATAAGTTTTAAATCATAAATAAAGTAAACACACTTATACTCAGACAATAAATGAGTTTACTAGTTTCAGGTAGTAACTGCCAGTTTTTGTATATACATCCTTAAATTTGTACAGTAGTTGTTAGGTTTTAACTCTTTCATTTTATTTTAAACAATAATTCAACAAAGTAGAAAGTAAAGTGATATTATGCTCAATGGATAAATGAAAAACATAAAGGATTGTACGAGCTGAAATAAGCCAAGCACAAAAGAACAAAAAGAAATCAAAACTGATAGCAGTGAAAAGAGAAACAGACAAATCTATAATTATAGCTGGAGAACTCAACATTCCTCTCGCAGTGAACAATAGAAAAAGACTGAAATTTAATAAGGATGTAAAAGACCTAAAAAACACAATCAAACAATTTAACCTAATTGACATTTACAGAATACTCTATCCCAAAATAGCAAAAGGAACACTTTTTTAAAGAGTGCACATAATATGTTCACCAAAATGGGACCATATTCTGGGCTCTAAAACAAATCCTGACAAACTTAACACACACAAAGCATGGTCTCTAAGCACAAAAGAATTAAACCAGAACTCAGTAACAGAAAGATCTGGAAAATCCTCTAACATTTAAAAATTAACACATTTCTAAATACCCATGGATCAAAGAGTAAGTCATGAGGGAAAGCAGAACATAATTTTAATTGAATGCAAACAAAAACATAACATTTCAAAACTTGTGAAATGTAGCTAAAGCAGTGCCTAGAGGGAAATTTACAGCATTACATGACTATATTCAAAAAGAATGAAGTTTCAAATCAATGGCCTAAAATTCTACCATAAGAAACTAAAAAGAGAAGACTGAACTGAGCTCCTGGCAAAGGAGAAAACAATAAGAAGAAATAAATGAAATTGAGAACTGGAAAAAATTGAGAAAGTTAGACCAAAAGTTCATTCTTTAAAAAGATCAATAAAATTGATAAGCTTCTAGCCAGACTGACAAGGAAAAAAGAGAGAGAAAAAGAGAGAAAAAATAAACAAATACTATCAGGAATTTAAGAAGGGGTGTTGCCACAGATCTGAAGATATTAAAAGAATAAGGAAATTGTCTTCAGGCATCTGAGCTGCTATAACAAAACACCATAGACTAGGTAGCTTATAAAAATGGAAATTAATTTCTCACAGTTTCAGAGGCTGGGAAGTTCAAGATCAAGACACCAACAGACACAGTATCTGGTGAGAGCCCACTTTCTGGTTCACAGGCAGTGCCTTCTCACTTCATATGGCAGAGAGGCTAGAGAGTTCTCTAGGGTCTCTTTTATAAGGCAATTAGTCCCACTCATAAGGGCTCCACTCTGACTTAATCACTGCCAAAAGACCCAACCTCCTAACTACCATCATCTTTGGGGGTTAGGATTTCAACATATGAATTGGGAGGCAGGGGAACACGACCATCCAGACCGATATAAGTCAGTTTACAAAAATTCTGTAGTAGCAATAAATGATTGGAAATTGAAATTTAAAAACAGCATTAATTTAAATATTTACCTGAAATTTTAGAGAAGTTTCCAAAAGTTGCCCAGTTGGATTTTTTTTTTAAGTTTTGTGGGTTACGTTTTTATTTAAATTCTACTCAGCATCTAGTGTACTATTGGTTTCAGGAGTAGAATTTAGTGATTCATCACTTACTTACAATACCCAGTGCTCATGATGACAAAAAAGTTGCCCAGTTTTTAAGAGTCTGCCTATCTACTAAATGGGAAGAAGTCTAATGAGCACTTGACCTCCTTGGAGAGATGAAGGACTGCCTCCTCTGTGGAAAGGGAAGCACTCTGAGAAGCTATGCTCATGGGATTATGGTACATTGCTTTCAGTCCTAACTGAAACTAGGAAACACACTTAAGTGTGATAAGGAAAGTAAGATCAGGCAAGTGTAGAAATTCACGGACCTTTTCCCCCACAGTCTGTAAAAATAGACTAGCTTGAGTTAGGGGTGCAATTTCTGGGTTATATATGAGAAGAGGTGTCTTACAGCTAACACCATGAAACCAACAAGAAAATATCTTTCACTTCCCTGTGACTCCAGGCACAAGTTGCAAGAATGCTGCTTAAGAATAAGCACAAGACTGTCCCAAAAGTAAAGACGCAGAGGTGAGGTTGGGGTGGTGATCCATTAAAATCGGACATAGTTCATACAGTTTTGAGTGTTCTGTGAGTCTCTATGTGAATATCTAGCACAATGCCTACTTTACAGAAGCACTCAATAAATGGTCATTGGTGCAAAAAATAATAATAAATTTTGAAAATTTTAAAAATAAAAATCAAAGCAGCACTAATTAAAACAGCATCAGAAAAGAAACTCATCACATACAAGAGATCCTCACTAAGGTAACAAGCAGATTTCTCAGCAGAAACTTTGAAGGCCAGAAGGCAGTGGGATGATACATATTTAAAGTACTGAAAGAAAAGATTGTCAACTGGGAATTCTATATCTGGCAAAACTGTCCTGTAAAAATGAGTGAAAAATTAAGGAATTCTAAGATAAAGGCTGAAGGAGTTTATTACCACTGGACCTGCCCTACAAGACTCCCTATAGGGAGTCCTTTAAATTAAAATGAAAGGAAACCAGACAATAACTCAAAGCCATACAAAAATATGGCTCTTTTCTGGTAAAAATACATAAAGATATATAAAAACCAGTATTATAATTTTGTTTGTAATTCTACTTCTTATTCCTGCACAAGATTTAAAAGACAAAAGTACAAAAAAAATAATTATAAATCTATATTAAGGGGAACACAATATATAAAGATGTATTTTGGGATATCATTAACAAAGTAAGGGAGGGCAGAGCTGAAGAGGAGCAGAATTTTTATAGGAGACTGAGGTTGAGTTGGTATCACTTCAAGACTGTAATAACTTTAAGATGCCACAAGTAATCCCCATGGTAACCAAAAAGAAAATATCTATAGAATATACACAAACAGTATGAAAAGGGAATCGAAATGTGTCACTACAAGAAAATCAACTAAATACAAAGGAAGGCAGTAAGGGAGGAAATGTGGCACAAAAAAGCTAAATGACACACAGAAATCAAGTAACAAAATGGCAAAAGTCCTACCCTATCAGTAATTACTTTAAATGTAAATGGATTAAACTCCTTAATCAAAAGATGCAAATTGGCAGAATGGATAAAAAACAGGATCTAACTACATGTTGTCTACAAGAGACTCACTTTAGATCTAAGGACACACATAGGTTGAAAGTAAAAGGATGAAAAAAGATACTTCATGCAAATAGCAACCAAAAGAATTGGGATATGCTACTATCAGAAAAATAGACTTTAAGTCAAACACTATTAGAAGAAACAAAGAAAAACATCATACAATCAAAAAAAGAACCAATTCACCAAGAAGATTTAACAATTATAAACATATCAGCACCAAACATTACAGCTCCTAAATATATGTAACACTGACAGAATTTGAAAAATATATAGCTTTATGATAATAGTATGAAACTTCAATACCCCACTTTCAGTAATGAATAGAACCAGCCAAAATATCAATAAGGAAATAAAGAACTTGAATATTATACACCAGTTGGATCTAATAGACATATACGAAACATGCCACCCAACAACAGCAGGATACACGTTTTTCTCAAGTGCACACAGAACATTCTCTAGGAAAGACTGTATGTTAGGATACAAAACAAATCTTAATATTTAAAGACCGAAATCACACAAGGTGTCTTTTCTGATCATAATGAAATAGAAGGAAAACACACAACATGTGGAAATTAAACAACAAACTCAAAAAATCATTGGGTCAAAGAGGAAATAAAAAAGAAATCCAAAAAAATCAATCTTGATCATATAGTTGTGGGTTTATTTCTGGGATTTCTATTCTGTCCCATTGATCTATGTGTCATTTTTGTGCCAGCACCATACTGTCTTGATCACTACAGCTTTCTAATAGAACTTGAAGTCCAGAATTGTGATGCCACCAGCTTTACTTTTCTTTTTCAAGATTGTTTTCACAATCTGGGGTCTTCTGAGCTTCCATGAAAATTTTAGGATTGTTTGTTCTAGCTCTGTGAAAAATGCTGGTGGCATTTTGATAGGGATTGCCTTAAATGTGTAGATTGCTTTGCGTGGTATATACATTTTAACTATATTTGTTCTTCCAATCCATGAGCTTGGATGTGTTTCCATTTCTTTGCGACATCTTCAATTTCTTTTATAAGTGTTTTATAGTTTCCAGAGTACCTCTTTGTTTAGGTCTATTCCTAGGTATCTTATGGTTTTTGGTGCAATTGTAAATGGAACTGATTCCTTGATTTCTCTTTCTGCTGCTTCATTATTGGTGTATAGAAATTCAACAGATTTATGCATGTTGATTTTGTATCCTACAACTTTGCCGAATTCATGTATCAGCTCTAGCAATTTTTTGGTTGGAGTCTTTGGGTTTTCTATATAGAGTATCATGTCATCCACAAATAGTGAAATTCTTCCTTGCTGATTTGGATTCCTTTTCTTTTTGTCTGATTGCTGAGGCCAAAACTTCCAGTACTGTGTTAAATAACAGTGGTGAGAGTAGACATTCCTGTCTTATTCCTGACAACAGAGGAAAAGTTCTCAGTTTTTCCCCAGTGAGGATGATATTAGCTGTGGGTTTTTCATATATGGCCCTTATTATATTGAAGTATGTTCCCTCTAACCCTACTTTATTGAGGGTTTTTATCATGAATGGATATTGTACTTTGTCAAATGCTTTTTCTGCATATATTGAGAGGATCATATGGTTCTTATCCTTTCTTTCATTAATGTAGTGGTCAACTAATTTTCAACAAAGCAGGAAAGAATATCCAATACGGAAAAAAAAAACAGTCTCTTCAACAAATGGCATTGGGAAAACTGCACAGCAACATGCAAAAGAATGAAACTGGACCACTTTCTTACACCATACATAAAAATAAATTCAAAATGGATGAAAGATATGTAAATGTGAGACAGGAAACCATCAAATTCCTAGAGGAGAACACAGGCAGTAACCTCTTTAACATCAGCCATACCAACTTCTTATTAGACACATCTCTTGAGGTAAGGGAAACAAAACCAAAAATAAATTATTGGGACTTCATCAAAATAAAAACCTTCTACCCAGTGAAGGAAACAATTAACAAAACTAAAAGGCAACCTATAGAATGGGAGAAGATACTTGCAAATGATGTATCTGATAACAGGTCAGTACCCCCAAAATCTTTAAAGAACTCATAAAACTCAATACCCAAAAACCAAATAATCCAATTAAAGAATGGGCAGAAGATACGGACATTTTTCCAAAGAAGACACACAGATGGCTAACAGACATATGAAAAGATGTTCAATATCATTCATCAGGGAAATACAAATCAAAACTACAATGAGATATCACCTCATGTCTGTTAGAATGGATAAAATTAACAACACAGGAAACAACAGGTGTTGGAGATGATGCAGAGAAAGGGGGACCCTTCTTACACTGTTGATGCAAACTAGTGCAGCCACTGGAAAACAGTATGGAGATTCCTTGCAAAGGTAAAAATAGAACTACCCTACGATCCACCAATTACACTACTAGGTATTTACCCAAAGAACACAAAAATACAGATTTGAAGGAATACATGTACCCCGATGTTTATAGCGGAATTATCAACAATAGCCAATTTATGGAAAGAGCCCAAATGTCCATCACCTGATGAATGAGTCTTCTTTATCCATACACACACACAGTGGAATATTACTCAGCCATCCAAAAAAATGAAACCTTGCCATGAATGGAACTAGAGAGTATTATGCTAAGCAAACTCAGTCAGAGAAAGAGAAATACCATATGATTTCACTCATATGTGGAATTTAAGAAAATATTTACAGCTATAAATGTTCACATTAAAAAAGAAAAGATCTCAAATTAATAACCTAAATTTACACTCTAAGGAACTAGAAAAAGGAGAACAAAGCCCAAAGCTAGTATAAGGAAGGAAATAATAACAATTAGGGCAGAGATAAAGTAAAGAACAGGGAAAATGGGGCGCCTGGGTGGCTCAGTCGTTAAGCGTCTGCCTTTGACTCAGGGCGTGATCCTGGTGTTATGGGATCAAGCCCCACATCAGGCGCCTCCGCTGGGAGCCTGCTTCTTCCTCTCCCACTCCCCCTGCTTGTGTTCCCTCTCTCTCTAGCTGTCTCTCTTTCTGTCAAATAAATAAATAAAATCTTAAAAAAAAAAAAGAACGGGAAAAAAAACAATAGATAAACAAAACTAAGAGTTGGTTCTTCAAAAAAATCAGCAAAATTGATAAGCTTTTGTCTACACTGATGGAAAAAAATTAAGATTCAAATAACTAAAATCGAAATTAAACTTTACTACTGATTTTACATAATAATTATGAAAGGATACTAGGAAATGTATATCAACAGATTTATAACCTAAATGAAACAGACAAATTTCTAAAAACACACAACTTACCAAGAATGAATCATGTATAGAAAATCTGAATAGATCTATAAGAAGATAGAATTAGTCATCAAAAATCTCTCAACAAAGAAATGCCCAGAACCAGATGGCCCCACTGGAGAATCCTACCAAACATTTAAAGAAGAATTAACACCAATCCTCAAAAAACCTAAACAAAATACTAACACAAACAGAATTCAACAGCACATTGAAAAGACCACACATCATGACCAAGTGGGATTTATTCCTGGGATGCATGGATGATTCAACATATGAAAAAAAACCAATCAATATAATATAACATATTAACACAATGAAGGGGGGTACACACAATCACCTGAACTGATGCAGAAAAAGAAAAATTAGGAATAGAAGGAAACTGCCTCACTATAATAAAGGCCATCTATGAGAAGTCCTCAGCTAACAGCATACTCAATAGTGAAAAACTCAAAGCTTTTCCTCTAAAATCAGGAACAAGGCAAAGTGATCCCACTTGCCACTCCTATTCAACAACGTACTGTAAAGTCCTAGCTAGAGCAATTAGGCAAGACAGACAGACAGACAGACAAATGGCACCCAAATTGGAAAGAAAGAACTAGTATTATCTATTTGCATATAATACTATTTCATACATGTACAAAACCCAGAAGATTCCACACACATAAAAATGTTAGAATAAATGAATTCAGCAAAATTGCAAAAGGCAAAAATTAACATACAACCATCAGTTGTATTTCTATACACAAACAATTAACTTTAAAAAATGCAGAAAACAACTCCATTTAATATCCTGTCAAGTAGAATAAAATACTTAGGAGTAAACACAACCAAGGAGTCCAAAGACTTGCTCACTGGAAACTATAAAACTTCCCTGAAAGAAATTAAAGAAGCCAGAAACAAATGGGAAGACATTCCGTGTTCATGAATTTAAAAGAGTTAATATTGCTAATGTCACCCAGAGCCATCTACACATTTGCTGCAATCCCTATCAAAATCCAAATCCCAATTTCTTTTGTAGAAATAGAATATCCATCTTAAAATTCATATGGAATCTCAAGGGATCCTGAATAACCAAAACAATCTTGAAAAAGAAGATTAAGTTGGAGGTCTAACACATCCTGATTTTAAAACTTACTACAAAACTACAGTAGTCAAAACAGTGTCGTGTTGGCATACAGACAGACAAGAAAACCAATGGAATAGCATTAAGAGCCCAGAAACAAATCCTCACATTTATGGTCAAATGGTTTTTGACAAAATGACAAGGACATTCAATGAGGAAAGGGCAGTCTTTTCAATAAATGGCACTGGGAACACTAGGTACCCACATGCAAAAAAAATGAAGTTTAAAGATTTAAACAAAAGAACCAAAACTATAAAACTCACAGAAAAAATCTTAGAGGAAAATCTTCATGATGTTGGATTTGGAAATGATTCCTTAAATAGGATACTAAAAGCACAGGCAAAAAAAGGGGGAGGGGGCACAGATAAAATGGCCTTCATCAAAATATAAAAATCTTTATATCTCAAAGGACATTATCAACAGAGTGAAAAGGCAACCTACAAAATGGAAGAAAATGTTTACAAGCCATTAAAATAAGGAGTTAATATCCAAAATATATAAGAAATCCTACAACAAAAAAACCAAACAACTTGATTTAAAAACGTACAAAGGACTTGAATAGACATTTCTCCAAAGAAGATAAACAAATAGCCAATAAGCACATTGATGTTCGGTATCACTAGTAACTAGGGAAATGCAAATCAAAACCACAATAAGATACCACCTCACACCCATGAGGATGGCAATTATCAAAGGAATAAAACAGCAGGAACTAACAAGTGCTAGTGAGCATGTGGAGAAATTGGAACCCTTGTGCACTGGTGGGAATGTAAAATGGTACCGCTGCTATGGAAAATAGTACAGTAGTTCCTTAAAAAGTTTAAATAGAATTACTATATGATCCAGCAATTCCACATTTGGCTATATATCCCCCAAATAGCTGAAAACAGAGATTTGAAATATTTGTGCACCCAAAATTACAGTAGCATTAGTCAAAATTGCCAACGGGTATAAGCAACCCAAGTGCCCATGGACAGATGAATGGATAAATAAAATATGGTATGTACATAACATGGAGTAGTATTTAACCTTAAAAAGAAAGGAAGTTTTGACACATGCCTCAACATGGATAAACACTGAAGACATTATACTAAGTGACAAGGGATACAAAAGTACAAATACCATCTGATTCTACTTCTATGAAGTATCTGAAATAGTCAAATTCATAGAGACAGAAAATAGAATGGTGGCTGCCAGGGATGGGGTGAGGGAAGGATGGGGAGTTATTTAACAGGCGCAGAGTTTTAATTTGGGAAAGCTAAAATGTTCTGAAGATGGATGCTAGTGATAGTTACCCAGCAATGTGAATGCACTTACTGCCACCTAACTGTGCAGTTAAAAATGGTTAAAATGGTTAATTTTTACGAGAAAAAAATAGAACAAAACCAATGGTGATAATGAACTGTCAAGTATGTAATAAAATACAGCGATACAGAGTGCTGGTGGCAGGAAAACTGGCATAACCTTTTGAAATTATTGTGGCAATGTATGTGAAGAACCACGGAAATTTTCCTTCTCAATAACCCTACCCTTAAAAAAATTTTTTTTACAAGTAATGCAAATGAAGCATAAAATATAAATAAAGTTGTTCTTTATAGTATCTTTAGTACTATTTATATTTGCACCCAAAACCATAAAATACTTAGATAAAAAAATAACACGTGCATTTTGTGTATGTTGAGAACTACAAGACATTAATGAGAAAAGTCAAAACCCTAAATAAATTGAAATGTGTCATATCTATAAATTGGAAAACTCATTATTTTGATGATGTCAATTCTTCCCTTGATCTACAGATCCAAAACAATTCAATGTCCTAGCAGTTTTTTAATCGACAAACTCATTCTCACATTTATATGGAAAAGTAAAAGAATTAGAATAACCAAAACAACTTTGAAAAAGAACAAAGTTGAAAGACTTGTACTCTCTGACATCCAGACACACTATAAACATACCACAATTAAGACAGTGTGGTATGACTGAAAAGATAAACACATGAACTCATCAAACCGTGAAAGTCCAGAAATAAACTAACACACATATGGCAACTGATTTGCATTGAAGGTGAAGCGCTTCAGACACTCAATGAGCTTTAGACAACTCAATGGAGACAGGCTAGTCTTTTCCACAAATGATACTAAAACAAATGAACAGTCACATGCAAAGAACAAAGAACCTAACCTTGTACTATACGCAAAAATTAACCCAACATGGATCACAGCCCCAAATGTAAAACCCATAAAAATTTTTTAAGACGCATGAGATCTTTGCAACCTTTGGTTAGCTAAGATACATAAACAGAAATCAAAAGGAAAAAATAAGTAGATTTCATCAAAATCACAAACTTCTCTACTCCACAAAACAGTATTAAAGTAGCAAGGATGTCAAGTAGCTACAAATCTTATACATTGCTAGGAGAAATGAAAAATTCTATCATACATTGCTGGTGGAAATACGATCACTTTGGAAATGTGTGGTCGTTTCTTATAAGTATACATGTATATTATGGCCTACAAGTCCCATTCTTAGGTATTTACTCAAAAGAAAAGAAAATCTGCAACCACACCAAAAAACAACAAAAAAACTGCACATGAATGTTTTTAGGAGCTTTATTCACAAATGCCAAAAACTGGAAAGAATCCACATGTCTCAATGGTGAATGAATAAACAAACTGTGGTACAATGGAATACTGATATATGCGACAACATGGATGAATCACAAATGGATTATGCTAAAGTTACATGTTGTATGATTCCAGTTGTTTGACATTCTGGAAAAGGCAAGCCTATACCAAAAGAAAACAGATCAGTGAATGACTGACAGGGACTGGAGGGAGGGAAGGATAGGATATTGACTACAAAGGGGCATGAGGAACATCTTTGGGGTAATAGAAATGTTCTGTATCTCAGTTTGGTACTGGTTATATAACTGCAAGTGTTTGTCAAAATTCATACTGTACACTTACAAACTGTACCTAAAAAAGCATGAACTTTATCTATGTAAATTCCACCTCAATAAATCTGATGTCAGTAAATTATGATCAGGTTAGTCCGAGGCCTAAATCACACGTTGGAACTGGCTTTTGGTTTTAATGGTGACAAGAAAACCTCAACCCACAAGATCTTTTGTTGCAAAATTAATCAGAGCTCTCATAGTACTTTGCAAGAAAATTTTAAGATTAAGGAATATTGGAGATTTTAGGACTCTTCTGATTAAATTCATGTAGCATCATTTTATCTTACTTAAATCAGTAAGGTCCTGTTTACTTTGGGAGAGGAGTAAGATTACAAACACGAATTTAATATCGTAACTGCAAGAGTTTTGTCATTCTCAACTTCTTCAGAAGCACTTCCACCAAGCACTGGAAAGTTCATATGCTTATCTGACTCCAATCTTCTCTTCTAAGGTGGTAATTTGACCAAAATAGCCAGCAACATCCAAAACTGATAGCACAGGATCATGAATACAAAGATTTAAGTCTTTCATATGGCCAAACATCCATTACATACATCATCAAAGGAGTACTCCCTGTCCAATTCGTACAAGGGGGTTTTCATTCTCTCTCAAAAATAATCAATGTCTCCCCAAGGATCAATTAAGAACTTCAAGCATTGTCCTTTGAAAAGCAAGAAAAATTCTGCATGAAGAACAACTTAACATTTTGCCCACATTTTTTGACAAATGTCTTGGAAAAGGCAATAATTCAATACTTTTGCTCTAATGTATCTGAGTTTCATGGCAGCTGATGAGACTTCTTTTAGAATTATTGGCTGTGTCTTAGCATTAATGTATGCCATGTGCTGAAATAGATAGCAATGCTCTCTTTCCTGAAGCGGCAAAACCATTTGTTGCCAACCATCTCAGAGGCTCCATCAGTACAGACAGTACCGAGTTTTGCTAAGAAAAAATAATAAAAAGTTTCACAACATAGCAAGTTTTTTGATGGTGCCAACATACCAATGATGATTAAAATCAAACACTAGCTGCCCTGAGAAGCATTAATAGTTTTATCCTGTTGAATGTTAAAGGAAAGTTACTGCTGATTCTTCTATGAATTCCATCTGAATGTGAAGAAACGTCAACAATTCTAGTGAGATGATGTCATCTGACAAGAGGCACTGCTTCAATTTTCTTTCTCTGCTCTAAAACAAGGCAGCTCAGGAGGTGAGGTTAAGATGGCGGAGGAGTAGGGGACCCCTTTTTCAGCCGGTCCCCTGAGTCGAGCTGGATAGGTACCAGACCAGCCTAAATAACCACGGAATCAGCCTGAGACGCAGGATGATGCATCTGGATCTCTACAAATGAACATCTCCAGCGCTGAGTATTGAGGTACCAAGAGGGGAGCTGTAAACCGTGCACGGATATCGGAAGATAAACGGAAGGGGGAGGGAGCCGCCGCATTTGGGCGCCGGGAAGCGGCAGCCACCTGCACGGGGGAGCGGGCGGACACACAGAGGGCACCCGCGAGAGAGCGGACTGAGACCGGTGAGCCGTGAATGCGCGCGCCACCAGGCATCTCCCGGAACACCGGAATCCCGGTGTGCTCACGGGATCCAGACTGAGACCGGGAACTCCCGGAGCGCGCGCGGGGCGGCTGGCGGCTGGCGGGCCACCTGCACGGGGGAGCGGGCGGACTCGCGGTCGGCACCCGCGAAACAGCAGACTGAGACCCTGAACCGGGTGCGCGCGCCACCAGGCTTCTCACGAAACTCCGGAATCGAGGTGTGCTCACCGGGCATAGACTGAGACCGGGAGACCCGGGAGCGCGCGGGGCGGCCGGTGGCTGGCGGCATTAGAAACACAAAGGACAGAGACGGGGCGGCCGGTGGCTGGCGGCATTAGAAACACAAAGGACAGAGACGCGCCGGCCCTGGAAGTGAGGGCAGGGTCGCCGAGTTGGTGCGCACATCCCGGGACACCGCAGGGTTGAGCAGCACCAACAGTAATAGAGTTAAAGTGGCCAGAACATCAGTGGAGAACGGGCCGCGATCCCTCTGTTCTGCGACAATGCAGCCTCTGCTGCTCTGACCCTCAGAAGAGGCATAGCCGGCCGCCAGGGAAAGCCGCCAGAGAACAAAAGCCTGGAAATACCAGCTCAGAGAGTGCCCATCCCCATCCTCCCTCGCAGGGGACACGGAGACTCTAACCAAACAGGGTTGCCTGAGTATCGGCGCGGCAGGCCCCTCCCCCAGAACACAGAAGGCAGGCTGAAAAATCAAGAAGCCCACAACCGGAGGCGCCTGGGTGGCGCCGTCATTGAGCGCCTGCCTTCGGCTCAGGGCGTGATCCCGGCGTTCCGGAAAGGAGTCCCTCATCGGGCTCCTCCGCTGGGAGCCTGCTTCTTCCTCTCTCACTCCCCTGCTTCTGTTTCGTTCTTGCTGACTGTCTGTCTCCCTCTCTCAGATAAGTAAATAAATAAAATCTTTAAAGAAGAAGCCCACATCTCTAAGATCCCTATAAAACAAGTGGCACGGCCTGGGACCCAGTCAATAATTTTGGGCTCTGGAAACCCCGCAACCTCTCTTCATCAGAATGACAAGAAGGAGAAGCCCCCCCCAGCAAAGAAAAGACAGTGAGTCAGTGGCCTCTGCCACAGAAGTAACGGATATGGATGTAACCAAATTATCAGAAATGGAATTCAGAGTAACAATGGTCAAGATAATGAGCAGACTTGAAAAAAGTATTCAGGAAAATATTACTGAGAATATACAATCCCTAAGGGCGGAAATGAGAGCGAATTTGACAGAAATTAAAAATTCTATGAGCCAAATGCAGGCAAAACTAGAGGCTCTGACGGCCAGGGTCACGGAAGCGGAGGAAAGGGTTAGTGAATTGGAGGATGGGTTAATAGAGGAAAAAATAAAAATAGAAGATGGTCTTAAAAAAATCCACGCCCACGAATGTTGGCTACGGGAGATTACTGACTCAACGAAACGATCCAATGTTAGAATCATCGGCATCCCCGAGGGGGTGGAGAAAAACAGAGGTCTAGAAGAGATATTTGAACAAATTGTAGCTGAAAACTTCCCTAATCTAGCAAGGGAAACAAAAATTCGTGTCCAAGAGGCAGAGAGGACCCCTCCCAAGCTCAACCATGACAGACCTACACCACGTCACGTCATAGTGCAACTCGCAAATATGAGATCCAAGGAAACAGTACTGAAAGCGGCCAGGGCAAAGAAATTTCTCACGTACCAAGGCAAAGGCATCAGAATTACATCAGACCTGTCTACACAGACCTGGAATGAGAGAAAGGGTTGGGGGAGCATTTTTAAAGCTCTTTCAGAGAAAAACATGCAGCCAAGGATCCTTTATCCAGCAAGGCTGTCATTCAGAATTGATGGAGAAATAAAGACATTTCAGAATCGACAGTCACTAGCCAATTTCATAACCACGAAACCAGCCCTACAGGAGGTATTACGTGGGGTTCTATAAAAGTAAAAAGGCCCCAAGAGTGATACAAAACAGAAAGTCACAGCCAATACAAACAAAGACTTTACTGACAACATGGCAGAATTAAAAGCATATCTCTCAGTACTCAGCCTGAACATTAATGGTTTAAATTCTGGTTTCAAACGCCACAGGGTTGCAGATTGGATAAAAAGACATGACCCATCCATTTGCTGTCTACAAGAGACTCATTTCGAACCCAAAGATGCATTCAGACTGAGAGTAAGGGGATGGAGTACCATCTTTCACGCAAATGGACCTCAAAAGAAAGCTGGGGTAGCAATTCTCATATCAGATAAATTGGATTTTAAACTACAGACTATAGTTAGAGATGCAGAAGGGCACTATATTATTCTTAAAGGAAGTATTCAACAAGTGGATATGACAATTATAAATATATATGCCCCCAACAAGGGAGCAGCAAGATACACAAGCCAACTCTTAACCAGAATAAAGAGACATATAGATAAAAATACATTAATAGTAGGGGACCTCAACACTCCACTCTCAGAAATAGACAGAACACCCTGGCAAAAACTAAGCAAAGAATCAAAGGCTTTGAATGCCATACTCGACGAGTTGGACCTCTTAGATATATATAGAACACTACACCCCAGAACCAAAGAATACTCATTCTATTCTAATGCCCATGGAACATTTTCAAGAATAGACCATGTTCTGGGACACAAAACAGGTCTCAGCCGATACCAAAAGATTGAAATTATCCCCTGCATATTCTCAGACCACAACGCTCTGAAATTGGAACTCAACCACAAGGAAAAATTTGGAAGAAACTCAAACACTTGGAGACTAAGAACCATCCTGCTCAGGAATGACTCGATAAACCAGGAAATCAAAAATCAAATTAAACAATTTATGGAGACCAATGAGAATGAAAATACAACAGTCCAAAACCTATGGGATACTGCAAAGGCAGTCCTAAGGGGGAAATACATAGCCATCCAAGCCTCACTCAAAAGAATAGAAAAATCTAAAATGCAGTTTTTATATTCTCACCTCAAGAAGCTGGAACAGCAACAGAGGGACAGGCCTAATCCACGCACAAGGAAGCAGCTGACCAAAATTAAAGCTGAAATCAATCAAGCAGAAACCAGAAGTACAGTAGAGCAGATCAACAGGACTAGAAGCTGGTTCTTGGAGAGAATCAATAAAATTGACAGACCACTGGCAAGACTTATCCAAAAGAAAAGAGAAAGGACCCAGATTATTAAAATTATGAATGAAAAAGGAGAGGTCACGACGAACACCATTGAAATTGGAAGGATTATTAGAAATTTTTATCAACAGCTATATGCCAATAAACTAAGCAATCTGGAAGAGATGGAATCCTTCCTGGAAACCTACAAACTACCAAGATTGAAAAAGGAAGAAATTGATTTCTTAAACAGGCCAATTAATTATGAAGAAATTGAGTCAGTGATAAACAACCTTCCAAATAACAAAACTCCAGGCCCGGACGGTTTTCCTGGGGAATTCTACCAAACATTCAAAGAAGAAATAATACCTATTCTCCTAAAGCTATTTCAAAAAATAGAAACAGAAGGAAGGCTACCAAACTCCTTCTATGAGGCCAATATTACCTTGATCCCCAAACCAGGCAAAGACCCCCTCAAAAAGGAGAATTACAGACCGATTTCCCTAATGAATATGGACGCCAAAATCCTCAACAAGATACTTGCTAATAGAATCCAACAGTTCATTAAAAGGATTATCCACCACGATCAAGTGGGATTCATACCTGGGATGCAAGCGTGGTTCAATATTCGCAAATCAATCAGCGTGATACATCATATCAACAAGAAAAGACTCAAGAACCATATGATCCTCTCAATCGATGCCGAAAAAGCATTTGACAAAATACAGCATCCTTTCCTGATTAAAACCCTTCAGAGTGTAGGAATAGAAGGTACATTTCTCAATCTCATAAAAGCCATCTATGAAAAGCCTACTGCAAATATTATTCTCAATGGGGAAAAGCTGGAAGCCTTTCCCTTAAGATCAGGAACACGACAAGGATGCCCACTCTCGCCACTATTATTCAACATAGTACTAGAAGTCCTTGCAACAGCAATCAGACAACAAAAAGGGATCAAAGGTATTCAAATCGGCAAAGAAGAAGTCAAAATGTCTCTCTTCGCAGACGACATGATACTCTATATGGAAAACCCAAAAGAAGCCACTCCCAAACTATTAGAAGTTATAGAGCAATTCAGTAACGTGGCGGGATACAAAATCAATGCTCAGAAATCAGTTGCATTTCTGTACACGAATAACGAGAACGAAGAAAGAGAAATCAGGGAATCCATCCCATTTACAATAGCACCAAAAACCATACGTTACCTTGGAATTAACTTAACCAGAGACGTAAAGGACCTTTATTCTAGAAACTATAAATCACTCTTAAAAGACATTGAGGAAGACATAAAAAGATGGAAAGATATTCCATGCTCATGGATCGGAAGAATTAACATAGTTAAAATGTCCATGCTACCCAGAGCAATCTACACTTTCAATGCTATCCCGATCAAAATACCGAGAACGTTTTTCAAAGAACTGGAACAAATAGTCCTTAAATTTGTATGGAACCAGAAAAGACCCCGAATCTCCAAGGAACTGTTGAAAAGGAAAAACAAAGCTGGGGGCATCACAATGCCAGATTTCGAGCTGTACTACAAAGCTGTGATCACAAAAACAGCATGGTACTGGCACAAAAACAGACACATAGACCAATGGAACAGAATAGAGAGCCCAGAAATGGACCCTCAGCTCTTTGGGCAACTAATATTTGATAAAGCAGGAAAAAACATCCGGTGGGAAAAAGACAGTCTCTTCAATAAATGGTGCTGGGAAAATTGGACAGCTACATGCAAAAGAATGAAACTTGACCACTATCTCACACCATACACAAAAATAAACTCCAAATGGATGAAAGACCTCGATGTGAGACAGGAATCCATCAAAATTCTAGAGGAGAACATAGGCAGCAACCTCTACGACATCAGCCAAAGCAACCTTTTTCATGACACATCCCCAAAGGCAAGAGAAACAAAAGATAAAATGAATTTATGGGACTTCATCAAGATTAAAAGTTTCTGCACATCCAAGGAAACAGTCAGAAAAACTAAGAGGCAGCCCACGGAATGGGAGAATATATTTGCAAATGACACTACAGATAAAGGACTGGTATCCAAGATCTACAAAGAACTTCTCAAACTCAATACACGAGAAACAAATAAACAAATCAAAAAATGGGCAGAAGATATGAACAGACACTTTTCCAATGAAGACATACAAATGGCTAACAGACACATGAAAAAATGTTCAAAATCATTAGCCATCAAGGAAATTCAAATCAAAACCACACTGAGATACCACCTTACGCCAGTTAGAATGGCAAAAATAGACAAGGCAAGAAACAACAATTGTTGGAGAGGATGTGGAGAAAGGGGATCCCTCCTACATTGTTGGTGGGAATGCAAGTTGGTACAGCCACTCTGGAAAACCGTGTGGAGGTCCCTTAAAAAGTTAAAAATTGAGCTACCCTATGATCCAGCCATTGCACTACTGGGTGTTTACCCCAAAGATACAGACGTAGTGAAGAGAAGGGCCATATGCACCCCAATGTTCATAGCAGCAATGTCCACAATAGCTAAATCGTGGAAGGAGCCGAGATGCCCTGCAACAGATGACTGTATTAAGAAGTTGTGGTCCATACATACAATGGAATATTACTCAGCAATCAGAAAGAACGAGTTCTCAACATTTGCTACAACATGGACGGCACTGGAGGAGATAATGCTTAGTGAAATAAGTCAAGCAGAGAAAGACAACTATCATATGATTTCTCTCATCTATGGAACATAAGAACTAGAATGATCAGTAGGGGAAGAAAGGGATAAAGAAAGGGGGGGTAATCAGAAGGGGGAATGAAACATGAGAGACTATGGACTATGAGAAACAAACTGAGGGCTACAGAGGGGAGGGGGGTGGGGGAATGGGATAGACCGGTGATGGGTAGTAAGGAGGGCACATATTGCATGGTGCACTGGGTGTTATACACAACTAATGAATCATCGAGCCTTACATCAAAAACCGGGGATGTACTGTATGGTGACTAACATAATATAATAAAAAATCATTATTAATAAAAAATAAAATAAAATAAAATAAAATAAAACAAGGCAGCTCAGTAATTTCCAATATTCTCAGCTTCCCCAAGGTCTCTTCAATTGTATATGGCTTCTCTGGGTAATAAAATAAGCAAATGCATAGGAGGCTTCAAGATAAAGCTTTGTTTGCCAAATCCAGCTTCAAATCCTTTCAATTTAAGCTTTCTTTTAATTAAAGAAGAGTGTTTTTCCAATGGCTAGTAAGGATTAACAGAACTTCACACCTATATGTGGGGATAAATATAAGAGAAACCTAAGCTATAACACCCTTTCTTTTCACATTTTCAAACTAAACTACATAAAATTGAATTGCCTATAATCACAATGGCAGGATACATCTTCTTTAATTCTTAACAGAAATTTAATCCAGATATTTACCATTACAAATGAGTGTCAATAATGATTATATATTACCTCTCCACGCACAATTGCCTCCCATGCCACTCCACTCTTATCTGGCATGAAATATACCTTATTTTGACAAACACAAGAAAGTATTTTGTTAAATTGGCTTTTTTCCTATAAAGAAAAATATCACATATCTAGTTTAAAAATCTTTGATTTAGAGATATTAATTTAGGACTGACACAGAGTGACAAAAAATATTTTGCTCAGTTAACCAAATTCTGAATTCAACTACTGATATGACTGACCTTTTAGAGGTATATCAGAGTGGATTTGAAAGACAAATTAAATCTCTTGAAGTTATGTATTTTCTTACCTCTCACTCCATCCATTTTTCATTTATACATTGACTCTGATCGAAGTCAGTGGTCCTAATCTTAACTACATTATTACAAGCACCTCAGAAAGCTCTTAAACACTAATGAGGGGACCCCATTCCAGACTAACTAGATCTAAATCCCTTGGAGTAGACCCGAACATTTTTTTAATGCTCCAATGAAGTTTTTTTTAAGGTTTTATTTGAGAGACAGTGAGAAAGAGAGCACAAGATGGGGGAAGGGCAGAGGAAGTAGGAAAAGCAGACTCCCCACTGGGCAGGGGCTCAGCTGGATTCCAGGACCCCGGAATCACAACCTGAGCAGGAGGCAGCTACCCAACCGACTGAGCCACCCAGGTGCCCCTAATAACCCAGTGATTGTAATACTTAGCCAGGACTGAGAACTACTGAGCCAAATAACTAATCATAGATCTTGTTCTTTAAAAGCTTACACTCTAGGGGTGCCTGGCTAGCTCAGCTGGTAAAGCATGTGACTCCTGATCTCAGAGTCATGAGCTCAAGCGCCACCTTGGGCACAGTATATTCTAGTATACATGAATGTGCATATGTTCTTAGGTGCTATGTATACAAAGATTAATAAAATGTACCTCTCAATGCAAACAGGACACTTTACTGTACCTTTCAGCTACATTATGACACACACATGCTTAAGGTGCAATGATAACAGAGAAGAGATAGAGCAAACCCAAAAATGAAAAGGAGGGATAGAGAGGCACTGAAGTAAAATTTCTGAAGGAAGTATTAAGTGGATAAGAAGCAATTAGCCAGGGGCGCCTGGGTGGCACAGCCGTTAAGCGTCTGCCTTCGGCTCAGGGCGTGATCCCGGCGTTCTGGGATCAAGCCCCATATCAGGCTCCTCCGATGGGAGCCTGCTTCTTCCTCTCCCACTCCCCCTGCTTGTGTTCCCTCTCTCACTGGCTGTCTCTATCTCTGTCAAATAAATAAATAAAATCTTTAAAAAAAAAAAAAAAAGCAATTAGCCAGAGAGGAGAATGGGGAGGACAGGGAGGATGGGAGAAGATTCAGGCGTCAAGCAGAGGGAATAACAAAAGCAATAGAGAGGTGGATACACCATGGTTAACAGAGAATCACTCACAGTTTGGTGTTCCTACCAAAGTAGTAGGCATGAAATCAAGAATAAGTAACAAACTCTGGCATGGAAGAACATGGAAGTCCCTACATGCCACATTAAGGAACTTGAACTTTACCTTGCCGGTAAATAACTGTCAGTGACATGTTTAGCAGACTGCATTCTGGGTAAATCTCTGGTAGCCGTAAGAAGCCATGAGAAAACAGCTAACACACTCTGAACACTATCATGTGCTAGGCAGTGTGCTAAGCACTTCCCCCTGACCATCTCCCACAATCCTCCCACGGTGACTCCAACGTAGATACCATTACCTTTATTACAAGTGAGGAAATAATAACTTGCCCAAGTCACATAGTTATTAAGGGATACAGAAGGGATCAATAATTCTGACCCCTGAAGCCTAAGCCTTTAACCTCTAAAATGGATGGACTGGGAGGAGTGGAGTGAAAAAAGCAGACTACAGGCTAATAAATTATAGTTAAGAGACTATTCTTAAATGAGAGACAATGAGGACAACAGCAGGAAAGATGGAGAAGAGGGAAGAGAGTCCCAAAATATTTAGTACTGAATTTATAAATAAAGTTATCAAATGACATGACTTAGTCTTAAAAAGGAATGAGATTCTGACACGTGCTATGACATGGATGAACCCTGAAAATCTTTTGCCAAGCAAAATAAGCCAGTCACGGAAGGATAAATATTTTATGATTCCAGTTATGAAGTATCAAATTCATAGAGACAGAAAGTACAAGTTAGCAGGGGCTGAATGGAAGGGTAATGGGAAGTTATTATATAATGGGTACAGAGATTTGGTTTGGGACAATGAAAAAGTTTTAGAGATGGATAGTAGTGATGATTGCACAACCATGAATGTACTTAATGCCACTAAACTGTACAGCTAAAAATGCTTAAAATGATAAAGTGTATGTTGTATATATTCTACAGCAATTTTAAAGATAATTTTCTAAAAACCACATAAGGAGAATAAGGGGGGAAAAGAGCCAAAAGTTAATTGTAAGTCCTTAGCATGGGAGACCAGCTGGGCAGTCGTACCACGCAGTGCCTCTGATGACAACCAGTGAATTACTGTGACATTCAGGCAGCACTGTCTAGAGGGCAAACAGACATGAGAACGAAGCTCAAGGGAGTAATATGGTTAGAAACATAGTCATCAACAAATAGGTGGTAAGTTAAAACTGTAATAATCCATGAGACTGCTCAAAGAAAACTTCAAGTAAGAAGAGAAATGGAAGGACAGAATCTTCAGAAACAGGACGGAAACATAAAGAGGACCTCAGAAAGAAGGTAAGAGGTTGCAGCCAGGTAAAGAATTAAAAGACGAGGTAGCAGAAATGACGTTATTCGGAGGTAGAGTAATGATGATGAGGAGGAGAGCACACAAGAGATAAAAAATAGTTAAAGCGAGATTCATTACCATACCATTTCTCTCCTTCTACTCCTACTTCTTGGAGTTCAAATGAAGACCTGAGTTTCTAGTTCTCTGTAGCCTTCTAAGTTTATAAAACAAAATCCCCACACTTAAGAATAACCTAACATAGTAATATGCACTTTAAAATAGGAGCACATCAAAGATTGTCAGGAATATATTTTATGCAACAGTAAGAATGTTAAACCTACACAGAAACTAGATCTCTGGTAGTCTACATAGGATAAATAAACATGTATACTTAATTGTAATTTGCTTTAAGCAATAAGAATTACTGAAAAGCTACTTAAAAAAAACCTATTTATAATTCTTCTGAAAATTTTATCAGCATAAACTTTACCAGATTACTACTATTTGAAAAGTCCCTGCTGTATATTAATAAAAAAACACCTTATGAAGTAAATACTTTTGACTATTTGGATGTTTGTGTTTTAAATATAGCTCTATTTTAAAACTAACCAAAGAGTTATATGAAAAGTTACCCAATTTATCACATGCCCATAAAGCATAACAGCACTAATCTAAAGCTTATTGTGGTCCCAGAAGCTATTACAAACTCTATTCAAATCATCTTTGATAATTCTAAAAATTATGAGGTTGGTTTCATGCCCAGTTTATGGACTTCAACTGAATTTCAGAGAGTAACTTTATACAGCTTGTTTGTAAATGGTGAATCTGGAATTTGAACCTATTGTGGCTTCAACCTAAGTTCTCAACCACTATCCCCTAAACAATTCTTGATTAATCTCCCTTAACTTATCTATTTTTCCATTTCAGAACAAAGTACAAGGTGACATCTCATAAGTAACAGCAGAGTAAGTCCTTGAATCATCACACCAAAACTCTGCAAAGTTCATACAGAGTTCAAGAGAAAAATGCCTCCAAAAGTTTTAAGTGATAGAAACAATCACTTATTCTAAATTCACAGTTATTTTTTACCTCAAAAACAAATTTTCCTAATTATGAGTTTAGCCTACATTTCTTGAATTTTATCTCTTATGTGGAAAATATAATGAAAAAATACTCTAAAAACATTTTATCTTTATACTTGCTACAAGATTTTGAACAGGCTTCATCAAACATCAGAAACTGTATAAATGGAGTTAGCTGTAATACATATTTTGCATTTGTAAAAAGAATGCAAGATTTTTAAAAAATTTTACCATACAAAATTCTCCATGAATCTGCCTCCACTATGAATTCCTTGGAAATTAATAATTTGAACCGATTTTCAATATGCAAAGTTTATTAGAAGCTATTTTTTAGTAGTTTGAATCCCAAAAGACATTAACTCATATTTCAGCAATCAGGGAGAAATAAAGTACTAGCAAGATAAGGGAAAAATTTCTTATGGGATTTTAGGAAAATTTGGTAGAGCAACTTTAAAAAAAAAATACTTTGGACTCCTTTTGTATAAGAATTACCTCAAAATATTCATTTATGTTCATTTTATTACTCGGATTGATTTCTGGGTCTTTTAAATTGTCATGCAAACAAACATTCTCACAATGTAAGGGAGAAGTAAATGGATTACTTTAAAATGAATCCATTTTCTTTGAAGACTATTCTAATTCATTAACTGAAATTAAAAGTTTGAAATGCTGGGCATTTATAAGAACTGATAGCTATATTGAAAACAGTAATAAATACTCTTCTAAAGGAAAAAACAGAACATAACACTTATACTTCTGAGTACCTTACAGCTTAAAAAAACCTCAGGATGTCAAATCACTGGCCACTGTCTGTCCCCTAATACCTTTCGCTTCAACAGAAAACTACCTTCTCTGAGACAGGTAGGCTGCTGGGCTCCTCTGTATTTCTTGGCTGCTTTACAGAATTACGTCCAAACATCCTATTTTTAAGAACATGAAGCTCAATATCAGACATGTGCTGGTGCTGGGTCCCCTGTCGGCCAGAGGAAAGGGGCCCACCATTCAGATTTTGAGTCATGCTGCCAGAAACACCAAGCACTGGCTCCCCGTGCGCATCTGTCTGAGAGACCTGTGGAGGAAACACAACACCTGGAAGACGGATATACTGACAGCTTTCCTGCTGACTCAACAAAGCTTCAGACATGATTTCACGCTCATTCCCAGGAGGTGCAAGTATATCACTGATGGCATTTTCTAAATGTTTCCTATCCACTGTCCCAGAATGAAGAAATGTGGGCTGCTGGAGCACAGTTTCTATTCTCTGTGATTTTTCAGTAGTCGCGAGGAGAGAACATGGATTCAATCGTGGAACACTGGCCTGTATTATTGAAGGCGGCCCCAGCTGCTGAAATACTTGCTGAATTGGATGTAGAATACTTGCTCTTCCAGAAGTCTGTGTCACCATAATTGGTACATTGACTTTATAAAGGTGACCTCAAGACGGAGAAAACAAAACCGTAAGTATGATAGAAACCTAATTTCCTTTAAAAAAAGAAAAGAAAAAGAAAGAAACAAACAAACAAACCCACCCACCCACCCACCCTCAGGCACAATGGGCTGTCCAAAAATACATCAATATGTTAACAGTTATCTCTACAAGTTTTTATTGTATTCTACAGATTCTGTAGAATACATACAGAATCTGTAGAATACATATTTTCTACAATAAATATGTATTACTCTATTTTTAACAAAGCCGTCTCACTTGAACTTTAGCCTTTTCTCACTACTGCTTATATGGCACATTTTGAGATACATACAGGCCACCAATATTTACTCCACGGACCTATCCCATTGTTCGATAAACTACTATGTTACCAACCCAAATTGGGATTTCAACAAACATAATAATGGAGAATGTATTTCACATATATAAGATCTAAGATACCATGTAACTACCGTAAGATGATGCTATCCAAAAAGAGTTTAGTAATTTGAAAAGCCATCAAATTCCCCCTTCTCTTTTAAAATAACACTAAAAAGGAGGAGGAAGAAATTTATTTTTTTTTTTGAGCATTGAGTTAGGTGCTTTAAACTTTGCAAAAAACTAAAGAATAGATATGATTCTCTTTCAAATTAAGACATAGTACTCTGAAAAGCAAACTTTGGTTAATCCCCAAACTTTTTGGATATTCTATTACATGATCTCCAGTAAGAAAGGAGCAAACGGTTGATCAATGTCATCTTTTTTTTTTTTAAGATTTTTTTATTTATTTATTCGACAGAGATAGAGACAGCCAGCGAGAGAGGGAACACAAGCAGGCTCATAGCGGAGGAGCCTGATGTGGGGCTCGATCCCATAACGCCGATCCCATAACGCCGGGATCATGCCCTGAGCCGAAGGCAGACACTTAACCGCTGTGCCACCCAGGCGCCCCTTTAGTTTTTCTTGATTAGAGCAAGCCAGGACACAGATATGTTATTTTTTATTTGCCAAAATTTAGATAATTGATTTGAATTAAAGAAACTGTATAAAGAATCTTCTACAATGTTGGGAAAGAGACATGGGAATAAGTTACAGGACAGACCTAGCACAGTGTCTTTTATGGTAAGTTGCCTCCACAACAGTAATAACTACCACTTATTATTGTTTTTAAAATAAGCTGTATTAAAAGTTCCTGCAACTTCCATAATTTCTGGTATACGGTCTATTAAAAAATCATGAAAATTAACATCCAGCAGTTAGTACCAATGCTAAGAAAAAAAAAAAAATGGATGGGGACTATACTCTTACCAGATGCAGTCTGTAGTGTCACACCTGCTGGTACATGAATAGGATAACCAGGAAAAGTGAAGCTTGCACTAGAGTTTGAGGTGCCCTGGATATGAGAAATTTAATTAGAAAGTGAGAAAAGGGCTTTCCTTTTATCTATTTTTCCTGATCTCATGGGGATAAAAAAAAAACCTGATTTGGGACAACAGAACAATGGTTAGACAACATTTAACATTGGGGCTAAGTTCTTTGACTAAAACAGCTTTTCGGGGCACCTGGGTGGCTCAGTCGGGTAAGTGTCCGCCTTCAACTCAGGTCATGATCCCCGGGTCCTGGGTTCAAGCCCCACATTGGGCTCCCTACTCAGCGGGGAGCCTGCTTCTCCCTCTCCCTCTGCCTGCTGCTCCCCCTGCTTGTGCTCTCTCTGTGTCAAATAAATAAATAAAATGTTTTAAAAAAACAAAAACAAAAAAACCCAGCTTTTCAATTTTTGATTTAGATCATCTCACTAAGGATAAGAAGAATTCTGTTCTACGGCTATCAGCAATGAAGCCAGTAAAGTCTTAGGAAACGATATGTACAGTGACTCCTATCACTTGCCCGCTACACAGCTTTGCCTGAGTCCGTGATTCTCAAGTTGTCAGATACAAGGACCATAGCTGTTTATAGGGGTCCTCTAGTCCGTAGGTTGATCACTAATGGTACTTTAAATTAGATAATAGAAGAGTGTATAATTTTTATTTTAGATTAAACCTCGTTTTTTTAAATGCTAAATCAAAAGACAAAGAAGTTTTTGCCTACCAGACCTACAAAATTTGTAAGATTAATTATTAACACCCAATGTTGGGAAGGATGTGATAAAAACCAATTTTCTCAGACCGCTGCTTATATGAGTATGTACGTACCATCCTTTTGGAGGTCAATTTTACAATATATAACCAAATTGAAAACACGCATAATCTTCGACCCAGAAATTCCACTTCTAGGAATTTATCCTCATTACCTGATTATCACATAAATATACAAAAACATATCTACAAGTATAATCAATTAGGAAAAAAACTAAAAATAATGTATATGTCCATTAATAAAATATCAGTTAATGAAACTGATACATCCACTAAGGTTAGTCAATATTTAACTGGCAGTGAAAAGGATCCATCTATATTACTAAGTAAAAACATTACAGAACCAATACCAAGGATAAGTCTACTTTTACCATGAAAATTAATGTAAATCTCACGAAAGAATGCTAGATGGATATATAACAAACAGCTAAAACAGTTATCTTTGGGATACGATACTGCAGGACTCTTTTACTTTTTACCTTATAAATTTGTTTGTTTTACTATTTAGAAGTGTATTATTTTTTAACCAGGAGAAAAAGTAGTCCCAAGAATTTCAAAGGCAGAGATATTTTTCATTGGTCTCCTATCATAAGCAGCACCATTCTTCCCAAAAATCCTGGTAAGGGGTGTGATTTTGTTTTTAATGAAGAAATGGAAATTAATGGCCCATCAAACCTTCTGGCCCAGAAAGTGGGCTGAAAGAAGATGAAAAACAGTGTATTATATACCAATGAAGAAAGGTAAAAGAGAAAAAGTGCTATTTTTCCCTACCTGAAAACTACTCAATTTTCTATATACAAGTTGTAATTTTATTTTCGGCCCCAAATCTTCGAGGGAAACCTATACTCTAAATCTCTACAACACAAAGATAAAAAGCGACCAAAATACTCCACTTAAATAAAAAGAACTATTATTTGGCTCAACTTGCGTTAAAAAAAAAATCAGAAAATATCAACATCATCTATTTAGGATCTACCTAGTAGATAACATTATAACGTCTATTAAAACTCCATAGAATTTAACTTCAGAAATTTCCTGACCTTGTAGATACTAACAATAGTATTTACAGATACTACTGGCAGGTGCTAACAACTGCTCTGGAAGACAGGAAAAGTTGGTAAAGAAAATGTTAATTCTGAAACTCCTCAGTTTTATCTGTTTTAGAAGTTAATCCTGTCACCAAATCGCTTACTACATCTTTTCTCATTCAAATGGAGGATTATGAATTACATCTATGCCCAGCCTTCTGCTACCATTCATTAAAAGTGAGACATATATTTTAAAATATATCCAAAATAGGCTACATACCAATTCTGCTGTAGTAAAACTAGGAAGAGGTCTACCAGCAGGAATAACTAATGATGCTGTATAGAAAACAAAATAAACATTTTACATTCATTACAATTTACCAGTTTAATAAAGCTGCTAAGTGTAGCTTGTTTTAAAAAAAATGTTTTCCATCACTAACATGTCTGACCATGGTGAATTCTAAACTTCCTAATTACAAGTGAGGTAAACGAATTTAATTACATTTTTTTCCCCAAAAAACTTCAGATAAAGACTTTACAACGAACCTGTTTTAAGTACCAAAAGAAAATATTTCACTGTTATCAAGAATACCGTAGTGTAGACATCCGTAAGAAAATACCTAGGCTATTTTTATTAAGTCAATGTAGCACTAAATCTCCATTACAACTTTTCATAGGGGAGAAAAAGGAGTATTTACTCAAGTAGCACATTTCCAAAAGACTGTACTATTGGGCAAAAATATGTAACCCAACATAAACCATTTTAAATTTTATAGGCTCAAAAGAATTTCCAATCCATTCATTCCATGAAAAGTTATTTATAATACTTTAGCCAACTAAGCCAGCACAAGTACATAGTTTTAGGAATAAATGAATAAGAACATGTCTCCACAAGTCTTTGCATGAAACAAGTATAACTCCTAAGAAAAATACAAGAGAACATATTCCTAGGAGAAGACCACCCCAACCTGCATTAAAGTTGCAATCTCACATATCTTTTATTATCTACCAATTTTCTACGCTATCTCTTTGTTTATAGTACACCTAAAATGTTGACCTAATGGTTGGAAATGGAAGCATTAAAAAAATAAGTGTAAAGAACAAATAGTAACTATAGTAGAAAGACCTCAATAGATCAACTTAACCTTAAACTTTACCTCAAGTTTCATTTTACCTAGCTGAACATGACTGTTATAGTATCATTTTGCGTTTTAATAAAAAGAGAATGTTTTAGCATGTTTATGCAGCACATATATACTAAATGTAATGATTATGGTATTTTTTCACATACCACATTAAAGTAAATTGTCCCAAAGATTTGCTTCTGACACTAGAATGGCTCCATCATAAACAACAAGTCACTCAGAAGAGCAAATATTTTTTTTAAACTAACTATTCTGCCCGCATTAGAACAAGAGAAGTGAAGCTACAGAGATTGGTGATTAATGAAGCAGAAAATTATTTTTATCCTCTGTTCATCTATGGCTTTGCTTATTAACAGGCATTCTTTTAGAAAGGCTAAATTAGAAAGAATTGGTGTGGCAGGAACACAAGGGTATTAGTCTTAATTAGCCGAAGTGAGCGAAGCTTAAGCTGGTACAGCTGAAGCCTAGCCTGAGAGGAAACAAAAATCTGTTAACACGCTGTCTAAAGCAATTAAACGAATTTCTTGAGGAAAAATAGCAACGATCCCCCTCTTTTAAATACCTTGCAATAAATCCTAAAGGATAATTCTCTAATCTTATATAAATCAAACAGAGCTATAAGAGAGTTTAAGAGTTTCTTTATAATCATCAGAATAAAAGCATTGAACAGTTTTATAGTGAAGCTTCATGCAGCTCCTACTTAATTTTGATATTAAATGCACCATTTACATACTTTCACAAATTATATATACCATTATATGTGCCTGAAACACGCTTTTTAAAATATTCAAGATGGTTTCAATAACCAATTAAGTTTTAACTGAATATGTGTCTTTACTTAAACTAAAAGTGTTAGAATTTTGGTCTTCGTGTATATATTCGAGAAATAATAAATTTCACAAACAAAAGGCGTTACCATATAGAAAGAATTCAATCCCACAAATGTAAGGTAAGAAGTATAAATTAAGGAAAAGGTAATGTTACATAATAACATTTACAATGGTATTTTTTTCCTATACACCAAGAAGGCTTTGATACATTAAGGCAGTTAATAACTTCACAATTCTTGGTCCTGCTTTAAACCATTCCAAATCTTAATATCCAAGTCACGTGACTCAAGAGGTGCAAAAACTGGTCAATATTCTTTGTGACTACTCATTAGCATATGCACATCTCTGACAACCAAACTGAATATTCCACCTCAAATCACATCAAGAACCAACAGCATTGCTGAAATTTTCACCAGATCTAAATTCAAAAACAATTGGACATATAGTTTGTACCTGAAGGAGTCTGAATACTCAAAGATGAAAGCCATCACAAACCTCTCAAAACAGTGATTGATGATAGCTTCATCAAAAAGACTGTGACATGAAGACCAAATAGCACAGATTTGAACTGCTCTAGAAATAGTGACTCTATGTCCCATTTCTCTCTCAAAAGTGGATTACAGGCAAAAGACCCATAAGAGCCAATGTGATATTCAAGGAGAAAAAGTTGGAGGACTGACACTACCCCATTTCAAGACTTACTAGAAAGCTGCAGTAACCAAGACAGTGTTACCTGGTGAAAGAACACAAATACATCAATGGAACAGAACAGAGAGCCAAGAAAGTGACCCACATAACATAGTCATGTGATCTTTAACACAGAAGCCAAGCCAATACAATGGCACAAAGACAGTCTCTTCAACAAATGGCTGAACTGGCTAACCAATGCAAAAACATGAAACTAGACACAGACTTAACACCCTTCAAAAGAAAGAAAAAAAAAAAGACTAAAAATAGATCAGACCTAAATGTAAAATGCAAAACTACAAAATTCCTAGAAGATAAAAAAAAATCTAGATGACCATGAGTATGGCAATGACTTTTTAGATTCAACACCAAAGGCACAATCCATGAAAGAAATAATTGATCAGCTGGGTTTTATTAAAATTTAAAACTCCTTTGAAGAAAAGTCAGTATAATATGAAAAGACACAGTGGAAAAAAATGTTGCAAAAGACATATCTGACAATGGGCTGTTATCCAAAATACACAAAGAACTCTTAAAACTCAACCATAACAGCCCAATGGGCCAAAGACCTTAAAAGACACTTCGTCAAAAAAGATATAGATGGCAAATAAGCATATTAAGATGCTCCATACCATAAGTCATGAATAAGGCCCAATGTTGGCAAGGATGTGGAGCAACAGGAACTCTCACTCATTGCTGGTGGGAATGTAAAATGGCACAGTCCCTTTGAAAGACAATTCCTTACAAAACTAAGCATACAACCCAGTAGTCACTCTCCTTCGTATTTACCCAAAGGAGCTGAAAACTTACAACCACACATAAACCTCCACACAGCAGCTCTATTCCTAATTGCCAAACCTTGGCAGCATCCAAGATGTGCTTCTGTAGATGAACAACTGGATAAACTGGCACATCCAGACAATGGAATATTATTCAGTGTTGAAAAGAAATGAGCTATCAAGCCACAAAAAGATATGAGGAAATCCTAACACCATATTACTAAGTAAAATAAGCCAATCTGAAAAGGCTAGATAGTACAAGACTGATTCCGACTACAGGACATTCTGAGAAAGGTAAAACTATGGAGACAATAAAAATATCAATGGTTGCCCTGAGTTGGTGTAATAGGAAAGGATGAATAGGAGGAACACAAAAGATTTCTAGGACAATGAAAATACTCTGTATGATATTGTGATAACGGATATATGTCATTATAAATTTGCATAAACACACAGTACATACAACACCAAGAGCAATAATGTAAACTATAGACTTTGGGTGTTTATATGTCAATATAGGTTCATCAACTATAATAAATGTACCCCTCTGGTAGGGGATGTTAATAACTCAGGAGACTATGCATGAATGGGGGCAAGAGATAGATGAGAAATCTCTTTATTGTCTCTTAAATTCGTTGTGAATGTAAAGTTCTACAAACAGTACATCTTTTTTAAAAAGTGGATTATAAACTATGTATAATCACCCTAAGAATAGAATAGCCGTTCTCAAATTGTACTTTGCAAACCCCCAGGGGTCCATGAGACCCTTTCAGGGTGTTCACAAAGTCAAACTATTTTTATACCAAGACAATAAAAATCTTTTTTCATTTCTCACTAAATTTTTTGTTCTTTTTTGACATTTGCCCTTATAGTGCAGAGCACTGATGAGTAAAAGTGAAGGCACCTTGGGATGCCTGGGTGGTTCAGTCGGTTAAGTCTCCAGCTTATTTTTTTAAAGATTTTATTTTTACAGAGAGACTGTGTGTGCATGAGCGGCAGGAGGGGAAGAGGGAGAGGACAATCTCAAGCAGACTCACCACTGGGTGCAGAGCCCGATGCGGGGCTCCATCCCAGGACCCCAAGATCATGACCTGAGCCAAAACTAACAGTCGGAGGCTCAACCGACTGAGCCACCCAGGTGACCTAAGCATCTGACTCTTGATCTCAGCTCAGGTCCTGATCTTAGGGTCATCAGTTCAAACCCTGCATGGGGCTCCATGCTGGGTGTAGAGCCTATTTAAAAAAAAATAAAATAAAATAAATAAAAAATGAAGGCACCTTAGCATGAATTAAGGCAGTATTACCAAACCCAACTAGTGGCCACTTTACTTGTTCTCCATCACCACTCACTCACAGTAAAAAAGATAAAAAACAACAGCAACAATAAAATGGTTTTGCTAAAGAAGTTCCTGAATGTAACCATAAAGAATTATTTTTATGAAATTTCAACCCTCAAGGATACTTCCTTTTAATATTCTGTGGGATGAAATGGGAAGAACACAAAGCATTTCTGCAGCATACAGATAACACAAGGAAGTACGTGGAAAAGGGCAGATGCTGTTATTTAAGCTGAGAGCTGATCTAGCCTCTTATTTTTAAGAAACACGTTTTTAACTTGAAAGAATAAGTGACACAAACTATGGTTATTCAGACATGGATATTTGGCAGTCATTTTTTTTTTTAATGAACCAAGTGTGCCCATCACTTTGAGGAAAACAAACTGACAGTATTTGTTTGGTAATGGTAAAATTCAAGCTTTCAACCAAAAATCTTAATTTTGTGAATATTATATCCACCACAGTGAGCTTGACAGCTTTCCAATACTTTTCTGATGAAATGTGCAGCAATATTAATAGTGTTTTTTTTATCTTGTATAACAATGTGTCAAATGCATAACTCAGTGAAACAATATTTTCCAAATAACTAACGTACGTTACAAAATCACACACAGGTTAAGGAGTCATTCAGAGTGCAGGACACGCCAGTGAACTTTAATATTACAAAAAGGCCACTGTAGGGGTGCCTGGGTGGCAGAGCGGTTAAGCGTCTGCCTTGGGCTCAGGGCATGATCCCGGCGTTATGAGATCGAGCCCCACATCAGGCTCCTCTGCTATGAGCCTGCTTCTTCCTCTCCCACTCCCCCTGCTTGTGTTCCCTCTCTCAGTGGCTGTCTCTATCTCTGTCAAATAAATAAATAAAATCTTTAAAAAAAAAAAAAAGTCCACTGTAAAGTTTCAGATTCCACCTTGTAGCTAAGCTCTCAGAAACTACCACTTGTTGAGTTTTAGTGTAGTATCAAGTTACCTGAAATTGCTATTAAAATACTCTTCCTTTTCCAATTATACATCTGTGGAAGGCTAGATTTTCTCATATGCTTAGCCAAAACCACATATCACAACAGATTGAATTTAGAAATAGATATGAGAACCCAGCTGTCTTGTATTAAGGAGACATTAAAGAGATTTGCAGAAAAGTAAAACAATGCCACTCCTCTCATTAAATATTTTTTGTTCTGAAAAAGTTACTTTTAACAAATACATGTTATTATGTTAACATATAATAAATTTTTTAAGTTTACAAAACATTTTTTAAATTTCTCAGCTTTAATCTCTAACATGGTAAATAAATACTTAACAACCCACATAAAAGAAAGCTCTTCGAGATCCTCAAGTTTTAAGAGTGTAAAGGGGTCCTGAGACCAAAAAAAAAAAAAAAAAAAGTTGACAACTGAAGATACAGGAAATTATTAAGCAAATGATAACAGAGTCAAAGAAAATATGATAGAGCCAAAAGCTTTAAAGATGGAAGGAACAAAGGCAAATGACTTACTCCATTGTAGATTTAATTTGAACTTGTTATCAAGAGATAAAAAGGTTGTAGAAGTAAGTTAGTTTAGGTTATTCTAATCAGGCTTTTAAAAGCCTACAATGAGACGATATAATTAAGAAGTACTTCAATTTTAGGAGGCTATTTACTTCAAGAATCTTATTGTAGGGAACCTAGAAATGAAGAGGGATTAAAACAAGGCCTGTAATGCATTTTTAAAGGATACATGCACTTCCTCCTAAACCTTTTCATTATAAATGATGTAGAAAAGAATAAAAACTGTCTTGTTTAAATGTAATTATTTCTATTATTCGAACTTCCAAGAAAGAGAATAAGAATACAGTGTGGAATGAAAGCCAGCTAGACATATTAGTTGCAAGACTATTTTGTGATTTAAATCACTGGTAATATTACCATCTTGCGGCAAAATCAAGTATTGCAATTTTGAATGACAAAGGACCTGAGCAGTGTTAACTGCTTTTGTTAAAAAACAGTCTAGTGTTTCATTCCTCCACACTGGCCACCCTCCAAGTCACTCCTGGGTTTAAAAACAAACAAACAAACAACAAAAAAAAACTTTAAAGTTCTTCAATAAAGAAAAAAAAATGTTATTTAAATAGAGAAATAAAAGGGATGACCTAATAAAATAGTTAAGTTAAAAACAAAAGCATAGCCCCAACCCTAGAAACTGATGTAAAATGTTTCGGTGTGTCAACTTAATAATTAAAACTGCTGTGGCTAATTCTTATAGAGCAAAGTTATATTTTATAAGCATAACATTAGATAAAAGTTATATCCGATAATTCAATATTCATTGTTATTTCATTTTTTAAGTTATAACTGCTGCCACACTTAAACTCACTTGTTTTGTAATAAACAAGATACTAGCCTTCTTACTATTTTCTCTTCATCTTGGCCCATGTGATTTTCCTTTGAATTTTCCCAAGTGTGCAATGAACAACCTAGTTATTACTGACAATCTAATCCAAAATCTACCCTCACTTCTGGCAGACGTTAATCTAATTCAGCTAAACCAGATAAAACCTACGTGTGTGCATGCTGCATGCAGACAGACACACAGACACACACACACACACACACACACACATTAGGGTAGCATAAAAATTATAACAATCAGAAAAGAAGGAATAAAGACTAGAAGATAGCACAGTATCGTTTATCTTTTCTTAGCTACTTTTTTCTAGGTTAAATTGATACACATAATATGGAAAATTATTTCCCCCAAAAGCAAGGTTTCAAGTCCAAGAAATGAAGTACACAGGATTAATTTCTAGCCATCATTATATAATATCCAAAACAGGGAAGTAGCCTGAATGATTTCTATATTCTTGTTAACTTTCCAGTTAGATTCCAATACAATAGCAGATTTATAATATACACAACAAGCAAGAGAAAGAGAAAGAATGCACAAGCATGCAACTACCCATCTTTCCCTCTGCTTTTTCAGCAATGGTGGCTGGGTTACTCCTTGACTCGACCCAATCAAATTCTCTGAAGTAACTAGTGGGTACTCCCAATAGCCCACAAATGATGTAACTTGTTCATCTGAAGTAACGCTTAGTCACTTTTGTGGACTTTAATATTTTGATAAGCTACCTTGAATAACCTGATTTTGTTGCCAATGATTACAGGATAATGGTTTATTCTGTGTTCATTTAATAGTAATGGTTTTGAGGTCCAAGCCCTCTCACCTTAAGAACATTACTCTAATATAAAACCACCACCAAATGAGAATTTGTTCTGAAGACCAAAATAGTACTAATTTACTAGCTGCATCCAACCTGTTGATGACTGCAATGTTTGGTGCAAGCTGTTCGGCAACTGAAGGGTGAACACAGGTGAATGGACACTATTTCTGAAGAAGTCTTCCGTTGCTTTAGACTGCAAAACCTTTGTTTCCCAAAGCTGCGGAGAAAAAAATGTTTAAAAAAAAAATTAGGATATTTTTGTCTTTAACTTTTTTAAAAAAATGTCAGCTGATGGCACAATGAATGGGTAAGCACTGAAGTATAATTAAGGGGTTAAAAGTGTAATTTATCAGTTTTTTAAGAAGAAAAAACAAAAAGGGCAACTTGTATTGTCTACAAACCTGCTTCAAGTCTTTTAAAACTTGTTCCTCTATACCTTCTTCAGCAAATAGATCCCTCACTCCTTCAATTACATCTTCAATTACAGATCTGTAGAGTTTAGGCTACAAAAAAGGAATTGTTAACATTTTAAACTCTCAAGTTTGAATGTATTCAGTGTACATGCAGGGTATACTTTCTTATGGTTTAAAGAAAAACCACCATAAGGATTTTTACTAAGTACAATCTACTCCCAGTATAATCTTAGCTCTCCATAAATTGTGTTAGCTTCTGACCCATAGTCTCAGGCTATCTACAAGGCTGACTTACAGAACTGCAATCAAATATGAGAAAATATTCATCAAGATGGTAGGTTACAGTTACATTTAGTTTTTCTATCAGAATTTAACCTTCCCCCTCCTATTTTTTTATTAAAATCAATTAACATATAATGTATTAGTTTCGGAGGTAGAGATCAGTGATTCATCAATCTTATATAATACCCAGTGCTCATTACATCACGTGCTCTCCTTAATGTCCATCATCCAGTTACCCCATTCCCCATCCCTCCCCTTCAGCAACCCTCATTTTGTTTCCTGTGACTTAGAGTTTCTTATGGTTTGTCTCCCTCTCTGGTTTCGTCTTATTTTTCCTCTCTTCCCCTATGATCCTCTGTTTCGTTTCTTAAATTCCACATGAGTGAGATCATATGATAATTCTTTCTCTGATTGACTTATTTTGCTTAGCATAAATTCATTTAAGGCAGGTAGAAACGAATCTGTCTTCAACTTACTTTTTTCTCAAAGAGGCCAAAGGAATTTTTAGAGTTCACTATATTTCTTCCACATATGTGAATAAATTGCAAGCCATAAGATTGAGACAAGCACTTACAATAACCAAAGACTATCCCACTTCCAAAATACATGTAGTCCAAAAAAATATTCTGAACCACTGTCAAGCGAAAGTACAACTGCCCCAAAATGGATTCCTAACAGACACTAGCCAGGACATGAATGAACCATACCCTTCCATGAGATGTGGCAATAAAAATTGTGTAATTCCAGGACTGCTTTTTCATACTACCCAGTAAATACTCTTAATACTCCTGCTCACATCAAGAGTAGTTAGGTTTAAAACTAATCCCTCTAAAGATCCCGGGTAAGCTTATGAATAGGCCAATCAGTAACGTTATTCACAGGCATATCCATTAAGATTAAGTGCCCTAGATGAGATGCTTCTTCTCAGTTTACCCTGATAAAGGCATACTAAAGTGATACTTCAGCGTTCATCCCAGCTAGTTTGATGGCATTTACACCAAGAGGAAAAAACTCCTAGGGCTAAAAACTTCCTTAAGATCCACCCTGAGTAGAAGAGTAGCTGTCAAAAATAAACCATTAGAACACAATTTTTCAAAAGCAAAATAGGTATTGAACATACTTTCTCTTCTGGAACTAAGGTTAGACTTTATATTCTTTCCCTGTTACCTTTATCAGAACTATGTACAGTCTAGGAAATCTACCTTAACCTCTTCTCTATTTAAAACACACATACCCGCCTTAGAGTTCAACATCAGATAAAATGGTACACATCGTAAGCTTATAATCGAGCCTGAGTATTTCCATACTTTAAAATACATTAACATCAAAAAATGAGTACACATTGAAATTATGTGTCTATAAAAATAGACCGTTTATGTTGCATATGTGTACATGGAACCCATAAAATAACAGACCTCAACAAGCACATTGCCTTTCACCAAATAAGAAGTTTGTTCAGCTGAGCTGAAAATAAAGGTGAATCCTTGTTTTTCTCTTTAATTCAGCTTTTTAAAAATTGAAAGAGCGTTTCACAAGTGCCATTTAGCCTGTCAATTCTCATTGTGAGGTTTGGGTACCCCTTAAGGGTAGGAGATAAAGGTTTGTGTTTAATTCCAAATGTATGCTTAAGCATTCAGGATGGGGAAATGGGGGAAGGAGAGAACTCAAAAAATATGCGTGGGGTAACACGAAGTATCACATCACTTGTTACTTCAGGTAAATAACATCGCTCAGAATCAACAATGGCCACACTGAAAGTAAGAATTACATTAAGAGTACCACTGAACTCGGGAATTTTCTAAACACACAGGAAACTGGGAGGGTTAGCGTGAGCTCCAGCTCTAACCACCTCTTACAGACACCCTCAGTGCGGGTGAGGGTGGAGAGGAGGCGGCGGCTGTGGTTCCTCCAGCGGGCCGGTCCCAACTTCCGGCTGAGCTACTACTGGTCCTCATGGGCTTCCTCCAACGCGGAGGAGAACAGCCGGGGCCACTAAGGGTGAGGGTTTCTGAAAGGCTGTGAAGGGCCGGGAGGGGAGAACGTGTGTGCAGGGCTGGGCTGCCGTGATACCTGGACCGGCCCTCCCTCCGCCCAGAGCACAGGCCTAGAGGACGGCCTGGTCCTCCTTACCACGGGGTTGACGCAAGCCATGACAGCGGCTCCGGCGCCTCTCCTCTCGCGCCTGCGCGGCACGCGGTGCCCCACCAAGGCCCACTCACCGCTCGCTTTGAACGCGGCGTGCACGTTGCCTGCGCAACTACGCAAGGACGCTGGGGGCGGGGCGGGGGAGGAGAAAAAGGCTAGTGGGCTGAGCAGGAGGGTTCCCTGGAGAGAAGGAAGAGATTGGCCTGCATGAGCAAAGCAGCCCACTAAAATGGGCTGATTAAGTGCGGTCTAAACAGCTTTGGACTGTGCAACCGACCTCTGAAGAACCTTTATTTCCTCAGTCTGTAAAATAAAGACTGAGAAAATAGGGGAGACCCATTGCAGTGGTAGATTCCAGTTCACCTTCAGCTTGGAAGGGGGTTGGTCCAGGAAAGTGGGGAGACTAGCGGCTTCTGTCCTCTCCTTCTACCAATTTCCACCCCTCCCCCTACGCCCCACGCACAGCTGAACTCCAGTAAAAATACAACAAAAGCCAAACTCTTCTAAGATCGATTCTCAAAGTGTAGGACGGCAACATCCGCATCATCTGGGAACCTGTTAAAAATGCAAATTATTGGGCCCCACCCCAGACCTACCGAATCAGAAACTCTAGGGATGGAGCCCAGCATTCTATAATTTCAACATGCTCTCCAGGTGATTCTGATGGTCGCTGAAATGAGATCTGCTCTCCCAAGACAAAGACTCTCAGCTTTGGCTGCCCAGTGAAATCACCTGGAGAGTTTAATAAACATTTGGCACCTGAGTCTCACTGCAGAGGCTCTGATTCTATTATGCAGCTTAGGTGGAGAACGACTGCTAAAATTATCAACACCCGGCACTGCCCGGCTCCTCCTCCTCAGGTAGAAATCACCGTCTTTTGACCTGCAGTAATTCCCTTCCTCCCCTGAAAGGTAGAGCGTCTAGGAGCATAACTTGACGAGGGCTGAGAGTAAATCTAAGTATAGATAACGTGGAGTCTTAAGAAAAAGTCCTCTAGGGGCGCCTGGGTGGCGAAGTCGTTAAGCGTCTGGCTTCCGCCAAGGGCGTGATCCCAGAGACCTGGGATCAAGCCCCACACCAGGCTCCTCTGCTGGGAGCCTGCTTCTCCCTCTCCCACTCCCGCTGCTTGTGTTCCCTCTCTCGCTGGCTGTCTCTCTGTCAAATAAATAAACAAAATCTTTAAAAAAAAAAAAAAAAGGAAAGAAAAGAAAAAGTCATCTACTGCCACTATTTTGCCTTGTAAGTAGCCTTTCTAGTCTGCAGATAGGTCCTGACTTAACCAGATGGGTAGGTTATTTAATGATTTAAAAATCATATTAGGTTTAAAATTGGCTGCTTATTTATTTGTATGTATAAATTCAGTAGAGCTATTTATGCCCTACCGCTCTGTATCTGCTTTGCCTGGGTCAGCTTCCTTATGATTTGTGAGTTTCAAGCAGCTGATTTATATGAAGTCCTTTAGAAGACTTTCTGAAATTAAAAACTATCTGAAATTTCTTCTACAAAAAGCCAAGAATTTTATATAGTAATTTTTAATGATTGTATCTCTACCTGGCAATTTATTACCAGAAGTATTCAAAGTGACTTATCTGTCACCCAAAATAGAAAAGCTAAAAGCAGTCATTGATTCCTACTGATATTATAAAATCCAATTAAATTATTCAAGCTGAGAAATAAGAAACCTGAAAGGGCCCTTGTTTTCCAACTTTTCATAGTCAAGTTTTAAAACCTTATTCTTACATGCATATGATTGGTAATCACCTAACAGCATATTGTTTTATATTACTTCCTTATATATCTTACCCTTCTTGAAGCTATATTATAGTTCATACATATTTCTGAAATTAAATTTGGCCCTTAATCCCCATAAAAAGTGTGGCTAAGAGTTGAACTGTTAATGCTTAGTATACTTAGTAGACTCACGTCGCAGAGAGGTTATGTACCTTCGGTGGAGAAATGTCAGCAGCTTTCCATTTGCCCCTTGCAGTCTGTCTGGATGGTTATGAGTAGACTCAAATGTAATTTTTCTCCAATAATAAACAATAGCTTTTAGAGGAGGTATACTTTAAACTCTAGGTGAATTCTAGGTGAATCTAAGTTGTAAATATGCTCTGGACCTGTGGTAGCCACCATCCAAGATGGCCTACAATGATCTTCACCTCCTTCATTCACAACCTTGTGTTGTCCCTTCCCACAGTATACCATGGTTTGTCTGGATGGTCAATAGAATAAAGCAGAAGTGATGTTGTATCACTTCTGAAATGAGGTTAAAACTGACTGGCTTCCTTCCTTGAGATTCCTTCAGATCACTCACTTTGGGAGGCAATAGCGGTCATGTTGTGAGGACACTCAAGCACTGAGGTAGTCTGTGGAGAGGACTGTATGACAACGAACGGAGACTCCAGCCCATAGCCAGCAAAGATCAGAAGCCCGTAGACGATCACGAGTAAGCTTGGAAATCGATCCTTCCCCATTTGGGTCGTCAGATTATTTATTGCAGCCCCAACTGACAACTTGGCCGCATTCCTTTGAACTAGAACCACTCTCTAGGCATTTCATGATTCTCAATCCTGAGAGACTGTGTGAGATAGTAAATACATGCCATTTTAAGCAGTAAAATTTGGGGATAATTTGTTACACAGCATGAGATAACTAATACAGGACCCATTGTCTGGATTGTGACTAGCGAAAGTTTAGTTTTCTCTCATTGTAATCTCAGCATTTAAAGTTTTTTGAATACCCTCATCAATCATAAGAGCATTTGAAAAGTATGTAAAGGAATCTTTATAGACTGATATTTGGTGGCACTGATCGCAGGTTATCATCAAATAAGCAAACTCTTATAGTTTTGTGATGTTGTATTTCTTTTGTCAATTTTTCAAACCCATCAGGGAAGTGTGTTGCATACACAAAACACTTTTGATGCTAAAAGTGAAATTTCAAGATCCCAAAGCTTCCGTGAGGCAGTCTTCAGTGACTGTTTTTGTGTTAGTAAATAGAAAATAAAAAAGGAATGCTGAGCTTTGGTCCCTCTTTGAACACTCAGTTCTTTGAAATTACACCTGCAGCAGACCACAAAACTCTCCTCCAGCTGCCCGTCACAATTCAGAGCATCAGATTTTCATTTTCCCCTGCTTTGTTTATGGACTATACGATATCATATTTCATTTATAACACACACAAGTTTTGTAACATTTAAACAAATCTAATAATCGGACTAATTTCTTTGTATTCTGTATATTCTCATTATTTTTGCCTGGAAATCTCAGTGATACTACCACAATAGTAAAGAAACAATTTCACTTTGCTTATTGTGAGAAAAGGCCGGATCTGTGAAGTCCTTTCTCTGAGTGAGAACTTTTTTTAAAAAAAAAGGTATTTCGGAGACAGACCACTATCTTTTACATATTAAATTTTACAGTCAAATACAGGGTACTTCAGTAACTGTATAGACTCTAAATAATATATTTAATCAGTAACGAAAAATACAAGTTAGTCTAGGGGCATAGGGCTTAAGGCAGCAAATACTCGTAATTAATTTCTGAACATTTTGCAACCAGTGCACTAAAGCCAGCAGTATTGTTTTTCTCTGCCTGTTTCATCCTTCACATCTTCCAGGAAATGAAAATGCAGATAATCTTGCCTCACCTTGTAACTTTGAAATGGTACAATGTTGGTAGTTCTGATTTATTTACATTCTGTACTTTTGTAACATTTTCCATTTTGTAATCCAAAATCAACTTACAGTATTTGAACATCAGATATTGCTTCACCGTGATGAATTCCCCCTCCCCACCTCAACAGGGTTTCAGTTAAAATAACTGTGCCACAACGCTATGGCCAACTGGTGCTCTTATCACAGAGTGGAACATTCTTAATGATCACATTACTGCCTCTTTCAAAATGTTTTAATATTAAAGAGATGTATACATTGTGTACATATGAAAATTAGTGATTATAATTAACTCACCGAAAGTGTGGAGGATGACTTCAAACACAATTTTCCCCATGGCTACTTTTTCAACGTTCTCATCAGGGTCTGATAAGGATTCAGTATTTCCTAGCTAACAAATGATTCCATTTTCATTCTTTAAATCACAATGTGTATAATCATACATGAACATGAAATATTAGCAAGGATAATGTCCATTGTCTCCAGTTAATTTTCCAACCTAAATTTCTACTTAGAGAAGATAGAAGTAAAGACGAATAAAACTGAACTTAAGGCTATGATTTGGAGAGAAAAAAAACTAGCTTTGTTCCCACAATAACTGTACTTTTCTTCATAATTTGTCTCATTTTATAAGACGTAAATGGCAGCATCTTGAATATTCTGTATTGTTTCCTTAGGTGCTTCAAATATCAGGAGGGGCAGGGAAAACATGGAGTAGACACAATTCCTCCTATTCCTCCTGCTAAATATAGCTTTAAAGACCTCTGGATAGGGGCGCCTGGGTGGCGCAGTTGTTAAGCGTCTGCCTTCGGCTCAGGGTGGCGCAGTTGTTAAGCGTCTGCCTTCGGCTCAGGGCGTGATCCCAGTGCTCTGGGATCGAGTCCCACATTAGGCTGCTCTGCTAGGAGCCTGCTTCTTCCTCTCCCACTCCCCCTGCTTGTGTTCCCTCTCTCGCTGGCTGTCTCTCTCTCTGCCAAATAAATAAATAAAATCTTTAATTAAAAAAAAAAAAAACTCTGGATAGTATATATAAAACAAACATAAGAAGACCCTGAATGGCAAAGAGAAGAGCCCAGACCAGTTAGGGACTTTACAACCCAGAGAATGGCACAGCAGTGAATTCCCTGGTTTCTTTTTGCCTCATGTATCCCAAACTGGGTGCTGGTGAAGTGGACAACTCAGAAACACCAATTGTCACAGACAAAAAAAAAGCACGAAAGCCTTCTCTATCTAGCCGAAGTATCAGGAAAGGGGCAGCAAGACAGGAAATTCTTAAACACCACTCCTCCACTGCAGTCAAACACATAGAAAAGATTGGCTCCACCCCACACCTGTCAGCAAAGGCAAAGTAGGGAGTTTAGACTTCTACTCTTGCCCACATGTAATGAGGTGCAGCCATTCCCACAATGTCACTGGAGACCACATGAGATGCTTGGACTTGCACTCCACCCAGCTATAATGAGACACCCTACCACCCACTGGGGTTGTGTCAGAGAAGGCCCTGCTGGCAATAGTGGGACCTGCCCCTTGCAGCGCCAATGGAGGCCATGTGAGAAGGAGCAACAAAGCACCGCTCCCTATCTCAGCCAGGGTGATGTCAGTGGAAGCCTGGTGGGGAGCCTGAACTACTACTCAACCCAACAGTAATGAGAGCTCCTCCCTCCCTTGTGGTGTCAACAGAGGCTGAGTGGAGAACAGGCCCTTCCCCTCCACCTTTCAATAGCAGGATGGCACTCTCACCTTCCCCCACTGACCTGGTGTCACAGGAGACCTGCCAAAACAGATTTCAAGAAGATCCAGTCTCATAATAACCAAAATGTTCAGCAAGCAACTGAAAATCATCCGTCAAACCAAGAACCAGGAAAATCTCAACTTGACTGAGAAAAGACAATTAGTAGACACCAACACAGAGATGACTAAGGTGTTGGAATTTTCTGACAAGGATTTTAAAGCAGTCTTCCTAAAACTGCTTTGATGAGCAATTAAGTGAGCAATTTAATGACCACTTATGACATGAAATGAAATGAAATGAAATGAAATGAAATGAAATGAATTTCACAAAATGAAAACATTGAAGGTCTCCACAAAGAAATAGAAGACCTAAAGGAGAACCAAATGGAAATTTTATGACCAAAAAATAGAATAACCAAAATAAAAAACTCTATGGATAGGCTTGTTATGAGTTGAATTATAGCTCCCCAAAAAATACGTGGAAGTCCAAACCCACTGTACCTCAGAATGTGACCTTATTTGGAAATAAAGTCGTTGCAGGTGGAATTAGTTAAGATCCTTTTAAGAGATCTCCTTTCAAGAGCAGGACAAAGACACACAGAAAGAAAACAGCCACGTGACAACAGAGGCAGATATTGGAGGGATGCATTTACAAACCAGGAACACCAACGACTGTCAGCAAACACCAGAAGCTAGAAAACGCTAGGAAGAAATTCTCCCCTACAGGTTTCAGAGGTAGTATGGCTGTGTCAACACCCTGATTTCAAACTTCTAGCCAAGCTTCAAATGGAGACAATTAATTCCTGTTATTTCAACTTTCAGTTCATTGTAGTCTGTTGAGTTCATCTGCAGCCCTAGGAAACTGATACAAGGCTCAGGAGCAGAAGGGAGGGGACAAAGGAAAGAATCAGTGAACTTGAAAATAGAACAACAGCCCAATTTGAACAACAAAGAGAAAAATAGACAATTCAAATATGTGTCTTTCTCGTCAAGAATCATAAAGGCCAGAAGGAAGTGGGCTGAAAGAACTGTCAACTCACAATCCCAAACGCAGTGATAATATCATTCAGGGAAAAAAGGAAAATCAAAATATTCTCAAATGAAAAAAAACTAAGATTATTTACCACCAGCAAAACTACCCTAAAAGAATGGCTAAAGGGAGTTCTTGAAATAGAAAGGAAATGCTAAGAGGCAGAATATAAGAGAAAGAGAGAAAGAAAGAAAGAAAGAAAGAAAGAAAGAAAGAAAGAAAGAAAGAAAAGAAAGAAAGAGAAAGAAGAGAGAAAGAAAAGTAAAAAATGGCTAAATGTAATAGACTTTTCCTTCTCTTGACCTTTTGAGTGTGTTTGACAGTTGAGGCAAAAATTGTAACATTGCCTCGTATAGTTCTCAAATTCTATTACCAGTGGAGGTGGACAGAGGAAGATAAGGTTTCTTCAGTTCACTGGACCTGGAAAAATGTTGATGGATAAATTATATATGTAGAGTGTAATACCCACAGCAACCACTAACAAAAGCTACACAAAGAAATACATTCAAAAATACTATAGATAAATCAAAATGGAATTCTAAAAAATTGCACAAGTAACCAACAGGAAGGCAGGAAAAGAAAAGAGAAATAAAGAGCAGAGGGAAGAAACAGAAAAAGACAAGCACAGACCAGTGTTGGCAAGAACACGAAGTGTAAATGGTGTAGCTACTTTGGAAAATAGTTTTGGCAGTTTCTTGAAAAGTTATATATAAATTTACCACATGACCCAGCCATTCCACTCATACCCTAGAGAAATGAAAACATGTCCACACAAACACTGATACATGAATGTTCATAGCAGCACTATTGATAACAGCAAAAAAGTGGGGAAAGCCCAAATGCCTATCAAATGAGAAATAGGTAAATAAAATATGGTATAGCCACACAACAGAATACTATTTGACAATAAAAAGGAATGAAGCACTGATACATGCATGAACCCGGATGAACACAGATACACAATATCGATGAGCCTCAAAAACATGATACTAAGTTAAAGAAGCCAGAGACAAAACACTTACATTGTTTAAATCTATTTATGTGAAATGTCCAGAGACAGAAATTAGATTAGTGGTTGCCTGGGGCTGGGATGAAAATAGGAAGTGACTGAAGGGGTGCCTGGGTGGTTCAGTCAGTTAAGCCTCTGACTTCCGCTCAGGTCATGATCTCGTGGTCCTGGGATGGAGCCTCTCCTCAGGCTCCCAGCTCAGCAGGGAGTGTGCTTCTCCCCCTCCCCACCCTCCTCCATTCGTGCTCTCTCTCTTTCAAATAAATAAATAAAATCTTTAGAAGAAGAAGAAGAAGAAGGAGAAGGAGAAGAAGAAGAAGAAGAAGAAGAAGAAGAAGAAGAGACTGAAAACAGGCTCAAGGAAGTTTTGGGGGGAGATGGAAGCGGTCTAAAATTGACTGTGGGTGATGGTTATACGATGCTGTGAATGCACTAAAAATCTTGACTGTACACTTAAAACAGGTGAATTTTATGAGATCTAGTCATCAAGAAAGCTGTTAGAAGGAATCAAGGAATCAAGGGAGGCTCTCTTCTCTAGGGTGGACCTAATTTTTTAAAATTATGGTAAAATACACATACCAAAAATTTGCCATCTTAACCATTTTTTCAAAGAATTTATTTATTTATTTATTTTAGAGAAGGAGAGAGTGCGAGGCTGAATGAGATGCGGGGAGAGGCAGAGGGAAGAGAATCTCAAGCAGACATCATCCCACTGAGCGCAGAGCCGGGCATGGGGCTGGATCACATGACCCTGGGATCATGCCCTGAGCCAAAACCAAAAGCCAGACACTTAACCAACTGAGCCACCCAGGTGCCTCTCATCTTAACCATTTTTAAGTGCACAGTTCAGTGGCATTAAGTCCATCCACGTTGTTGTGCAACCATCCATCTCTGTAAGTCTTTTCATACTGCAGAACTGAAACTCTGTACTCACTAAACAGTAACTCTTCATTTTAAATTAGAATTGCATTTTATCCTTATGGGGCAGGTCCAGGAAATTAAGTGCCTCGTGTTGTTTCAAATACAGGGGGGAAAACCTTCTGAAGCTACCAAATGGTTCCAAAATATGTTTAACAAAAGACAGATACACTCATTTCACACGAAAGTACCACTTTACTGGATGTTGGGTATTAGATGAGAAAACGTGACCCCTGGCACAGAGTAGACGCTAAAAGCCTAAAGGTGCTTCCTCTTCATTTTCAGCAGCTTTCAAAAATAAGATTAAATCAAATTTTAAAACAAACACTTTATTTTTTTCAGCCCCTTGAAGATATATGTGTGTTTATTATAAAAAAGTATATTTGTAAGTGTGATAGACTTTAAATTTCTTGAGGACTGAGGCTGTATATTATTATCCCTATATGCCCCCTGAGTTCCTAGCATAGTACTTTCACTGCAGAAAACATTCATTAAACGTTATCAATTTGATTTTATCATTAAACTGCTATAAAACAGAAGTTCTCTTCTATTGGGGGGGTGGGGTAGGGAATAGGGACCAAAAATGAAACTATCCATAGGAGAAGTAGTGACGATCTCAATTCATTCACTCAATATTTTTTATTTTACATATAGGTCATAAACTCTGGCTAAGGGATCAGTACCATAGCATTGACACTGATACAACCATCACCTACCACCACCCCTGTCTTCAGGCTTCCTCCCAGAAAATGGGAAATTACTGTAGGCGGAGTCGTCCCAAACAAAATCCTAGATGGGGAGAGAGGAAAGAAAAATATGCAAGCAATTACAAAGTAACGAAATTAGTACTAAAAATTACTCATGAGGAGCACCTAATTTGAAAGGGGAGAATCAGGAAGGCTTCCTGGAGTAGGACCCCTCAACTTAGACTGTGGAATGAGCCAGGGATAAAGGAAGAGTGTCCCAGGGAGAGGGCGCTGTACAAGCCGACGCTGGGGCCATGAGGGAGGATGTGGTGGGTTTGAGGAAATGAGAGCAGGTCGGTTTGGCCACAGGACGGAGAATAAGACAAGTTTAGGCAAAGCTAAGGCTGGCTGGTCAGTGTCAGATTGGGTGCTCCCCACTGATGGCAGCATGGGGCCTGGACTGGAGGACAGCCACTAGAATCAGAGGAACAGTTACAAGTCTGTGGAGAAGGAAGAATTGGGGCGCCTGCGTGGCTCAGTCGGTTAAGTGTCTGCCTTCGGCTCAGGTCACGATCCCAGAGTCCTGGGATGGAGCCCCGCATCTGGCTCCCTGCCCAGTGGGGAGTCTGCTTCTCCCTCTCCCTCTGCTGCTCCCCCTGCTTGTGCTCACTTTTACTCTCTCCCCCAGTCTCTGTCAAACAAACAAATAAAATCCTGAAAGAGAGAAAGAAAGAAAGAAAGAAAGAAAGAAAGAAAGAAAGAAAGAAAGAAAGAAAAGCCTGCAGCAGAGGCCGTGTCCACAGGAGGAACAGATCAAAGTTACTGATGTGTGTCCTTTCCTGGTGCTCAATCACAGGAGGCAAAGAGGAAGCAAGGAGGAAGACCCCAAGAGACTTCAGCAAGTTTCCCGGAAGGGGGTGGAGATCTACTGACAGGGAAAGGGCAATAAAAAGAGGGCAACAAACATCATCTCGTTCACAATCTTACCCAAGGCCACTTCTGGTCCCAGCGTGAGTTTAATATAGAATTTGTCCTTTTCCACAATGAGTACTTAGCAAAGCCTTTGAAAAGTGTTTCAGGAGGTCTCAAAATTATCCACTGGAGAGGCAGGCTCTTGGCATTTAACAATGCCACTGTTCAAAGATGCTCTTTCCTTGTCCTTTTCATGGCACTTGAGGACCTTTGGGTGGAATTCTCTCTGAACAGTGTGAAAATATCAAAATAAAGCCCCACAGGAAAGGCCAAGCGAGGCTGCTGGCGCCATCTCCCGTCCCCACGCAGCCACTCACAGACCTCCAGCATCTCTCTCAGAGACGGGGCGCAGAAAAGGAGTAATTCTACAATGTTTGCAACTGGGTTTCCCCAATCAGAACAACTATTCTGCTGGGGGGGGGGGGGGCGGTAATAATCTTCAATTCCAAAATCACAAGGATTTCCCATTTGGGACAGTATAGTTGATATCCAAGCATTACTACCAGTAAAGAACACATAAATTGAAATATACAACCCAACTCTTCAAGAAAAAAATTAGTCAGTCCTAAAGTGCCCTTAAAGGGAGTCCAAGACACCCACCCTCTGTGGGAGGGTGAAAAGCTTCTGAATGCAATTGCATTTCTGGAAAAGAAACTAAAAAATAATAGGCCTGCTTGCCTCTGTACCCAGTCGCTCTGCCTTCCCTCCTATTGCAACGGGTGAACTGTGCATGCCCCCTTACCCAAATCAGGCCTCCCTCACTAGCACCTGAAAGACCATCCCCTCTGTCTACTCGGGGATATGATCCTAGCGATTCTCTCTTTCTCTCTGTCTTTGGCATCATCCATTTTCCTTTTGCTGCTGGATCACTGCCAACACACAGATATCCCCCACCCAGGGTATAGCAAGGGTGAGAGGGGGGCGGTCGGTCCTGGGTGCGGGCAATGGCATGGGCATTGCCTGTAGAAAACTTACAAACAAGAAGGAAAACGAGGAAGTCGGTCTGCTTGCTCTTATCACCACGTGCTGGCAATCCAAAGCAATGTCTGAGATAAAACACCCCCACCCCAACTCTTTGTGGGTATAGTGTTCTAAACAATTCCTGCAATTACTGTGGGGTTTTAATAATACCTACGTAAACGTCAAATCGGTGCCTACTAACGTCTCAGGGTTTAAGGAACTTTGTAGTCTACATAGTTCATCTGAAAACCCTCCAGGTATACAGTTGGACCCAGGACACATGTGGACTCAGATATCCATACTCATTTGGGGAATTCATAATGGTCCAGAGTCGTTCATACTTGCTTCGGATGCATTCCTGTCTTCACTCCCTTTGGCATTACAGATCCCACGGTGTAAGCCATCCATCCACAATCAACGGTGATCGCGAAGATGAAGAAATAAAACTTGAGTTACTTCGTTTTTGTCATTCTGTGTGACCATTTGGAGTTGCTATTTGTGTCTTTAAATTTAGAAGAGTAAAACAGTGGGACACCCCTCCTCCCCGCCACTGGCTCAGTCAGTAGAGCATAAGACTCTTAATCTCAGGGTTGTGAGTTCGAGCCCCACATGGGGTGTGGAGATTACTTAAAAATAAAGAGATAAACTTAGAAAATAAATAAGTAAAAATAAAAGAGTGAAACAGAGTGTATATGGCAGGATGTAATATTTTTGCTTAGGAAGTTTTTGTTTGGTTACTTCACACATGAAATATTTATTGTATTTGAGTAACAGGACCTTTAAAATTGAAGTTTATTCTTCTATCTTAATCATTAATTATTTTAAAATCGAAGAATTAAGCAAATAAAACATTAAATTAGCAGTTGCCTAGATTGTACCTACTGCAGATATTTCTGTATTATTAAAATTCATGTATTAGTTACTGGACAACTATTTACATAGAGTGTTATTATACCAGACTGTAACACACAACCAAAGTACAAACTGTTGGGTAAATATAAAAACTACTGAATAAATAGTTGTGTTGTTTTCATCCTGCGGGGACTTGAGAGGAATTTGGTGGGTGTTCACAAGATTGTGAAACCAGCAACTCGTTCATAATTGTTCTAAATTTCATAACAAAATCTGAAGTGAGATCTCCATACCAACATGAAATAACATTGGCTGGTGGAACCCAACCAAGAAAAATTTTAAAGCAAAGCAAGAGATGATTAAAGCAACGGCTGAATTTATTTTGAAACACCACACACACAGTTAATGGAAACTCTGAAGAATGCAAGTGGGCACATCCAAGCACCTGCTTGAAACAACGCGAGATTCAGATGACAAGGGACCGAGAGTTGACAAGGAATTATTTTTGAGAAGTACTGGTAATGAGGAAGAGAGGGGAAATTTTAGCAATAGTCAACATCAATCAGATTTAAGAAAACAATGACAAAAAAGATGGAGACTACAGACACTACTAAGACCAAGACTTTGGTCTTAAGGGGGGAGGGGCGTTAAAAAGATCTCATCCTCACCAGTCACTGTCCCATTGTTTCTATTTACAGCAAAGTTCTTCAAAAGAGCTGTCTACTCACCTCTCCACTCCTACTTGAGTTGTCTGTCAACATCACAGATGTGTTCCATGCTACTAAATGCAATGGCCAATTCTTACTCCTCAGCTTATAGGATCAGCGGCATTCGAGGCAGCTGGTTACACTTAGTCTAGCTAGCTCCTCTTCCTCCATCTCCTTTACGGGATCATCCTCGTTTTTGCTGACCTCTAAACGTTAGAGTCTAAAAGCCCACTGCTCAGACTGCTTCTACTCCCTATGCTCACTCCTAGATGGTCTCACCCAGTCTCACAGCTTTGAGTACTAGCATCTCTAAACGTCCCATCTCTGGTCCGACCCTCTTTCCTGCCTGGTGTACCCACCTGGATGTCTGTCTGATAGGCATCTCCAAGTCAACACACCCAAACTTGCATTTATTTCTGATCTTTCTCCCCAGATTTCCTCTGTTGACATTCTTCCTCTCTCCATAAAAGACAGGGCCCTTTTTTCAGTTGCTCAGGCCAAAAGTCTGGGACTCAGTTTTGTCCCCACCCCACCCCCACACCGCACTGGGAGCCCGATCCAATCCGTCAGCCCACACTACTGGCTCTGTATTTCAGACGTGTCCAGCCATGTTTCCTCCCCCATCACCACTCGCAGGCACCATCACCTCTCACCTGGGTTACTGCGGTAGCCTCCCAACCACACGCTGCTTCTGCCACTACCCCCTTCTACGTCCATGGAATCATTTTAACATGCAATTCAGTTCCTGTCACTCATCTGCACAAACCTTCTTGGGGCCCCTGTCTCACTCAGAATAAAATCCAAGTCCTTCCCAAAGACCACAGAGCCCTGTGTGATCTGCTTCCCTCACCCACCCACAACCTCTCTGATCTCTCTCCCAACCATCTTCCTGTTCATCTGCTCCCACCACCCAGCAGCCATCTGCCCTCTGTTTCTCCGAGAGGCTAAGCACACTCCAGTTTCAGTGCCTCTGCCCCAGCATTTCCCTCTGCTGGACACACCCTCCTCTGGGAGATCTTGGTGACTCGCTTCCTCACTTCTTCCAGGTCTCCGCTAGAATGTCATCTCATCAGAGAGGACTTCCCGGCCAACCTATCTAAAATAGGTTTCAATTTTCTGCCACTCTGTTGCTCCCCCCCCCCCCCCGCACAGCAATGATTGCAGCACAATATCTGTTTATTGTCCAGCTTCCTCCACTATTAAATATCCGCTACAAGAACAGGAATTTGCTATTTGGTGATTGCTTATCCCCAGCGCCTAGAAAAATGCAAGCACACAGTAAGCACACAATAAACATTAGAGTCAGCAAGACAATGAGTTGGAACAATGGTCACATACCATTTTGAGGTGATTCGAAGTGACCACTTGAGGCAGCCAATGTTAAGCAAGCCTTCTGTACTTCAGAGCGTGGAAGGAGCCTCTGGGGACGCCTGACGTGTTTAGCCACATTCATGCATTTACTCAGGCCGTAGAATATTTGGAAATATATTATTCTAACAGACTTTATAAGAGAATGACAACATCCATCCAGGAAGATTTCTGAAAGACAGAGCCCGTCTTGAAAAGACCATGCTCATTACTGGGTTCTGAGGACTACACAGGGTGAAGGCTGGTCCAGGAGTCAAGGCGGTATGGAATATTCTCCTGAAAGCAAGTATTTGCTTACCTCAGAACCTAAAGGTAACAATCCTGGGCTAGAGCTTTCTACAGACCACATGCAAGTTGATACATGACAACCGGAAGCACAGAAGTCAAACAGGATGGATTCCTTGTAATATTTTATAAATATTTTACAGGAGGCAGATTTAGAGTTTATTAACTCTCATTAAACAAAAACTGTTTGAAATCTGTTGAGAAGGAAGGCACCATTTTTTTGTCTCTTTAGTACTTAGAAATGTTTAGAGATAAGCATGGTATTTAAATCTCTGGGATGTGTAAAATTGTATTCAACAGCATTTTTAGACAGGGCATTAAGAATACTTAAATTGTTTGTCTACTGCATTAATTTTAATTATACTCCACTGGACTCACAATGCTTTGAAATGCTTTACAAAATGCCCCCAAGATCTTTTATTAATCATAATACAAGCACCACCAAACTCAAACGCGGTTTCTTCTAACTCCGGGGAGCAGCAGCCTGCCTGAGAGCGCCCTCTTCTGTCTCAAAAGTATACCACAAGTTTCATTACGTGGAATTCACAGCAATTCTGGGTAGTACAACATGGGCTTTTCAAGAAAATGTCAACACACACAATCGTATTATTTAAATATGCTGTCCTCCCACCTGAGGTTTGTCAGGCTGTTCTGGAACAGGGAGGAGGGATAAATGAGGGTAAAATTGCAAGCCCAGAGGTTAATGGTGATTTGCATTTCATCCCTGGAAAATCTCTGAGAAATGAACTTTAATCTTCTGAAAGATGGAGCAACTAACTAGTCTAATCCATTTTCCTTTTCCTTGTAGACAGACATGATTTTAAAGGCAGAATAGTACCTGCAGCTTTTACATAAGGTATTCTTTGGAACTCAACCATTTGCTTTCTGATTAGCAATCCTGTCTTGCTTTAAAAATTGATATACAGTCAAATTCATATTTAGCTGCCAGTTCTAACTAAGCAGAAACATATTAACACAATTATAATCAGAAAAATCTTTTGTTTTGTGTAAACCGGGAAAATACGCAGGGAATGAGGTTGAGCCCCATGAAATTGCCATTGAGAATGATTAAATATTGGCCACTTCATATGGTTCCATCAAATACCCCCAGCCCTGTGGTTTGGAAGCCTGGGTAAGGGCACCAAGAGGGTCTGAGAGACACAGCACAATCTAGCCACCGCAGGGTGTGTCTACACACACAGCGGGCAGGGTAGTCTGGGTGGAGTTCAGACAAAACAGGAAAGAACTGATTGATGGGAATTTGAGGAATCTGGTTACAAATATAATCGGTTTATGCCATTTGATTCTTCTGTTGTCCCTGCAGAACTAGAGACTAGCCCTGTTCATCCAGCAGTAGCTAACACAGTGCCCAATGACCGGCCACCATGAAGTGTATTTCCTGATGCAGTTTTGAGATTTAACTTCTCTAGCTAGATAAAAATTGAATCTCAACACGTGGCAGCTTTCTTACAAAAAGGGCAGGTAGAGAGGTTGTTAAGTTGGTTTTAGCTGATACATCTTCCCATCTTTTATGGCCTCCCCCCCCCAACCAACACACACCTTATCTCAAATATATCCTGTACAATTGCATAAAAATTGTTTTCTAAACTGAAAAAAAAATGCATTAAACGAACATCATTTCTATAATAGTAGTTGCCAACATTTGAAAATTCCTCAGGATTCTCCAGCAGACAACCTCCAGTATGGTTGTCAGGAAAAACTGGGGAAGACTTTCGACAGCAGGTGCCCTATTAGCTTATTTTTTCAGGTTACCAATACCTTTTGTTTTCTTTATTTTCCAACTCTGTAAATTTTAGAAAACAAAAAGTAATGCATGTGATCTTTGTCCATACAAATGCAAATAAATTGTGTAGAGGTAGGGTAAGTTGATTACTGATTATTGCCCTGTGGATAGACGCATTTTGCGTCTATTTGTAAATTGATTTCAGAATCCTTATTGCCTATAACTGTCTCTGCTCTTTGAATCGTCCTTGAAGCCAGCGGTAACATCTTACCAGTTCCCTCATTAGCTAATGAGTTAACGAAAACCTTGGGCACATACTCATATTATTGCTTTATGAGAGTAAAGACTAGACCCTCTTTTTAAAAAATCATCCTTTAACATCACAGATGGTAGTCTGATGTTATTATTTTTCCAGGACGTGCCAAGATGCCATGTTCACTGAACTCTTAATAATGAAGCAGTATACATTTGCCTGACAGAGAGTCAATTGTTGAAGATCCTTGAAATTGATTTCATACCTTAAAAAGAAAAAAAAAATAGCCCCAGACCTTGCAGCAAAAGATGTAAGTCCATCACACAGCAAGAACCATTTGAAATACATCTTTAATTTTAAAAAATCAATATGCAATCTACAAAATACTTTGTTACATGATTATTAAGGCTCAATCTGTTTTCTATTTGTATTGATATGACATAAAAATCATATTTGAGAGTAAGATATAATAATACTTAGTTATTATTAAGGAAGGCCTTCTAACTGAATTTATAAGAAAAAGGGCTATATCATAAAGACAGCTCCAGAATGAAGGAAAGCCCTAAAACTGTCTAATGTACAAATCAAGTCAAAAATTCCAGCCTTTATTTACGTGCTGGAAAACCATTATTTTTATACATTTTTAATGGATCAACTATTTTTATTCTCATAGAAAAAGGAAATGTACTTAAATTCAGACCGGTACAATTGATCAGGTAACCATCAAGCCATAAATTCATTTACATGCTTAATATGATCCTTTGACTAGTAAGGCAACCAGCTCAGAAGAACGAAAGCAGAACAACTAGTCTCAGACTGGTCAACTCCTTGGCTCTCCACCACTGCGTCCATCGAACGACCGACCCCAAACGGTCAGACTCATTAAGGATGGATCTAAAGTCCTTCAATTAAAATGTTAGAAAGGAGTAGTTGCTCCTTCACTCACATCCTTCCTCCCTTCCCAACCTCAAAAGCAGGGGTTTTTGTGGTTGTTTTAAGATGATCATTTACTTTCTGGCAAAGGCAATTTTACTTCTTAGTTTGTAAGTCTAAATGAACCCTACCAGATTTTTCACTTAGACCATGGTCACATTTGACCTTCTGCCATTTCTGAGGTCAGAAGAATTGTATTAAAAAGCCTCTCCTCCCTTCACAGAATGTTAATTTAATGCTAAGTAATGAATATTTAAGGACCCTAATAGATGTGCAAATTAACAATTATGCTGTAGCACCCCGCTGTTCATGCTATCAACCTTTGCATTGCTGCAGAAACTCAATTTGGGCTTCAGTCAGCCTTTTGTTACTCTATTTTCAACACGGAATCTTGAGAGGCTCCTGAAGGCTGGATGGCTTCGGGGTAAATGACCCCAGCAGTGAGGTACCCACCAACACGGGGCAACCTGTGGAACGTGAGGGGTGATTCACTGAACCCTCTGCTGAAATTATTTGGAGGTGTAAATATTCATTAAGTTCATCTGAATCAGACTGAGGTCTGTATGGGCAGGATGCCATAAAACAGATGTAAAAGGAATGGCAGTAGTTAACCCAGCCGACAGGTCTAGCCTGCCTCCATAGTTGCTCTGAGCATGACTGAGGTCACTCCAGAACGTGCCACACCAGATGATGGGGAAAGATAGTGGATTTTTTTTTTTAATGACACACACACAGACTCAGCCTCCTAGGCATCCACAGTGAGTCTCAAACATTACAAGCGATGCATCAAGTGAAGTTAAGAAGAACAAGATCAATTCGTCTTAACAGCCGACTTCTGCACCCTTTGTCTTTAACGTAAAATAATGAAGAGCAATGAAATCCACTGGTTGATACAGACCATCACAGATGCGTGTTTTAATCTGTTTCTGAACAGATTAAAATGACTGTAAATACAACATTAAATAAAACATATGACATCAAGTCTGTGGGCCCAAAAATAAATGCTGTTTGGAAGAACATTATTATATCATCAGCTTTGACTCAAAACAAATCTGGTAAATGGAGAAATATGCCTCCTAATCACATTTAAGATTCAATACAAATTGAAGGTGTATTAATCCCCCAAAGAGGACTTTGTTTTTCCGGACTAAAAAATATGTAGAAGATAGAATTCATAAATTTTAAGTCTTACCTTTTACTGTAAATATTGAAAGAACATTATAAACAGAATTATAACTGCTAATGCCATTGGCTTTTTATTAGAAACCAAGCATTTACCTGACTTTGAAGAATAGAAACGTCACCTCTTAAAAATCCAGGTAAAATAATCTAGTGTCTTTCATTTTCTTTATCTTTGAAAGAGAGATATTCTAAAGTAAGCAGAATTAGCATAAATAGCATGATAGCAGAACCAGCATAAAATAATCATAATATGATTTAGACTTCTACTCGAGAGGCTTGTGTTAATTACAAATAATACTTATATCAAAAATACATTCTTAGAGTCTGTACTTTTGGGAGACAATATTCATGAATTTTAAAAATTCATCTCTAATATACATAAATATTTTAACTAGTGTCCAATACCATTCCATTCTGAAAGGAATCTCTCCAAGCAAAAGGCAATATGTCTTAGTGACTTGTACTAAAATATGCATACCCACAGAAATAGCTTCTCTGCAACACACACCCGAATACAAACACATTTTGAAAATGGTAACACCATGGAGGAAAGACAGGTACCAAACACAGTCGATGATTACTCACCAATGTAGTAAGAGCACACAGGAAGATAAATGACTCAAAATCAGATATATCCACATCTCCATTTTAGCCCGTGGTTTCGGCATCACCCCACACCTAGCCACATTCCAGAGATGGGCAAGAGGAAAGATTGAGTATTTCGGCTTATGTCTCCCCTTTGACTGCCTCGCCCCCCAGGAGAGGTGCTAACAGAGCAAGAAGAGCTGGGGACCGGAAGATGATAAATGTGGCCCCCACGTGATCCAGAGTGCAAAACACTCAGCCACCGAGTAATTAAAACTCCAAAACCCTTTCTCCAAGCTGGCTGTCTCGTAACACATTAAAACTCTGAGTTTTGATGGGAAGTAAAAACGTCATACAAATGGTAGACACATTTTAGATGAAACCCCTGGAGCGCATAAAATATGCAGTTCGGTTTCAGGTCCTCACTTCTCGGAACACGGCCACTGGCCCTGTCCTAAGCCCTCTATTCAGAAGTCATTTCCAGTACACAGAAGCAGACCTTTGTGCGGTTTCTGTGAATTACACATTTGAAAAGTGGGTCGTCATTGACTCTTACTAATCCTACTGAGTTACGCAGTCACCAGCTTTATCTGGGTCTTCTCCATCGATTTTAATCCTCTTCTTTTCTATTTCGACCTGTATGCAAAAGCAAAACACGGCAGCATTAACATACAGCACTCACACTGCTCAGTCCTACTTCGCGCATGACGCAAGGACTGCCGGCAGCCACCTCCTCCTTTGGACACAGACACAGCGCCCCCACCGTCTCATGCTAGCTCCTAGTGAAGCAGCCTGCTCTCCTTTTGGGCAACAGAGCCCCCCAAATCCTTCCCTCTAGGGCAAAGTCTTCAAGAGGACTGAAACTCTCCTCCCTTCTAAGTCAGAGGGTTTATAAAAAATACACAGAATACATATATTGATAAGACCTTTAGAGTCCTGGCTAGACATGTGATCAATTATACCCCCAAGTATCATATCTGTAGACTCTGGCCCACTTGAGGTTTATAACCCACCCCAAATCATCTCATTAAAATGAACTAGCTTACGGGGCGCCTGGGTGGCTCAGTCGTTAAGCATCCCCCTTCGGCTCAGGTCATGATCCCAGGGTCCTGGGATCAAGCTCCCGCATCGGGCTCCCCGCTCAGCAAGGAGCCGGCTTCTCCCTCTCCCTCTGCCTCTGCCTGCTGCCCCCCTACTTGTGCTCACTCTCTGTCAAATAAATAAATGAAATCTTAAAAAAAAAAAAGAACTAGTTTACAAGCTAGTTAACCAGCTGGACCATCTACCCGTCCCTCATCTTCTTCATCTCATCTCAAATGTTACCTCCTCACAGAGGCCCTCCTCCTGGACCACGTGGAATAAGGAAGCCCTCCATCATTCTCTATCTTGTTCCCCTATTTTATTCTCTTCTTAGAACCCGTCCCTCTTGGAAACTCTTTATCTGCTTACAAATTATTTTTTGTTCCCCCGCTAGAAGGTATGCTTCGGGAGGACAGGGACCTGTCTCTTGTTCACGTTTGTGTCTCCAGCATCCAGGGTGGTACCTGGCACTTTGAAATTGCTCAATAAATATTTATGAAATGGAAAGTAACATTTTGAAACCGACTGTCACCAAGTGATGTGCAATCAGTAAATGCTATTAAAGCAGCAGAGACTTTGTTATGGAATTTTGAGCTGTCCTCTTAAAACGATAGGAAACTGCAACAGCCCATGCACAGGAAAATAGGTATGAATGAATTCTCCATTGTACTTGACCTGCACTCCAGTCACACATAATACTTATATACCTAGTGTGACCAGTCAGGGTCTCCAAGATGCAGTCTCTGAGATGGAGACTGGTGTGCAGGAAGTGTACTGGGGAGCGCTGTTGGGGTTGGCACCTGTGGGGGAGGGAAGGAAGCAGATGGAAGATGTTGGGCTGCAATGCAGTCGCTATCAAGGCTTCAGCGGATCCCCAAGGAGTGCTGGAGCTAGGAGGGCTGCAGAATTACCCCAAGCCAAGGCAAGAGGGTCTTGATACACCTGCATCCACAGAAGGCGGTGTGACCTGGGGCAAGGCAGCTTTCTTCAACAGGGCAACTCCCAGCTCCTGGGAGAGATAAGTCCTTAGGTCCCAAAGGGGTGCACACAAGGGCACTCACCCATCATTAATTTTACCAATAGGGAAAAAAAATCACTGGACCCAAACACATAGGCTTATAAACAGATGGTCCAAAATTAAGAAAAAAAACCCTGACTTATATTACTATATTATAAAACCACCGGTTGGTGTTAATGATGTCTTACATAATCACACCATTTCAAGATACTGTGGGAAATCTGTGGCAGAGATTATTCTAAATTTACTAACTTTGAAGATGAGAAGGAAAAGCACGTTTAGAAATAGGTGCAAGTGTATGTCACTCATTAACTCATCTGGCATAAAACTACGGAGGAGCTCATGGTGAACATTTAAAATCATTGTAATAGAGTAACTCAGCATTTCCCAAAGGGTGCTCCACAGAATACTATTCCGGGAGCTATTGATAGGTGTTCTACACACACACGCCCATAGAGACAAGATTCTATAATCAATGAGTTGGGAGAAACTGAGTTAAGTTTAACAAGTTTCTGTGTTGCAGAACTTCTCAGAACCGTTATTTAGCACTTAGCACACAGCATTCCCCAACTTACTTTTTTCTGGGATCATTATACGTGTTCCATAGAACACACCTTGAGAAATGCTGTTCTAACATAATTCTTATTATAAAGATACTTCTGAAATGTGAATTGGTGTTTAAGGCCCTGTTTTTCATTGAGAGAATTAAGTGGCATGTGTGCTCAGGCTCCTGATTTCTAGAACTGAGAGAAACTTGCCCATGACTGGGCTCTTTTCTAGGTCAAATAAACACACGTACAAATACACATACACGATCACTGAAGAGGGCAAAACAGATATCGAAAGCCAAACCAGGTCACAGCTCCAAAAGCCTCAACTGGAACCAAAGGGCTTTGGGACGTACCTGAATGTTGTAGCAAGCTCTCTGATGCACATGTTTCTGTGGCTGGACGTCACTCTCCACCCCCAGAGACCTGACCTCTGTCCTCGAGGCACAGGTGTCCAGCATTCCAAACTGAACAGTAGCAAATGGATACCAATCAGAGGGAATTTCTTGGTCTGATCCGAGTTCTAGTTTGTATGACAAGCAATGGGGATGATCAGGACCTTGAAGAAAAAAATCACATGGTCAAAGTATTTCAATGGCCATTGAACATTTTTCTTGAACATAAGAAGCACTCGACCCTCTCTTTAATAAACAATTCCATTAGCACTGTGGAGGTAAGTTCTATTTAAACAATATACCATCAAAATTCACAATTTTGCACCAACTAGGGGAAATCTACCTGCATTTTTTAAGTACTCGCTTTAAAATAAGTACAAGTTCATCACTATATATATGATATATTAACTCCTAAAGTGTTTTTAATTAAGAGTACGTTAAGTTTCTTTAATTAAATGACTAATATTTGTATCAAGCATCATTATTTAGCTATAATGTACACAGGATGCATTAAAAAAAACAAACAAACCCTTTCCCTTAAGTAGATTGAATAAGCTCTTACAATAATTCTTACCTTATTAATTTCCTTTCCACTGTTTCTCGATAGATAATGCAAATGTAAACTTCCGCCCAAATTGGGTCACGTTATTAAAAATTCTAATTTTTTAAGTTAAACTTATTAAAATTGTATTATATTTCAGAACTACTCTAGGCCAAGAATTCTTTCTTCAGTAGAACAGATTATTGTTTACTGCTGTAATTCTTGCTCACCGCCCCTTCCCCCCAAAGCTTTGCCTGGAACAGACGTACAGTGTTGAGATGGGCATATTGCTTTCAGTGTTTTAATCTAGTATTTGTTTCTACTTAATTTGATTTGCCATATATTGAGCATCTACTCCATGCTAGGCCAGGCTCGGTGCCAGACCCTGGGATACTGGATATACACAAAGATTTTAAGTGGGGTCTTGTAGCGTGTGTGTGTGTGTGCACATGTTACAATGGAGTAAAAAATGTTTCCAGTGCAATCACTGTAGTAAATCCACAAGGTTCCATGATTCTGTTGTGTTGTCCAAGCATCTACATATCTAATGTAGCTAATCTTTATTTAAATAAATGTGTGAGATGACAGTTATTTGAAAAGCCAGATTAAATTACTTTACCACTGACATACCTCGAGAAAGAACATTTCCATCAGAATATAGCTTTAGGCACAAAAAACAAGAGTTTAAAGGATTTCACTTAATTCTTAAAAGATAAATTGCCTTTCACTCCTTACAACCTGTTCCTTGTAGAGGGACTAATAGAATTGTAAGACTGTAAAAGGCCTTGAGAAGTCATCAATCAATTAACCAAGAGATGCTCATTAGCTGTCTCTACCACTTACACAGAGGGCAGGATAGCGTGGCCTCTGAGGTGCTCTAAGCTCCCCAGATCACTGCAGGCAAGTGATAAGTTTATTCACACACACACACACACACACACACACACACACACACACCCAGGGGGGATTCCACAATCCATGACCCTTTCTTAGTCTTCTGTCTGCAGCAAGGAGGCAGTACATTTATTTACACTTAATTCCGGCACTCAAGTCCTTTATGGCACAGCAGGTAAGAACACAGACACAGGACCCAGATGGCCCAGAGTCTAATCCCAACTCTGCTACTTAATGGCTGTGTGATCCTAGGCACGTTCCTTGAGGTCTCTGAGCCTCCGTTTCCTCATCTGAAAATGGGAGTGATGATGTCCGCGATGCTAACATGAACCTTACAAGATCATCAGGAGGACTGAACCAACAAGCTGGCCCACAGAAAGCAGGAGAGCCGTGGTAAACTAGACTGGGACAGAAGTGCTGGCTGTGGAGGACAGACGACTCTGCAAAGTGCTATCCAATTACAAATCCACTATTATTACTTAATTACTGTAATTTTGATAAAACTGTGAAATCTACACTTTCAGAGCTGAAAATGATATCGGAGACAGTCTAAGTTGATATCCCCATTTTAAAGGAAAGAATTCTTTTAGAACTTTTGCAACCAAAATTACTCAAGTTGAGGATGTAGTGATATTCCAAAAACGTTACAAACAAAATTTTTTCTATCTGCTCTTCTAAAAATATTGGTAAAAAGGAGAGCGTTTTTCCCTTCAAGTTTTCTGTCCTGTTTTTCCTGGCTTTTAAAAACTGTAAATACTCTGCAATGTCTAATCACATACTCACCGCCCCCCACCCCCAGACTTTGACCTCCGTGCGAAAATGTATGGCGTCTGTTCTTAGCACAAAGTCTGTTCTTAGCACATTTAAGGCTCAACGGATATTTGTCCATCACGTTGTTTAATCTCAGTGGCTTCCAGCAGGGGGCACTCTTGGGCTTTGGTAATTGCTACTCTCAACTTCCTTCGGACCGGGAAGGCAAGTCACAAATTCTTCGTGGGTGGAGCTGACATCTGGTCCTTCTTGAACCAAAATATTTCATATCTCAAAGTGAATTGAGAGTTGGAGGGAATGAATGATAGGAGGATGACACAAGTGGGGAGAGAGCCACCAATGTGCTGATGACAGCAATGAAAAAAGCAAGCTTTATCTAAAAATCGGTAACATGGGAAGGTAGAGATAAATATATTTATTAATTGGCTCTCCACCATTCCCACTCCCCTTTCTTTTTTTTTTTTTTTTTTAAGATTTTATTTATTTATTCGACAGAGACAGAGACAGCCAGCGAGAGAGGGAACACAAGCAGGGGGAGTGGGAGAGGAAGAAGCAGGCCCATAGCGGAAAAGCCTGATGTGGGGCTGGATCCCAGAACACTGAGATCACGCCCTGAGCCGAAGGCAGACGCTTAACCGCTGTGCCACCCAGGCGCCCCCCCCCCACTCCCCTTTCTAATTCTAGGCTGTGTCTGTACCTCCTGTGGATAACCAGTGTTCTCATCTGTCCTTCTTCCCCCCACCCCCACCCCCACCCCTCCCAAAACCTGCGCTCAAGAAAGTTTCCTGTTTCCGGTTGTCATTTACACTTTAGTGCAAATAAGCTATCTGAGCTACCTGCCCAAGGTCAACCTTTGCTGTAAAATCAAAGACCTGCCCACGTTGTTAAAGGAATATGAAGCATCGGCATGCTGGTTAAAGAGACATTTAAGGGGCCAGGAGCCCTTCCCACTTCCTTCGAAATCACATGGAAGTGAAAAAGAAAGGTCAATTCTGATCTCAAAAATCCACAGGAGGCGGGTGCCTGGGTGGCTCAGTCAACTAAGCAACCAACTCTTGATCTCTGCTCAGGTGTTGATCTCTGGGTCCTGGGGGGGGGGGGGGGCGGGGAAGCCACAGAAGGGAAAGCATAGAATTTTTTTTCAATGATGTGCACAGTAGACTAGTTCATATAGTCTCTTTCAGTTTCCACTTTTTAAATATTTTTTTTCTAACAGTACCAATTTTTCAGAAACTTGCTTGAAATAAGATTTTATCTTATTTATTTATGTACTTATTTGGGGGGGTGCAGAGGGAGAGGGAAAAAGAGACTCTCCAGCAGACTCCACACTGAGTGTGGAGTCCCACTCAGGGCTCGATCTCACGACACTGAGATCATGACCTGAGCCAAAACCAAGAGCTGGACGCTCCCCTGACTGAGCCACCCCGGTGCCTCAAAAAAGGGTAATGTTTTAAAGACTTTTTTTTTTAATCCTGTTCTCTAAACACCCAATCGATTTAAGAATTATATAGAAAAAACAGAGATGCAGTCAAAGAAACTGCTCTTCCACACGTGGTCCGTGGGCCAGCAGCACTGGCGTCACCTGAGCAGCGTGGAAAGCCCTTTGGGGGGGCCTCACCTGCTGAATCCGTCTGCATTTTTTCAGGTGATTCAAGTGCACTCACAAGTTTAAGAAGCACTACCTTAGGATAAAGATTTCCACTTTGGGGCAACTGGGTGGCTCAGTTGTTAAGCGTCTGCCTTCAGCTCAGGTCACGATCCCAGAGTCCTGGGATCAAGCCCCACGCCAGGCTCCCTGCTCCGCTGGGAGCCTGCTTCTCCCTCTTCCACTCCCCGTGCTTGTGTTCCCTCTCTCGCTGTGTCTCTATCAAATAAATAAATAAAATCTTTAAAAAAAAAAATTTCCACTCTGCCCTGACCTTACTCTATGCTTCTGCTCCAGAGGCCAACTGCCAGGCACCCTCTCACTCTTTGCATTACCCTCCCCACCCACAGTGGTGAAACCACAGGACAGGCCACAGGAGCCCAAGTGTCCTAGCCCAGCCTCTCCCTGCCCCCCAGACTCCACCTGACACAGCCCTCTGCCTCTGTCTCAGCCCCCTTTTGGCCCACAGATGTGATCTGAACAAAGCATCTTTGATCCCAGAGGATTTATTCCATGAATTATCACCATATAATTGACTAGAATACTCGTAAAACATTGTTCTGTGCAGGCCTGGTGCTATGACTGTCTTCCAGAAGAATTCCTGAAGGCCAGCCTCTCTGGAAATATCTACTCTTGTAATAGTTCTTAGCGAGCTCAGCTGCGAGTAAATCCAGGCGGGAGGCAGTAAGAGCTCTAGGCGACGCAGGGTACACGGAGCGGGGGGATGACCTGTGCCTAGGGGACCATAACAGGTTTCACAGCAGAGCTCCCAGGGCAGGAGTTCTCGGCCCTGGCTGAGTGGAAGGGCCTCTTACAAGCACCAATACATGGGCCCCACCCCACAGAGTCTGGTCAGGATGGGGCCCAAACATGGGGATGTTTTTAAAGCTCTAATGATTCTAAGGACTCCAGCGTGCCGCCGGGGCGGGGAGATTTCAAAAGCAGCAGTGAGAGGATCCCAGGCTATCTCAGCTCATGGCACTGTGGCCCACCTATGCACCAAAGCCACAGCCCCTGACCTGCTTGCACCCCTCGTCCCGTGCCCACAGGTAATCTGTCCTTGTCTTGAGGGCACCTCCTCCGAGTTTCCTCACCATCCTTCACTCCCTTCTTAGTGCTCCCATTGCCACCGGCCTTGCTTATCAGACCTCCCCTCCTGCAAGCCTCCCCGGGTCTATACTCCTGAATCTCTCGTCTGCAATGTATGCCCAACTTCCTACAACAAAGGATGATTCTGTCACAGTTGTGCCTGAAAACCCTCCGGAAGCCCAGCTGACAGACAAACTCCGTACCCCACAGCGTGGCCCACAACGTCCTTCACGTGCCCCTTTATTCTCCTATCATTCCCTCAGTCCCAGAACTTAACTAAGATCCCCCACCGACAGGCCTGTTTCTGCCGTTTCTATCCCTGGTAGAATCCTCCCGATTTTTCCACACCAAGCTGAGCCACCACCTCTTCAGCAAAGACTTCCGCAGCGCCCCCTGCAGTTGACACTCCTTTCTCTGGAATGCCAGCTCTGTTTGTTCATGCCTGGAACACAGCACAATTCCCCAGCGCATCTGCGTGCTGGCTTCCAGATCTGCCTCCCCTGCTCGGCTGCTACGTTTCTGGAGAGGGGGGAGCAGGTCTGCATGGCTGTCTCCCAAGCACCAAGCACAGAGCCTGTACCTAAGGGAATTAGTGGTGTTTGTGGAATGAAGAGTGAGCCCTCTTCTCAATAAATTCTTGGTGACCGAATCAATTAACTATACCATTAGCTCTGGGAAAATACAGTGTTATAAACAGGATCGTTTTCACAAGAACATTTACACGTTGTTCCCCTTCCAAAATTAGAAAAGAATGGTTTGTATGGACTCTCAGTTTGAAAAATAAGCACGGTGGCACTGATTGGCTCTAACAGGAGGGGCTGCTGGGCTCCTTGCCAGCCCGTCCGCCTGCCCCACCGACCCCACCTGGACCAGCCAGCACGATGAGCCCCTTGTGCTCCGCTCCGAGGCATAAGCAGGAGTCGGGTGATCACCCAGACATCAGGCGACATCTATGGATTGAGGAGACTACAGCAGGCATTCCAGCCTGCCTTCCTCTCTTTCCCTTCGTGTTTAGCAAAATTAAAGGCAATAGTATGATTTCTATAAGCCTGCTCACCTAAAAGTACCACAGATAACTTCGAGAACAGATCATTTGGAACCCTGCACTCAAAACCTCAAAAAATGTTTCCCTGGGATGAAGATAACCCGAGAACGGTTTTAACTTGCTTCTCCAACAAAGTTATAAGAGAAGGCAGGAAACATTACCTCTGTGGACTGAATCACGTTAGATACTCCCATCACGCTGGAGTTGACCAGGAGGCACCATCAGAGGCCATCTGTGTGACCACGCCCCCCAACCACCACCTGCCCTGCCTGGAGCCTGAGCTGTCCTTGCTAGTCCTTGGAACTGGAACCCTAACTAATGTAAGTCGTAAGAACGCTCCAGATCGGAATGTGGCATCAACTGAGCAGTGGGGACAGTGTCAAGGAGGACTACCGGGCAGGGGCTTCCCTTCTGCATGAGGGCCTGGGACTCAGCCACCCAGCTCGTCTCTCACCCGCTGGACCCTGTCCTTTGCCCAGGCTACAGTCAGCAGACAGATGTTAAGTTAGCAAACCGCAAGTCAGACAGGGTGGTCCTGGACCCAAGGTCATGATCCATGCTACCCCTCAAGTCCAGTATAGTCTAGGGTTTGCTCTTCCTTCTCCAGAACATTCCAAAGCCTACAGAGCAATGTCCCTCAACCCTGGCACACATTAGGTTCACCTGGGGAGCGCTCAAAACATACGGGTGCTTGGCCCCTCCCCCAGACATTCTGATTTAATTGGCGTAAACAGAGCCTGAACATCAAAATTATCCAAGAGCTCTCAGGCTGTCCTAACATACTGCCAAGTTTGAGAATTACTGCAAAGGTCCACCCCAATAAAAATGCTTCCCCGGAAGTCCACAGCCTGAAGTGTCCTAAGACGAAATTAAATTTCCCTGATGGACTAGACCAGCTGTGAACTATTTAGAACAGGGACGGGATCTTATTCATCTTTAGCCCCAGCACCTGATGTGGTACTCGGTTTACAGTAGTGCTCAAAAAAGGTTTGATTGAATGAGTGACGCATCAACTCGGATCCCCAAATCTGCCCCCACAACCCAGTGTTCTGCTAGAAGTAACTGAACTAAAACAGGGAGCAGCCTTAATTTCAAAATTTGCTTTTTTGCTCTATTATAGACACCCAAGACTAAGTTAGTGTCCTGAAATAAATGTGGTGCTAGGACTGTCTTTAAAGTTCTGAACTTCCAGGTTAATTGTTTTCTTTGCAAACATTCTGAAAATTAACTGAATTTTTAATGCTTGGGTTGTGTCTACTTAATTCTGAAACAACTAGTCAAGATGGCCAAATTAAAGTAGTTAAAAGAAATCAATTTGGGTAAAAATGCAAGGCAGTCTTATTTCAAAGAGCAGGGCGCAAAACCTAAGGAGACGGGGATACTGGCTGAGAATACAGACAAGTGCAGGTGTATTCACGGATGGGCGATCTTTAAAGGTTAATTAGGGAGTCTAAGCTCTGTGAGCAATAGTTTTAACATTTGAGGTTGGTGGCTGATGTCAAAAAGTCCAACGAGGAAACTTCCCTCAGTGCCACCATCCACAAGAAAATCTTAGCTTAGGATATTTTTTTATGATAGTTAAAAAAATTTTTTTTAAGTTAAACTTATCTGGTAGAAATAGGCACAGAGGACAAATTAAATCCGCTATTCGACTAAATGCTGCACCTCCCACCGGGCAATGCGCGCACGGCCCCAGGGGACTGACGTTATCCTGTGTCTCAGCCTGGTTTCAACCCAAGGAGGAGGGTGAAAACACTGAAGCTACTTGACGAGGCAACTTGGGGTATTGAATATTTACTTGAATTTTTATCAGGAAGCCGGTCTATCTTCCATACGACGGCCCGGTAGGCACTCTCGTATTTTGCTGACCCCACCGTGACCTGTATAATAGGTTCCGATTCGGGTTCGTGTAAATTCCCCAGACATGCCCGGCGGTTCATTTTGGCTTTCAGGGACTTCTGCCTCTGGAGGTTCATGGTCCAGAGGGCCTTGATCCACCGTGACGGGACAGGAAAGTGTATCATGACGTTGTCACAGGACCTCAAGGAACTGGCACACGATGGTCTCTGAGCCAGTGGGGCCATGTTGACGAAGGCCTGCAGCTCCACATACGCGCCCTGGACAACCACCACGGACTTGAGGGAAAAGGGAAGATCCTCCCCATAATACAGAGTCTTAAAACGCATCAGCTCAAACCGGCAGGCATCCAGCGGCACAAACTTAATGGTTCTCGACTGCTCGAATTCTTGTGTTTTCACACACTTATGAAAATGATGGTCAAGAATATCAATCCCCTTCTTTTCCGGCTCTTTTTCAAAATAGTGTTCATTTCGCTTCTGCAGCTCAAGGTCATTCAAGGTTAAAAAGCATTCTGTGTTCCCATTCACAAAACAGAGGCAACAGATTTGAGTTATGACAGCGCTTTCAACCAATTTTCCTTCTTCTTTAGTGATCTTCCCCCAAAAGTTGTCCACGATTTCTAGGGAAATTTCTTGTTCCTCGTAGTTCTTTTTTGGCTTTGAAGCAGCTGGCAGCTTGGTCAGCTCCTCCTCCACGGTGGTCAGGAAGTCGAGGAAATCATGGTACTCTGTGGACCCTAACTTCAGCATCTGCTCAACGTCTGGTTCATGAACTACTTCTGTCTTAGAGTGGTATTTCCTTTTTTCTGTGTAAGACACATGTTCAATCTTCACAGTATGGATTTTTCCTGCCACACTGAAGCTCTCAACTTTGGGTTCCGAAAGCCTGCAATGTGGATCGAGCTGTAACTCCTTAAAAGGCTTTTCTAACCCCTTCTCATAATACATTTGCAAAATTCCACCAGGTAAGACTTTCAGAAAAATTGGTCCCCACTGACGGGAAGACATCATGTTCTTCTTCTCAGGAATTCGCAACATGAAAGACCATCCAGGGTTTGGCTGACTCCGGAAGAGCGTGTGGGGGACAAAGGAAGAGGCAGTGTCTTCAGCACGCAGACTCTGCACAGACAAATTTCCATACGAGTCTTGGTCCTCAGCTGACTGGAGGTGTTCAAGCTTCTCACAGATGTAGTTAAGTGAACCCTGATTTAAGCTTTTTTGATCGAGAGGCATCTCTTTGTCTCTTGATGGGTACACCTTTCTGCTTCCTGAAGGATCAAAGGCAAACTGGGAAGCACCGCCTTCCTCTTTCCAAAACGGACTTGAAAAAGCACAGTCCTCCCGAAAATACTGAAACTGGGGGGCGTCACTTTGCAACCCTAGGCTTTCAGCCTGGGGAGGGCCAACTTCATCTGGAAGACCCCCTTTGGGAGCTGGATGTGTACATGAGTGGTCGCCGGGTAAGGAAGCATGGGATAAACAGGTCGGTTTAGCAGACAATAAGGAAGAGCCTGCTCCTTGTGTTGTAAGTGGACTGTTTGAGGAGGATTCTGGGATAGGATAAAGCATATGAGTCCCTGCTTTGGGGATGCCAGGAAAACCTGGGAAGTCCTTGGTAGGTGTAGAGAGAGGAGAGTTACTTGGAGGTCCTGGACTAAAGTAAAAGTCTATGATGGGAGAGGAGAGGGGGGTGCTGTTGGCAGAGGAAGATCCACTGGGAAATTCCTTAGCACCAGAAAGGTTCAGCTTAAGTCCATTGGGCCTACAGATGCCTTGATTCTCCAGAGGTAAATTCTTTGACTTCTGAGAAGACTGAAAAGCAGGGTCATCATCAAATGTGACCCAGTTGCCTGGGTTTGTAGAACACATCTTTGGAATCAGATTGTGGTCTTGTCTACGAATCAGATGTGTTGCATCTGTTAAAGGAGAAAGAGACAAGAAGAATATTAAATGAGGAGGGGGAGGAAATTCAAGTTACTTTAGTTCTTTAGATTTAAAAGTACTTTAGTTTAGATTTAAAAGAAACGAGGGGGCGCCTGGTTGGCTCAGCTGGTAGAGCATGTGACTCTTGCTCTTGGAGTCGTGAGTTCAAGCCCCATGTTGGGCATAGAGCTTACTTTAAAAAAAAACAAAAATAAAGTGTTGTCACAAATAGAAGTTCAAAATTAAAAAAATAAAAATAAAAGCAACCAGATTTGCAGAAGAACGGAATTCAAAGAAATGCTTAAGAATTTTAACACTTCTGGGGCGCCTGGGTAGCGCAGTCGTTAAGCGTCTGCCTTCGGCTCAGGGCGTGATCCCGGCGTTCCAGGATCGAGTCCCACATCGGGCTCCTCGGCTAGGAGCCTGCTTCTTCCTCTCCCACTCCCCCTGCTTGTGTTCCCTCTCTCGCTGGCTGTCTCTCTGTCACATAAATAAATAAAAAATCTTTAAAAAAAAAAAAAAAGAATTTTAACACTTCTGATGATTAAATGGATTAACAACAACAACAACAAAAACCAAGATCTAACCATATGCTGTGTCCTAGAGACTCATTTGGGATTTAAGGACACACTTAGGCTGAAAGTGAAAGGATGTAGAAAGATGTTCTGTGCAAACAGAAGCAAGAGCAGGCAGGGGTGGCCATACTATATCAGGCAAAATAGATTTTACCTCAAAAGCTGTCACAAGAGACAAAGCAGGACATTATATATAATGATAAAAGGGTCAGCTCACCAGGAAGATATAACAATTACAAGTATATATAAAGCCAACATCAGAGCACCTAAATATATGAAGCAAATATAACAGACAGCAACACAATAATATCAGAGCTTCAGTACCCCACCTTCAATAATGGATAGAACATCCAGATAGGAGATCAGTAACGAAACAGAGTACTTGAATAACACGGTAGACCAGATACTCCACGCAACAGCAACAGAATACACGTTCTTCACAAGCACACGGAGAATATCCTCCAGGATAGATCACATGTTAGGTCGCAAAACAAGTCTTAACAAATTTAAGATTGAAATCATAACCAAGTATCTTTTCTGACCACAACAGAATGAAACTGAAAATCAACAGGAGAAGGAAAACTGGAAAATTCACAAATGTAGAAATTGAACGCCACACTCTTGAATGACCAATAGGCCAAAGAAGAAATCAAAAGGGAAATGAGAAAATATATTGAAGTAGGCAAAGTGACAACAGCATACCAAACCTTATGGATGTAGCAAAAGCAGCAGACAGAGTAGAGTTTATAGTGGTAAACACTTACATTAAGAAAGAAAGAAAGGAAGGAAGGGGGCGCCTGGGTGGCACAGTGGTTAAGCGTCTGCCTTCGGCTCAGGGCGTGATCCTGGCGTTATGGGATCGAGCCCCACATCAGGCTCCTCCGCTATGAGCCTGCTTCTTCCTCTCCCACTCCCCCTGCTTGTGTTCCCTCTCTCACTGTCTCTATCTCTGTCGAATAAATAAATAAAATCTTAAAAAAAAAAAAAAGAAAGAAAGATCTCAAATAAACAAACTAACTTTACAGCCCAAGGAACTAGAGAAAGAAAAACAAACTAAGCCCAAAGTTAGGAGAAGGAAAGAAAGAATAAACATTAGGGTAGAAATAAATGAAATGGAGAATGTAAAACAGAAAAAAAAAAAGGGAAACTAAGAGTTGGTTTGTTTTAAAAGATCAACAAAACTGACAAGCTTTTAATTAGACTGAGAAAAAAAGAGAAAACACTCAAAACCAAAAATGAAAGATGTGACATTAAACTTATGTCATAGAAATAAAATAATGATTATAAGGGACCACTATGAACAATTACATACCAGCAAATTGGATAACCTAGAAGAAATGGACAAATTCCTAGAAACATACAATCTACCACGACTGAATCATAAGGAAATAGGAAATCTGAACAGACCTATAATTAGTAAGGAGATTGAATTGGTAGTCAAAACCTCCCAAAAAATAAAAGCTCAGGCCCAGATGGTTTCAATGGAGAATTCTACCAAACATTTAAAAAAAATTAACACTAACCCTTCTCAAGGTCTTCCAAAAAACCAAAGAGGAGGGAACACTTCCAAACTCATTTTATGAGCCCAGCATTACTCTGATACCAAAACCAAAGATACTACAAGCAAATAAAAATACTATATCCCTGATGAATACAAACGCAAAAATCCTCAATAAAATACTAGCACATCAACTTCCACAACAGATTAAAAGGATTATACAGCATCGTCAAGTGGCATTTATCCCTGGGATGCAAGGACGGTTCAACACACGAAAATCAGTCAAACTGAGGCACCGCATCAACAGAACGAAGGGTAACTATCACCTGAGCATCTCAACAGACCCAGAAAAAGCACTTGACAAAACTCAACACCTTTTCATGATAAGAAACAAGTCAACAAACTAAGAAGAAGGAAGTTATCTCAAAATAATAATAAAGGCCATCTATGAAAAGCCCATAATTAACATCATACTCCATGGTGAAAAACTAAAAGCTTATCCTCTAAGATCAGGAACAAGGAAGGATGTTCACTCTTCTGCTTCTATTCAACATAGTCCTGGAAGTCCTAACATGAGCAATTAGGCAAGAAAAAGAAATAAAGGGGCGCCTGGGTGGCACAGCGGTTAAGCATCTGCCTTCGGTTCAGGGTGTGATCCTGGCGTTATGGGATCGAGCCCCACATCAGGCTCCTGCGCTATGAGCCTGCTTCTTCCTCTCCCACTCCCCCTGCTTGTGTTCCCTCTCTCACTGGCTGTCTCTATCTCTGTCGAATAAATAAATAAAATCTTTAAAAAAAAAAAAGGAAAAGAAAAAGAAATAAAAGGCATCCAAATCAGAAAGGAAGAAGTTACATTTTGTCTATTTACAGATGATATGATCTTATCTATAGAAAACCCTAAAAATTACACACACACAGTTAGAAGTAATACACAAATTCAGCAAAGTTGCAGGATACAAAACCAACGAACAAAAATCAGTTGCATTTCTATACATAAACAATTAACAATCCAAAAGAAATTAAGAAAACAAAAGCATCAAAAAGAATAAAATATTTAGAAATAACAAAAGGGGCAGACTTTTACACTGAATACTACAAAGTAATATTGCTGGAACAAATTAAAGAAGACACAAATAAAAAGATAACCCACATCCGTAGATTGGAAGACATATAGTGTTTAAATGTCCATACTACCCAAAGCAACCTACAGATTCAGTGCAATCCCTACCAAAGTCCCAATGACATTTTTTGCAGAAATAGAAAAAGCAATCCAAAAATTCATATGGAATCTCAAAGGTCTTTGAATGGCCAAAATAATCTTGAGAAAGATAAATGAAGGTGAAGGCCTCATACTTTCTGACTTTAAGATATATTACAAAGCTATGGTACTCAAAACAGTATGGTACTGGCATAAAGGCAGACATACAAACCAAAGGAACAGAATATTAAGCCCAGAAATAAACTCACACACATGGTCAAATGACTCTCCACAAGGATGCCAAGATTATACAACAGGGAAAGAAAGGATAGTGTCTTCAACAAGCTGTGTTGGGAAAACTGGATATTCATATGCAAAAAAAAAAAAAAAAAATGACAGTGGACCCTTATCTTATGCCATACAAAAATCAACTATAAATGGATTAAAGCCTTAAACATAAGACCTGAAACTATAAAACTCCTATAAGAAAATAGGGGAAAAGCTTGATGACATTGGTCTTGGCAATGATTTCTTGGATAGGATACCAAAAGCACAAGCAACAAAAGCAAAAATAGACAAATCGGACTACATCAGACTCAAAATCTACACAGCAAAGGAAACAATACAGTGATAGGCACCCTACAGAATGGGAGAAAAGATTTGCAAACCACGTATCTGATAAGGGTTTAATATTCAAAACACATAAGGAACTCCTGCTCAACAGCAAAAAAACAAACCAATTTAAAAATGGGCAACAGACTTCAACAAACATTTCTCCAAAGAAGACCCACAAATGGACACAACATGTACATGAAATGAGGCTCAACATCACTAATCAGCAAGGAGTGCGAGTCAAACCACAATATCACCTTAGACCTGTTAGGACGGTCATTACCAAAAAACAAACAAACAAACCCAAAACAAAAGAAAAGCAAAAAACAAATAAAAAACACAAAATAAGCAAGTGTTGACAAGGATGTGGAGAAATTAGAACCCCTGTGCACTGCTGGCGGGAATGTAAAATGAGAAACAGTATAGAGTTTCCTCAAAAAATGTTTTTTTTTTTTTTTTAAAGATTTTATTTATTTATTTATTTGACAGAGAGAGACAGCCAGCGAGAGAGGGAACACAAGCAGGGGGAGTGGGAGAAGAAGAAGCAGGCTCCCAGCGGAAGAGCCTGATGTGGGGCTCGATCCCAGAACGCCGGGATCACGCCCTGAGCCAAAGGCAGACGCTTAACCGCTGTGCCACCCAGGCACCCCTCAAAAAATGTTTTAAATAGAACTACCACGTATATGATCCAGCAATCCCACTTCAGGAACTGTATCCAAAAAAAACTGAAAACAGGACCTCAAAGAGATATCTGCACTCTCATCTTCCTTTCAGCATTATTTACAATAGCCAAAAGGTGGAAACAACCCAAATGTCCATCGTCTGACGAACGGTAAAGAAAATGTGGTATAGGGACATATGGTGAATCTTATTCAGCCTTTAAAAAGGAAGGAAATTTCTGGCACAGGCTACACATAAATGAACCTTAAGAGCATTATGCTAAGTGAAATAAGCCAGTCACAAAAACACAAATACTCTATGATTCCACTTACATGAGATATCTACAGTAGTCAAATGCATAGAAGCAGAGAGGAGAATGGTGAGGCTGGGGGGGAGAAGAGAGGGGAACGGGGTGTTAGCTGTTCAGTGGGTATAGAGTTTTAGTCGTACAAGATGAAAGAGTTCTAGAAATCTGTTGTAAGACAGTGTGCATACAGTTGACAATACTGTACTGTAAACTTAAAACTTTGTTGAGGGTAAAAAAAAATTGTTAAAAACTGCAAAAATATATTTTTTTAATTTAAAAACCGCAACACTTTTTAATCAATTCAGAAAGTCTTTATTTGAAAGACTACGTAGTGAGAACTTGTTAGGGTTGTAGAAAATATAGAAGATAAAAACCCAGTTTATAATGAACTTATAACCCATTGATTGCTCCCAAAATAACGTAAGGCTTATTGTTTCGAAGCATTTTCAAAGTCATGACCTAATTTATCAAAACAACCCTGGGAGGTGTATATCATCATTTCTATTTCATAACTAAGATTGCGTGGGTTTAGAGTCATTGCCTGAAGCTGCCCAACTGGTTAAGAGACAGAACTAGGATTTTTTTTTCTAACAGCTTTAAGATACAATTCACACACGTAAAATTCATCCTTTTAAAAAAGAATGACAATTCGGCAGTGTTTAGTATATTCAGAGTTGCGCAGCCATCACATTTCCAGAATGTTCTTATCAATCCCAAAATAAAGCCTGTACCTATTAGCAGTCACTCCTCATTCTCCCCACTACCACCATCAAGCCCCTGACAATTACTGATCTACTTTTTTTTTTTAATTTGCCTGGTCTGGACATTCAAAGTTCATCCATATTACAGCATGTATCAGTGTTTCACTCCCTTGGGTGGCTGAATAATATTTCATAGTGAAGATAGCCCACGGCTTGTTTATCCGTCGGTCATTGGTCGATGGACATCTGGGTTTCTTTCTGATTTTTGGCTATTATGAATAATAAGTTCTTATATAAGTTTTTGGGTGATCATTTTTGTCAGGTATATACCTGAGTTTGGAAAGAACCAGATTTTGAGCACAGGTCACTCCATCCTGATCTAACACAACATGAATTCTTGAGATGATTCTAATGACAGGAGAGGCACTGAGCTCTACGGCCACAGCAGAGACCTGAGAGCTGGGCACCCAGGATGCTGGCTGGGTGCCGGTCTGTCACCTACCAGCTGTGCGCAAAGCCCCTGTGGACACTCAGTGATGACAGCGGAATCATCTCTGAGGCCATTTCCCAACGAAAATACTTCTGTGCTGGCTGACATCCAATTGACATTTTTTTCAAAAGCAGAAATTATGTTACCACTGGGATCTTTGACCAAACTCTCAAACTAACAGACAGTAAAACTCCAGGAGTGAAACTCTATGATATGAAAACTCAAAACCTGCTGGAATAAAGCCCGTGAGAACGGCGCATTTGTCTCCCTCCAACCAGCCTGCTCGTTTCCCCTTGTGGACAATGAGGGCTCAACCAGTGCGATCCTTCAAGCCTGGGAAAGAGCCAGCCTGTAGAGAGAGCAAGCCTGGGGCTCCACTGGGGACAGGGCACGCTCAGTGTTGTCATTTGCTAAATCCGCACATTCCTGAGGGCACCAGACACAGTGGAGCAGCAGTCCAGGCCAGCTGGCTCTCTCTGGAGGGCATTTTCCTGTCACTGCCCTTGGGCTGGAGCTGCCACAAAGCACTTTCCCTTCGAAGCAGGCAGAGCCATGTTTCAATGAGACACCGCCGGGAGGCTGAGAGGCAGGAAAACAGCAGCAGGATTTCTTGACCCATCCTACCCTATGCTCTTCAGAAGGAAGCCAGCCAAAAATCACTCTCCATATGGGGTGAGAGATCGATCATGTAAATATTTATGTCAGCTGGCTTTATTAAAAAGAGAGAAAAAAGGAAGACTAAGAGAAGAAATCAGCCTGCTCTAGATGGACTCCTATTCTGACCTATACCAAACATTTTGCCTCATCTGTTTTCTAAGGGTAGCTTCAAAATTTCGGACAGGGATACTGGTTTCTTCAGAGGTTTTGCTTCTTATGGGGAAAAAAAAAAGTAATTTCCATAAACCAGATAAAGAAATCAATTTCATGACTTTTTAAGCGACCCTTGAACTCTAAAAAGCACACCTTGCAAAAAATCACCTACCTTAAACACAAAATCTATGCAGAATGTGCTCTTCCCCCTATGCAGGACTCAGCACCTGTAATGTGAGTTTAATACAACCAAACAGAATTTTGCATCGTGCCCAAGAGGAGCCCAAACCTTTGTCCGTGTTGAAAAGGCAGGACTTGGAACGACGGGCTAAGACTGGCGACCCACGGTCAAGGGCAGGTGCGCTTCCCACTCTTCTCTTCTTGCTCCTCTTCTATATCCCTCTTGCTGCCCTTCCTTATCAATCCTTTCCACACTCATTTCATTTCTCTCTGACCTCTTCTGCCTCTTCCTCCCATATGACCTCATCTTTCTATTTTAGTCTCAAAGCCCCCACCATCAGTTTCCCTAAAGCCAACAACTAGAATCAATTCCATCCAAGTCTTTCCCTCCCCTTCCTTCCCTCCTAACTCACCCCCTCCTTCAGCGGGGAAAGAAGGCCACAGCCTTTCCAGAGCCTCCCCGTCTGTCCAAGGCCCCCTGAGCCTCAGGGAGGGATGCGAAAGCCAGAGTGAGTGACTGCCTCAGTCATCTGCAACTTCACCCCACCTCCTTCAAGACATTGGAACCAAAAGTATTCGAGCAGCAGCACCCAATGAGCCTCAGGATTTTTTCAGCACTGCAAATGGGGCAGAATCTCAATGGGTCTCTGCCTCCCCGAGGGCCCCAAGTCCTACATTTACAGAGCCCTGTCACAGGCAACATCTCATTTAAATTTACCACAATCCAGAGTAGACCACAGCACCTGGGCACCTTCTCCAGAGTCTAGGATCCATTTAGCACAGAGCTGGGAATCCAGGCACAATGTCCCCAGCTGCCTTCCCCCAAAGTAAAGGTGCCTCTGGTTGGATTCCGTGGCTCTTTGCTCAGCTGTGGATTTCATCCCACCCCACATGCCCTAATCCTTCCAGAGGTCTGTTTTCAGTCAATCTGGATTATCCTGCTAACTCCTGGAAAACAATGCCAGACAAAATTCAGAGATGGGGCAAGACACCAAGACCAAATGAGGTGCAGACAGAGAAGAAAAATGTAGTATGGTAGAAGCTGCTGGAAATCAATCTCTGGGTTTTGAAGGTTTCTAGAGGAGTGTTTGCTTCTCCTTAAACTATTAGACATCCTTTTGAGCTGCCCATTTTCAAAGTAGCATCAGAGTGCACTGAACTCAAGAACAAATTAAAAGTACGTGCACACGCCTACGGACACTGGGAATAAGGAGGATACAGGTAGACAGTGGTTTTCAACCTTTTACCTCAACACACATGACAGATGGCATTCAGGGCCTGGCACATTCTCTTGGGTGTACCAGAGTTGAACTGCCCCCAAAATACTGAGGGAAGCCCTGAAATAATTATCCCCACCTTTCTAAACGTTGGATCAGCAAAGGTAGGCCGCGGGCCACAGCAAACACGAGAGTCTGCACTCACACACAATCCCGGGACTGCACCCCTTTCTTTCACTGAAGAAACCATCCTGGAATTCTTATAAGGGTATCACGGAGATTATGAATTTATTCAAAACTGTTTTAAAAAGGAAATCTTTCAAAAATAGCAACACCTTAAATATTATTAGAAATATTGCAATAAGCCTTATGAAAAAGTAGCACAGTATGGCATAATTATCTCACCAAAAGAACTGGGGATGAAAATCATCAAGTTGTTGTAGGAAAAATTCATATGTTTTTTGAGAGTCAGAGTGAAGCTTTTTCAGAGAGGGATTATGTCTCATTCGTTAGGGCATTTTCCACATTGTCTACAAATGTCTGACATCACTAGGCAGTTCAATGCATTTTTGAGTGAATAATTTTAAATAGTCTTTTCAGTTTCCCATAAAGGAAATCTCTATGCTGCCCTCCTCAGTTCAAAGAACCATACATTTCAGAGTTAGGCAGAAATTGGAAGTATTTTACTCAATTAACCACACCAGCAAACATTTATCAAATACTTGCTATGTGCTCTTGGTATGCTAAGGGCTGTGTGTGCATTTCACCCTCGCAACCCCATTAGGTAATAATATCATGTTGTAGAAGAGGAAAATAAGTCACAGAGAGGTTAAACTACTTGTCTAAAGTCACCCAGCCCAAAAGAGGCAGATCTGTCTGATTCCAACACCCACCACCCAAGAGGTCCCAAGAGATCCAATGACTTGCTGGTGCTGGTGTCCTAATTCTCATTTCCGAACACGTCCCACCACTCTACGTTTCACTAAGGCCATTCCTAAGTGGAGGCAGGAACTCTCTAAGCTGGCAAGATGCGGTTCTCACCTGGGAAGAGCCTATTTCTAGACAAAGGCACCACAGATATCCGCCGCCTGGATATCAGGCTGTGGGAAGGACAAACTCTGAGACAGTCTTCCCCATGATTGCTCAGGAACAACAGCTCAGTAGCAATTTGGGTCAATTCCGAGACTGGCTTTCGTAACGCGGCCTGTCCTAATTCCTGTCCCTTCTAGACTGCATCAACCAGCCACCCCACCCCGAGCGATGAACAGTTTTTCAGCCTTGCTGCCCAGCGGATACCCTCAGGTGCCCCCCCTACTAGTACGAGGCCATCCTGTACTGCTGCATTCCCCAAACCTCATGTACCTCCCCGCATCGCCCACGCCACCCACCCCGCACTGCTCTCGAGGGTCTATTCCTGCTGTTCTTTGCAGATTTCCTTCCCTTCATTCAGAAACCACAGTGTAAACATGAAGCTCTACCTTTTCCTGGAGATGATCAAAATCAAATTAGATGCATTTGGTGGTCGCATGAGCCTTCCTGGTCGTCTGCAGCTGAAGACCGTCCCCACTTGTGAAGAACACCACCCTCTCAGACGGTCCCTGGGATCTGGCCTCTCTGTAGCCGCCAGATGTGGGGGGAGGGCGGCCGTGGAAGGGGTGTTCAGCTCAGGGACGCATCACAGGCACCTAGCAGTCACCTCCTGCTATCAGCTCCACCCGGCTGTCACTGTCAGGCTGACTCCTACTCAAGCCTCAGGAACACATCTGGACCCTCAGCGACGTCCTGCCTCTGCAAGGGCTGGATTTAGTCCTTTTATGCCTGTGCTTTTTTACTCCACACAACAATGCTGCATAATCTAGAGAAAGAATGTCTTTATGCCAGGATCTGTGTGGTTTCATTGGCCATCCCCCAAAGAAGGAATCCAGGGCTGGACTCCTCAACTGCAGCACTGGAACCAGAGGGGGGCTGCGTTTGCAGAGCCTCCCTGTGGCTCTTGCTGGGTTGGAGGTCCGCGATCTAGTCACCCTCCTTGCCATTCTGGGAAGTACGTCCCAGAAACGAAGCCAAAGTCAGGGACGGCCCGTGTGCAGAACGCATTCACAAAGGTTTGCTATGTGAGGGTTTAAGATATCCTTCCTAGGGAATTTTTCCCTTTAAAGGGGCAACCAAACTTTTGAAACCGAAAGGACTTCTAAGACAACACAAAACCCTACGTGCAGTGAAAACCCTTGCAGCCCACAGCCTCACCTTAGGTCACAGAAGTGCCCGCTGCATGGAGTGCCTGCGCTATTACCACAGATGTTCCGCAGCCCGTCCTCTTTAATCACGAACATGTGTGCTATTTAGTTCAGCTATGTGACAGGAAATACCATTTGTAAAATACTAAACCACAGCCCAACCTATCCGTGCCTTCAAATATTATCTGTGCCGGTTCCAGCTCAACTCCCCCACCCCACACCTCCCCTATGGATTTAACCTTCCCCTTTCCAGGATGAATTTGGATCCTGGCTACTTTTTTAACCTTCTTTTAATAATCTGCTCATTTCTGAAATTTAGAGAGTAGTATAAACAGACATCAAGCCAAACCGACCAGTCTCAGGAGATGGTCTTTATACGAACAAAGAAAAAATTGGGGGCTGGATGGGCCATTCTGATTTCAGAATGTTATTCTTCTCACCAAGGCAGAGTCGGCACACCATGTTCATGTCAGTGTCATAAACGCTATGGGAATCTGCTAAGCAGAGGTCTCTCAGCCTCAGTTTCTTCATCGGTAAAATGGTGATATTTGCCTCATATATAAATTGCCACATAATGGGTACTTGGTATATCTACTCTCTTTCTCTCCCTCGTTTGCTTTCCCTTGTCCCCCCATTCTAACCTGCCTTTCTCTAGTCAGGAAGAAAGGAAAATGCTCAGACCCTGCAGGTTGCTTTAGCATCAGGTCAACTTGCTACAGACCCTTTTCTAGAACTGGGTGTCCATTCTGTCTGGCACATGACCATGCTTCTATCTGCCCTGCTCTCCAGATGTGATCTGTTCCTATCTTAGTCCCTTGTGCCTGCTCAGGGGTTCTCCTTGAAGACGGCATCACCCAAAGTAGAGAGAAGTTAACAGGCATGGGGAGAAAGACCCGTGGTCAAATGTGTTTGACAAATTCTGGTTAAACAAGGGTTTACAGGTCTCTTCACAGCATTCCTTTCCAGGGCCCACAGAATGCTAACATTCTCATGGGCTCCAGGAGGGGGTAACGGGCAGCTCTCCTCAAAGATCCACATGGATGGTTTGCCTCAGAACATTCCAGAACATGCTCTTGGCCCCTCCTGGCCAAGGCAGGGAGCACACCGGAGACCCTCAGTCTCTCGCATGGAAATCAGGCTCTGCAATGCTGCAGGATGTCCACAGCACACTCGGCCGGGGCCATGGAGCCACAGCCCATCTCTCCCCAACCCCACGAAGCCCCAGCACCTGTTCATCTTCCCTTCACAGGGTTCTGGGACCCTCCTCAGCCTCCCACTACAGAGGGTCAGGGAAGGCACTGTGTGGGGCTATGGGGCTGGGCTCAGCCTCTCATCTGCCACTTTAGCAAGTGACACTTAACTCTTGGGCTATTCTCCTAGGGAAGAGTGAGCACCCAGCACATTCCATAGCCAAGTGTCATCCAAGGTGTGAAGGAAGGATACCTCAGTCAGAGTCTTCCTGGTGCTGGACACCACGCTGGGACTCATGGTCTCAACCAGCCGTCTGCCCGGCCTAAACGTCTGCTCTCTGTCCTGAGGACCTACAGGTGGCAAGATGGGGACCTCCTGAGCCACAGTTAAGAGGAGTTCCTCCTTCATGGGCTCCTGTCCTTTAGTCACAGCAAAGGTTCAACCCACAAGGGCAGAAGAACACAGAGGTCTAGCATATAGGCTCTCGTGTCCAAGTCCCCGGCCTCTCACCTCACTTCCTCTGCTTATGACCCCCGAGGCATGCGACTTGACATCATCAGTGTCCTCATCTACAAAGTGAAACGAGTAACACCTACTTTCTAAGGTCCAAATACGTTCATGCTAAGTTAGTAAGTCAAACGTTACTTCATGGGCACTCAAACAATGGTTAGCGCAGTGCTTACGAGTGAGGGTCCCGAGTCAGCGCTGAGCGTCGTAGCGGCCCCCGGCCGAGCAGCAGGCTGTGCCAGGCCTGCAGGGGACAGCGACGAGGGCCCCGGGGCTCCGGTCTAGCCCCGAATGGTCTCCCAGTCTCCGGCAAGAGAAAACCAAGGCGCTGAGCTGAGCTGTGAGATAAAAAGCACTGCTTAAGCGAGTCGGCGCAGTACCTGCGGACGTCGAAAGGCATCAGAAGAGACGGCTCAGAAATGACGCAGTCCTTCTCCACACGGGGCTGAAAACCTGGGACCACGCTCGTCACTGACACCCAAGGCTCCACACGGCTCTGTTCCGGTGGGTCCCCACGGGCATGACTTAACTTCCCAGGGGACACTTGGCCGTGTTTGTGGCCAAGCTCAGTTGTCATGCCTGGGGGCGGGGGGAGGGGGCAGGGTTGCTACTAAACACCCTACTGAGCACAGCAGAGCCCCCACGGTGAAAAGTACCCGGCCCCCAAGAAACCCTGCTCTTTGCTGAGAAGGTCAGTGAGCTGAGAACGCCGCGCAAGGTGTCCCACCCTTCTGCCTGCGTCTAGTGTGTAGTCAAGCACTGGACACTTAGGCTGGGCAACGTGCCTGAGGGGCATAGCCAGAAAAGGGTGCTATAAGAATCGAAGCCTGTGTGGGCCCCAGATCTCATGCTCTTTCCACTCCACCACACTGACTACCGGGGCAGAAATCGCAACAGGAGAGAAGTCACCTTGACAGGACTCGGACACCAACGTGATCTAGAAAACACAGGAAAAGGGGGAGTCTGCCACTGAGAAACGTGAAGCCACAGAAGCAGCAGGAAGAAGGGCAGGGCCACACGCATCAGTCAGGTCTGAGGTGCTCCAACTGGAAATATCTAGCAAGGAGCTAGAAACACAGACAGTACTTGGAGAAAAAAACCAGGGGCTACACATGAGGAGTTGGGTGTCTTCCTAGGCGAGGTGAGAGCCAAAGGCAGGAGAGAACAGGAAAGGCCATATGGCATCCAAAGCTGAGGACTGGCCACCTTCTAGGAGGCGGAAAAGAAAGGGAGAAAGTGAGACACATCCAAGAGGCCAAGGTAAAACCAGGAGGTACAAGGACCCCCAAGGCAGGAAAGAATGTCCTCTTGGGGCCCCGAAGAGCAGCAGAGGGCAGGGACAGCCGAGATGAGACCTCTGGGTTTACTGACCAGGTCGGCGGTAAGGGGGTAGGAGCAATTTCAGCAGTGGAGGCTGGGGGGAGGCCAGGCTGCCGTGTGGAAGTAAAGGTAACAGAGATGCTCGGGCCCACAGGCAGAGGCTGGGCTCAGTGGTCCGTGTCTTGGCCACCTCAACCCCCAGCCCCCAGTTTCTGGGTTTCTGCAGCTCTGGGGTGGCACTGTCTCCCAGGTGGACTGGTTCCTGGCAGCCCTAGTAACAACCCCCCTCTTTGAACCCTATCTGCATTCTGGTCTCAGAAGCACTAAAGGGCCCCAGGACTTCCCACTCTCCAAAAAATCCAGCCTGCCCCCGGCCAAGGGAAGGAGGCAGACAAGCAAGCCTTCGGGCAGGAGAGGGCCGGCAAACAAGGCCGGCTTTCAGGGCTGCCTTCTGGTATTTATATTCCCGTGGGCTCTCCAGTGGGAAGAGCAAGGCGCTCAAGAGTCGGAAATGAGAAAAGGCATTATCTCGTCAGGGGCCCCCAGGGCTAGGCGGGGGTGCAGGGCACTGTGGTAACTGGAGGGTGGCTCCCGGATTTCTTCGGATTTCGATTCTGCATTCTCAAAGGCAACCATGAAAAAGATGTGGGATAAAGTCAGCTGAAGGGGGCCTGGCTCTGATCACACATCTGAAACATGCAAATCTCCTCTTTCCCCTCTTCTCTGCAGGCCCAGGGGCCCTCCTGAAAACAAGCAGAAAGCCCTGGAAGTTTAAAGAACTCTAAAGAGGATCTCTCTCTGCCTTAAATATTTAGGGGTGGGGGGTAGGGAACCAATAGCAACCACTCTGCTATGAAAATCGGTCCAGTAATTTATCTTAATTACCATGTAATTACTTTTAGTGTTTTCAAAAGAAGCTGTAGCTAAATGGCCCAGGAAGGATATTTAATGCTTTAGAATGTGAGTCCCTCCCACACGCCCATCATGCTGCGTTCAGATTAGAATGGTCTGACAAGGACCATCACCACCTGCTCGGAGAGACCCAGGACCTTGATCCTTGGCTGCTGGGCTCTGGGGCCCTTCTGCCGCACGTTCTGGTACAAATTTGTGTCCCCCAGCTCCCTGTGCATTCGCTCAGCAAACAGTCACAGTATCTTCTAAGGGCTGGGTCCTGGCTGAAACACCAGGCAGACAGCAGAAACCAGTAAGACCTGACTGGCGTGGTGGGGAAAGAAGGGTTTGGAAGTTAGAGAGACGGTGTGTGAATCCCAGCACCGCCACTGACCAGCTGTGCGACGGGGGCAGGTGACGTTACTTCCCCGAGCTTCCCCTTCCTCGGGTGTGAAAAAAAGGATGATAACAGTTAACCTTTAGTGTTCGTGGTGCCCTCCCCCAAACTCAGCCCTAATACCCCATACTTCAGAATGTGACTGTAGTTAGAGGGAGGGCCTCTAAGAGTTGATTCTGTGGAAATGAGGCCCTTCGGGTCGGCCCTGAGCCAGTCTGCCCGCTGTCCTCGCAAGAAGTCAGGACACAGAGAGACACCAGAGAGGCCGACACACAGAGAAAAGGCCACGTAAGGACAGAGCCAAGGAGAGAGGCCTCAGAAGCAACCAAACCTGCCAACACCTTGCTCTTGGATTTCCAGCCTCTAGAACTGCGAGAAACGTTATTTCTGTTGCTTAAGCCCCAGAGGCTGTGCTTTTCTGTCATGGCAGCCAGAGCAAACGGACAGGCCTCTTGTGACACTAAATAAAGTCACACCTGCAGGATGGCAGGTGCATAAAGAGAGGCCGTTATCCCTAGATCCCTGCTCCTAAGGTGCTTATAATCTGGTTGGGAAGAACAGAGGAAACAACAAAGACAAAATGTGCTCACCCTCCTGAGCTAAAACAAAGCGCACTGGGACTTTGGGAGAGGACGGCCCTGGTTCGGGGGCAGGGAGGCTCCCGGGGAGGGGACATCTACTAGAACAGAGGCACAGGGCGGCAGATGAGGCACTGGGGACGTACCCGCTGCCCATGTTCCTGTGCACCGAGTCACGTGCCAGTGAACACCAGCTAAGGGAGAGCCCCCCGCCCGGCTTCATCCACCCCACACGGGGCAGACACAAACCCAGTTATGCACAGTTATCCCCTCTGGCTGCCCAAACTGGACCATAAGCCAGAGATGACGTCAGAGTGAGCCGGGCTGTGCGAGCCTCCGATCAAATGCATTTTGGTTTATCCTTGGTCTGTCCTGGGCTGTTGCTGACCACCAAGCTCACGTGGAAATGTCCACATCACTGCAAATACATAGGCAGGAACCACTGACTTACAGAGAACCAAAGCACATTTGCTCAACCCTCACTCCCAGGAATTCCACAAATGTACATATGTAACAACCCAAGCAAATCTTTTTTTTTTAAGATTTTATTTATTTATCTGAGAAAGAGAGAGCATGACCAAGGGGGAGGGGCAGAGGCAGAGGGAGAAGGAGAAGGAGACTCCCCGCTGAGCAGAGCCCAATGCGGGACTCAATCCCAGGACCCTGTGTCTGTGACCTCAGCCGAAGGCAGATGCTTAACCAGCTGAGCCACCCAGGCTCCCTGGAGCAATCCTAAGGTTTTAAAAATCACTTATGAAAGTCCTATTTATAAAACAAGTACAGAAGATCAACATTTACTTGGGCTCTTAGTCTCAAATGCAGACATCACACACAAAAATAATATTTGTGTCTCTCGGTCTGCAGGGAGTGCGTGCAAAATACTTGTGAACTTCATTGCACTTCAAAGGCCACTACATGCTTTTGACAAAGAATTCTGCACTTACAGCAAAGTCTAATTAGAAACATGTAAGTAGATGTGAACGAATAGATTTGTCCACTGACATCTCAACTATGCCTGGCTGGCTCATTGAGAAGAGCATAAGACTCTTGATCTCAGGGTCATGAGTTCAAGCCCTATGTTGGGTGTAGAGATTACTTAATAAATAAATAAACTTAAAAAAAAAAAAAAAGCCTTACTATCTCTACTATCAGCCTGGGAGCTTGAGCACTGTAGCAGAAAGGCCTCCTTCCTCTCCACTCTGAGTCTCCATTAAAATGAGTAACTCCCAGTGTCCTCACAGAGCTCCCAATTGCCTCTGCGTATGTGAGGCCCAGTGAGGCCCACGAGCTCCTGACAGGTCCAGCCCAGCACCAGGGCCTCATCCAGCTCTAAGACACGGGCAGGCCTCCACTGGACCCTGCCAGGGCCTCTCTCGCCATACCCTTCTCTCCACCAGCCCCTCCTACTACTTACTGCTCACAGCAAGAAACGTCCCTCTGGGTGAGGTCCCTACAGCTGTTTGGCCAGCCTGGAAGCCGGGGGGCCAGTGCTTGGGAGGTTTTGGGCCCACTCTGCTTCATTCTGGCTCTGTAAGTTAGAACAAGTCATTGCTAGCAAGTGGCTTCTACAAGTCTGAATAATTTATGAAGATTCAAACTCTTAGCAATCTATGAATTCTCCTACAAAAGAGGTCTGCAGACAAGTATGTGCCTCCCTGAAGACCCCTTCTTATCCAAACTCTTTAGGACTCCTGCAACCATGCTTCAGGATAGAAGTTTTCCAAAGATAGCCACAACAGTATCTCCCATCTAATGCTTTTCTGGAATGCCATGGAGCAAGGAGGCTCTATTTCCCCTTCCCTTGGACCTGGGTAGGCCCATCACTGCTCAGACCAATCTAGTGTGACAGAAGGAACGCTGTGACAATTCTAGCCACAGGCCTGAAATGACCCAGACGCTGCGTTTCCTGCTTTGTGGGAGACCTGGGCCACCACACATGAAGCCCAAGCTGGGTGGGGGAGCCACACTGAGATGCCATCCTGCACATCCGGCCACTTGAGCTTTCAGTGATTCCAGCCTCGGTCGCCATCTGACTACAACTATATGAGAAGCTCTAAGCAAGAACCACCCAGCTGAGCCCAGTCAACCCACAGAACCAGGAGAGAGAATACGAAATTCTGATTCTAAGCCTCTACACGTTTTTGTGTGGTAAAAGTACATTCACATAAAAGCTACCCTTTGAACCGCTTTACAGAGAGCAGTTCTGTGGTATTTAGTACACTCAACCACATGGTTGTGCAACCCTCACGACCATCCATCTCCAGAACTTTCCATCTTCCCGGATTGAGACTGTGTTCCCCTTAAACACGAACTGTGCACGTCCCATCCCAGCCCCCGGCAGCCACCACCATTCTACTTTCTGTCTCTACGAACGTGACTACTCTAAAGACCTCATAGAAGGGGAATCGTACAATATTTGTCTTGTTTGTGACTCGTTTATTTCACTTCACATACTGTCTTCAAGGTTCATCCATGTTGAAGTACATGCCAGGATTCCCCTCCTCTTTAACGCTGAAAAACGCTCCACTGCATACGTATACCCCAGTGTGTGTGTCCATTCATCCGTCAGTGGACGGATCTGGAGTGCTGGTTCTACAGCAATACATACGTGGGGCAGTGGGCAATGCAGCCCGGGCTCAGCAGAGCAAGCCTGCGAAGGCAGACGTCGAGAGCTGCAAAGTGTGGCACAAACACACAGCCCCAGGGCACTCACCCCCGAGTAGGTGACTGGCCAGGAACCCAGTCTGGAGTTCCCAGTAGCACTCATCACCGCAGGCTGATGTTTCCTGGGGTCTCCATTCGAGGTGGGGCCCGACCCCCGGACAGGGACTGGCAGGATCTTCTTCATGCCGGGGTGCCCTGCCCTGGCATAGGGTGATAGGCCCAATAAACATTTGATGGATAAGTGAAAAATGTCCCTGACACTGAAGTCAGGTTCTGGGCCATGTCAGAGTTTCTTACGGGCTCCCTGTAGGGCAAGAACCAGGCCAGAGAAAGTGCAGAAAGGCTGCTTCTGGCTGAAAGGGAAGAAGGAAGAAGCAGCATCAGGACAATCCGACAGGGAAAAACGCACCCCAGGCCCAGGCTTCCCAGGAAGTACAGGATCTCCATTGAAGCCCCACCCTGACCCAGGCAGCCCAGTGGGTTCCGCCTGGGGGAGGGAGGGCCTTTGGGAAGGGCATGCTGGGTATCAGGCTGAGCCAATAGGACCAGGTATCTCTGGGATCGGCCCTGCTCAGTTTGTGGGACTCAGTTCCCAAGGCTCAATCAGAGCCTTGTGTGCCCATTACAGGAGCAGGAGGGGTTGAAGGAGCTCAGGCCTGCGCCCTAGCCCAGGCTGTAAGGGTCTAAGGGGGCAGCTGAATCACAGATATGAACCCTGGGAGCTTAAGGACAGCGACCTTCCTTCACCACAGGAGAAGCCAGGCTGGCTAAACCATGACCCTTGCCCTCTCAATAGCCACTGTGCCAAGAAAACCCAGCGCTCTCTTCCTGCTGGACTGCCCTGCTGGGCCACAGGACAGGAGGCACCACACACAGACGTTAATTCCAAATCTAAGAAGAGGACTTGTTTCTGGTTCACTTAAGGAGTGAATAACAACCATACCAATGCCCCCCCCCCCGGGATTGAAACAAAAAGGGCTTGCATTATGGTTCAACTCTGCATTTAGGTTGACCAGCCTTTAAAGATAAAGCAAAACCCTGAGTATTAATTACAAAGGTGTTTTTCTCTATTTCTCTTCAAAGCCTCCGCCTTGAAGGTTAGAAACTGCTTACCACGGGGAAAGCAGTTATAAGCACCAATAAAAGAGTTCAAGAAACATAGATTTTGAACTTGGCTCAGCTTCTAAGTAATTGTGGGGCTTGAAGCAAACTAATTACCCTCTTTGGGTCTCAGTTTCATAATGATAAATGAAGGAAAATACTTTGCACTCCCATGGTCTGGTTAAGTGCTTAATGAGACTAACTATATGTGAGATGATATATTGATATATAGACAGATACATACGCACTTACATAAAGAAAGTCCCCATAAGAAAAACTAAACTTTAAATATGCTAGAGATTTTCTTATGTTCGGTAAGAATAAATGGCCAAATACCCCCGCAATTATAACAAGACTCACATTTCGTGAGAACAGTACCTCTCCACACGCCAGAATCCCCACCGCTGTATCTACTAGATCTTAGAAGGCCATCTCTCTCCACAGGAGGCTGAGCCCACCTCGCCCCTATCTTAACAACCACCTCTCCCAGCTTGCACGCTTCCTCCCCATCTGGCCCTATATTCCAGTCTGCGGGAGCCGGCCTGATATCCAGGGTCAGAGTCTGCCCCGCTGCGCCTACCCCAGCCCCGTGGCCCAGCTCCCACCTCCCATCATGGCCTGAGGCTGCTTCTTGGACCAACTGCCAAACCCAGAACCCTAGGCCTGCACCCTAAGTCTCCACTGCCTTTGATACCAGAGGGAAACAACTCATTCCCTTTTCCTGGTTTTCGTGGAGCATGGCCACAGGGAAAATTTGTGGACCAGGAGCCAGTGTCTGCCCAGGGCCTCCTCCCCCCACCTCAAGTCTGGACTCCACACAACGGACGGCTCACATGACATCTAAGGGCTTTGGGGAGCATCATATAAGATGAAGGACACAGAAGTGTCTTTGAAAAATATGAAGCCCTCTGTAAATTCTTCTTCTCTTTTTACGCTTGTTCATTTATTTCAGTGTGGTCTCTGATTAAGAGTCTCTGGAGGCCGGGGACTGTTCCCCGGGTAAACTCTTTTGGTACGATGACCACACACAGAGCAAAACTTGATGTTCTTTGGGACTCTAGTGCCATGAGCAAACGCGGCATGAGTTCCAGGACCGGGGGCGGGGAGCGGGGAGGCCGGGCCGGAAGTCAGAAAACCAGGTTCTGGCCTCTCAGTCCTGCCAGGAAATTAAGCGCATCACTTAACCTCGCCGGGCATTTTTCTTCATATGCACAATGGAACTGACAAGCCATCCGCATTCCTATTCACCAGGATGCCAAGAAGGCAAAGAATTCGAAAAGAAAAACACTGCACAAGTTGAAATATTGTAGTATTCAGCGGGCATGGGGAGTGCAGAGAAGAGATGGGAAAGGAACAAGAAGGGGGGCCAGGAACAAATAATAGAGCAAGAAGACATTTGGGGTGAAATGGGAGGCACCTGAGAAGGTCCAGATGGAATGCCATGGAAGTTCCCAGTACAGAAAGTATTCCCCACGCCTGAGGGTCCATGTCTGGAGGAGAAGATCCACCTCAGAGACACGTCAAGTTCAACTCCAGCAGAGAAAAGTGGACGGAAGGAAATGAAGTCCATGTACCACCTGCGGTGGCATGAGACCCACCAGAAGCCGAGGCTCAGTGCGTTTGCTTTCACAGCTCAGCTCAGAGTGAGGAGAGAGAAGAGGAATTAATAGGCCCACTACCTACAAAAATTGTGTAATGTCCGCAAAGATGCCGGCCAGGCCACATCCTGGCACATGATGTCCAATCCAGAGCGCTCCACGTTAAGGGGCACATTCAAAGACTAAAGAGTTCCCAAAGGCTGGTCACCAGGACAGTGGGGTGCGCTGAGACCACGTCCCAGAAGGATGGGCTACAAAATCTGAGAAGTGTGTCCCCAAACAAGATTTGGGGAGGACATGGGAAGCAAAGGCTTTCTCAGAATCAGAAAAACCCTCTGAACATCGTCTGGTCCAACCTTCCCAAGCGAGGAATCTCTAATACGACATCTCTGCTGAGGAATTATGCAGCTGCTGCGTGAACTCTTTCAGTAATGGAGACCACATCACTTTATAAGTGGGTTCATCTCATTATCATTTGGACAGGATTAAACTCTTCTCCTTCCTATTAACCCCAAATTAACCTCCTCCTTGCTTCCATCTATGCTCTGCGGGGACACATGCTAAGTCTAATCACTTTTTCACCTACTCATCCTCAGACAAGTGGAGACAGCTGGTCTTGTTGATCTGCACTGAGTCTTCCCACAGACTTGCCCAGGAGGGGGATGCATTTTCAACACACCCATGAAAGCATATTCTCAAGCCCGCTTCAAGGCTTCGTTCCTGGTGATCTCTGGCCAGCTGTGACCTCAGACTGCCGTGGGACGCTGACTGCTGCCCCTGCCATGCTCAGAGCATCTCATCCTGGCCATGACCCCCTAGCTGTTTGCTTTCCAACTAGGTCTTGGCCTCCTCCTACCCCTTTGGGCAAACTCTGGTCCAAAAGGGTCTCGGCTTTGCTGCTCTCACTGCTAAGGGCTTGTCACGAACATACTCCACAAGAAGACCAAAACATGAGAGTCCCAAATTCATGCCACTTCATAGAAAGCAGCTGGTCGTTTGACTTTAGGCCTTCTAAAGAAGACTGAATCTAGAATGTTCCATAGGCATTAAATATATTTTCTAAGACCTCATTGACAGATGAGGAAATAGAGGGCCAAAGGGGTAAAAGGATTCACTCAGGTAACACAGCCAGGGTAAATTTTCCATAGTTTGTGTGTGTGTGCACTCATTCTTTCTTTGACTCAATAGACATTCACTAAGCGCCTACTACGTGCTTTGTAAATGTTCTCAGTGAGATGGAGTAAGCTTCCCATAGGGACTGACACCTCGATGTGCGTGAACGTGCAGTGTGCGTACGGATTAATTATTTCTTTCATGCACGCACACATTCACTCACCAGGGATGGCTGAGCATCCTTAACACGGGCTCCACACTGGTACGAGGGAACACAGCCACAGTCCCTTAGCCCAGCGCATTCCCTGTCCGGCACAATCCCCACAGGTTCTGTTAATGCAGGGTTCTGTGGGGACCCACAGCCTGATGCTTAGTTAAGATCGGGGAGAGTGATGGCAGTAAGTGCACGTACTGGGATGTGTATGTCCCTGTGGTGGGGGAATGAAGCCGTGGACGTTTGAAAAGGCCTCAGGAAGAGCAGGCTTCTAAGCTGAATCCTGAAAGCTGATAGGATTTGATCAGGGGAGAGAGGTGAGTGAGCGTGTGCGCAGAGACAGGGCGGCAGAAGAGCACCTGATTCTGCAGGTGGACGAGCCCGGCTGGAGCCAGGACTTACCATGGGTGCTGCCGTGAAAGAGGCAGAGAGGTGAGGAAGCTACAGAAGCCCTTCTGTATCATGCCAAGGGGCTTGATTTTATCCTAAAGGCAACAGGATTCAGTGAAAGACTTTAGAGAAAGGAAACAGGATTAGATCAGAATTTTAGAAAGAAAGCTCTGATCGTAGAGGATGGACTAGAAGGCAGGAGGGTCGGAGGCAGGTAACCAGACAGGAGGCAATAGTCGGAATGCAGGAAAGAAACTAGGGTTGAACCCGAGGGCTCCTGCCTGCATACACTTGGTTTGCAAGTCTGAAACAGGAGAGGAGAGAAGAGACTGCCTTTCCCGTCCATCCCTCATGGCACGGGGCCAAGCTGCCCAAAGCTTTGCAGAATGACATCATCATCACCATTCTCCACCGTGACCTGGTGGCCACAGAAAAACGAAGTGAGCTGGAGCATCGCGACCAGTCGTGATGTGCAGGCACCTCCAACAGAGCGCCGCTCAGTGAGTGGTGACTGCGTGCGGGACCAACACCCATCAGCAGGGGGTGGGGGGAGGGCTACATGAAGTAGATCGGGGCTCAGAAGCGCAGGTACGTCAAGTCCGAGCAAGGCAACGAGTCAGAAACAAGACAAGCAGAAAAATTCTAAGAGGGAAGGTATTTAAAAAAAAGAAAAGAAAAGAAAGGAAGGGAAGGATGAAATAAAGAAACAAACAAACAAACACAGGGCGCCTGGGTGGCTCAGTCCGTTAAACATCTGCCTTCAGCTCAGGTCATGATGCCAATCGGGCTCCCTGCTTGGTGGGGAGCCTGCTTCTCCCTCTCCCTCTGCAGCTCTCCCTGCTTGTGCTTGCTCTCTCTGTCAAATAAATAAAATCTTTAAAGCACACACACACACACACACACACACACACACACACACACAAGCAAAAAACAGCTCTTCACAAGAATGGAAGGCAAAGAGCTCAGACCAAGTAGGAAGCCGTAAAGGAGCCAGCGCCTGTCTCAGGTGGTGAGATTCTTCAGGTCTCCTGTTTGAGGCAGAGAGCAGTTGGCGTAGCCCCTGCGGCGCTCTCTCCTGAGGCTCCGGGGAGACACCCCCTCTGGCCAGACGGGCAACAAGCAGGCTACCGTCAGTGCTGTTTACAGCGGGCTGCCCCACGTGGCTGGCTGAAGCCCACGTGCGCCTGCGGATGGGCACGTGTGAGCAGTCGAGGAGAACATCTGGCAGGAGAGGGGAATGTGTGGGTGGGAAGCAGGCAGATCCTGACAAGTAGGGCGCTGTTTAAACCTGGGGAAACCCCCATCACGTGTGGTACAGAGCCATTGCCACTGGGAGTTCAGAGTCAAAGAAGAATGATAAAGAAGATGAGACTGGAAGCCTAAAATAACAAGTTCTTTCTTTATGGGGGAAAAATGCTCATCTAGGCAAGTCTGAGCCTTCTTGGAACTGGAAATTCTGACATTATCACCCAGTTCCCGGGAACACCTGAGCCCTTTTTTTTTCCCCTCAAGGTAATTTTCTGAAAATCAGGAGCACCTGGGAAGTAGCCACTGTGCTATTACAATGACTCCCACTGGGCCCCTTCCACTGAAGCCCCTACTGGCAGCCACGGGGGGTGGGGGTGGGGGGTCACGAGATTTACGAGGTTCTGCTTCAGGCCACAAAGAAGCAACAAGCCTGGAGCTGCAGGAGGGGCGGTTCTCAGTTGTTAAGATGTGAGACTGAAACATTTCTCTGCGTTGGTATGAACGTGAAACTAAGGCCAACAAAAGCAAGGTGTGTAGCATCGATGACTGTCTTCTAGTGCCTCCAAACTGGCCCTGAACACGAGTTACCCTGAGCTAGGGAAAAATGCTCTGCAAGGGAGGAACACGGGCCAGTGCGACAGTCCTGTCTGAGTGTCTGGGCCATGGCTGTTTGAGATTAGATGCTCAGTGTTGCTTCCATGAAGCTCTGGGCTGAGCTCTGCAATGGAAAAGTTATTTTTGTGCTCCAGATATTTATACGGAGGCACATCCCCCTAATTCCAATTATGTTTTGTTTTCATGATGCTCTTTTCCTGTACTTAAGAACAGTCATTGCTATCATTATTATTCCTGATAAGACACTTGCAAAAAAAGCTCTGGGCCAAGTACAAGATTCCACAGGGCCCAGATAAACGACGTTGTAAAATAGGCAGATTTTAGATCTTATGAAACTCTCAAGGGATACCTTCCGTTCTTCTGCCCACTATGGCTGCCTCTTCTTTGTCAATGCCCCGCCCCAACCACCCTGCAATTGCTCAGGAACTTCATGATCCCTCCTGGGAAAACCCAGTCCCAGAAGTCATTTTGTTATTCACTTCTCATATACTCTCCCTCGGGTCTTTGCATTTAAAATGTTATCTTCAATAAGGAAATCGTTTTTACCTTCAGAAGGACAGGAACACCAAGTGATAAAGCAAAGAGAGATTCTTGTGGTTAAGAGAGGCATGGTTCAGGGGCGCCTGGGTGGCACAGCGGTTGAGCGTCTGCCTTCGGCTCAGGGCGTGATCCCGTAGTTATGGGATCGAGCCCCACATCAGGCTCCTCCGCTATGAGCCTGCTTCTTCCTCTCCCACTCCTCCTGCTTGTGTTCCCTCTCTTGCTGGCTGTCTCTATCTATGTCGAATAAATAAATAAAATCTTTAAAAAAAAAAGAGGCATGGTTCATAAAGAATAACATGGTTATTCAACAGTAAGGTCCATCAACAGGCTGGGAGGGCAACTAAGAGCTGTTGGTACACAAGCAAAATCAAAATGGTGATTCAAAGTATTAAGGAAATTTATCCAAGAGAAATCTACATTGATTACCAAGAAAACATAAGTTATTAGAAGGTATACCTATGGCCTCGCCCCAGAAGTCTTTCTGATTAGTCTGAAGCACAATCCTGATTTGAAAGAAATAGAGCAGAGGAGGGGAGATGACAGGAGACCACCATCTGTGAGCTTCAACGTTTGTCAACCACTTGGTCCCTAGTACTTCCTGTTATCTCAATTTTCACAACAACTTTTTAAGGCAGGTCCTGTTATCACTGTTTTATAGAAAAGGAAACTTAGCCTCAGAGATGTTAAGTAACTTGCCTAAGGCCACTGCTATTGTCTGAAAGTTTGTGTGCCTTCCCAAAATTCAAATGTTGAAATCCTGATCCCAACGTGATGGGATCAGGAGATGGGGCCTTCGACGTAATTGGGTCACGAGGGTGGAATTCTCTTGAATGGGATCAGTGCCCTCACAAGAGGCTGCAGACCGCTCCCTCACCCCTCCTACCGTGTAAGCACGTAGTAAGAAGCAGGCTGTCTGCAACCCGGAAGAGGGTCATCACCAGAACCATGCTGGCCCCTCCCCTTGGACTGCTATCTCCAGAACCATGAGAAATCGACTTCTGCTGTTCGCAAGCCACTCTGTCTGTGGAACTTTGTCATGGCAGCCCAAACACTAAGATAGCCACACATCCAGTTAGTGGCAAAGCTTAAACTCAAACCCAGATCTGGCTCCAAAGTTCATTTCTTTTCCATTATCACAAAGGGCTGATGTGAGGACCAGGGGAGAAGGCCAAGGATATTTGCCGATCTAGTTTCTTTAAATGAATAGGTTTTGTTGGGGTTGTACGGGAAAGATATGCTTATATAGATTTCCTTAAATATTTCCCATAAACAGGCTCTGCTGATTTAAACAACATTCCCGGAGATGCTGCCGGTCACATAGAATCAATCATTCAGTATAAATCTGTCTGCACTGTCAGAGACACAAGTAAACACAAATGCTCAGCAGAGGGAGAACGTCATCTCCATGACCAAAGGGAATAGGAACCTCCCCACAAAGTCTCTTCTTTCAACAGGGTTGTGAGAGTTAGGACACTGGTTGGTCAGCTGTCAATGCTACTATTGAACTTTGTACCGGAGGGTCTACCCAATGCAATAACACAAGAAAAAGATCATAAGGAATCATAAGGAATGAAAAGGAAAAAATCAGAATCGTTTTGTGATTGTCTACCTAGAGAACTCAAAAATACCTACATACAGACTCTTAGAACTAATAAGAGAAGTCCGCTGGAATGCTAGCTAGATACAAGATCAAATCCCCAAATCAGAAACGCTTCTGTGAGCCAGCAAATAGACAATTTGAAAACATAGTAAGAAAAAAGATATCATCTAAAATACCAACAAAACACAGGAAATAAACACAGCAAAAATTGTATTAGACATTAACAGGGAAAATCACCAGTCTCCATCCACCTGAATGAAAGGAGAAGATGGGAAGACCTACTATTGTAAAGGTATCAGTTCCCTGCAATATAATGTGAATGTAACTGCAATTAAAAAATCCCAACACAATTTTGTCTTTGTGGGCAACTAGACAAACTAAGGTTTATAGGAACTAGTAAAATTCAAGGAAGCCAAGAAATTATGAAAAAAAATTAAAAGTAATTGTCAGAGCTAGCAATTAGTGTGTGCCTCCTTGTATGGCAGAACCTTTTGTATACATTATCTCTTTACAATTATCCTCCAAGTGGATACTATTATCTATTTAATAGACAAGGAGACTAAGAGAAATTAGGTAACTTGCCCAAGGTTACTTGGTACCCATAGAAGTAGCAACAGACGCAAGAAGACAACGGTGTAATGTCTTCTAAGTACTTAGGGGAAATCATTGTGAGTCTAAAAAATTCTACACTCAAACTCTCCTTTGTAAGAGCAAAATAAAGATATTTTCAGGAATATCAATACTTTCAAGTTTACCAAAGCCCTTTTATGAAAGAACTCCTAAGTTCACACGAAGAAAAAAGAACTCAGAGGGAAGAAGTGAGGTGTTCAAAGTAGCAGTAGCAAACTGCACTGAATAAATAAGACAAAACAATGTACAGGCATACCTTGTTTCAGCGCACTTTGCAGATACCGCATTTTTTACAAATCGAAGGTTTGCAACAACCTTGCATAGAACAAGTCTATGGGCACCATTTTTGCAACAGCATTTGCTCACATGACCTTGTGACACATTTTGGTAATTCTCACAATATTTCAAACTTTTTCATTATTATTTTTTAAGATTTATTCATTTATTTGACAGAGAGAGAGACTCCCCACTGAGCAGAGAGCCAGTTGTGAGGCTCAGTCCACGACCCATGAGATCCTGACCTGACCCCAAACCAAGAGCTGGAGGCTCAACCAACTGAGCCACCCAGGCACCCCTCCAACTTTTTCGTTATTATTATATTTGTTATGGTGATCTGTGATTAGTGATTGCCACTCACTAAAAACTCAGATGATGGTTAGCATTTTTAAGCAATAAAGTATTTTCTTAATTAAGGTCTGTACATTGTTTTTTTTTTTTAGATGTAATGATATTGCACCTTATTTTAAAGTATAGTGTGGTGTAAACATAATATTTTTACTCACTGGGAAGCCAAAAAATTCACCTGACTCCCTTTACTGCAATACTCACTTTTTAAAGACTATATTTATTTTGAGAGAGAGAGAGAGAGAGAAAGAGCGTGCGCGTGTGCTCAGGCATGGGGGGAGGGGCAGAGGGAAAAGAGAATTGTAAGCAGACTCCACGCTGAGTGCAGAGCCCAATGCGGGGCTCAATCCCAGGACCCTGCGATCATGATCTGAGCCGAAACCAAGAGCCGTACGCTTAATCGACTGAGCCCCAGGAGCCCCTGCAATATTCACTTTGCTCAAGTGGTCCACAACCAAATCTCTGAGGGGTGCCTGTGAAATAGGTAAGAAAAGTAGGACCAAAGGAAAAGTACAGGCAGAAAATACAAGGTGTCTAGTAGCATCCTATACACATGCGAGAAGCAGGCCACTAAGTTGGCTATGTGCTTCCTTTGGGCCAAATAAGAAACGGGAAACAGTCATTAAAGGACTCACAGCATCCACAGAACAGCCAAGTTGCTGACAAGAACCATTCCTGACCCCGAGACCAGAAAGACCTTTCCCACATAGTTGAGTGGACACAAGATCTGGAACGTTGGTCCAAGCATGATAATTTGGGAAAGAAGTCCTTGACTCTTAGAATTTGTTTTTCTACAGTGTGATTTAGAAGCATCAGCTTTCCAGAATCTCTTCCTTGTAGAGGAGATAAAGCCTCCAACTTGAGGTGTGTTATTTGAATGACCATGTGTTTAAAAAAAAAAAAAAAAAAGCCCAAGCTTCTGGGGATCCTTAGGTATTTTCCAGGAGGAGGGTGGATAAAGGGACCTCTGGGAGCCTGGCTGCCTGTGATGGTACAAGGTGGGACAGGGTGTGGGCATTTTTTCCCAGACTACCCCTAGAATCACTCACACCAAATATTTCCACCTCCACTAAACCAATTCATTTTGCCAGTGCATGGGATCACTCACATAGCCAGGCTTCGAAAAAATAGTTTATTATTGTGCTTTCATAGTAATAAGCACCAAGAGGTAATGAGCTGTTCTCTTTCTTTCCTGTTCCATGGTAAATCCTTGACCTATCCACCCTGATATTCTATATAACACAGAAGCAAATGGGAGCTGGGAGCTTCCCCTGGGTCTTCCTACCCACCACACTCCCCTGACAATGCCAAGAACAACGAAAGCCCATACTGGCAGAGCTCTGAAGACATAATTTGCCTGATCGACTTTAAAAATCCTGCCTTCTACCAGGACTGCTCTGGAATCCCATGGGGTTCCTGGAACTCCAGGCTGCCAGGGAAGCTTCCAATGAATTTGGGATACCTTTTGCAGGTACAGCTGGCTCCCAAGCCAAGGTGAGCTACCTCTGGCTAAGTCTGGAACAATTCCCAAGACTTCCAAAGAGAAGTGACAGTGAGGGACAGAAGAGATGGAAGACAGAGACATTTTACAATTAACCAAAATATCAGTTCTTACTGTACAAAAGTACAGAATACTTTGCCTTCCCTTTTCTATATATATTTTTTTCTTATAATTAAAATCATATGAAGAGTACACGGCTGGAAGATAGCAGACAGTAGTGACTGAGATGTATAGACTTTGGGCACCGACCTGACTTCAAGATCTGATTCTAGCACATAATGGCTACACAACCCTGGCAAGTCACCCTTCTGATTTTAGCTGCATGAGAATAATAGTTTCACAAGAAAAATAACAGTACTTACCTCACAGAGTTTTAAAATGAAACACCATATGCAAGTGCTTTATACTCAACAAATGTTAGCTATTACTACTGCAAAAAATCTGACAAATACTGGCAAGACAAAAAAAAAAAAAAACCTCAAAAGCACCTCTAGTCCTACCATCCACTTTGATGTGTCTAATTCCAATATTTTCTGGATGTATTTGCAAAGACTGAGATTACAGTGCTTTCTATTTCATAACTTGCTTTTAAAACCATATTCTTGTACAATATGATTTTGAAAGGCTACATCGTTTGGGTTATTTTACTTCTTAACCATCCCCGCCCTCCTTCCACTCTCGCAGACCCCATACTTCATGTATTTCCAGCTCATCTCCAGCTCACCTCCAGATGACAACTGGCTGCTTTCTATCGGCTAACTGGGGATGCAGCTGCTTCTTACCATCCAGACTACCTGCTCCTCAGCCTTCACCCGCCTGGCCGGCATGACGCCGCCATCATGCAGAACAGCCTGCCGGGCTGCACAGCAAACCCCCCAGCTCAACAAGATTCCGTGAAGCGGCACAAAAGCCAAACGAGGCTGAAAGGCAATTTCTTTCCCACCAGCATAAGGCTGACTTCTAGAGCATTAAGGACACTATCAAAAATTCTCAGGAAGAGGAAGAAAGAAAAGATTTTTATCTGAGTGCATTGTTTTTCTACGTAACTGGGCCAAACAAGGTCAAAACTCACAGGCTTTCTACTTGAATAAGTCAACAGCACTTCCTTATCAATGACATTTTGAGACCACTGTAAAACCCTACTAATTCATACTAATGGGGAACTGTCAAACTGAATCGGTGGAGAAAAATGAATTACATCCTTTTTAAACTAAACTCCTTTATTTCAATGAAAAAAAATTAAAGAAATCTTGATTTCCAGGGTGCCTGGGTGACTCAGTAAGCAGCTGACTTCAGCTCAGGTCAGGATCTTCGGTCCTGGGAGGGACCCCCCCAACCCTCAACCCCCCCCCCCCCCGCAGCCGGGCTCCCTGCTCAGTGGAGAGTCTGCTTGTCCCTCTCCCTCTGCTCCTCGCCCCCCACGCTTGCTCGCATTCTTTCAAATAAATAAAAATCTTAAAAAAAAAAAAGAAATCTTTATTTCCAAATAGTTCAATACCTTGCCCTGTTTTGACAGGTTGCTCAGCACCTGATCTCATACATTTGTTGCACCCGCATGTAGTGTTCATAGAGAAAGCAGGAATGGCTCAAGTTCTTGAGGACAGCTTTCTCCCTAAAAGTTCAACACCCTCTGTGATCCTGCTCACTTCTCAGGAAAGCTCTTTCTTCTTGGTCATGTGGAAACAAACCTCAGCTGGGCTCCCTCCCACCTCCCTCCAGTTCTGAAGGAGTGGGCAGAGGCTTGCCATACCAACCCAGATCTATCCCTAAGACAAAACCAAACAAAAACCCTCCAGACTCCAGACTTGATCTGTCCAGACCCATCTGAGAATTAACGAGCTCCTTCTAAGCACCCAGAGAACTAAGCCTGTCATGGAAACACTGATTCAACCCTAATGAGAACGGACAGAAAACCACACAAACGAACTGAACATTCTTCCAGCCAATCAGAGGCAAGCTAAAGCAACAGCCTCAGGAATAAAATAAGCGAGGCTGTTTTTTTCTTTGTGGTCCTGCTCATTTTAGCCTCTTCCACTGCCTCGTCTTTGCAACTGTTTTTGAGAAAGTGGGAGTTGAGGGGCGGGGGGGGAGAGATGGAGAGCCCGCAGGAGAGGGGAGAAACATGCAGAGCGCCCACACCAGGCTGGGGAATGCCAACAAACACTGCGGTTTCTGTCAGGCAAATTACAACTTCTGGCCCGGGGGAGGCCCACAGTCTGTTTGGGGTAGTCTGAAAACACGCCGAAACTGAACTCCCATCTCCCACAACACTTAAGCCTGGAATGAAGTACTTATTTTCCAAAGATCGGGTTCTGCTCACTATTTTTAGCCAGCGTTCTTTTTTTTTAACTCTTCTTTTTATTATTTTTTTTCCTGGGTTTTAATCTTTTTCGGAATTAGGAAGGCTAATTAGGTGAGGTAACATTATTATTGGAAGAAAGGAGAGTTGGAAAGTCTTTTAAAAAAAAACCAAACTGTCCAACCAACAGAAATAGGAAAATGCTAGGGAGGCATATATTTGAACTTCCCCTTGGACGCACAAGGTAGAGTTTGTGAGTCCCGGGGACCCAACACCAAACCCCAGTGAAGGTCATTCCTGCAGGAAATGTTGGGGCAAGTGTGGAGGCCCCTGCGGCTGCGGCCCCTCGTCCTGGGCCATCGCCTACTAGAGCTGGAGGGGACAGCCGGGATGGAGACACCAGCCGTGGCCGGAGGCTGGGGGACCAGAGCCTCGCAGGGAAAGGGGCGGGGGAGGGGCAGCAGCGCGAAGAACCGAAGCCGGGAAGGAGGCAGGTGAGAGTCCCGGAGGTGGGGGGATCCGGAGCCCCCGAGGGAGGGTGACTCAGGTCGGGGAGGCCCGGACCGCGCGCGGGTTTGTACGAGACCCCGGCCCCGCCCTCGGAAGTGTGTCTGAGTTCTTTTCTTTGCTGTTTGAGTTTCCCACCTCTTTAGAGCCAGCCCCAGGTCCCCGCGGCCCCAGGGCCGAGCTGCGGAGGGGAAGCCCGGCTGGGGCCCTCCTGGGACACCTCTGGGGGTGGCAGGGGCGGAGGGAGGGAGATGGGGCGCCCGCCGAGGGCGCCCAGCGAGCCCTTGAGATGCCCGCGATCCGGGTGCGCCCGAGCTCCCCGCCCGCAAACTTTCCCAGCCAAGTGGGGGTGGCCCCACCCTGGAGAGGGGGATCCCCATCCCTCCCCCAACTGTCCCCTGGGGTGGGTCACTCACGGGCAGCGCCGCCGGGGCTCCGACTCTGGCCGCCGCCATCCACACCGGAGGAGGAGCGGGAGGAGGAAGAGGGGGAGGAAGGGGGTGGCGGAGAAGGGGGAGAAGGGGGAGGGCCCGGAGCCAGCAGGAGTGGCGAGGCGGGGCGGGGAGGGGAGGGGGCGGCCACTCCGCAGAGACTCCCGTCGCTGCCTCACCTCCGCCCCGTTCCCTGCCGGCCCTCCTTCTCTCCTCACTCCCTCTTTCCCGCCCTGGATCCCCCCAAAGTCTTTCTGGTGTCTGATTCTCCATTCTGTTCCCTCCAGCGCGTCTTCCTTCCCTAGAGTCTCCGGCCCCCAGGAGAGACAGAGCATGCTTCCTCCAGCAGAAGTTGGTAGGGAGGCATTTTCGTGAGCTACAGTATATGAGTATAGGACACCCCCCTGAAGCAGATGGCTGGGGCCCTTGGCAGGTCTGAAGCCAACCTGCACTTTCTGGGCCTTTGTCATCATCTCTGGGTGATGGGATGGTGGGATGATGTGGGGGAGGGTCCCTGTGATCATGTGTCCACCTTGCTTCATTGAGAGGTTTTTGTTGTTGTTGTTGTTGTTGATTTTGATTTTCTCTTGTGATTAGGAGAACTGAAGAATCATTTTTGAGGCCTCTACTGAGTGCCTCCACCTTTCTCTTCAGGTGGCACCAGCCCTAGTCAGGGTAAGATGAAAGGTACAGACAGAGCCTCAGCTTCCTGGGTGAGTCAATACCTAGGAGGAGGCCACTGGAAGGCTCCTGAAGGGCCGAGCTGTGTGGAGGGGGCAGCAGGTAACTACTGACAGACGCCTCTTGTGTGGGCTGGCAGAGTACAGAAGAGAAGGGGAGCCGTCCTCCCAGGAGAGGTGAGAGGGTGGCTTCTGGTCCCTACTCCATCACCTGCTAGGAGCTGACTCCAAGCAAGTCCTTTGGCATCTCAGCCTCTTGCGCAAGTGGGGCTGCCTCCCTGGGAGCCAGTCAGAACGAAAGGAGATCCTTTATCCTGGTGGGACATCCAACCCCAGGATGGGAGGCTTGGACTGGGTTTGAACAGACTCAGTGGGGAGAAAAGAGGACATTCCAGGCCCTGGGCTTAGTGCCTTGGAGTCCGGCAAGACTGGAAAGCTTAGAGGAGGTGGGGACTGTTTGGATGGGAAGGTGGAACATGCAGAAAATAGGAAACCCATGAACATTTTTAAGCAAAGGGATATTTTGATCCAGGTGGTGTCCTATTCGCTTTTGTATTCCCAGAGCCTGGCATACAGTAGGTATCAGTAAATCCTGTGAACTCAAAATGGCGACTGAAGCCTACTGACTGAACCGTCTGAAAGACCAGCTATCTGGAAAGAAAGAGCTTGAGCCCAAGGAGAAGAGTTAGAAGGCCCTGGTGAACATGTCAACCTACAGCGCTATGCCTGGGTGGTAGAAAGGGAATGAGGGAATTCTGCTGACACTTCCTTGCCTTTGCATAGCAATGTGATTCTCTTTCAAATGCTCTTGGGGGTGTAGGCTTGTTTTTGACGTCAGTGGAGTTCCTTGGTGAAACAGAAAAGATATTCAGTACCCTATTCAACCACCAGCCTGAAACTACATTCAGACAGGGCACAGGGGTGCCTGAAGTCATACCGCCAGGATCTATTTAGGATACTTTTATCCTCAGATAAAATGTCTACTTTTGTTTAGGCTTAAAACATCCTCAATGAACAGAAAAAGGGACTAGGTCCTCCTCTTTTCCCTCTTTCCTCCAGCTCCCGTCTCAGTGATGGTCAAGGGTTCAAGACGCACAAAAGAGAGAATGGAAAGTCAACTGAGGGGCAGCTTTTCAGAGTCTTCTGTGGAACCAGACAGGTAATGGCCCCAAGTCAGCCTCCTGGTAAAGAGCTGAGAGAGGTGCAGAGCAAGACAAAGGAAGAGGGAAGCAGAGGAAGAGAAGAAAAAGGCGCCTTGACCCTGGGCATTCTGGCAGAAGCTCCACATTGAACCTCCTGTCCTGTGAGCAAGCCAAGAGGCCTCCTGGGGAGGCCGGCCCATCTCAGAGAATGCCCAGGTAACAACCTGAGAAAGGACTCATACAGGAAGCAACAGTACACTTGACAAATGGCAATCCTCATTACATTTAAATAGAGTTCTGAGTGCACCTTTTTAATTCTACCATCTTTGAATAAGTGGTATGGCTTGGAATAGTAGGTTGCCCACCTGGTGAAAGAAATCTCTTTGGAAACTTTGACACGTACAGGCCTATCATCTTCTAAAGACCAAATATAGCTGGTTGAAAACCGCTTTTCTTTTACAAGGGACTGTCCCTCCCCGTTCTGTGTGACTCAGCGTTGCCCCAAAGGTGGCCACTTTCATGCATGCAGAATTCTTTCTTGTCACTCCACCACATGTTTCCAAAGACTCTTTTCTGGCAATGCCCCTTTGTATCCAAAACTGGCGGTACAGCTCAGCCTGGCCTCAATAGCTAAGCCACCACAGTCCCCCATCACCAGTTTTTAGCCCATTTTACTCCACTTCCTGTTCTTTTCCTTGCTCTAGAATAAGTAGACTCTCAGACTAACTCATTCTCCTTTTTATTAACAGTTTTTCTTTTCCTGGCAGACTTTTCACAGAAATCATTTAAAACTTCCATGCTGTTTAACAAAGGCTCCCCAAAGTGTCTGCAGATATGACCTAGTAGATTAACTTGGAATTCCACAAAACTCAAATCAGCTGAAACAGTCAGGATCCATTAACATAAATTCAAACCAGTTTGCAGAAATGCCTGCGGGACATGGTTGGGAAAAGTGAGGACTTCAGATTTAGGACAAGCTTGATAAAAACATTCCTCTCTAAAAACTTTACAAATCTCTATTTATATTACAACATTCATTCAAGATAGAGGGAGGGCTTTTGGAAAATTATATTCAAAAAGATATTACCCAGTGGATGGCTTCGACAAAAGTAAAAATGAAACAGGGTGGGGGGGAAATCACCATTTTACATACATGATGCATTCTGACCTGATGTTTGAAGAACACACTATTTCTAAACAACTCTCTCCATGAGGAAACCTGAATGCTCTTTGGATAGAAATTTCCAGAGATAAACACATCTTCACTGAGAATGTCAATCAAAATCAATGACAGTTACGGGGATAATCACTTACTTCAGAATGGCCCAAGGCTGGCTATCCTTTATCCTGGGGATGGGACACTCTCAGCTGTGGCTTGAGCTATGCAGTTGGCCAGTCGCTTGGCCTGCTTCCTAAAATGTATCCAATTAGCACTTCTTGGTCACCTGCTACAAAACATTCTGTGAGGCACCGTGGGAGAGCACGGGTAAGAGCATGCTTCCTGCCCCACGGCATCTGAAGCTGCTCAGGGAGACCGCAAACGGCATGATGACTGTCCGAGGTATGTTGATAGTTTAACAGAAGAGGCGTCCTGAAGAAATAAAGCTGAAGAGAGAGGGTGAATATTCCCTAGCCTCTGAGCCAGCCACGAGTGACATTTTGTTCCTTGTTAACTAAACTGCGTGGTTTCTATTCTTGGACCTGTGGTATGTCACCACTCAGCTATTCCACTGCGGTTTAGGGAGCAGTGGGTCCAGATTAAAGCTCCTGGTAAAACAAACACAAAGGTTCGAAGTGGGGGAGGGGCATTTCGAGACCCCTATGCCCACAAACAAGACAACTGCCCCCAGCCTGTTTCCACCAGGAGTCAATTCTAATCCTCTTAGGGAAACAGTTATTCTGATGCTCAATAGACTTTCCTTTCAAAGATTTGGAGGAGCTATAATGGGTTTTCCTGCTCGCATGCTTTGATTGCCAGTTAATTTCCTAATGTGGAGCTAATTACTAAACTGCTTAAAAATTTAAGGCACAGGCAACCATCTACTGACCAGCTTTCCATTTATCACCATGGTGTCCGAGGACATGGCCCTTAGCGGAGAACAGAAGCTTCCTCCGCTATCACAGAACAGACACCTCCTTGTCAGGGTGGCTCTGCCAGATGGTTTCTTAGCCATCACCAACCAAGTGGCTCTCTTCATATGTTAAAGTTACAGAGAAGTTTGAAGGCTTTTAAGAGCTGGAAGCAACTTCCAGGTTTAATGCTGCATAAAACAAAACTATAAACCGCACATTTTTCTGTCTGAGGATTTTTATTAAAAGTAGACTTTAATTCATAGTCCTGTGGAAAGAGGTTTTTTTTGCTGTTTTGCTGGCTTTCTTAGCTAACTAGCTCCTCATTTTACTTATTGTTGCTCACATTTTTGTTCAGAAATAGTGTGGCTGCGTTTTTGTTTTAATGGATAATGAATTTGGAAAGTGGTCTTGTTATTAAAAGTATGTTAGTTTAACTTACAGAGTTAGTTTCTTACCAAAAGCAATGGAGAATCCAGTTTTATCAGCTTGAAAGGTGAACACTATTGCTTACAACGACGTAATGAAGGGTGGTGTTTAAGACGATGGAACAAGACACATGCTGTTCATCAGTTTCTCAAGCTGTGCCTGGAGGGTCTGTCTGTCTATCCTAGCCAGGGCTGCCCAGGTGAACAGTGCCCCCTTAAGTTGTGCAGCGGCTACCACTACCCCCTTCCTACTAAAGAGCCTTTTTTTCTTCATTTGGAATTTCGTATAATCCCAATTTCAATTAAAAACATACATCTTTACATATGCATGAAAAAAGAGCAGGAATAAACAAAAATGTTAATAGATGAATCTCTACTGAGAGATGTACGCTCTTGATACTTTTCCTCATTTTCCAGATTTTCAACAATGAGCATGTAGTACATCATCAGGAAAAAGTAGAATATGTCATTTCAGTAATTTCTGAAAACTCCATCTTCTGCAGGAAGCAATGCATGATTAAAGACCCCCCCCCCCCAGTTTAGTTTCACTCCTACATGGACTTCAGGCAACTCTCTAAGTCCCGATTCTGCACCTGGACTAGAATCACCTCTCACTTTGCACTTTCCACGCCCTAAGAGGCCTAGACAAAAGAGACACGTCTTCTGGGAGGTGGGCTGCAGTGGTAAGTAGAGGGATAAGGCAGTCACTGGAAGGACTTCTCTGTCCCAAATCCTCCAAAGGAGGGATAGAAACAGACTTCAAATGCCACAAGGACTGTCACAGGACACTGAAGGCCTGTCAGGAGGCAGAAAGCCTAAGTTTATGAGGGAGATAATCACAATGGTTATTTGGTCTTTTCCCCACAGTGTTTGGGGGCCTAGGCTCACTTGCAGTGGAAACAGTGGTTCAACTGTTAGAGAACTGGAAATGAGCAGGTCATGAAAACAGAAAGGGCTAAGGGGCCAAGCCCGGACAGGCCGAGCAGAATGGGACTAAGTTGATTCACTCAGAGGTCCCCAAGGCAGGATCCCAACACTGTCATTACTATGAGTACTGGGTCTCTCTCTACAGCAGACAGCAGAAACCATGGGGCAGAAGCCAGAGGGTTGGCCTTTGTGCTGAGCACAGAGGGAAGCTGGTGATGAGCTATCAGGCAGAGCAGAATAAAGCATTTTGGAGCGTGACTAGCAACTGGCTAGTGGGGAGGCTCAAAGGAGATGCAGCCGGTAGGGAGGCGGGGAGGAGGGGTTGTAGGAACACCTGAGCAAACCTGGGAACTTGAACATGGGGTGGAATGGGCCGGAACAAGCAGCTGAGAAGAAAGGAGCAATATATTTAGGGAATGCTGGGAGAGACACCCCTGAGGTTTACACGGAAATGATACAATGCTGATGAACTAAACCAAGGGGAGCCTGAAATATGGTGGCAGGTACCTGTTAAGGCAAAACTCAAAGCCTTAATTAAGGATTGACCAGACAATTGTGACAATCTGGGGAATTAGAAAGGTTATATCTAAGCCCATTGGGATTTTGTAACTTTTGTAAAACATACTTTAATAGGTTTCAGTTTCCCTTATCAAATTTTCATAGCCTGGAAGTTTGATAGAAGTACGAATTTATTGACATCAAGTTCCTTAAGCTATTATTCCAACACAGAGAAGGTACTGAAGAGCTGAAGACAATGATAATAAACCCACGAGATCTAAAGTTAAGTCTGCAAGACCCACCCCCTCTGAGAGAGAGAGAGAGGCAGAGAGAGTAGGAATAAGTCTTCAAAAAGAATCTGGAGACTGCTTTCAATAATAGCAAGAAGTAATGACAGTTGGGACAATTTAAGCATTTTATCCAGAAACATAGATCTATCCCATAGATACCAAATCGATTACCATATAATTGAGTTTGAAAATATACAAAATATTTGTTGTTCTTACATACTGAAATTAAAACCTAATTTTAAAAAGTGCACAGTAAAAACAGCATAAGGAAACCTACAATATCCATGGTACATGTATTGTTCTCCATTTTACGGTCAACATTAAATTCTGTAATTGCCTTACTGGTTACAAATATATTTTAAATGTTTCAAGGCCATTTACAACACTGACTAGTTTACTAGGTCCAACAACACCCCAGCTTCCTGAAGGCGGCCAGCAATGGACACTGGACGAGGGGTCTGGGTCCTGGAGCTCCGTGCAACAGTAGCAGCTTTGGAAAGAAGTCGCCAACCATCTATGTGTAAACTATCGACTCTTGTTCTTTTTAGAATTTCCCTGTGCAAAGAAAAATATCAACAATAAGAACACAAACGTCTAGAAAAATAACTCCTACTTTATAGGCCAAGCTGTCTGGAAGGCCATACTTCTCTTTAGAAAATTTTAGCTTCCAAGAGGGAGAACAGCTGATAACCTTGGGTCCCAAACACTTAATCAAAAAGCAGTCTGTTACTTTTAACTCCCCCACTCTCTACTTCCATGGATGCTATGCCCCTGAGAACTGGGGATCAGCGACAAAGGAAGAAAACAAAGGATTTATCAAACCTCAAATATTCATTTTGTTCCAAAGACAGGAAGTTTATTGATATCAGACACTGGATAAAAATTTTTAGCCTAAACAGGTTTCTTTGTTGCTTAATAAATACCTTCTGAAGAGGTCTTAATAGATACTAATTTTGAATATGTGCCAACTAACCCCCCAGTGGTAATGATCTGAAAAAGGAAGCTCAGATACTGGCTGAAAATGATGTAAGGGCAGATGTCTTAACTCATTCCCAGTCCCCCCACATATGGAGATTTGGACTTTCCAGTTTTATGTAACTTCTCTTCTTTCTTTTTAAGAAAGTAATGTTTACTTTTTAAGAAAACATTGTAACTCAATTCCTATACTTAACTGTTAGGTACAAATACATTTTTGTCGTGTATGTGGTTAATGCTTGCAGAACACAAGCATTAATAACAAGATGATAGCCAACGAATGGTTCCAAGATGTTTACTTGGCATCCAATGGAGACCATGTCAACTCTGCCATAAAATGATGCTCCAACAATCTAAATTACTAACAAACTGGGCAGGGAGGGTGCAAAATACGGGGATCACGGATTGATCATAAAAAGGTTAACAGAATAAACGAGCTCTGTGTTTTATTAATGACACATATTTTAAGGACTAGATTACAAAGTTCTGAGAGGACTTGAAAATTCCCTAACTTCTAAAGTAGCTGCAATACAGCCTCCTCCGGACAATGAACTTTGCTGGACTCAACATGAATCCTTCTCAGTTCAGAACCAAATGCCTCCTGCAGCTCTAGAGTCTGTAAAGCTTCCCTATAATCACTATTACTTCTTTCCAAATGTTAGGTGTTAAAACAGGCTTTCTCCTAATATTCAAACTAATGCATGTATGTGCTTTCTACCATGACTAGGAATATAGCCTGTGAACTACTGTTGCCCTGCTGGAACATCAAGAAAGAGGCCAAAGGAGTTGCAGGACGCAAGATTCAAAAGGACCAGCTCCCCTACTCATCATCGCCTCCAAGCTCATTTCCTGAAGCACAAGTAACCAGAGAACTATAATCAAAACCACACTGTCTGGCTACAGTCATCACAAGATGCCCCAGGAAAGAATCACAGATGCTCGCCTGCTCTCTCCAAAGTAGCCAGAGGCCGATCAAGATCATGAAACTACACGGAAAAACAATATCACAATTTGCGGATTCCAATGCACTCACATGACAGATCTTCCAAGGAGACACCAACTGAGCAGAATGCTGCCCTCACCACCACTAGCCGATGCTAAAATCACGCTATGGTGTGTTCATCTCCATTTCCTCCCCAGCGCCAGCACATAGAAGGAACTCAGTACATGGCTGCTAGGTCAGTGAGAGGCAACAGTAGATTTCAAAGAGCACAGGTTACAGACCGTATATCCCCGCTGGCAGTGGTACATACTGTCTGAGTTACAAAACGTGCGAAGCATCTGAGATGATGCATGAAACCAAGTCCCTGGCTTCCTGAAGCCTACCTTTCCCGGTAAAAGAGCATACATATCATGTCCAACAATAGACATAGGATATGCAGATACACACTTCAACATACAGGTACTACCAATATCTACTGACCCAGCCTGGACAAGCAGTGGCTTTATGGGAAATGAAATCAAAAGAAATTTCTGGAAAAGGAAAAGACATTCCTAGGTTATATGGATGTGTATGAAAATAAATCTGCTTAAGAAGGTGATTCTTCAATAGTACCATTTTAGACTCCTGTTAAAAAAAAAAAAAACAATCCCCATCATAACCTCCCTAAAAGTCCCCTTAAATGATAAAACAGTAACAGAAATGCCAAAAATGCCAAAAATCAAAGGACACAGTATTAGGCCTTAGAGGTCAGAACTTCTCTCAACCTACAACTCAGTCACAGAAACTGAATTTTACTTTTGGATAAGAGGACAAATAATATGAAGAAAAATCATTTAAAAACACTTGAAATCTCTTAACCTTTGCTCCTGAAATGCACAGCAATGAAATACCTTATATTAAATACATTACATATTATATTGCAGAGAGACTCCCTCCCTTTCCTTCCCTACCTTACTGGACATCTTCAGTGTGTCAATCTCTTCTCTCTGTTTAGATAATGTCTCGTTCATGCTGCACAGGTGGTCACTCATCATACTTAACTGATCCTCATAACTCCTCTTGGTAGTTGTCAGCTCATCCTAAATGGCAAAGGAACAGAGGGAAAAGAGAAAAATCAAAACCCCACTAGTCACACCACTCCAAAGTTTTTTAATTTACAGAAGGAATTTGAGAAAGGCAACCTATCAAGATGCCCTATCTGATCAATTAACATGAAGGACAAGCCACAGGTCTAATAAGAGCACAAAATTAAAACAAATGGGAGGAAAGGTTTTCTTCTTTTCAGCCTTCAAATATGTTCTGAATCAAATCTCTTTGCAAAAAGACTGTCCTTCTACATCAGGTATAAAATTGTCACAAAGAAACAACAGGACTACATTATCTTTCCAAACCCCTTCAAGTTTTCCAGAGCCCTTGGTGAGGTGGGCAAGTCTGTCTCTGGCACATTCCCACCAGCCCAGTACCTGCTGGCTCATGGCCCTCAGCCCTCAGGGCAGGACCCTCCCTTTGTCTGTCTTCCCATCTCTCTGCTTTCTCCAGCCCCTTAAAATCTAATCCTGTGCTCCGAGCTAATCTGATAAACTCACTGAAACTAGGAGGAAGCAGGGGTTATTGTACTGATGTGTTTTTTCTTCACCTCTATCATGTTTATATTTAATATAGGCTTTCTGGAAACAAGGCTTTAAAACAAAGCAGTAAGTAAGGAAGAATATTTTGCAGCCCTAGCTTTCAGTTTAGGTCAGTTTTATGGAACAGTAAAAAGAAGGACGAGAGTCATGTGAAGAGAACAAGAGCACAGCCCGCCATAACAGGGATTAATGGGGGGGGGGGGGTATGAAGTATCATTTAAGGAAATGCTGACTACACAGCTATTTAAAATAAAATCAAGTCAGAGAAACAAGCAATATACAACTTTTCACCTGACATAAGTAAGATATTACTTTAAAATGAGTTAGAAATAAACTGGTTAGAAAAATGTATGTCTAGAGGGCGAAGGGCACTACTTTGGAAAGGAAATGCTGACCCTGCCGCCCCAGCACTTCCAGTGAAAACCGTATTAAGCCCGAGTAGGAGACACTTCTGAACCCACCTGGAGTCTGCTGATGTTCTGACCGGCTACTTTCATCTCTTCTGTCAATGCCTCTTTAGACTTTTCAGCCAAGGCCAGTCTCTTCGAGAGTGCTCGGCACTGTTAAATCAGAAAAACATCCCATTACCTCAGGGGGCATTTCCCCAAACCAAATTCACTTCAGGCCTGTACCACACACTGAAGTACACAGAAGATGTGGTCCTCCTCTCACCACTTTAATAAGCAAAAAAGTCTACTAACCCAAGCTCATCAAGGTTTCTCCTAGTTCTAGCCTGATGACCAGTGGATACAAAAAACTTAAAAAGTTTTTTGTTGTCGTTGTTGTTTTAAGATTTAATATTTAAGTAATCTCTATACCCAACCTGGGGCTCAAACTCACAACCCCAAGATCAAGAGTCACACATTCTGACTGAGCCAGCCAGGCACCCCTTAAGAAGTTTTTTTACATTTACCCAGGATTCCTTTATACTCACACCAGATGAAAATGGAAGTGGTTATTTCAAAAGTTATCAATGCCAATATGAATCCTAAGGTACTTTTCTTGTGTTTAAAGTCCTCTATTAGAGACCACATTACAGAACAATAAAAGCTTTACAGTCCCAGGCTACAGATTAGGCTCAATCTATGGGGAGAACGTAATGAGTGCAGGAATGCAAAGATCCCAGCTACTTTCTTTGGGATTCTCTACCAAAGCTAGGCTATACAGAGACAGAGCTGATCAAGGAGGAAAAAAAAAAATTCTGTTTCTCACAACTGTTCAAAGACGGTGTGCCACTAAAAGGGTCACTACACTTTTAATAAGGCCACGTGACTGACAAGGAGGATCTGCTGAGACATATCTGAATGTTGTGTCGACATCAGATGCTCAGACTAACCATTCCAGCAAAGTCATACGGAGGGGTCACCACTTCCTGTTTATAAACAAGGAAAAACTAGGACGATGTAAAAATTCTCGTAGCACATTGTGCTGAAGACATTTACCAAGATAAGCAAATCTCTTGGAAATAAAAGAGCCTCAGATATTCCCCAGCTACTCATTTCATTCCTCACAAGAGAATTTGAGGAAAGTTCAACCAGTCAAATCAACCACCATCTATTAACCAAACATCTACTGTGTGCTCAGCACCACACCTGAAAAGGAGGGAGACAGTTTTGCAAGTTATGGGTCTTCATGGCGATGGCAATCAAGTCTGAGATATTAACTCAGAAGGCAGCAAGGGACCCAGACAAGGACACGATACCCAGGCTCAGAAGCTCAGCACTACAGCAGCTCCACTGTAGGTCAGCCAGTTTGCTGTGCTCCCCATTTTCTACAGCCCAACCAGCTGTTACCAAACAGGTATGTAATGGCAGCTTGTGCGCAACACGGAGCTAGACTCATCAACTATTTCAGCAGGGAAAAAAGCAGAAGGTCCCTCTCCACTTCCAGCAACTGGCCTCCTATCAGCCTCTCCATGTATGCAGTACAGGAGAAAATCATACAGTCAGTCCCAATAAAGGGTGTTGTCTTTTCCTTCTCAATTTCTTTAACAATGTAAAGCATTAGAATTCTCCGTCTGCCATCTGTAACTGACCTTTTAAAGTTTTAAATCAGATACCTTGCAGGTATTCTTAGATGTTGAGTGACAGCCATTCTATCTTATCACTTGTCTCGTACTCTGATTTCTGCACTTTCTCCTTCATTTTCTCCCTTGTAATTAATGAACCGTGTATGATTTTATTGAGTATCTTACATAGTTTTTTTTTTTCTAATTCTCCTAAGAAAATAAATTATTTGGTTAGGGAAGAAGAAAATGTAACATAAAATAAATTATGTAGCAAAGGTTAAAAAAGGTTACATTTTTCATTTCATCATTCATAGGAACTCATTTCTACAACTTGTCACTTAGAAATTAAGGAGTATTTAAAAAAGAAGAACAAGGCATATTTTGCTTTTTAATTTCTTTGCATGAAAATTCCTTGACTTATGAATATCTACCTGCCTGTAATTCTCTAACAAGTAATCACTAATAAAAATTCTCCAAACATCTATATTGTGACCATAGGAAAGGCCACCTCTCACCTATCTTTCAGTAACCTGGAAATGACAAATCAGTCCTGTATTTATTGAAATGAAGATTTTTGGTTGGATATAGGCCAATCAATATGAACTCCAACCAAATTCACATGGATGCACAGACAAGGCCGTCTCTCTCCCAGTGAACAGCAGGAGACCTGGACAATGACCTAATTCCTGCCCGGATTGGGAAAAGCCACCAAATCCCACTCACTCTCCACTCACCTCAGCGTAAAAGTGAACTGACTTACTGTCAGCCAGCTGCAGTTGTGAAGTCAGTTCCACTATCCTTGCCATGTAGTGATTTTTAATTAAGTCTTCACGAGATTCCACATCTGGAACCTAAACAGAGCATACAGAATTAAGTAAATAAATGCCAGTGAAATGAAGCAGTTCTAGAAAAGATGGCCATCACTCTAGAAGAAGAAAAAAAAAAAAAAAAGACGACATTTTGGACATTTTCATGTGAAACCTGATGGGGAATCATAGTTTCCCTACCCCTCAAAGAAACTTCAGACAAACCAGGTATTCCAAATTTCTCTTAATCAGCATCCTGCCAATGTCAGAACAAGGTTGGGGCTTCAAAAGAACAGAGGAGAAGTGAAGTACCGGGAGGCCCACTACCTCTGGGGCCATGTCCCTCCATCCCACTTTGATAAGCCACAAACCTGGCTTTCAAAATCTCCATCCGACACCTACATCCTCCTCTCAGTGGAAGAAGGCAGGGGAAAGGGAGCATTTACTGGAACCCCTAAAATCCAAACATTCGTTTTTTCCCCAAATTATCTTAAGACAGCTCTAACGCTCTTAAACACACTAACCAATTAAACTATTTCTGTAATGAACAGTTTATGGCCCATGTCCCAGACCAGTGTTTCTTCTAGTTACTCTAGCAATGGTACACTACGGAGTTTAGTTTAAAAATATATACAGAAGTTCAAGATTACCTAAAGTAAAAGGACAATAAGGAAATGAAAGAATTTACCAACCTACTGGAACTATATTTACCAGCTTGCCACACCGAGTGGAAAGCTGTAGAACTTCAGTGTTCCTTCAGCAGTTATTTATAAAGTTACATTTTATAATATTTCCAAGCTCAAAAGCCAAATCTGACCTGGATTCACTCACTTGAGGGCTGGAAAGAACTTGCAAGCACACTGTTGGTCAAGGGCCTGAAAAGCCCTGCTCCCCAGCCTGACCACTGGGAAGGCTGATGCCTCCCGCCTCACGCAGGATACCAGCCAAGCTGATGGCCAAGCTCCCACCACACCTTGTCAAACTGCCAAGCCAAGTCATTCAACGAGGCAATTACAAAAACAGGCTATAATTTGTTGGTGACAGTTAAAATAGAACCAGAAAGAAAAGCAACATGGATCCATGGATGGAGGAGAAAAACACTGGCTCCACATTTGCTAGAACTGTTAGAAAACAATTGGACAAAGCTGACTTCTGCAGGACTTTGTGAACAAACACACAGCCAAATATTTACAAACAAACATGACGCCAAGCACACATTACCTCATTGTCAGATGTCCTGGTTAAAATCCCAATCTAGAACATAAGAGGAAAAAAAGCTTTAGAACAGACTTCCAACACAATAGCTGCAACTCTTGTTATCTCCTCTCTTCTCAGTTCACACTGTTTGTAAGTGCACTGGGAGTGCAGACCTAGAAGATCACCTGTGTGGTCTTCTCCTGCCAGGAGGCTGTACCTACAGATAGCTAACTGCATTCACTACTTCCGTCAGCCAGTAATGGGTAACGATCACTATCCTCTACCGAAATCCTGTAGTCCTTTTCACTGAAACCCAACAAACTGCCTGGGAAGAGAGAGAGGAAGAACAGCTTTGACTCATCTTGTCACTTCTATGCCTATTTCCAAAGCAGTAGCCAAGAAGGGGTAAAGACAGTTTTATGGTGACCATAACAACTGAACATTCCAAACAGAAAACACAAATAACACTCTGCTTAAGTTCAAAAGGAGAAAGAAGAAATACACTTTTGATATAATGTTATGACATTAGTAAGTATTCATTTCAGATTTAAATTAATGAAAAAGAAAATGTAATTTCAGACATGTTAAAGTACTGCCAAGTTTTTTAAAGCTTGCTTTTGTGGATTAAGATTTCAAAAACAGATAGTCATGAATGAGGATTTCAGGTTATTGTCCAAAGTGGAAAGGCATGTGCTTGGGTACAATAACTTAAGGAAACGTGGAAACTCAGTTTCGGTGGATTCTGATACTCTCACAGCTGATACCCAATGAAGAGTGTTCACAGATTCTAAATCATCTCAAGAGTATTACTCTGAACGGTGAACCATATATCAACTGAGTGTATGCTAATGAATGTCATGCCCACCTAGCTGTAAAAAGGATCGTTTATAAGACTTTTTTTTTTAAAGAACCATAATTTTCTACTCACTGACGCAGAAGTAGCAATTAGTCTTTCTCTTTTAGTTAAAAACTGTTTATGGTAACACGCCAATCATTTAATTTTATATATTCAAATATGACTACATTTGGCAAAAGAAACTCTGAACGTGCATCTAAATTCTGTCTCCCCACCCTTATCCCCTGACTCCCAGGTTACGGTTTGAGAATGTGTTGCAGCACACTGACCCACAAAGGAATGGTATTATATAAATGGAAGGAAAACCTGACGTACATAATTTCAACATTGTCTCATATATATGGATGCTAATGGGAGTGCAAACTGATTCAGCCTTTTCAGAAAACAGTTTGGCATTAAAAGGTCAAGAAACTCTAAAACGTTCAGGCCTTTTGGCCTACTGAACTCTAACTCTGAGAATACATCCTAAAGACATCATCTGAGATGCAGAGAAAACCTTATGCATAAAAGGAGATGGTATTTAAAATAGTAAAAATTATAACCAATGTCCATTTACAGGTAAACTAAGGTATATTTTATGTAGAATACTATGCAATCAACAACTAAGTTTATATAGATTTCTAATAATAGGATAAATGTTTGTGTATTCACATTACCCTAAAAGGTCTGAAATTTTATATAGCAATATCAACTGTGTGTGAAATTTGGCAGGAAAAATGTTAATGGTAGTTGCTTGGGTATTCAGGAGCATGTCAACTTTTTTCTTCTTTTGCCCTTCTGTAGTTTTTAATTATCTACAGTGTACATGTACTCTCTTTATACATAAAATATGTATTTAAAATTTTACGAGTGCTTTTTAATTCCAGCAAGAACCAGAAATGTGTATTATTCCGTGCTTTTCCTTTCTTGAGGTTACTGCCATCTTTTATTATGATAAACTGGCAGGTGGCTGAAAGCTCAAATTACACTATCAGGTATTTTAATGACAAATACTATGCATTCAACTATTGAAGCGCCATAGGGTTAGAAAGGATGTTTCTATCTGATGTAACTTTTTCAGCTCCAAGGTGCTTGAACCAAACTAATCTTCCGGGGGCTTGTAAGATGAGCTTCCTTAGTCAGTTAATTTTAAAATGGGCACAGACTTGCTCCTGACACCCAAAAGGAAGATGAGAGAACGGAAGGACACACTGAGCTGCGTACTTAGTTCAGTAAAGTTCACTAGGAGCAGGTGGGGGCAGGGGGCTAAAAGAAAGGCTGAAAAGGAGAAACATCAAGGAAGACAGAAAACACCATCTTTTTTTTTTTTTTAAGATTTTATTTATTTATTCGACAGAGACAGAGACAGCCAGCGAGAGAGGGAACACAAGCAGGGGGAGTGGGAGAGGAAGAAGCAGGCTCATAGCAGAGGAGCCCAATGTGGGGCTCGATCCCAGATCGCCGGGATCACGCCCTGAGCCGAAGGCAGACGCTTAACCGCTGTGCCACCCAGGCGCCGCTCCATCGTTTTTTTTATCTTAATGGTCTCTGTGCTGTTTTTGGCAAGAATCTGCCACTACAGGAGGGAAGGAGAGTTACATGGTGAAACCCTTCTGGCCTGAAATACTCTTCTCCTGCCTTGGACTCCTGTTCACTTTTGAAAGCCATTCATGTTACCTCTTCTGTGCCATCCTCCCTGAGCCCTCCAGCGGCCTCCTCTGTGACCCCACAGCACTCCACAGATGTCTACTCATGCTTGTGCTCCCTTAGATGGAAAGCTACAAAGACTGACTGTGAAAAATGAGAAGAGGCCCATCATGTCTTAGTTCTCTAATCCTAACCATCATAGACAATACCCCAAACTGGGGTTCACAGAAACTGTGGCACCTCAACTGTACCTGAAATCAGGGTTAGAATTCTGAATTCAGGAAAGTTAGAAGGCAAAAGCATGTGAGTATACAGGTGATGGGGGTTATAGATGAACAGATACCAAAAGAAACAGCTTGAACAAAGACAGGGAAGCAAAAATGCAAAGAATGTTATCAGCGAAGAGCTCAGTTTGGCTTCGAACAAAGAAATGTAGAAGAGAGGGCAAGAAAGGTAGTCTGGAAAAGGTATCCACAGACCTCGAATGCCAAACAAATGAGTGGATTATATTCTATAGATACAGGGAGCCATCAGAAATCTAGAAACAAGAGAGTACATAATCAGTAATATACTCTAGGAAAATTACTCTGATAGCATCTTATGAGGTGGGTGGGAGGAAAGAGACTCTTAAGAGATGCAAACAGAAGAAATCAAGGCCATGTACACACATGCTAACTGGACAGACTACTTAAAGTAACAGTGACTTCCAAACTCACCAAACACAAACATATCATCACCACTCATGGCCCAATAGTGCTCAACACTAAAGGTTTCCCATGTCCCTGGAAATCCTTCTCACTTACATACCTAAGAACCATGCTTGCCATTGAAGATGTTCAAATAAAGACAGTCGTGAACTTTCAGCAATTGACATTAATGACTTAAATACACCAATACTGCCAACTCCCAGCACTTCAAGAAAGGCAAGCAATAAACAAATGAGTTTATGTCAGCTGATCTGTTTTCTGACACTGATCAGAGTACAAGGCCATGGTTAAAGGCGGGGGGAGGTATGGCCCCAGATACCTTGGATTCCATCCTAGTTCCGTAACTTATCAAGTGTGTGACTTCAGCTGCGTTATTTTACCTCTCTGTCCCCAGTCTCATCTACAAAATAGAGATATGATGGTACCCACAATCTTATGGGATCTATGTGAGGACTAGTTAACGTACTCAAAGTCCGCAGCACCATGGCTGGGGCATGATCACTACAGTCATCACTGTTGTACAAGCACTCTTCCTGGTCTAGTCTGGCCCAACCAGCGACTCTACTGCTAGTGCAAGTGAAAGCTGAGGGAAGGAACAGATGCAGGGAAGCCGAAAGAGAGGGGGGAGCAAGAAAAAATCAGACCAGAGGGAGAAAGGTCTGACCCAATCGGTGAGACAGACTCTGAAGGGAAATCCAAAGATGAGTGGTGGCGGGGTTGCACTTTCCCAGAAGGTACCTGAACAGATGTCAACATCCCGCTATGTGTGTTGAATGTGGCCCTAGGCAGTCAGTCCACTTCCCCTAGCCAGAGGCAACGTGCAGGACTCGTGTCTGGGACTCAGCCCTGTGATTAGCGGGTCACTATAGGATCATCCTGTGAGCATGGTGTCCACACAGGTCAAAACCCTAAGAAGTACAGTTTATGTTTTTTTGCTTTACTAAAAATTTTAATTCTTTTTTTCTCCCCATATTTTATTAAGAAAAGTTTCAAACACACAGAAAGTTGGGGGGAAAAAGTTTAAGAAATATCTGTATACCTGCCATCTACACTTAATAATTAACATTTTGCTGGGGCGCCTGGGTGGCACAGCGGTTAAGCCTCTGCCTTCGGCTCAGGGCGTGGTCCCGGCGTTATGGGATCGAGCCCCACATCAGGCTCCTCTGCTATGAGCCTGCTTCTTCCTCTCCCACTCCCCCTGCTTGTGTTCCCTCTCTTAGGGCTGTCTCTATCTCTGTCGAATAAATAAATAAAATCTTTAAAAAAAAAAAAAAATTAACATTTTGCTATATTTGGTTTATTTATCTGTATATATATATATTTTTTTCTGAACAATCTGAAAGTAAACCGCACATATTACGATACCTTACCTAAGTACTTTGTAAATAATAGTACCAGTATCACATCTAGGAAATTAATAATAAACTGAGTTTCTGACACTGTTAAAATGCAATAGGATCTATATACATCTTGAAAATAAATGCTGGTTTGTATGTTTCACTATCAGGGATGCCCTGAATCAGATGCAAGGTAAATCTGAGAAGGACCACGCCTTGCCCTTCCATTGCATCAGTGAGCTACAGGGAGAGTAAAGTCAAGCGCCTTAGGACAGGGCTTTCTAGAAGCACTACAGCTCACCCTAAGACCTTCAAGAAAGAAAGAAAATGTACCTAATAAGGCATATTTCTGATTATGAGGGTTTTTTTCCCTGTTTTCTTCTTTCCTAGATTTTCTAAATTTTTTTTTTACTATAGGCAGATTTTAATTAGAAAACTTTTCTTAAAGTAACTCTGAAGTTACTTGAAGTAATTAATAGCTCCAATATTGATGTTTCTTCACCTTCTCAATCACTGCAGTTAAAAATAAAGCAAGAAATATAAGATTGCAGGGGTGCCTGGATGGCTCAGTCAGTTAAGCAGCTGCCTTCAGCTCAGGTCATGATCCCAGGGTCCTGGGATCAAGCCCCACATTGGGCTCCCTGATCAGTGGGGAGCCTGCTTCTCCCTCTCCTGTTCCCCCTGCTTGTGTTCTCTCTCTGTCAAATAAATAAAAAATAAAATCTTTAAAAGAAAGAAAGAAAGAAAGAAAGAAAGAAAGAAAGAAAGAAAGAAAGAAAGAAAGAAAGAAAAGGTTGTAAGATAACCTGATGGATTTCTGTATTATATGTATGTTGTAAAGCTTTATACTTTCTAGGAACCATATAATTCGTTTAAAATGGTATTTGTGGCCATTTCATGAAAAGGTAGATATTCAAGCCCTTGGTCAGAACATAACCCCATATTACAAATGTTTCTATGGAAAAACAGAATAAACCTTTAATTTTACTTGCTAGATCTTTTCCAGGAATACAGTCCATCCTCACCATGGGGAAGTCTCATGTAAAATCAAAGGAAATATAACGGAATAGCTTTTTGAAGGAGGCATCCTGCTTGCCACTAGCTCTTTCTAGAACATGTGGATTATACCTGTTTTACACTGACATTTTACTTACTTACTTACTTACTTACTTACTTATTTATTTATTTATTTATTTATTTATTTATTTATTTTTATTCATTCATTCAAGAGGCGGGACAGATGGAGAGGGAGTGAGAGAATCTCAAGCAGTCTCCCCATTGAGCACAGAGCCTGATGAAGGGCTCGATCCCATGACCCTAAGATCATGACCTGAGTCAAAATCAAGAGTCAGCGGTGCCTGGGTGGCTCAGCCGTTAAGCGTCTGCCTTCTGCTCAGGTCATGATCCCAGAGGCCTGGGATAGAGCCCTGCATTGGGCTCCCTGCTCAACGGGAAGCCTGCTTCTCCCTTTCCCACTCCCCTTGCTTATGTTCCCTCTCTCACTGTCTCTCTCTCTCTCTGTCAAATAAACAAATAAAATCTTAAAAAAAAAAAAAAATCAAGAGTCAGATGCTTAACCAACTGAGCCACCCAAGGGCCCCTCACTGACATGAAATTTAGACAGTTAACACCAAACACTATGTTAAGTTCTTAACAACTGGCATTAAAAAAAAGAGGACGACACTTACCAGACTGGTGCTTTGAGCAGGCTCCAACACAGCCTTGGCTGAGGCTTCTTCCTGGCCCGCCACATTCACCCCCGTGGCATTTTCCTGGGCCAGCCCGAGGCCCTGCCCGCTGCTCGTACTCCTCAGCTTATCTGCAATTCGCTGGTTTTCTTTCTCCAGCTTGATTTTGGCTAACTGTGCTTCCAACATCCAATGCTCTTTTTCCTGCTCCAGTTTAGAGATCTTTTCCAAACTCTGCTGAACCTTGAAAAGCAATAGAATTCTGCACCTTAGAGGATGATGCAGATAAAACTTAGTGGCTCAAGAAAGGCTTCACAGAACATCAACCCCCAACTACCTCCCAGAAGTAAAAACAAAAAAGCCTGATTGCTAAACAGGGAAAAGGAAATACTGAACAAGATACAAAAAGCACAACCAGAAACTGAGAAAGTGGAGAGTAAAATTTAAAATCTCTATTCATCAAAAGATATCATTAATAGAGCGAAAAGGAAAGCCACAAAATGGAAGGCATCTGCAAAGCATGTATCCAACAGAGGACTATTATCTAGAATATAAAGAATCTTCTACAAATTAGTAAGAAAAAGATAGACAACCCAGTAGAAAAATAGGGAAAAAAAAAAAAGACCTGAACAGACATTGAACAAGATTAAAAACATGAAAAAGAAGGTATTCAATGTCACTATCAAGAAAAAGCAATTTAAAACCACCCACATGACTACAATTAAAAAGACAGAAAATACAAAGGTGGGCGTATTTGTGGAGCAAATATGCAACTACCATCTAGTGCTGGGAGGACTGGAATTTGGGACACACACTTTGAAAAACTGGCTGGATCTTTAAAGCTGACAACATCATACCCTACGTCCCAGCAATTCTACTTCCAGGTAGATAGAACAGTGCGCATGTTTACCAGAAGACATGTGTAAGGACGCTCACGGTAGCACCAGGACAGCCAAACACCTGAAACTACCCAAATACTCATAGGCAGTAAAAAAGAGTAATGCCTATTCACACAGTAGAATACTAAACAACAATGAAAATGGACAGATTAAAATTACTAACATGGATGAGTATTACAAACATGTTGGATAAAAGAAGCCAGACCTGAAAAAATACATATTATATAACCTCATTGAATGAAAAGTCCATTTACCGAACTTTCCACTAATCCACTGTGCTAGGATGCAGGATGATGGTTCTCTTTGGGGGCAGGGAGAGTAATAACTGGAAAGGAGCATGAGGAAGACTTCTGGCAATTTTTTTTAAAGGTATATCTTACATAAAGAAATGTTCTTTTAAAAAGCTTTTATCTAGGTGCTAGTCACATCAGTATGTTTTCTTGTGAAAATTCACTGAGATATACAGTTGGCCCTTGAACAACCCAGGTTTGAACTACATGGATCCACTTACATAAGAATTTGTTTCAATAAATACAGTACAGTACTATTAATGTATTTTCTCTTCCTTATGATTTTCTTAACATCTTTTCTCTAGCTTACTTTATTGTAAGAATGTGGTATATAATACACATAATATATATGTATTAATCAGCTGTTTATTTCATTAGTAAGGCTTCCAGTCAACAGTAGGCTATTAGTAGTTAAGTTTTTGGGGAGTCAAAAGTTATACATGGATTTTCGACTGCACGGGGAAGAGGGGGTGTCAATGCCCCAAACCCCCACATTGTTCAAGGGTCAACTATACATTAATTATTTGTATGCTTTTTTAAAGTATGTTATACTCTATTCAATTAGTATAAAAAATTAATTCTCAGGACAAATAAAAGCTTGAGAATTACATGAAAATAAAAGCAAGCTTACAGTGAATTCCAAATGCTTTACCAACTATCATGTTGAACAATTACCATGCAGCAGACACTGTTCATGGTACTTTCCTGCCATTATCCCACTGAAGCTTCACAGTCCTTCAATTCTCATTTCTCAAAGAGCAGACTAAAGCTCCCAGCAGCTAAACCACCTGCTAAGCCAGCAAATGGCAGAGCAAGGATTTGGGACTCCATCTGTCTGGCTCACAACTCTGATTCTTTTCACTGTATCACACTGCCTCCCCTTGGCTCAATTAATCCTTACACGACCCTGAAAGGCAGATATTATCATCACTTCAGAGAGGCAGGAAGTGACGCCTGGAGTGCTTATCAGACTAGCCTGCAGCTGGTCAACCATGGCCTGGGAAAAGCAACAGCTCTGAAGCCAGACAGCTCTCCCCACTTACTAGCTACCTTGGGTAAAAGCTGCTTCATTTCTTTGAGCCTTACTTCCCTTACATAAAATAAGAAGAAAATTGAAAATCAATTTTTAAAGTATTCTCCATTTGATTGTTTATGCCAGGAATTTTTGTTTTTCGGGAATTACTCTCTGAATTAAATTTTCAGTTCCAACATCCCAGCATGTTAATGTTGAAAAGATAAGTGATATCTGCCAGCAGAGACAAAATAAAGTCTCAGGTGAATTTATCTGCAGTCTCTTTTAAGATAAATACTTACAAAACTTAAGGCTAGCCTGCCGTTGAAGGGAATAAGTCTCTGACAAAAGCTAAACCACTGTCAGTGGGCACCAACTTCTGGAAAAGTCAGTCCCTCGTACCTCCACCTAGCCCCCAAATTCAACTGACCAACTGACTGAACATTGGAAATGTTTCATTACTGATCATTTGAGAAATAAAAATAAGTCAGAGTCTCTAGCTCCCTCCCCTTTTTTGCCTTATTATTCCTGACATTTAAATCTAGTGCCTAGAGAAAAAAAGAATCACTGTGTCCCAAGTGTGTTGCTATTACTTTAGTGGCAACCACAACACCAACTGAATCAAGATGACTTATTTAAAGTATCAACAAACATTCTTCAATGAATTATACTTATGGTGCTTTTTAGCATGTGTTAAACCATTAATTTTACATGTTTACTTATATAGCCTCTTAAATTGTTCTATGTTAAAAGCCTTCTGCAGGGGATTTAACATTTATGCTCTTTTAACAAGTAGCATGATTTGCCAGGTGCCATACCTGTTGTGCAAGGCCTTCTCGACTTTCCGTAGAGCTAAGAAGGACCCGGCGGTTTGCCAGTGCTTCTTCGTAAGGCACAGACTCCAAGAGTGGCTACGGAAAAAGCATCATAAGAATTCAAGAAAAAGATCATATCATTCCCTGATCCCACCACACAAATAAGAATGCTAAATGGGGCTCAATAATAAATTCAGATATATGCCAACATACACTTACTTCCTTTACTAATATGACCAGGAACTTTTTTAAAGAAAAATAACGAAGAAGGACTTGTCATTCCAGTTATAATCTACACTACCTAAAACCACAGGGACTTGTACCGAATACCATATGATTTCACTTCTATGAGAAATCTAAACAACAAAACAAATTAAAAAAAAAAAAAAAAACAGGGGCGCCTGGGTGGCACAGTCGTTAAGCATCTGCCTTCGGCTCAGGGCATAATCCCAGCATTCTGGGATCGAGCCCCACATCAGGCTCCTCCGTTAGGAGCCTGCTCTCCCTCTTCCACTCCCCCTGCTTGTGTTCCCTCTCTCGCTGGCTGTCTCTGTCAAATAAATAAATAAAATCTTTAAAAAAAAAAAAAACAGGCACAGAAAACAATCAGATGGCTGACGGGTGGAAGGGGAGTGGGAGGATGGGCAAAATAAGGAAAGGAGATTAAAAGGTACAAACCTCCAGTTATAAAATAAATAAGACAGGGATATGAATGCACAGCCTAAGGAATATAAATTATAAATAACAACTTTGTACGGTGACAACTGGTAGCTAGACTTATCTTGGTGATCACTTTGTAATGTATATAAATGCTAAATAACTATGTTGTACACCTGAAATCATATAATATTATATGTTACTTACATCTCAATTAAAAAAAAAGCAGATTGTCAGGAGATGGGGCAGAGAAGCAGGAGTAAAGATACTAAGGGACATTGTCTTGACCATGATTTCAAGGGTGTAGGCATATGCCAAAACCTATCAAATTGTATATTTCAAATAAAGGAAGTTTGTGTATGCCAATTAAATCCCCAATAAAACTTTCTAAAACAAACCAAAAAAACAGACAAAAGAAGATGACAGAAAATCTAGAAACAGACAAAAGCATGGACAAAAATGTATTATGTGATAAACGGTGCATTTTTTTAAGTCAATGGAGAAAGGACAGACTGGATAATGCTGTAAGGACAACCAGTTAATAATTTAGAAAAATAACTATTTAGATCCCTGTTTCACACCTATAACAGAATGAATCCAAGATGGATTAAAGACTTGAATTTTTAAAATTTAGACCACGAAAATAATGGAAGAAAATGTAGGTGAATATTTTTGTAATCTTGAAAAGTACTCCAGCTGAGAATCACCACCACAAAGAAAAAGACTGCTTTAATGATATAAAAGTTAAAACTTTTATCTTAAAAAAATACTACAGCAAACTTGGGGGGGGGGATACTTCCAACACAGACACACAGGATTAACATTTTTACTATAAAAAATTTTTCAAAAAATAAAATTCTTAGTATAATGAGCTCTTTCAACCCTGATTAGGAACATCTAGCTAAAAATAGGTCAACAATGAACCTCTAGAGAATTGACAGAATGAATACAAATGATAACTTTATGAAAGGACGTTCCACTTCGATAAGCAAAGAAATGCAAATTAAAATAACACTAAGAAACCTCTTGTCTCTGAGATGGATAAATATTAAATTCATGGGTTAAATTTATACTTCTACTGCTGGTAAATTATAAATAGGTAATCTTCTGAAGTGTAGTCTGGAAGAAATGTGCCAAAATATGAAAGCTTTACAGACTTTGAACCAGCAATTCCATTTTGGGAAATCAATCTTAAAGACATAATTAAATTAATTAGACAAATATAGGGAGATAGGTAGCCTTATACATGACCAGAAGTGTAAAACAGTACAGTTACTCTTGAGGGCAATTTGCAATAAATATTAAAATCTAAAATGTACAAACCACATGATCTAGAACATTCTACTACTCAATATTCCATACATGTGCCTGAGGCATTTACAAAGTTATCCACTGCAGTATTATCATAATAGTAAAAAACTGGAATGAACCTAAATGCTCACCAAAAGGGAATACCTAAATGAGCCACAGAATATCCATATTACAGAATTCTATGCTGTATTTAAAAGGAATATAGTAGCCACCATTTATAATGATACAGATCTCAAAAACATATTTTTTAATTTTATTCCTTTTTTTTAAAGTATAACTGATGAACAATATTACATTAATTTCAGGTGTACAACATAATGATCGGTAATTCCATACATCTAAAACATTTTAATTTTTTTTAAAGTTTATTTATTTTTTTAGTAATCACTACACACAATGTGTGGCTCAAACTCATGACCCTGAGATCAAGAGTTGAATGCTCTTCCAAATGAGCCAGCCAAGCATCCCTAAAATATTTTAGATGAAAAAATCTAGTTGCACAATGAAACATGCATTTAGGTTAAAAAAAGAAAGAAAATTCTATTTATTGTATATTGTCTATAAGTTTATATAGATGCATGTAAATGCTCCAAACTAATTACTGTAGTCACCTCTGGAGAGAAAGTGGAATTACGGACTGCACTTTACCTGTAACAGTCTAATGAAATATAAGAATGTGTTTATTATGTATTACATGTAACTAAAAGTTTTAAAAAATAAGGGAGAAAGGTAAAAAACAAATGCACAAAGTTGTAAGTGCAAGAATATCTACTGTAGCTCTGCTGTAACAGTGAAAAATAAAAAACAACTAAATATCCATGAGCAATGGATTGATAAGTTAAATTATCACACATTTACAGAATGAAATATTATAACAACTTATATTTATAGACATATATTATTTGATATTTAAAAATCACAATTTTTATATCTACAATTCACTAAGAGGAAAAAAACATTCTGAAACAATGTATGGGGGCACCCGGGTGGCTCAGCTCGTTAAGAGTCTGCCTTCGGCTCAGGTCATGATCCCAGGGTCCTAGGATCGAGCCCCGGGTCGGGCTCCCTGCTCAGCAGGGCGTCTGCTGCTTCCTCTCTCCCTCCCTCTCTGGCCCTCCCAGCTGCTAGTACACTCACTCGCTCCACGAATAAATAAAATCTTTAAAGTAAATAAATAAATAAAACTGTATGTATTCAGATACACTTTGCTTTTTATAGCATATAAAAGCACGTGTTTCCTTGTGCGTGTGCACACATGCACTAAAATTCTTTTGGATACAGATATACTTCTAACAAAGTTCATGGAAGCTACCTCTGAGTGGTGGGATTTGGTGCAACTATAATTTTCTTCTTCATGTACTGCTGTATCTTCTGATTTTATTTATTTATTTATTTAAATTCAATTAGCCAACACATAGTACATCACGAGTTTCAGATGTAGTGTTCAATAACTTATCAGTCGAATATAACACCCAGTGTTCATCACACCAGGTGCCTTCTGATTTCTTTCTGCAATGACCTTGTATTCTTATATTCAGGAAAAAATTATAGATGTATTTCCATTTTTTTATGTTTCTACAAGTTTGAGATTTCTGAAGTTTGATACTTACTGACTGCCTGGCTGCCTCATTCTAGACACTCCTACCAGATACCTGGGGACATGAGTCCAGCATGGCCTATGCACAGATCACATGTTAAATGAGGTTTGGGTCTCTGTCACCTTCTCCTTCCCAAAGACCTCCCCCAATACCCACCAACCACCCGTGCCCCCAGTTGTGTAAAATCTAAACAATATGAACTGTGCAAAGACTCTTGCCATTCTCCGGAATGATTCCCAATTTTTCCTCTGATATAAATTCAACAGCAGCACAAACCTTTCTCAGAGCCTTCATGTAGGCAGCAGCTTTTTTCTTGTATTGCAGCATGCATTCAGCTGAGAGAGGACTAATGAAGCCACTCGCTGCCTTAGGCCCGTAGCTCAGAGAAGCAATGAAGTAGTCCACGTTGTTGCTGAAGAAAGATGCGATCTAAATCAAGTGTGACAAGAAGACAGATTTTGTTTTGCAATAATATATCTAACATATATATCTAATAGTTTTCAGAGCGGAGTTAAAGGTGCTGAGAATGGAAAAGAAATTTCAACACCTGCCCCAAAGCTCACATTTATTTATTTGTGGAGAATACCTAGGGCGATGATTTGTAATAAAAAGACAGTACCAGTAGAAAGATTGAGACCAGACTTTCGACAGGCCTTAACGTAAACAATTTCTATTCTTCCTGAAAACCAAGACTAATTCTGGTTTATTCTGTAGACGATGTCCATGAGCTACTTACCTCATTAATTTCTGCCACTACTCTCAAAACATCCATGTGTGGATTTATACGTTCTATTCGTATTTTAACTTTTGAATGCTTCAAATTCCAACATGAGACATGACACAGCATCTTGGAATATGTTCACTCTATTTAAACTTAATTCTGCAAATCTCAATTTGTGATTTACACATATAATAAAGACTAGCAATTTAGCAGACCCTGTTATTAACAGATTTAACCTGTGTTAAATCTGTGTAAAAGGTCACGAAGATCCATGATGAGCCATGACTTTGAATCCATAGTGCTGTATGAAATGGTGATATAAATAAAAATGTCTGAGAGGGTTATTAGTCAGAAAAATTAAAGTGTTGGATACATTAAAGAATATCCTATTTTGATAAATAAGAAGTGACTTATAGAACAAAATATCCTACACCTTGGCAGAAACTGCTTAAAAAGTAAGCAATGAATCACACTAATGATCTGAAAGGTTTTATTTTTCACCATTTTACTATGTCGAATGAAATTCTATACTAGGTAGTATTCAGGAAAATAAAGGATTCTACAACTCTCTTGAGTCTTATATTCCTTGTAAACGACATGGAGGGTTTGCGTTTTAGGTCACTGCAGTATATGGTGAGGTTTATTTTCTTTCCTCTTTCTAATATTTCTACATGTTCTAAATGTTCTTCAGTATGCATATGTTACATCTTCTTACTGGGCTTTTAAAAATTATAAACTACAAAATTTAGTTTAATTGAATCACATTAGCCAAGTATTAAGCTGCCACCGACTAACATTAGTTCAGATACTTATTTCAGTTAAAAACCATTTACAAAAATTTCGGAATGACAATTGTAGACCTGTCCTTGAGACAACATTTTAAGGTTTCAGGTAAAGCAAATCTAAAAACAGCTGTGAAGGATCTACGCATTCAATATTTCAGAGTTTTTATAAAAGTTGAAAAATGCAGAGACTCCTCTAAAATGCCCATGTTTTCTTTTTCCAGAATTTTTCGTAACTGAATCAAAGTTAGAATCATCTTCAGAAAGCTACAGCACACCTATAGATGCAAGCGTTCAAGAGGGGGCAGCAGGGATGGTCTTCTGGCTGTAGGCACAGATCTGTGAGCTGACAGAACCTAAAGATAACACCTTTTAATGATGGCCCCGAGCTCTAGCAAAGTGTCACAAAGACCAGTCTGAGTCTGGGAAAGATGACACTGAATATATAATACGATCTGTGATCACTTTTGATTAGCTTAGTTACCTGAAAAAAAAAGTGTTTCTATAATAGGCAACCTGTCAGAAAAATAATGCTATATAAACACAGATTGAGAAATTAGTTTGCATCTGCTTAAATAAATGGGCTAAGGTAGCTCTGAATATAGTCCTTCAAGTTACACATATATGGGTAGTTCTCAGGGAAAGCTGAATCAGGAAAAGCACATGAACACATACTAAGAATGTGACAACTGCTGAAACCAGAATATACAAGAGAGACTTTTCAGAGAAAATGCATTTTGGTCAGTTTATAATAATAATTAAGTGCTTAATGACCCAAATAATCATGATCTAATATTAATGGTTCAATGAAAAGACACATGTTGAAGTCACCTTAAAAGAGCTTGCTAAGAAACAAAACCACAGAAGTAGCACTGTGACAAGTATTAATAAAACAAAAAGCTAGGAGGGAAAAAACCAAAATATTAAGGATTTATTGGCTCTTTTTATAGAAGTTCCCAATTTCTATAAAGCAGACATTCGATATACACAAAGATGTATACTGATCATCAAATATCTCCCTAAAAAATAAACCGTGAGTGATCTACTTACTCATCATAAATACTAAACAATCGCTCCCATACTGCTTTAAATATTGGGTAGGGAGAAAGAAAAGGGAGACAACTTTATTTTACAAAAAAGTCTGGTATTCCAAAATCCTTTTACAGATTAATTTTCCTATGTCATTCAAGGAAAAAAAAAAAGGAGCTTACTTAAGAATTAAATTTAATGTCACTATAAACCAGAGAAAACTTACCTTTCCTGCTGCATTTGTTAATGCTACTACTGATGACAGGATACAGTCATTAGTTGTAATGAGCTTCTGTGTTGCTGTTGGAAGTTCATGCTCTATTGTAGCTTTCTGACTGTAATGTTTAGAAATATCTATAAAAGCAATCAAATGAAAACTCTTACTATCCATATACAAGTTGCACACAACTTACACAGTAAATCTGAACAACAACAAAAAATGGTCCCAACTCTATCAGGATTGTCTTGAATATGAATTAGGTCACAATCCATGTGGAAAGAATAGAGACAAGTGAGGGTCTCTTAACACCATCCTGGTGTCTCTATTACAGCCACCAGCTTGTGGCTCTGATTATCCCTTATTTGAGTGTCTGCCCTTCTTCTAGTGCTGGGTAAATGACCCTGACCAGTATTTACCAGTTAAAAACGCTGTTTTGGTAGTCTGGGCAGGCACAGAAGAGAATTTATCTTGTACTCCTATAAGCTAACCATGAGGCTGGAACAGAACGACCAACAGAGGCACAATGTCCCGCAATCCTTATTGGACTGTAGCTAGTTTGCTAGTACACACCCTAACTAACACTGACAAGGGTCTGTACAGCCACACCAGGACTGAACATTCTGGTGCCTGGCTTCACGGGCCACTGCCCCCAGTCCCAGAATATTACAACAAAGCCTGTGGTTAGCAAAGCACAGGGGAGAGACTTAAATATAAAAACGTTAAAAGAAATTGCAGTAGGTGAAACTGGTCAAACAACTAAGCTTGGGGTTTTCTGGGTCTCTGGGAAAGAATGATTTTGTCCCGGAAATAAGGGATAATGGAAGAATTCTTAAGATGACACTGATTTACAAGGAAGGGTAATTATATTTTTAAATAATAAAGTGTTCACAATTCATTCTCCTCTGAATTTTTTAGAATACTTCAGGTACAAAAGCATGAATTTCATTGCCAACAAGGCTAAAAATAAATCACAAAATACAAAAATTAATTTTTATAACAGGTGTGTATGCAGAGAATTGCATTTATTCAGAACCAAGGAATCTAGTTGATTTTAGACTATGGATAATTAAAAAGAAATAAGACTAGTTAGAAAGAAATGGCATTTGAGATTTAACCTTATATGATCATGATATTTTAACACAAAATCACTGTTTTATGAGTAGAATTATTTTTACTAAAATTTTATAACTGGGAATTGTTTTATTTATATATTTAATATACATATATATGTAAACTGTAATTTAAGATAATTTTAGATTCAAAGAAAAGTTACAGAGGCTTTCTGTATACCCTTTAGCCAGTTTTCCCTACTGTTAACACCTTACATTACTATGGTACAGTTGTCACAGCAAAGGACCCAAATGATTGGTATATTACTATTATGTTTATATTTTTAAAAATAAATGATTATCCTCTACATATTCCTAAGATATGCAAGTGAATAAAAATTCAATTGGAACACTGAACATTTTTTTTAAGACATTTTAGAGAGAGAGGGAGAGCAGGGAAGAAGGAGAGAGAGAAACCTCAAGCAGACTCCTCACTGAGCACAGAGCCCAACAAGGGGCTTGATCCCAGGACCCCAAGTTCACAACCTGAGCCGAAATCAAGAGTCGGACGCTTAACAGACTGAGCCACCCAGGCGCCCCACTGAACGTTTTTATATACTGAACCTGGTAGCCCTTAACAAAGACATTTTCTTTCTACACACCGCAGAAAGTTGTCACTATTTTACTGGAAGTACACAAAGCTTCATACACCTTAGTTGGCAGGTGATCTTAGGTGACTCGTAGATGACTGAGATACTTATGAAAGTCATACAGTACTATGAACACTGACATGGTTTCCACTGGAATGGTGCCTCTGTTGTTTGACAGTAATAATTTTCCTGATCCAATTGTTTACTCCTTATTGAGTCCAAATATTTCAATTATTTAGGGTGTTCCTTGACATTAAATTTTAAAATCCAAAAAGAACAAAGAAACCACGTGACCTAGGCCAGAGATTTTTCTTTCTCTTTTTTTTAAGATTTATTCATTTGACAGAGAGAGCTCACACAGGCAAAGGAAGAAGCAGACTCCCCGCTGACCAAGGAGCCCGATGTGGGGCTCGATCCCAGGACCCTGGGATGATGACCTGAGCCAAAGACAGACCCTTAACCAACTAAGCGACCCAGGCGCCCCGAGATTTCTTTTTATGTTTCCTATGAGTCTACCTGCTTTAGACCTGAGACTAAAAATCAACAATTCTCACTTAGAATTCCTTTGTTAAAAGATTAATTCATTCCTGTTTTAAATCCATGTAGGATAGACAGTTTACAATCTCTAGCTCTCTTTTTACACTGACACCTGCCTGCCTGCTTTCTAACTCAGATCAAGCAATTATTCAGGGCAAAGCAGGAAGGGAAGAGGTTTGAGAGTTATCTGAAACACAAAGCTTCCTCTGTTAATGCCAGCTGATGGTCACTCTGAGTATCTCTGAGAGATACACAGCAGTCTTCCAAGCTAGGTAAGAAAACAAATTTGAACTGTAAACCTAGTAATGGGACCCCATAATCTTGCCAATCACCCTTCATGTTTCCCAATATTCTCTCTTTACATTATGTGTGTAAGGACAGAAACAAGTGGAGGCACTAAGGGAGCTTGGGCGGCGGGGACAGACTCTGATCCTCCCATAAGTTTCATCAGCTCATGCCTCAAATAACAGTAACATTCTTTGATTTGGACCACTTGGTGTCCTCTTAATCTTATGTAAGGTATGAATAAAAGCATCTGTATAGGGGAGCCTGGCTGGCTCAGTTGGTGGAGTGTGCAACTCTTGATCTCAGGGTTGTAGGTTTGAGCCCCATGTTGGGTACGGAGATTACTTAAAAAAAGAGAAAATCTTTAAAAAAAAGCATCTATATACAATTATAGATAAATTAAAACAGAAATATAAATAAAATCAAGATTTTTTTTAATGTAAAGGAAGCTTTAAGACCCTTCTCACTGGACAGCTACCCTCTACTGCTGTAGCCCCTTCTTTATAGGAATGCAAGAAAAACCACTAGAGAGAACAAATCATAGTATTGGCACAGCAAAAATTTAGAAAATAAAACCAAAAAAAGGTGGCGACAGAACTACCTATGGTTTCAATGGCCCAGTTCTAGGTTAACTAAAGTTCTGGAAGAAAAGACCACAGCTAGGTCTGAACTCCCCAAACCAAAAGCTGCACAGGAAAAAGGCACCAGGCCCTCAGGTTCTCCGCACACGAGACTAGTTCTGCTGGGTTGGGGCTGACTACTGTCACCTGCCACCAAGACCGTCTATTTAAGCTGTGATTCCTGCAGTCAGGGCTATCTCCAAAAGTACAGCAATTTTTAAAATTCCTTATAATTGAAGACAAGCCACAAAAAGGCCCATTCTCCATACTGAATGGTAAGATGGTGCTAGGTGAGACTGTTGGCACTAAATATGAATGATTCCCAGTGCCATAGGTTACATGCCAATCTATAGAAGGGCCTGAATATACCCACCTTGTACATGCTTTCCAACACTCGTTAAGTTTTTTAAAATTATTTTCTGTGAAACTAGTAACTGGTCCCTAATTGTTACCTCCATACCACAATGAATAATCTAGGCTATTATTAATCTGGGCTATTTCTGAAAACTGCTTCTGCCCTTTTCTCCTTCCCCTACCCCAACTGTCTTCAAAAAGAAAAGAAAGGAAGAAAAAACCTAGAAGCCATGCAGACCTATAGATTAGAAAGTCAACATAAAATCACAGTTAGCTAAGAAGCGTAGGAAATGTCCTTCAGCCGACTATATTCTTAGTCTGTAGCAATTAAACACTGACCAAAGCTTAAAACCAGACCCTCACTTCTCAAGGTTCCCTGAACAAAATAGGACTTAAAATGGGCACTTTAAACATAAAAATGCACAGGATGGTGGAAAGGTAGTACATTCTTTCTTGGAACTTTAAACCCTGGTTTCCTCAATTCCTTCATGCTTGGGCTGTAACAAGTGTGAAGTATTTTGCTAAATGCCTCTGAATAGCATGTCTGGCTTGATAAAATTCACACACCTGCCTTAAATCAGTGCAATGCATTTTTGGCTAAACTACTGTGCACAAGGGTTTCTCTTCAGCACTTTGTTTACCTTCAGAAACGAAGCAGATGGAAAAAGCAGACGGCAGTGAGCTGTGCACTTCAACAGAAGCCAAATGCTACTAAGCCTTTTTCTGGGGTCTATTAGCCTTGGCAGTATTTGTTTAAATCTCATTCGGGCAGATCTGAGAAAGTAAGATGAAGGTTTTCAGCTTATTTATGTTCTTTTCAAACCTCACCTTTCATGACATCATGAAATCCATGCAGAGCAGCACCAACGTTTGTTAAGACCGAACTGTAGTTTGTCTGAAGGAGTCCATCTGGCTCTGTACCTAGGAAACCAAAATCACAAGCCTAAGTATTTCCCCAGAAGACTTCTTCGCCTGAAAAATTGACAGCCCAGCCTCTTCCTCCACTTTTGGGAAGAGAGAGAATAAAGACTGCCTGTGATGTGTTGGAAATAGTGGCTCCTGAAATCTTTGCAGACACATTCAGATATAATGGTGATAAATATAGACACAGTCAACTGATTTGCATTATCCACATCCACATTTTTAATGGTTAAGAATCAAAATTAAATTGTTAAGTAGTATTATATACTTCATGATTCTTTTTGAAATGAGTTCATGAATTTCCACCTTGTTACTACAGAACACATTTCTCAATTTCTTCTTTCCCCACACATTATTTGCTGAACCTCACTAAAAACACCATTATTCAGAGTTCCACTTCTGACATGACAGCATGAGCAGCTCCACAGATCCACTCCGCCAAAAAACTGGTGAAAATTATTTTATTTAAAAAGATTTATTTGAGAGAGGGAAAAAGAGAGCATGAGAGAGGCAGAGGAGTGGGGAGGCGCGGGTAGGGAGAAGCAAACTCCCACTGAGCAGAGAATTCGACATGGGGCTCCATCCCAGGACCTGAGCCGAAGACAGATGCTTAACCAATTGAGCCACTGGGTGCCCCCGAAAATTATTTTATAAGCAACCATTTAAGACTCTGGAAATGATCCTAAGTGCATACAGCAAATGAAGAACATTTACTTTAGAAGATCTTTTAAAAACAAAGGGATAAAAAAAAGAAAAAAAAATCTTTAACGATTCAGTAAGAACGGCCAGAATCTGTGGTATTTGAACAAAGACCCATTCCCACCCTCCCCTCACCAGCTCAGTGAGCTAAAAATCCCACTCCAGACTGGTGAGGCCGAGAAGACAGCTCTCCTCTAACTGCCAGCTGGAGGGCTGCATTTCTCCCCTTGTCCCCAGCTACCTGTTGCTAAAGCTAAGTTTGGGCTGAGTACGCTGAGAGGTGGGGGTTCTTCCACCCAGCCCCAACTCGTAGGATGGAGGCTCTACCCCGAGCACAGTACTGCTGAGAACACTGGGGTTCTCCATACATACCCTTGCCCCAGCTCATTTTAACCACACTGAAAAAGGCAAGCCAAGGAGACCAGAGGCTGAGGCACTACCCACTCTTGGCCAGCACTCAGCCACTAAAGCAAGAGTGGTACTCTGAGAAGTGCATCGTGGTCCCCATCTCCAGCACCAGAACCATGGCTCAGAGATTTAGCCCAAGGCAGGCATAGGCCTTATAACAGAAAACTCTGAATCTGTTCCCAAATGAATTGATTTCATTCTCAACAGAGTATGGAAAAGTTCAAGTCTAAAGGTGCTCTCAAAAATAATGGAGCTTGTGGTGAAAGCAGTTAACAGTTAATTGGTTGATTCATTAAAGATGTAAGTTAAACTGTAGGGTGGCTGGTTTACCAGAGGAAAAAAACAGCTAAGAAGAGCCCTCCTGGGATCATAACAAACCTCAAACACTGATCTCAAAAACTATACCCATAAAGAAGCCCAAATTCAACTGGATCATCTGTGGAGAAATTTATGCCCCCAAGGCATTATTAAAAACAAGACAGCAGTCAGCCAGCAATCAGTGGAGCTTATCCTTGGTAAGATTAAGAAACAAAACAGGGGCGCCTGGGTGGCACAGCGGTTAAGCGCCTGCCTTCGGCTCAGGGTGTGATCCCGGCGTTATGGGATCGAGCCCCACATCAGGCTCCTCTGCTATGAGCCTGCTTCTCCCTCTCCCACTCCCCCTGCTTGTGTTCCCTCTCTCACTGTCTGTCAAATAAATAAATAAAATCTTAAAAAAAAAAAAAAAAAAGAAACAAAACAGGGAAAGAGCCCTGACAAAACCACTGTCACCCAGGGCGACTGTGTGCAAGGCCAAGGCTGAACCCCCAAGAAACACCACCAGGGTGCTTACTCTGAAAAACTACAAAATAAAATTAAAGACGGTCTACCTAGATGGAAAATACACCAGGTTCATGAACCAGAAAACTTAACATCATTAAGATGGCAATACTCCCACATTAGTTTCCCAGGGCTGCTGTAACAAAGTACCACAAAGGGGGTGGTTTAAAACAACAGAAGATAATTCTCTCCCAGTTCTGGAAGCCAAAAGTCTGAAGTCAGAGTGCAGACAGGGCCACACTTCCTCCAAAGGCTCCAGAGGAGAATAGTTCCTTGCCTCTCCCAGCTTCTGTTGCCCCCACACGTTTCTTGGCTTGTGGCAGGATTAACTCCAATCCTTGCCTCTATCTTCATATGGCCTCCCTGAGTCTCTCCTGTGACTCTGTCTCCAAATCTCTCCTTACAAGGATGGCAGTCATTGGGCTGATAGGGCTCTCCCTAAACTAGTAGAACCCACCTTATCTTGATTACATCTGCAGAGATCCTATTTCCAAATAAAGTTACATACATAGGTACCAGGGTGGAATTTCACATATTTCTTAGGGAGACATAATTCAACCTACAAAACTCCCCAAACTGATCTACAGATTCAATACAATCCCTATCAGAATCCCAGCTGACTTCTTTGTAGAACTAACCAGCCGATTCTAAAATTCATATGGAATTGTGAGAGTACAAGAACAGCCAAACAATCTTGAAAACGAAGAACAAAGTAGGAGAATTCTCACTTCCTGATCTCAATACTAACTACAAAGCAACAGTCATCAAGACAGTATAGTATTGGCACAGGATAGATACATAGATCACTGGAATAAATCTGAGAGTCTAGAAATAAATCCATACATCTATGATCAACTGATTCTTAATAAGGTGCCAAAGCCATTCAATAGGGAAAGAACAGTCTTTTCAATAAATGGTGCTGAGACAACTGGATAAACCCATACAAAAGAGGAAGTTGGACCCTTACCTCACACCAGATACAAAAATTAACTCAGAATGAATCACAGACCTAAACATAAGAGCTAAAACTATAAAATTCTTACAAGATAACATAGGGGATTATTTTTATGACCTCACATTTGACAACGGATTTTTAGATATGATACCAAAAGCAAGATCAATAAAATAAAGATAATTTGGACTTCATCAAAATAAAAAACTTTTGTGCTTCAATGGACACCATCAAAAAAGTGAAAAGGTAACTCACAAAATGAAAGAAAATATTGTCAATCATATATCCAAAAAGGGATTTGGTCTAGAATGTATAAAGAACACTTAAAACACAATAATAAAGAGACAACCCAATTGAAAAATAGAGAAAGGATCTGAATAAACCTATTTCCAAAAAAGATACACAAATGGCCAGTAAGGACATGAAAAGATGCTTGACATCATTAGACACCAGGGAAATACACATCAAAACTGCAATGAGATACCACTTCACAAAGTCAGATAATAACACTAGGATGGCTAAATCAAAAAGTCAGATAAGAACAAGTGCTGATGAGGATGTGGAGAAATCAGAACGCTCATACTCTGCTGGTGGGAACCACCCTGGAAAACAGTATGGCAGTTCTGCCAACAGTGAAACATAGTTACCATATGACCCAGCAATTCCACCCTTAGGTATACATACCCAAGAGAAATGAAGGCTATGCCCACTCAAACACTTTGTTCACAAATATCTATAGCATCATTATTCATAACAGCCAAAAGGTGGAAACAATACAAACTGTCCATCAACTGATGGGTAAATAAAATGTGGTAGGATATATAATGGGATATTATTCTTCAATAAAAAGGAATGGATGAATCTTGAGAACATTATGCTGAGTGAAAGAAAGCAGACCACAAAAGACCACATATTATATGATTCCATTTATACAAGACGTTCAGAATAGGCAAATCTATAGACAGAAAGTCTATAGAGCTAAAACTATTAGTAGTTGCTTAGTGCCAGGGAGGGATGGAACAGGGGAATGAGGTGATAGCTAAAGTACAGGATTTCTTCTTAAGGTGATGAAAATATTTTAAAATGAGCTTTGATGTGTAATGGTGCACATATCTGTGAATATACTAAAAACCATTGAACATTATACTTTAAATGGGTAGATTATATGGTATATAAATTATATTACATTAAAGTTGTTACAAAAAAACAAATCACAGTACCAGAAAAAATCACAGCATTCTTAAAGCTGAGATCCATTCAATTATCTGAAGATACTCTCTTCAAATTAGACCAAAGGGAAACAAATGACATTTTTACTTCCAACCCTCCCTCCCCTACGCTCTTGTTGGAAAGTTGCTACAAATTCTTACGCTTTGCCCCTCTCCATTTAAAAAAGAGGATAGAGAGAAAGGGAATTAATATTTAACACATGTCTTCAATGCCTAATATTCTATCTTCTTAATTTAACTTAATAATCACTTTACCTCCATTTTATAAATGGGAAAACGGGTATAAAGACGTACAGTGATTTGTCCAAGATCATAAATGTGTAAGGGGCTGGAGGATTTCAATTCAAGTTTTTCTGACTCCAGATTTTATACTCGTCCTATTCAAACAAGCTAAACATCTCCCTTCTTCAGCTTCTTGTACTCTCAGTTCTTCAAGTTGAACATGAGCAACCAACAAACTTACTTGGCAAGGCAAGAAGAACGATGTAAGTCTGCAGCTTCTCAAACACAGCTGTCATCTTTTTCATGTCCTGAGACAGCTCTAGATTCCTGGCTCTCAATGCAGATGTGCAAAGAGAAGATTCACATTCTTCTTCTAAACTAGGAATGAGCAGATTTTTCAAAAGTGAGCATCCTAATGATTTTGAAATAGCTATAATAAATCATCGAAATTCTCAAACAACTATATCCAAAGGGAAACTTTCCAAGAAAAAAAAAATGATTTCATTTATAAGTTCCATATTCTAGACCACAATACATACACCTGTTTGCTACAAATAACTAATAGAGAACTAAATAGGAGGGGGGGAAAAAGGTGCCCACTACCTTTCCATCCTAAGGGCAGCACAAAATTATTTCCCTTTAAAATACTTTGAGGGGAAAAAAAAAATTTGAGGAGCAGTGCCTGGCTGGCTCAGTCAGTAGAGCATGTGACTCTTGATCTCAGGGTCATGAGTTCAAGCCCCACACTGGGCACAGAGCTTACTTTAAAAAAGAGAAAGAGAAAAAAGAAAAAAATGCAATAAAAGCTATTTTTGAGAAGAAAGATATTTCATACACTGAATTCCTAAAGAAATCTTTTTAGTATATGTATTTGTAAAAGCCAAGCTGACTGAAACAAACAATCTATACACTCAAATCTAAAAATCAGTGGCTATCATTCATATAATACATTGTATCATTTTCAATTTTAAATGGTTACTTAGGACAACAATTATAAGGTTAAAAAAACATGTGGACTCTTAACAGTGTTTATTAAAAATATGCAAGTAATCGAGCAAAGAGGAGGAAAGGGATATCACTGTCATTCCTATGTTAATAATATAAAGCTAGGAAAGTTATTAACATAGGAATGACAGTCATATCCCTTTCCTCCTCTTTCTTTACTTTATAGCAGACAGCTTCATTCAATACTAAGCCATTTGCTACTAAAAAAACATATCATCTTGTCAATTAAAGTGGGTTTTTTTTAAAAAGATTTTATTTATTTTTTGAGAGAGAGAGAGCACAAGATAGGGGAGGGTCAGAGGGAGAAACAGAGCCCCTGTTGAGCAGGGAGCCTGATGCGGGACTCAATCCTGCGACTCCAGGATCATGACCTGAGCTGAAGGCGGTCACTTAACCGACTAAGCCACCCAGGAGCCCAATTAAAGTGGTTTTTAAACCAATGATGAAAAGTTACCTAAAAACATAAATACGTGATGAGGTAGAGAACAAAACATTCCAAGATAGGAACCTAAGATCAAGAAAGGACTTATCCAAAGTTTCTAAAAATGCAACAGTGAAAGAATAAGGTAAAATAAAAATGCGTAACTGTTTCAAGTAGTAAATACCACCTTTGCAATGGCTCTCAAACAGATTCCTCTTTTTTTTTTTTTAAAGATTTTATTTATTTATTCTACAGAGATAGAGACAGCCAGCGAGAGAGGGAACACAAGCAGGGGGAGTGGGAGAGGAAGAAGCAGGCTCATAGCGGAAGAGCCTGATGTGGGGCTCGATCCCATAACGCCGGGATCATGCCCTGAGCCGAAGGCAGACGCTTAACCGCTGTGCCACCCAGGCGCCCCATCTCAAACAGATTCCTCTTAAACATAAGCCAAATCAATAAGATATATTCAATTTATGTTATTTAAACTTCTAGAGTCAATTTTCAAAAAACTTTACATTGAACCATAACATGTAAGAAATCTGAATTAAACTATAATTCATAATTATTAATCTAAGTCCTAATTCTCTGATTCCTAAAACTCTGTCATATCCACAAATCATAAAATTTGGTTATTGAAATACCTTGTCAAGTTAGAATTAGGAAATAAAATGACTTTTAACACATACTAAACTTTTTAAATAGTGAAAGTTTACATTTTTGAAAAGGTAAGACCTACTACTTTAGTTTTATAAGGATTTATGAACCATAATTGTATATTTTCAATAACTGTAAGTTACTCATCTACATATTTTCTAAACCTTATCTTGCAATATATTATAATACATATATGTTCTTATTTCTCTTATGTTCCAGTTGTATTATTCTTTGATTTTTTTTTAAAAGGCTAAATCTTAGGATGAAAATTTAGATGAGTCAGGAGTCTTGGTATAGACCAAAAGTATCAAAACATACAAGCAATATTATCAAATTGCCAGTTATACAGATTATTTTCTCTTTCCCATCCAGAAATACTTAACAAAGAAATTTAAGGTTACCAAATGATATCTTCTATGAATGCTGGAGCAGATAAAGTTTTTAGTTTATAACTTAAATGAACCACCAATAATAAAAACAAGAAAATACCACTTCAAAGAAACCTAATGATTATAGATCCAATTGTAGAAGCTAATTACTATAACTCTCATCTAAACGTTTACAGCAAAAGAATAAAACTGGAAGATTTCTTTCAATAAATGTGTGATTCACAATCACTGAAAATACTGATTCACAGCATTATGTGGTTATAGCGGTAACCACACTACAGAACTACTCAAAAAACCCTAACTGATGCACTACAATTCAATTTTCTTAAGTATAAGTTTATGTTGCTCAAGCCATTATTTTCCTTTTTCACAGAAGTCCAAATCGATTGTGGTGCAGAAAAATCAGGCAGCTCACAAGGGGCACACGTCGTTATTTTAACTCCAGCACAGGTCAGGGGACACCCCACAATTTCCCAAGCTCCTTGGCCTCAAGGGGAAGTACCTTTTTAACTGATAAGGAAGAATCTTCCTAAGAAAACATATGTAAGAGGTTAAATGCTCTGAAAAAGTTTTCAATTTCACAGTTGTCTCCTGGAAAAGAAAAATAATTTCCTGTTAATAGTGTTATTTGACAAAGAGGAACTTCCATTTCCAAGAAGTAAAACATAGAAGAAAATTACCAGGACAGTCACAGTATCCTCAGTAATACTTTCAAATAAATGAAGCATTCCTTCCTCAAGAGGGCGGACGTAGGACGCATTTTCATGAAGGTATTGTGAGAACTACAGAGAAGGGAAAGAACTGTGAGTTACATCGCTGGAAAATAACAAGTATCAACAGATTTGTAAATGGACTCGCTGAGTTATAAACCTAAATTCTTTTGGAAACTTTTTAAGTTTGGCTTTTACAAAACAGAGATGTTCACACTTCTAACAGTCCCAAATACAATCCCCAAGTCCCCATCTCATTCCAAAAGGAGGAACTTGAAGAGGGGTGACATCAGTAACAACCAGGCATGGGAGGACATACGGAGGGGACACTGCATTAAAACCCGCACCAACAGGCCTTCCCCAAACACCTGCTTCTCTAGAGAGGTCTCAGTTTAAAAAAGAAAGAAGGAAAAGAAAAAAAATAAAGGAGAGAAAGAAAGAAAGAAAAAGAAAATCAAAACTGTATGAAAGATTTTTATGTTATGTATCTCATTTTTAAAAAAACAGTCTATTGAAGACAGCTTCTTATTTTTACTGTGTACAATGTTCAGGGTTAACAAATTCCAGGCATATAAATATCCCCAAAATGAGGATGTAAAAAATGTTTATAACTGTCACCAATACCTTAGTATTTATAAAGAACTAATTCAGTGTGAAGAAAAAATTCAGAAAAAAAAATCTTACAGGCATTTAGACGATTTAGAAGCAAAGAGTTAATTTTCACTTATGAAATATCTCAATTAACAAAGTATTGTATAATGGCTCAAATTTTGATTTCTCAGTATAGAAATATAAGATCTCATTATGCAGAAATGTGATTCAACTGGCCATACTACAAATTATAGATATCTGGCCCTGGGCAACTCACTTGATCTCTCTCTGCTTAAATCATAAATGTCTACTTTATGATTCTAGGAACAAGTCTAAACACTCTGGTCATCTTTTAACAAGTGGTTTCTGAATCTCAGAATAATACAGACTTATTCAATAATAAGACTTATTAGAAAAACCACATAGAACCTTTCATAGGCCAAAGCACCAAAGGTAAAATATTGAGAAATACATGAATTCTTCAAAGTGATGGAAGTGTTTCAGCTAAGATTAACATATTTGATTCTCACTGTGTTGGCATAATGTGGCAACAAGCTAAAATAAAATTCCAAAAAGGGACAAAGAACCAGTATTGAGTAAAATATTTTTTTTTATATTATAGGAAGTATAAGAGAAAATATAACTTTTACATTAAAATGCTGCAGTACTGTTTTCCCTACCCAAGTCATCTGAAAGCTTTTTGCCCACAGTGAAATTAAAAAGCATTTCAAAGGCCCAAAGTTTAATTATTATGAACTTCAATAGATTCGTGGAGTCTGATCAAAACTGATGAAAATCAAGCACTTCCTGAGGGTTTCCTATGTGTAAGGTATAATGATAATAAGAACCAACCTTTATTGAGGGCTTACGACGTGCCAGCCACTATTCTTAGTACCTCACATGTATTACTACTTAATCCTCAAACATATATACCCGTGAGGTGTGTACTCTATCCTCCATTCTAAATACCAGGAAACTGAAACACAGAGAAGTTAAGTAAATTGCCCAAGGGGACACAGGAAGTGGCTGGACCCCAGTAGTGTGACTCCAGAGTATAGCTTTTGCTATACTACTAGGTACTTACAGGACACATGGACAGAAACCCTATTCAAACACTGCATGGTACGCAAAAACAAGCTGGGAAGAAGAATCAGCTAAGTAGGAAGAGTGGCAGATTCGTTTCAGAATGCCACATTATGGGACACTGAGAGCATACATTAACAAGATCCCTCAATTTCTTCCCTGTAGGAGCCAGCCTTCGAGATGGCCCCAATGATCCCTGCCTTGGCTGTTCTGAGCTTTGTGTAGTACCCTGGCACATTGTTTCAGGGCTGGTCTGTGTGACCAATACAAGATGGTGGCAGGGATGATATTAAATGCCCAGGCTAAGTCATCATAGGCATCATGGCTTCCACTTTGCTCTCTCTTGGCTCACTCGTTCTAGCGGAAGTTAACTGCTATGTCTTGAGGACACTCGAGCAGCCCTATGGAGAAGTGTACTCAATGAGAAACCAAGGCTTCCAGCCAACAGCCAGCACTAACGCACCCGCCGTGTGAGCAGATGCCCCACCCTAGTCAAGTCTTTAGATGAATACAGCCTCAGCTGACTCTTGACTGAAAGCTTATGAAAGATCATGAGCCAGAAGCCCCCCAGATACTCTTCTCCTGAATTCTTGACCACAGAAACTGTGTGAAATAATAAATGTCTGTTGTTTTAAACTACTAAGTTTTGGTGTAATCTATTACACGGCAATACAGAACTAATACACTATTTTTTTCTTTTCAGTTAAATGTGGTCTTGCAAGCTACTTTAAATCCTTTTTTAGAACTAGCTGGGGGAGAAAACAGGAAAGAAAGGAGCAAAATTTGCCAGGCCCCAAAAAAGCACATGGACTGAAGGGAATGACAGTCAACCCTCTTCTTATTCCTTATTTAAACTTCACATACCCTAAAAATGCCCCAAAGCTCAACCAGAGAAGCAGTTTCACTCCTACTCCATACCCCAGCAGGAAGGTCAACCATACCACACACATTTTTTTTTTTTTTTTTGCTTTTAAACATACCCAGTGACGAAAGTTACACAGTGAGTACAAACAGGGAGAGAGAAAAATGCCAGCAAATTGACTTTTTCAACAATAAAACGGCACTTTTCATTATGTCACATGCTGGTCAAAAAAACTACAAAAGGCCCCTATTCTACATACAAATTGAGAGTCTGGGCCTTGGTCTGAGCCCAGGGGCCTTCCAGAGTCTGGAGCCACGTTTTTTTCTTTGCAACCTGACCTTTCAATCCTCTACTTCGAAGACTTCACACTCTTGCCAAAACAGTTTGCTCCCTGCTCCCTCCCCAGCCCCCACCCACTTCCTTATGCCTTCCTACTCCGGGCCTTGCCCTCTTCTGGAGGAAAAAAAACCAATCCTATTTCTCTCCTCTTCTTCAAATCTTGCTCATTTTTCAAAACCCATTCAAATCCCCAAAGACTCTTTCCCAGACACTACCACCAACAGCAATCTCCCCTCCTTGAGGACCTCACATCCCTTACTGGCCTCACCACCCACACTTCCCCGGCATTTAATTTCTTAAGAATCTCCATGTTTGCCACATTTTATCTTAAGGTTAAAGACCGTGAATTCTATTTTTCTTCCACGTCCCCCATAGCACTTGGCTGATGCATAGTAGTGGTCTGAAAAGAAAGAACATGTCTTCCTACTTGTTCTGGGCAAAGAACACATACCCTGAGTTAAATTTACCTTCTGATTCAACGGAGATATAGTGTCAATGGCAGAATCAATAGGAAAAATCTGAATCCTCTGTTCTGTATAGGTGTGAAAGTTCAGAAGAGCCGTCACAAGATCTTGAACAAAAGCCAGGGCCTGCCCAGCAATGTCCCGCATCTTCAGCTTTTAAATGAAAAGTAGATAAAGTCAACTATCCAATTACTATTTTCAGGCAACTTCCACGTAAGTCTGCTTCTAGAGAAAACATTTAAATTCTAAGATAATTAATCCTGACTTTAAATTCATTTGCTCCCACTCAGATTTTAATATTCCCATCTAAGTAAATGAGAAAGCCAGCAGTTTTGGCAAACAGACCTCCTCCACTTAACCTAGACCGTGTAAGTGCGAGGCCCACCACCTAGAAGAAAGATATGGCTCACAAAGTAAGTGTACCCCGTAATTCAGTTCTAATGGTACCAGATGAAAGCAAGTCTGTATTACTTCTGAATCCAATAAATAGCAAGTGATGCAATTTTTTGAAAAATGTATGAGAAAGTAAAGCCAAAGTTAAACACAACGGTTTAGTGCACTAAACAGAGGCCCAAACAATAAATTCTTGTTTCTGAAAAGTTTGACATACACATCACGGAAAATAAAAACGTCATCATTACCTGATGTCTCCTATTGTGGAGGGGAACATTCAGAGCGTTATACTGACTATATTCTACAAAACAAAAATGGATGCACATTAAGTCATTTTACGTTACAGGAAAACAGCATAACTGAAAAATAATGAATGCTTTGTGGCAAAATCAGCTCTACATAAGAATTTTAAATGATCAAGGCCACAATCATAGTATAAGAGAATAATGGAATTTATATAGAATCAGTTGTTTCTCAGATAAAATAATACTTCTAATTTTTTTTTTTTTTAAGTAGGCTCCATGCCCAACATGGGGTTTGAACTCATGGCCCAGGCAAGAGTGGCATGCTCTACCCACTAAGCCAGCCAGGGGCCCCCCAATTTTTTTAACTTTAGGATAACCAAACCCTGAGTTTCTATTTCTAAGAAATCATTTCAAAAACTTAAGGCCTATCAAGATTACTTAGGAAGGCTCATGACGTTCTTGCCATGTTCAGTCATGCTCCCTTCTAAAATAGCCCTGCACACAGCTGCCATACCAATCATCCAAAAATACCACGGTTTTCATGACACTAGAATATTTGACAGTCCACTGCCTGCTACTGCTGATCCTAATGACTCAATCCTAACTTTTCTGGGTTGGCTTCCTTATTTTCTCACAGTCCTCCTCTCTATCCCAGACTCCGTACCCAACCTCTGATAGCTTCCCGACACCTGATCTCACACTTCAGTCCCCTCTACTAATCTCTGCACACCACTTCAGCCACTCAAACCTCCCCTCCTGGGTCCCCAGCAATATCTCCTTTTGGCCCCTCAGGGCCTAATCCACCAACCACCCCTCCTATTTCTTCAAAATTACCTTCAAAAAAAGCATTTGTTGCAGCTTTTTAAATTCTATCTCCACCGTGACTTCTTCCCCATTACTCTATCATACTGAATCATCTGCTGAGCTCCCATCCTTTCCCACCTGCTCAAAGAACAGCATGTCTCTGCCTGTTTTCTTAGCACCATCCACCTCTAACCCTCGTGCTGGCCACCTGCTGGCCACCTCTACCACCATGGAACCACTCTTCTCAGAGTCACCAAAGCAGCTACCTTTACTGTCACCTCAGCCTCTCTGAGCTCCCCACAGCACTGCTAGAACTGCCCAGCACCACCAGGCTGAACACTCCCTTCCCCGGCTTCCACGGCACCTCATTGCCCCAGCTCCTCACCACCTCCATCACCTTAGCCCTTCTCCTTCCTGACCCCTGTGAGGGAGAACTCTCCAAGGACACTGCACGGGCCTCTCTGTACTTTGTACCCCTCATTCCCACCACTCTCAATGCCCATCCATCCCAATGGGGTGAACTCCAGTCTCTCCACGGTCTAGGCTTTTACTTAGAAATGCGTACAACAGAAAGACATATAAACTGATCTGTCAGAATATTAAACAATAAATTAGCCTCATCATCTTTCCCATAAACCTGCCCCTCGTCTGCCTCTCTGATTTCTGTCAATGGCACCACATCTTTTCCCCCACACTGCCTCCTCCGGCTCCCTTGCCTGCTTGCATCTATCTCCCTGACAACTCAGGCTCCAGCCTCCATAACAGCACATCAAGGACTAGCATCACAATAGTCTTGGTCCCCTTTCCCCATTCCAGGGCAGTCTACACCCTTGCCAGACTAACTCTGTGAGTGCACAGATTTCTTTGTGACACTTCCTGGATCAAAGGCTTCAATGCCCCCACCATCTTGTGAACTGAGTCCCAACTCCTTGGCCCATAACTCTAGGGTCTAGCTTCACCCACCCTTTCAGAAGTTTCCTACCCCCACCCACTCTAGACTCCTGTCGCATTTAGCTAATTACTGCTCCATAGACCATGACAGCACCTTATGTCCCACATACCACACTCCACTTAATTCCCTGGTTCGTTTTCCTGCATCTCTGCCCAATAAAACCTACTCACATATGCAGGCCCAGCTCAAAGCACACCTCTTCCAAAAGACTTCCCCAAACAACTCCTCCAGCAATAATCTGTCCTTCCTCTGAAACCCCAAGAGTCTCTTTATTGAACAGGTTAGCTTATATTTTAGACATTTCCATACATTATCTCTCCCCTTCTGGACATAAATTCCCTTAGGGTAGAGATTTTTGCCTTAGAAATGTTTATATCCCTTGTGCTCCCCATCCATCTGGGCACTCAGCAAATGATCTCTAAATTTTGCAGAACTAAAAGTAACTCACACTGACATGATAAGGATCTAAAGCAGGGTGACAACTAGTAGTGGAAAAGGAAAGATAAATCCAAAAGAGATCCAGAAGGAAATTATTAGAACCTGATGATTAATTGATAGAAGGATTAAAGGGAAAATGAAATGCCAAGATTTCAAGTCTAGTGGATCAAAGTATGCTAACGCTATTTACATTAATGTAGAAACTAGAAACAGGTGTTATTTTCAGAGGAACTTAGGCTTTGATAAAATAATGACATATGCTGATTTCACTGTCAGATCAAACTGTTTTTCTTTGGTGTCTTTTCTTTCCTCTTTTCTTAGGTCTTCCAGAAAAAAATTTAGGGGAAGTATAAAATGTTAATCATGTGGCTGTAAAAAAGGAAATCTGTACTTGTTTGAAGATAAACTTCAAAATTCCAAGCAATTAAATAAAGCATATTCTTTATTTTCAAGGTTCTGATTTAATTTTTCTCTAAATATTACAAAATTGGTACCTATTATACATGTAAGGTGATTTTTTTTTTTAAGTTCTTTTCCTCACTCTTGGCTATGTAAATTACCAGACCATTCTCAGGATGAATAGGAAGGAGGACTTACCCAAGTCAACTCCCTATCAGTGGAGATCACCAAAGGTACAGGAGATACCAGGCTGAGAAGATCCATCTCCCACTGCCCTTCCCCCACTTTCCCAACATGAACAGCTTTTCTTATACAAATTTTCAAGTACTTTATGTGCAGGTTGGTTTTTAACCTAGAGATATGCTCCATACGTGCAATAAAGAGCTTTTTCCAAGAAGGCTGACTGTCAGCCTCCCTATGATATATGAGGGCCACAGCTAATCAAAAAAACAAAAAGAAAGCAACCCTCTGTTGGGCCAATGAAATTCTTTGCCAAATAAATTAAAAACTTTTTTAATTAGTTCGTTACCAGAGAGAGAGGTTCAAAGTTGCAAATAATGGAAAACTGTACATAATACCTACTTGTATCATTAAAAGGTACTTTTTCTGTGATGATTGATAAGGATTCCTCTAATCTACCTGACAAATCTTCATGAAGATTCTTTAACTGTAATTGACTGAAAGAAAAAAAAAAAACCACATGATCACCAGTCAGACAGTGGATCCTCACTTCCTTGTTACCACAACAGCTGGTATCAAGCTTTCAGAGACTTGTGCCTGACATCAGGACACTCTAGGTGGTAGATACTTATTAAACGATGAAGATAAGAAAAATACTAATCCTCAATTCTGAAGCCCCTGAGACTCCTGTTCAATGATGTTAAGACTGTCAGACTTTGTCACAGTCCCAGTATCTAATACAATCTTGTCAGTTTACTTCCCCAAGTGCAAAGTAATCTTAAAGCCATTTCAAAATCACAAATTTTATCTTTCTTATGTGCCAACATAAATGTTTGTTCAAGTATTACAGTAAAGTTCTTTTTTAAGTATTGTATCAGATATTCCCCCCCTTGGGCTCAAAATCTGATAATTTTTCTGTTTTTGATTCAATTATGAGTGTAGGTATACACCTAAACCATGCATGTAATTCTACCAATGCAACTAAACTGAAGAAATTCACGTGACTGATTCTATTGAAACCTAAAGTACTACGTCATTTATCAACTAAAGGCTGGACTATGCGTTTACCACCCATCAATTCATCATATTTGAATTTTAAGATTTAGGTATCTCCAAATTAGATCCTGTAGCCTCTGTTTTAATCAAAATGTATCACTAAAAGGCACAGTGAAAAGGAGTCAGTTTTCCTGCCTGGAACTCTCAGAAAGCTCTCTCTTCAGTGTAGCCTGAAACAGAACACATTCAATCCTCAGGACAGGAGCCCCAGAACGCCATCTGCCATGGCCACAAACATCTGCAGGCTGAGAATTAATGCACAAGCCAGCTGACCAAGAGTGTGTCAGGCCTTAGGGATAACAGAACTGAGGGACCCTGGAGATGGCCTGCTCCCAGCTCACTTCAAATGTGAGATTAAGAGAGAGGAGCTGCTAAACCAGAACTCAGGTCTTTAATATTTACTTCAGGACCCCTTGGAATTCATGTTTCCACATACCATTCTTCTGTTCGAAGCCGACATTCCTTGGCCTCCTTTTCTAGAGTCTGAGATTTTACCTGAATTTTAGAAGAAAAAGAAAAGCAGATGGCTCAGGCTACAGATGAGGGCACACTTAGGATACACACTTGGGAGGTAACAAGCCACCCCTTGAATGACTGACTGTGAATTCCGTAAAGCACACAGAAGATTCACAAGAACCCTGTCTATCTCTTAACGTGCTCTCCCCAACAGTGGGGCTTACTTCTAGTTTGGCCTTGTCATTCTGCAGTTTCTCGATAGTTTCCATGTACTTCCGTGTCAGGCCATCGACCACGGCTTGGTGCTGGGCCGCCTCCATCTCCAGGGTGGCCAGCCGACTCCTCAGCTCTGCTTCCACGTGCTTGTGCTGCTCGTCAGCTTCAAAAAACTGAAAAGAAAAGATCATCTTCTCTTCTCACAATATCCAAATATATACAAATGGAGAGAAAAGCAACAGCAGTGACTATTCATTGAGCAATTTCCACATGGTTCCATACACTCACTACGCAACACCCACACAGGTATGATATCACAGAATCCTCACAGTATGTCAGAGGTAGTGCTATTGTTATCCCTCCTTTCCACATGGGGAAACCAAAGCTTCAACTTGCCTGAAGTAGAAATGAGATCTGAACACAGGAGATCGATACTGAAGCCTACACCTCCTTCCTCTCAGGCTCAAAGATTTCTTCCAAACAACTTCTGGCACACAGAGACTTCAACTGACCAGGGTATAACTTTTCTGTTACGCTAACTTCCACAATTAAGTAATCAAAATTCAAACAGAGGTTATCCCTAAAACAGGTAAAGCTCTTTTCCTAAATAAGAATCCAGCACTAATTAAGAATAATGAATACTTAGCACAAAATGCACTGAGGTCAAAAGCTCATTTTTCTTATATTTGCAAAATGTTAAACTGAGAATTAATGCATATTTATTTTCCACCATTTGACTATGCTCACCATTTCACAAAAAGTTCAGGAGGCATGGTCGGAGACATTACACTACGACTCTTAAATATGCTGGATGTTGGGAGGTAAACACTAATTATTCAACATTTCATAAATATTTGAGCTCCCGCCATGAATAAGACCCTGTCCAGGGGGAAAGCATACAAACCGACATGGTGTGTACCGGAATAGACCTTATAGAATAACAGGTGAACAAATACCAACCAACTAAACAGTAATAATTTAAAAACCAAACACTACTTACTGATAAGCCCCCATCTAAACGATCCATCTAATCATTTTCTAGATAAAATGAACAGTGCCTAGTATATTTCTGTACTGTTAAATTACAAAGTTACTCTGCCGTCCTCTAAACAAATGCATATTTCAAAACACACATGCAGATTAAGATATGAATGAGATTTAAGAAATGAATCAATGACAGTGACATATACACCTAACAACCACAGGAAACATTAAAACACATACACAAAACACTCTATCCTGCATTGGTTTTTCCACATTCCACACGACCCATTTTTAATTTATGGGAAAAACAGATTTTCTCACTTGTATATGCAACCGTTCATTCTCTTCTATCTTCTTTTGCAGATCTTCATCAAAGACACTCTTCTGCTCTTGACTCAACTGAGAAGAAGATTCTCCACTTTTCTGATGGAAAGAATAAGTTAGGTCCACATAACTTTCATCCTTTAGAGAAACATCCTAAGGTACACAGATTCTCTATCACCTTAGGAGCTTGTCTCTTCTACGTGTGCACCATTCTCAAACAATCCTGCAAAAGGTGTACAATCCATCATTTAACTTTTCCTATCTGACACAAGTAGGAACTGCAAATATAGGAATGGGCAGGAAAGCTTAAAAAAGAGAGAGAGAATAAAGAACAGGTACGGCTCACTATTCTTTGCAGATGAATTCAGGAATAGTTCTACTGGAAGACACAGCAGGTCCAGAAAGCTAGCCATGAAAATATGCTAAAATATATCATTTCAATCAGAGAGGGAGACAAACCATAAGAGACTCGTACTCATAGGGAACAAACTGAGGGTTGCTGGAGGGGACTGGCGGGCTGGGGTAACTGGGTGATGGACATTAAGGAGAGCACATGATATAAAGAGCACTGGGTATTACATAAGACTGATGAACCACTGACCTCCACCTCTGAAACTAATAATGCATTATATGTTAATCAATTGAATTTAAATTTAGAAAAATAAAAAATATATATCATTTTAAGTTGATCTTTTGGTTTGGGCAATCAGCTTTAGCAATTCCATGAGTCTGAGTTGTTAAACTCCTTTAAGAAAATGTAACAAATTAATTAGAATTCACAACGATAAGTTCATACACAAGTTTACGTAAATTTCTAATTTAAAAATATATATATAACCATATAAAATAAAGCTACCATGAATGAACAGAAGGAAAAAGCTCAAAAATCATGAGAAATACCTTCCTTTTCCTTTTTTTACCAATATTAACTTTTTCTACATAGAAGAATAGCACTATTTAAGAGAGCCAAAAATGAACATTTGTTTTCATGGAATACAAGAGCTGAGACTATTCCACGGATGGCCTAACAATGAAACTGTGTTTGGACATCAGTCACCACCCTTCTCTGCCTTTCCTGTGCCCTCACTCCTCACTTAAAATGAAGTTACTTACTGATCCAATGTGAACCAATGATTAGAAAGCCCTTTGAAAATGCAGCAGCTATATTAAAAACAAAACAAAACAGGGGCACCAGGGTGGCTCAGTCAGTTAAGTGGCCAACTCTTGATTTCGGTTCAGGTCATGATCTCAGATCATGAGATCGAGCCCCACGTAGGGCACCGTGCTCAGCACAGAGTCTGCTTGAGATTCTCTCTCTCCCTCTCCCTCTCCCTTTGCCCCTCCCTCCCGCTTGTGCGTGTGCTCTCTCTCAAATAAATAAAATCTTAAAAAAAAAAAAAAAACGCTAAATAGAAACTAAACAAAACATTAAACCTCCATCATATTTGGGACACAAGAGCTGCACGAGGAAGACAGCCAAATGACATATTCTGGGCATTCTGGGTCATTAGCGCTTCCAAATTTGGAAACTTTAATTAACATTAACTCAGAAGTGTTACACCTAAGCCTCTATGAAAACAGCACTGGGGGGAGGATCTCACTAACCTGGGGAGCACATTTGAAGCACGTACGGCTGGCTATTCCTTCCCCAAAGGTCTCCCAGAATTTCCAGAGCATGTGTATTTTGACAAAATTCCCCAAGTGATTCTAATACATACCTGTTTTTGCCCTCTCTATTCCCCATGTATTTGAAAATTACCACTCTAGAGAACTCTTTTATGTGGGGGACACGTATATGGAAAGGTACTAACATAGAATTATGTTGATTGCCCATAATATGGCAAATACAGTCCTACGCACCTTTACAGGATCCCATTTAATACTCAACAGACTGAGAGTATTATCCTCATGTTGCTGATGAAGAAACTGAGGTTGCAAAGCTAAAATGGCAGACAAAGAATTCAAGCCTGGGCTTAACCCCAAAGCCCGTGCTCTTCCCTCCATACCGTGCTGCTTCAGAGTTACTGTGTGCCTTCTTCTTCCCTCCTCCCCTTCTACTTTTACTGCCTCAATCCACACATTTGCCAGGTGCTGCTCTCTATACACATGAGATTTAAAGATTCAATCACTAGCCCCTACCCTTAAAAAAATGCAACTTCTTAATCACGGAATGTTCGAAAGTACCAGACCATCCATCTTATGGAATGAGAATCATGTCTCACTATATTAACCATAATGGAAAAAGTTTATTTTTACATGACCAGACAAGAATACTAAATCAGCCTCATAAAAATAAACACTAAGAAATATTTGCAGCAAATTTGCAAACCTAAGGAATAAGTATTTCAATTGCTACTTTCACATGACTTGTTATACACTTCCACACTGTTTCTCTATTTGCCCTACCTTGAGTTAATGGCATCTTAGTGTAACTCAGAGATATCAGTAATTTTGACCAGTATGAGTTACTCCTTTCACTTTTCTCAGACACTAAATCTAATATGCACATGTTTGCTTCTAACAAATTATTCAAAACTTACTTTTGCATAAAAATGCCTCTAATATTACCACATAGATTAATTGTAAGTGTCTGTTTCCTTGACCCCATATCCAAGCATAATAATGGAACATTAGGGAATTTGGAAGGGAGGTGTTCTGTTAAAACCAGATGGCCTGTAGATGTCTGTACCTAGGAGACAAGGTCTCACTAACTTGCTTTTATTTGACCTACCTTGTTTTTCTTGCCTCGGGGTTCACTTAGAGCCAATTCATCTTGAAGTAGTTCTACCCTCTTGGCAAGCTGCAGATTTCGAAATGTCAAACTGTCCATTTCCTGCTGTAGTTTTCTCAGTGATTGATCCTTCATTTTCAGTTGTTCCTACATCATAGTGAAAACAGACCATTCCTTATAATTTAGCCTTAAGGTTTCAAATAATGAAATTATTTTTGTTTCACTAAAATATGATCAAACCTCTTGGGAATCCACACTGCATGTTGATCATGCCAGTTCCCATGTTTTCAGCTCTGTTTTGTGACAAAACCATTTTTTGGGGGCAAACAGGTAAATTTAAAAAAGTATATCTACTGAAGTAACAGACATTCATCAACTTAAAGTAAAATATCTACAACTCTGTATTATTCCATAATGTTGTTATATGGGTGTCTGGCAGTGAGGAGGCACAATGCCTGAGGCTACAATTTTATAAACTTGAATTGTGAAAGAGAACCTCCTACTCACTGATGATGCCCTTCAGTAAGAATGGGAAGCAATTTATTGGGATTCATTTTTTTCAATAAATCCTCCCTGAATTTAAGTCAGTCAAAATGAAGTCCTTCCACTATACTTAATTTTAAAGTATTCTGATTTGTCAAAGATAAAAATCAATATTATCCTAACACGAGAATATTTTTAGATGCTGCATCAATTCACCTTAAAGTTTTAAGTAAAAATAGAAACAAAATCTAAAATCTACACAATGTATCTTCTACTGCCCATTTTGTACCGTTTACACCACAATGAGGTAAGAAAGCGGAAAACTAGAGAAATATTTAATTTAGCTCTATTTTTAAAAAAATATTACTCTCAGGGGCGCCTGGGTAGCGCGGTCATTAAGCGTCTGCCTTCGACTCAGGGCGTGATCCCGGCGTTATGGGATCGAGCCCCACATCAGGCTCCTCCGCTGGAAGCCTGCTTCTTCCTCTCCTACTCCCCCTGCTTGTGTTCCCTCTCTCGCTGGCTGTCTCTGTCAAATAAATAAATAAAATCTTTAAAAAAATATATTATTCTCACTATATTTTACTACGATATTGTGACAACTTTGTGTTCACTGGTAATCAAACACAGATGACCATATCCTACTGTATATTTAAAGAACTGTAGTTACATTACTTTCACTGAAAAACCACTGCAAAGCTAAGACGAGGTCAAGCTTTAATGACAAAGTGATAGAAGTATATTGAAACAGCAACCTAGAAACCAAAGGCTGGTGTCTGCCAGCTACTGACATTATCTGCATGTTGAGAGCAGCCAGAAGGATAGAATAATGTTTCCATTAAGTAGAGAAACATTTTTCTTTTCTATTGTTTTTTAGTAAGCCCTTAATTTTTGCTTGGAGCTTAATGGCAAATATAGACCCAGCCCATATCCAAATTATCCTGTATTTCAAGTTAAAGAAATCCAAATCAATGAATGCTTACTATCTCCAACAACTCACTGAAGAGGCAAACCCAATCTATGTGCCTGCCGTAACAGAAGACATCCCAACCTTCCCATTGAGCAAACCAGCAAATTGCCATTCTTACTTGAACTGTAATGACCACCACAATGAATAGTAAAGCAAAGAGTAATTTCTTTACATCCTCAGAATTCATCACCAACTGACTAATGCTCCTACTCCATTAACCAGTCATTGATTTCAGAAGACAGCTATCTCAACCTCTCTGCAAACTCTAGTTTCTGCAATGGGGACCATGATAATGTTATCTGCCCTCACAGACTTGTGTGAAGGTTAACTGACAGAGTGGATGTAATGTGCTTGGCACAATGCCTGACACACAGTGAGAACTGAATAAACAGAACCTGCCGTCACCATCACCAATGTTACCACCATTGCCACCACCACAGAGTTAATCAAACACAACCACAACCAGCATGTGACGCTGTCACACACCCAGAGTGGGCTACTAAGACACACTAAGAAATACCTTTCCCAGTCATAGGTTTTAAACATAGTTAAGAGATAATGATTATTTCTTCAATGATTAAGGCAATAATAACTTGACTAACAAATCCTGGCTACAAAAAAAGCTTATTTTTAATAATCTTGGCTTGGGCTCAGAGAGCTTTGCAAGTATGGGTACAGTGTTCTGAGCCGCCTCAGCCAAGTCTGTGCAACAGCACCTGAGTGGGGGACATTCTCAAGACAGAGTTCTCTACGGTAGGGCCCAACACTGGCTAGGTAAAAGGACATATTTCTGGGCTACCTGAGTGGAATCACCCTGGATAGGTCACTGGTTAGGAGCTATTTCAGAAAGAGATAAGAGTAAAGGGAATAGTAATCCCTTTTGTCTCAACAGGGCACAAGGGAGAAGGTGAAGAATGACAAAGACAGTATATTTAATGGAAACAGGCCAAGAAGAAATCTATATCCTAGAGTTAATTTAATTTATCCAATTAAAAAGATCACTAAGCAAAAAAAAAAAAAAAAAAAAAAAAAAAAATTTATGACATGCCTACCAGAATGAGGTAGAAACAAATTTCCTCATCTCCTATTGTATTTCTCCCCTCAGTAAAGATGCTGATGATAAAAATGTATCACTCAAACAGAGTAGCCTGATTTACACAGGTTATTACTATTAAGTAGCTCAACCCAAAAGCAAGATTAATAGACTAAATGATTCACACTTTCAAATCCATTCATTACGGGACAACCATCTGCTAAATGCTGGGCATATAAATATGAATATGACATAGGCCCCTTCAGAGTGCTGTCTAGTGATGAAGAGAGACAAGAAGCTCCATTAATCCCGATGAATTTAGCTAAAGAGAGGCTATGACGTATAAGAAAAACTCAGGAGATAAAAATCAAATAGTTCTTTTTTTAGTTTTTAGCTAAAGAAATCAAAGTGCATCACATTCATACCTAAGCAAGTAAGAAAATTAAAAACAAAAAAACTATATTACCTTCACCTATCCCTAGTGAATCAGTGTCATAGTTGGGACTTTAACACAGAAAACCAGCTGAATTCCTTGCTTTGAGTATCACCAAACACTAACTTAACCCTCACAATACACATAACCTGTTTCATACCTTTAAAGCAGCAGAATTCGCCTGTTCATCCACAACACCTTTTTTCAGGACCTGATTCTGAGCCCGAAGCTGAAAACAGTACAAAGCAATAGTTAATTTTTAATATAAAGCAATCACTTGTAGCAAGGAAATCACTTACCATTACTTCATAGGAATGATTACACTGAGTAACCATCTTCTCACATATATAAAAGGATAAAAATATTAGCATGGAAGAGAATAGTAGATACCACCATTCTGCCATTTTTCAGATTAGCACAGAGGCTGAGCTGCCCAATGACATAATGCTAATCAGTGACAGAATCAACACCAAAATCCAGGTCTCTTGACTTCCAACCAGGACATGGTTCTTTCTGTAAAACCAAGTCTCTTCCTTATATAAAAACTAATACAATAAACTAATACTAAATACTAATACAATAAACTAATAAAAACTAATATAATAAATAATAGGGTACCGTGTATGCCATTTTCCTTGAAACCCTGGCACACATTCATTTGTAAAATACATAGAATCAGACTAATTACAAAATAAGAACTCTACAGAGAATCAAAGTGTAGGACATTAAACATACCTAGCAGGACATGGTGCCTAATATTAGTGACACAAATATCATCCCCCACAATAACCTCAGGATGGTAGACTTGCAATAAGACATCAGCTAAGGCAGTGTATGAAAGCAACAAAGAAGCAGACTCAATCCAGAAGCTGGTAGTAGCAGGTAACATTTGAAAACTCATCATATGCCAGGCACTGTCCTAAGTGCTTTCCATGTATTACCTCACTTATCTTCACAATCCTATGAAGTAGGTACTATAATTGTGTCCATTTTACAGATGAGCAAACTGAAGTACAGAGAAGTGAAGTGGCAATGCTGAGATTCAGACCCCAGCAGATTTGACTCCAGAGTCGTAACACCATTAGACAATATTGGCTACTATTGTCTAAAGCTACGTATAAGAGAGAAAAGTAAGCTGGAAAGCTTGGGGGAAGTCTTTGAAGAGGCAGGACGTGGGCTTTTTTTTTTTTTTTTAATTGAGGTATAACTTTGTTTTAAATAAAGTATACAAATCAAGAATTCTACAGCTAAATGAATTGTATGTATGTGTGTATATATATACAACCACCACTTGCAGGATTTCGAAAGATAAAATCCACTTCTGTAGGAAGAGGAAAGTTCTCAGCAAGGATAACACTGAGCATGTAAGTATAAATATACAAGTCCTATGTAGCCAAAGCAAAAGGTTTACAGACTCATATTCTGAGGGTTCAGTACAGAGACCATGAAAGACCAGGTTCTTCTCTGAGAAACTGAACAAATAGAATGATTTTATCTGTGAGCTTAAAAAAAATCTACTTCTAATTCTGCATAACTCAGATCTGTCTCCTGAGAACAGAAATGACCCTCCTCTGTGCCAAAAGAATAATATTTAAATACTAAACCTTAAACTGAGTATGTGGAATTCAATAGAAAATTTAGCTAAGAATCTAAGAAAAGCAGGAATACTGCAGGATATTCAATAGCTTGAGCAAAACACAGATTAAAAAATGAGTTTCTTCTATTTTTAGAAAGTTAAAGATAACAGCTCACTATCACGACAGAAAGAAGACCCAAATCTTGCTCTGCCATTTAGTAGACAATTTAAACTTGAAAAATTCACTTAACCATTCTGAGCCTCAGTTATACGGTCTATAAAATGGGTGAATACATCTAACCTATCTTCCTTCTTCTGACATTGTTGTGAGAACCAGATAAGAAACCTATGTCAAAGTACTTTCTAAATGTTAAAGGGCCCCCAAAATGGAAACAGAACTCTTATTACTACACTAGAATCAAAGGGATAATAGATAACATAACTTGCCTGGTGTAAGGCATCGCGCTAAAGGATATGGAGGAGAGAAAGAAGTAAAAGCAGTGGTTTGCCAAGAGCTTAAATTTAAAAGGGACGATACAAGATAACTAGCAGTACTTACTACTACTTAAATTCCCTGCAAGAAGTATTGCAAACTAAGGCCTGTGGGCCATATTGACCTGCTACCTAATTTAAAAAAACAATTTTTTTAAAGGATTCATTTATTTGAAGGATGCCTTAAGCATCTGCCTTCAGCTCAGGTCATGATCCCAGGGTCCTAGGATCAAGCCCTGCATTGGGCTCCCTGCTCCAAGGGAAGCCTGCTTCTCCCTCTCCCTCTGTCTGCCACCCCCCCTTGTTTGTGTGTGTGCACTCTCTCTCTCTGTCAAATAAATAACTAAAATTAAAAAAAAAAAAAAAAGATTCATTTATTTGAGAGTGAGTGAGTGGGGGGGTGGGAGGAGCAAAGGGAGAGGGATAGAGAATCTCAAGCAAACTCCACGCTGAGCATGGAGCCTGACACAGGGCTCAATCTCACAACCCTGATGATCACAGCCTGAGCTGAGCAAAAACCAACAGTCAGTCGCCACCCAGGCGCCCCTACCTAATTTAAAGTTTTACTAGAACAGAACCACACTCATTTCTCTATTGTCTAGGGTTGCTTTTGACCTACAATGACAGAGACAAGTAGTTGCAAAGAAAATGTACGGCCCTATGCCTTATATATTTACTAATAGTCTCTTTACAGAAAAAGTTGGGGCACTTCTGCTCTACAAGTTCAGAAAAAAGAAGTACCACTTTAATATTGATTTCCATCACATAGAATTTTCTTTTGCAGCAGGATCACCATACTCTTGGATAATGTGCTACCTAGGTAACAGAATTCAATAAATACTTTCAAATCCACAGAGCCAGAAGACAGCAATACAACTCTGGGCTTCAGGTTTCATTTCATGCCCCTGTCCTAACTTTGGCCTGTGATCTCCTACATCTCTCTTCTTTCTGGGGTATTTAGAAGATCCTAATGACTGCTTCAAGAACTACAGGTGGGGGCGCCTGGGTGGCACAGCAGTTAAGCGTCTGCCTTCGGCTCAGGGCGTGACCCCGGCGTTATGGGATCGAGCCCCACATCAGGCTCCTCCGCTATGAGCCTGCTTCTTCCTCTCCCACTCCCCCTGCTTGTGTTCCCTCTCTCGCTGGCTGTCTCTATCTCTGTCGAATAAATAAATAAAATCTTAAAAAAAAAAAAAAACTACAGGTGAAGCCTGAAATCTACTGAACTGATCGTTTTCTGTAGGACCAGAACCACGACAATTTAAAAAAAAGAACCTTAACTTTCATTTCTAAGACACACTTAAAAGCTACTTAAAGCAAACTGAACAGCCTACTTTGTTAAAAAGCAAAACAAAATTTTTTCTTAAAGATTTTATTTTTAAGTAATCTCTATGCCCAACACGGGGCTCAAACTCACAACCCTGAGATCAAGAGTCCCACAGTCCACCAACCGAGCCCACTAGGCATCCCACAAAACAAAACTCTTAAATTACTGCTGTATAGAATTCAATCTGATTACAACAAAAAATGATTTGGATATTCCTTTGGAAAATACTATTTGCTAAACTGATCAACAACAAAAACATGGTTTCAATAACACTGCTTCGCAGAAAATGCAGCTCCTTTAGAAATATTTAGCTAATATACTTATGAAGGTAGAAAAGGATGACAATCATAAGCTCAGCACACACCACTGCCATGTTAATTACACTTCCTGGCATGTGGCGTCTCCCTGCATTTCAGCATCACTATGGCCACACTAGTGCATTAGTGAACCAGCAGCTTGTCAAATGCTGATGCTGCTGTGATCAGTCTGGTCTTTTAGGATCCATCTTTCTCCTCACCAGCATTCACCACAGTGGGGAAGCAAATGCACACAGTTTTCTGTTTTAAAAATAGGTACAAGATCACCAGATGGTCACTAATGCCTCCAGGAGATACGTATGGAGGCTCCAATGCATGTGGGCCTAACTAAGAAACAACAGCCCTGAAGTCTTCATTAGGAAAAACTGTCCAGAAAATGATATCGCTCACTTGCAAGCAGCTGTGCACCAAGCTCTTCTATTCCATCCAGTAGAGGAAGAGTAGCTCTGCAGCCCAGCTCTGAAACCCTTAGTCCTTTTAAACCTCATTTTTCATGGTCTTGTAATCTTCTGATTCGCTTTACTTTACTTTGAAAGCACAGCCCTTATTTTGATCAACCAAATCCCAGCTGTTCTTCTAGGAGCTTACTTACTACCTCTGGTCCTACTTTGTCCATGTTTCCTAACCACTCCCTGTGGTCCGCAGGGAGCTTGCCCGTCTGTTTCTTTGGGACCTAACTAGTCAGAAGACATCTCTTATTAAACTGGTCAGCTTTAATTTTACTTTTTAAAGTAGTAAATTTTACATTTACTAATTTATGTTTGACTTCTGTACTCATCTCCCATCTCCCAATAAAACTGCAGCTCATGGTAGAGACTACAGCCTACTTCCTGTATGTCCTGCCTACAGTGAAAGATCAAAACCCTGGATAGAGAAGGCACTCAATAAATGTTTAGTTAACCAGTCAAATTAAATACTGTATATAAAAGGTGTTTGAAGATAATGCATCATACAGCTATAAAGCTTCATTACTCTAACAGTCCCTCTCTGACCTTTCCCCAAGGTTTGCTTCCTTCCTCAATGATAGGATAACTCCAGACACCACTCCCTGGTACTGCAGAGCCTACGGGTAGTTTATCCCCGTCCAGGGGGAGGTACAAGCAAGTAGGTAGAGAGAAAGACCAACTGGTATTCCCAGCACTTTGGAATACTGAAAATGGTGGAAGTGGAAGGAGTTTTAGGGATCATCCAGGTCAGGGACTCTGAAGCTGGGATCTGCAGATGACTTCAGTATTTTGAAGCTTCAAATCAGGGTTTGGGTGAGGCTTAGAAATGGGTTTAGGGTTATATATTGTACACATTACTTTGTAATGAAGAAAAGCTTATATGTTTAATAGTTTGTTTTATAGGGTTGTAAAACTTGTAAAATGTCAAAATGTCCATTGGAGGAAACAGTTATGTAAGAGTGGTTCTAACACAGAAGACTGTTGGGGATAAGATGAGAAAATGTGTCTATGTGATTCATCTCTCTTTTTCCACAAACTCTTCCAACAGTCCGTGATTGAAGGCAGTAAATCTCTAATCTTGGAATCATTATCCCATCATAGATTGTCAAAGCGGAAGGAGAGATCATAGTTGACTTACCACCACTCTCTGTCCCTAGAGCAATAGCTTTGTGATAAGCCTGACTGTTCCAGAACCAGAGTTACGTACAGCGGTCTGCAGAGTGGTCTTTAGCAATTTAGATTCAGGCCTTTTGAGGATTCTTGGTGTCCAGTAGGACCACATAGAGGAATACCTGTAGGCTCTGCAGTACCAGGTAGTAGTGGCTGGAGTTACTCTGTCAATGAGGCAGGAAACATCTTCTTCTCTCAGACCTGCCTCAGACAGAACCCTTTCTCTTGCTCCCATCCAGGGCAACTCCTTAGGACAACACCCTATCCACAGCCCCTGCAGTCTAGCTGCCTCACCAGTGACTGGATGACTAGATCAGTTGGATTAAAGAGGAAGAGTAGGACGGACACCCCCGGCTTTTCTAAGGCCTTACTATTCAAAGTGTGGTCTGCAGACACAGCATCAGCTGGGAGCAGCAGACTCTCAGGTCCCACCCCAGACCTACTGAACCAGAATCTGCAGTTCAACGAGGTCTTCAGGTGAGTCACAGAGACATTCTGTGTCTGTGATGAACTGACCTAGGGGCTAAGCTAGCACTTTCTAACAGGGTAGCCAAAAGCCACCTGTGCCTATTTAAATTCAATTTTAAATAAAATCTAACATTCTGTTCCCTAGTTGCTCTAGCCACACTGGAAGTGTTCAATAGTACCAAACAGTTAGTGGTTTGCTCTGCTGGACAGCATAGATACAGAACACTTTCATTCTCATGGAAAGTTCCATTGAACAGCACTGAACACAATGCTGTTTTCCAATCAAACTTTAGTAGTAAACTCTACACATGGCGGGGGGGATGAAGGGGGGGCTGATATTAGATTTTAATTCAAACGATACTCATTTTTAATCCAGCTCCTGAGTCAATTTTTCTTACAGGAAGGGGCAATTAATCGGGTTCCACCAAGCTCTGCTATCTAGAAAGCAAAGACACCAAGTCAAAACTGACCCTTCACCAATATGAACAGCTATTTCCTAAGAGTGTAAATCTAAAAAGCTCCCAAAGGCAATCTCCTTCATCACTAAAAGAAGCATCGATTGCTAAGTAAACTGTTAAGAGAAATACTGGATGTCTGACTTTCCCACTTGTTTTTACTGCCTCAAAAAGAGCTTTGAAAAGATTAACTGAGAAAAAGCTATGCCATGAGCAACGGTTCTCAAACTTTTGGCGTGCATCCAAATCACTGCAGAGGTTTGTTACACACAGATTGCTGGGTTTGACCACCAGTTTCAGATTCAGTAGGTCCCAGGTGGGCCTGAGAACATATACTTCTAACTCGTTCCCAGATACAGATGATGCTGATCCAGGAGCCACACTTAGAGAACCACTGACCCAGACACCATGTAAGAACCGATCTACGGTACAGTAACAGGGGTCCCGATTAGCTTTCCCTCACATCTCAAAGAAGTAGCTTGCATTGCTTACCAATTACCTTCATAAACCTCTGAAAACCAGCTGCATACACCTTTCCCCTCCCCTAAACTTTATTAAACCTGAAGTTTCAAAAGCCTCCAATGACCTCCTAATTGCCCAAACTACTAGGGTCTTAATCTCTACTTTTACTGGCCTGTCCATAACACTTTACATTTTAGCGGTATGTATGCCTCAGAAATTCTCATCTACTTTGGCCTCCCATGATCCATCTTTTATCGAACTAGACTTTCAGTCTCTTAAATGGGAGCTCCTCAGGCCATTTTTTTTTCCTTCTTGGGAGGAAAGAATATTATGACCACCGTTCTTAAGCAAGAAATGGGCTCCTTCCTGGAAAACAGGCTGAGATCTGCACTAAATCAGAACAAGGAGATTCTGTAAATGTCCTTCGTTTAGGGATCATGCTTGTTGCTCTTGATACGTAGCCTCCTTCTAATGTTTATGAGGAACTCTACTGTCTTTGTATCCTAAATAAGGAAAAAGACCTAACTGGATTTCAACATCAGCCCACAGTTTCTGCACCAGGGAAGGTAACACAAAGCTAGAGTGCCCCTTCCACAGGCTCAGGGCTGAAGGTAGCATAGATGCTATCTAGAAATCGCTTGGCACTAGAATTGACAGAGAATAAAAAGCACATGAAATCTTTTCACCAATCTCTGTTCTCTTATGTTCTGAAATTTCCATCACATTGCAATTAAAAGGATGAAAAATGATCTAGCCCAATCTGAGATATAAATAACCTCAAGTCTGGCAGACCTCCTAGAGTCTCCTTAGCATCTCCTCCTTCCTTGACACCCTTCCCACAGGTGTTCCCCAAAGAGTCTACCTAAAGTGTTCCACCCTGATTAACTCTTGCAGTTCAAGTACTTGTCTTCACAGGAATTATTGCAAAAGCTCTGGCCTTTGTCCTGACTTTTAGCCAGTCCATCTCCACTAGAAATTTGCAGCAGTTACCCCAACAATACCTCAAGTTACTGTGTGAACAAGATAACTTTAATGTGCCTTGCAACCTTCAAATTCTATAATTGCATCTAACCTTTAATACACCCCTTTGCTCTAAACTGGCTCGCCTTCCCGTCAGTGGCATCCATCAGGGGCAGTCATGTCCCTTCATCTCAGAACTGCACGATAAACTCTTCAGTCTCCCTTCACTCACCACATCCCACAGAATGAATAAGACACAAGGAGGAGTGCCTCATACACTATATTCTTCATAAGTTTAGTGCTACAAAGTGCACACAAAATAGAGGTAACCAGGGGCGCCTGGGTGGCTCAGTGGGCTGAGCGACCGACACTTGGTTTCTGCTCAGGCTGTGATCTCGTGGTCGTGGGATCAAACAGCATGGGGCTCTGCACTCAGTGCGAGCCTGCTTCAGATTCTTGCTCCCTCCACCGGTGCACCTCCCAATTCATACACGCACTCTCTCTCTCTAAAATAAATAAATAAAATCTTTAAAAATAAATTTAAAAAAAAGATGTAAGTAAAAAGGTACTTTAACCCTAAGTCCTAAATCTAGGCCCTCCTCTCCATCTGAACAGTCACTAATTTGAATTAGTTCTGTATTACACTTCCCAAAACTATTCCAAAAGCCTACAGTCTGGTCTTCTTTTCACCAATCTTTCCCAATTTCAATCCATCCTCCACATAGTTACCAGTTCCCCTCCTAAATTAAAAACCTTTGACCTCTATTATTCAAAAAATAAAGTTCAAACTTATTTGACATCCACAACCCTTTATGATGATCAGGTCCAAATCAGCTCTCCAACCTTACTTCACCACTCTCTGCTGTGTACCTTAACGTGCTTTCATGACTGCAAACATGGACTGTTCCCTTCGCCTGGGATGCTACCAACCCCCCCTCTTCCCTATTTCCCAATCTGAGTAACTTCGACTCTCACCCTCCATCTCTTTTGTGTTCCCACAGAACTAACACTCGTCATACTGTATCATAATTATGTACAACGTCTGAACATTCTATTAAAGGATTCTCCTTAAACTGGAACTCTGCCTCACTCAACAGACCCTGGCAGACTGTTCACAGGAGGCACATAATATATGTCTGTTGAACGAAAAAGCATATATATCCAAAAAAATAAAATCTTCCAAAGTTTTTGATACTTTTGGAAGGCCATACAACTATTTCAGCAATGCAGTTACTGCTTAAAACATTTTTAGAACTCTCTTTTGCCATTTGGAATTGCCTTCTGAGATTGTTTATTCTCTGGAGAAGAAAATCAGTCCCCTTACTTTACAGTCATAAAAGATTTTCACCCAAAACAGTAGAGCCAACTTTTGAGTATTGACATTCTCCACCCACTCTCCTTCATCATATGGATTTGTTCCAAACAACTTCTGACCCTTTCAAACAAGAAAATATACTCTTTCAAAGGCTGAAAACTTGCCATCCACTGACACTGTGCTACAGGCTCTTAAGACAATTCCAAATGTAAATGCAAGAAGTTTTGCCGATGGTAGCACCGCTGGAATAAGTATTGTATCTCAAAAGGCTCCCATCTGATGGTGAAAAAACGTAAGTGTGTATGTTTAGGCAAAGGTTTTATTTTTCAAACAATAGTTCATTTTACCTTGCTGAATATGTGTTAAGTGAAACCCTAAGGAAAAAATGTGCATCCGTTTCTCCAAATTGTCAAAAGGGGGCTAAGTCTTCCCAATGCTCCCATGATGCCAGATCATTGAAAAGTAAGCTTAATGGCTGTTGAATCAACTTCCGAGGATGTGGGATTCTTTTATAACTTCATTAGAATATTCTTAAGGCAGCAACACCTTAGAAGCAGCACCGCCCTTTTCCAAGGAAAGGGTTCCATCATTTAAAGACGGATGCCATAAATATGACAAAGGGGCAGGTTCCTATTTGCTTAATTCAACATGTATTGAGCACCTGGGTGTTCTGCCCCACTCCAGGTGACCGAGGGAAAAGACAGAAAAAAGGACACAGCCCTAGCACTCAAGCTTTCAAAATCATCTCCAGACAACATCTTGCCAACGCACTAAATACATTCGTAACCACCCATCCCCAGTGAAACAGTTTACACGAATGGCTCTCTCTACCCTCCCGAACTGACTGCCTGGGGACACATAAATATCTTTATCCTCATCTCATTCCTGTAAGAAGGAAGAAAGCTTGGTCTTTCCCATCACTGGTCTAGGAAAATTGAGGAAGCAGCAGTGGAGGGGTTGGTCCTTACCCTTCCCTTCCCTTCCCGACCAGCACCAGAGGCAGAAGCTAGGATTCGGACACCCCAGTTCCAAGCCCGCTAGTTTAGTGAGAAGGAGGAATCAAACTCCTGCTCCTTCCCGCAGAACCGCACAGGGACCCAGACACGGCCCGGCCCCATCTCCTGGGAGTTGCAGGTGGAGGCATGGTAATGGTGGACAGAGAAGGCAGAGAGGAGGGGCACGCGAGCGTGCCCCCTTCGCCGTTCCCCTCCGTCCCGACGAGTAGCTGCCAAGGCAACCCGAGGCCGCAGGGCCGGGGACCCCCTACTCCCCGCCCACGATGGGTACCTTCGAGTACTCCTGAGCCAGCTTCTGGTACTTCCCCTGCAACTCTGCCGAGGCCATGGCCTCCCCCGCCCCGTCCGGGCCTGGCTGCCCAGGCCGCTCAGCCCCGCCCCCCGCCCCCAACCCCAGACACGCTCCACGGTTGGGCTCCGCCAGCGCCTGCCCGCTCGGCCACCGCCGCCGCGCCTCCTCCTCCACTTCCGGGTTCGCCCGGTGGGAGGAAGGCGGAGTGGGACCAGGGGCGGGGCGACTACCGGGGGCGGGGCAGCGTCTGGTCGCCACCGCCCCACCCTCCCGCGCCTGAGCACGTCCGTGCGCAGCCTCGCTGGAGCGCCAGGGCTCTGCCTCTGGGACCAGAGGCGCCATCTTGACGCATGGCCCAAGATGGCGACCTAGAATGGGGAAGGAGAGAATCAAGAAAGGAAGAGAATGATGAGAGCCCCCAGAATGGGCGGGGGGCCGGGAGGGGAGGGGAACCGAGGAGAGGGGCGGTGGTTGCAAAGAGCAGAGGACCGGAAGAAGAAATATTCTAAGCGCATCAAGAATTCTGGCGGATCTTCTCTCCCCCTCCCCCTGCTGGTTCCCATGGCAACGTCTGGCGTTTGATGGTTATAGTTTTCAGAAGGTACACGGGGAGAAAGACCTTTATATTCCTCTATCTCGTTATCCGGATATGTTAGCACCAGACATGCCCTGCATTGCAAACTCTCAGACCTCCCCCAGATTTATAACGCTTGCTGCTGCCCCCTCCCCTACTCCAGACCATAGAAACCATTGTCTAATATTTTGACATTGAAGTTTCTTTGTGTCGATTCTCTACCCACTCTATCCACACACCCCTGACCCCATACGCATACCACATCAGAGCCTTTTTCAGTGGACTGAGTAAAAAGCCTTTAGGAAATTTCAGGAAATGTCTCCTACCACGCATGCAGATAGGGTGGATGATAACAAATAACTGGAGAATTGAAGCAAAAAATAGTCGGCCTGAGATATTTTATACCGCTTTTCTTGAATTAAAAGCTTCCCTCCATTCAACAAATATTTGTTGAGATTCTATTGTATATTCGCTATTGTTCTAGGTATTGCCTCTATTGCAACATTAAAATGTTCATTGATAGAGTAATGAATAAATAAAATTAGAGTATATGTTTGTCATAAATTACAACACAGCTGTTAAAACTAACGACCTAGAGCTCTATGTCTGTATATATCTGTATGTATCAACAGGAAAAAATACGATGTTAGCAAATTGTAGTACACCGTAGGATGAAAAGATACATTTAAAAATAGGAAACATTTACATTGTTCATGAACACGTGAACATGTACGAAAAATAGAAAAACAAGAACTGGACAGATGCACATCAAATTCTGGAGGGTGGTCACCTCTAGTGGGAAAAAGAAAGGGAAATGAAACGGCAGAACAAAGGGCCATAAACTAATTTTTTAAAGCAAATATGACAGGATGTAAACATTACCTACCTACCAGGTACAGGGATCTTAGTTATACCGGCATTTTAGGATTCTTGAAACTTTCCATGATTAAAAAAACTGTGCCAGGGTGCCTGGGTGGCACAGCAGTTAAGCGTCTGCCTTTGGCTCAGGGCGTGATCCCGGCGTTATGGGATCGAGCCCCACATCAGGCTCCTCCGCTATGAGCCTGCTTCTTCCTCTCCCACTCCCCCTGACTGTGTTCCCTCTCTCTCTGGTTGTCTCTATCTCTGTCGAATAAATAAATAAAATCTTAAAAAAAAAAAAAAACTGTGCCATCCTAGTTTCTTGTTTGGCTATGAGTAAGCCTTGGATTTTTTAGTGAAAAGCTAAGCCTGTATGTGTTTTTCAGTGATTGTAGTGTATAAGGGGACTACGAACTTTAAAAAATGTTGTTTACATTTTTTAAATTTGCTAATAGCCAAGCCCTACTGTCCAGCAAACTTTCAGAACAATCCTTTTAAATTATTATTAGTTTTCCATGACACCACCAAGTGGCAGAATTAAATATTGTTAAGTGCATTTTTCTGGTTTGTAACGTAATGGAATTTTCAATCATTTAAAAATAAAATGTCATTTCAGAAACAACATTCCAAAGAAAGAATGTGCAACTTTGGCTAGAGAACCTGTGTGAGTTCATTTTACTGAATTGGGAAATTTACTTTCCACTGCTTGGTCCAGTTATTCTGTCAGATGTACTGTTTTCAAATCCCAGTTAAGTCTGAATACATTAAAGATTCTCTCCCTCAACACCATTAAGTGAGTGAAAAGATACCATTAAGTGAGTGAAAAGGCAACACCATTAAGTGAGTGGAAGAAGATGCTTACAACATTTATATCCAACAGAGTTCTCTTAGTCTCTTATTCAAATATATAAAGAGCTCTTACAAATCAACAGAGAAAGGCAATCAAAAAGAAAAATACGCAAGAGGCTTCAACAGGCATTTCACAAAAGAAGATATACACACATCCATTAAACATATAAAAGGATGTTCAGTTTCATTAGCAATCAGGAGAAAGTGAAATTAAAATCACAGTGAGACACCATGCACATCCACACAAATAGCTAACGTTAAAAAGATTGAGAAGTGTTAGTGAGGATATGGAACAGGAGAAGATCTTAGAAAATGCTGGTAGGAATATAAACTGGAAAAATCATTTAAGAAAAGATTTTAGTATTATTTACTCACTTGAAAAAGTACATATTCATGATCTACCAATTCTACTCTTAGGTATACACTAAAAAAAAAAAAAAAAGACAGTGTGCATGTATTCACCAAGAATATTCATACCACTATTATTCATAAGAGCCAAAAAAAATCTATCAACAGAATAGATAAATGATTGTATATTCGTATTATGGAATACTAAACAGCAATTTTAAAAAAAAACTGAACTATAGCTACAGCTAACTACTGGATGAATATCAAAATATAATCCAGAATGAAAGCCAGATCCGCCCCCCAAAAAATTATATTGTACAACTTCATTTACATAATGTTAAAAAATGGCAGAATTCAATTACAAGGTTCAGGGATGTATGCTGGGGTAATGTAACTAAAAAGAAAAATAAGGAAGTGATAACCACAAAAGTGAGAAATCTGACTGTAAGGGAGCATGACATGGACTTGGGGGTGATGGCACGGTTGTTTCTGTGTTAACTTGGTGATAACTCCTCATCAGGTACATTTTTGTTTGTGTATTTTTTCTATGAGTGTTCCATTTCACAATAGCACATTTTTCTTTTTTAAATCTCAATTATCTCATACGCTTGCTAGCAATAGTTCCCAACCTGTAAAGATAACATACTTATGGGGGGTGTGTAAATGAAGGTTGCTTGGAATTACTGTAAATATGCAAGTGTTATGATGATCATTAAATTATTTAAAAACGTAATTGTTTTAGGATTTTTTTCAGTTGCAGGTGTGAGAAATCGAACTCAAACTAGCTTAGACCCAAAGGGGGAATTTACTAGAAAGGTATGTGAATAGCTCACAGAACAACAGGGAAAAGAGGAGCACAGGATCTCAAGTACAACTTAGACCAGGGATCTGTTTTTGCAACTCTCACACTCTCAACATGTACTCCTTCCCCATATTTTCCTTTACTTCTGTGAGCTACCAAAACCAAGTGGCCCACTGGTCCTAAGCCTCCCATCTCACAACTCTGCCTCCCAAGAGAAACTAGGCTGTTTAGTTCCAGTTTGAAAAATCCTAGGGAAGGTCTCTGACAGCTTGGGTGAGATGCCCATCCTTGGTTCCATCAGCTCTGACCTGAATTCTCAGTCACATAGGATGGACAGGTCAGCCGGGAAACCCCCTAGGCCCTGACCAAACCTAGACACTAGATCACTCTTTCCCCAAATGAAGACTTCTATGACAGATGCCACCAGGGTAAGCAAGGGACACATGACTACAGAGACCAGTAAGGGCCAGAAAGCAACACTGGGGACCCCTTGATGCTGATCCAAGGTCCCTTGCCCCACCCTCAAGGGCATAGTGTGCTCTCCGCACACCCAGAAGCCATCTTGGGAGGTGAGAGAGAGGGGCCAAAACTTAGAATAAATGAGTATTTCCTAAAAGGAGGGACTATTGTAAACCTAAATAAACAAACAAACAAACAAACTAAACAACAGTTTTGACTGAAGAGACTGGGAAATTACTAACTGATGAAATGGGCTTTCCCCTTCCAATGCAGAGGAGATTGTGAGAAGAACAGATCTGCCATAGAGAAAGGATAGGCTCCATTTTCTCTGCATATCTAAGCATACCATGAGTCAGTTATGGTCACATAGCATAAGCAAGAAAAAGTTTTGGTTTGTGCTATTCAAACTCCATCCTGAACAATAAAAGATCTGACTTAAAACAAGACTTGGGACTTCATTATACATCATGAAAGGATAATGATGGAGAACAGAGATGTTGGCCCTTAGTTCAATGTTGATGAATAAACAATTATATATTAAATAAGGGGTCTTTAAAGAAACACACCTAAAATAAAGTTATTGATTCACTGATGAAAGTGTTGTGACCAGATTCTTGCAAGAACCTAAGCCTGTATTTTCTAACCTCGTTAATTGCTAATTCAGTGTGTATGGCAATTTGAGAACATAACTATTGCCAAGTAAGGGGAATCAAATGTAATGTATATAGAATGAGAACAACATGGAACTTCCCTTGGTCACACAGTGACCAATTATGCCATGGGGTTACTTAGAAGATATTGTCAATCTCTAGGTGCACATTATTTCTTGGTGCAATAGAGTCATATGTTTTCCATCTTAGCATATATCTGAAAATCAAGAGCTTCTTTCAATCTTCAAAGCTCTATCTTTTGAAATCATACATTTTACTTCATAATAACCTGCTGTATGTAGCAGCTCCTACAGTGACATTGGAAGACCAGCTAGCCCCACCTGCATCTCCCCACACAGGCATTAAGATAAGTAACAATTTTCTCTGGTCTAGTTTCACAATCCCCATGGCTGGTCACCACACCTGACTACTGAGATAATAGACAAAAAACAGAGTTTGCATGAGTGGATATAAGGAAAGGACTAAAGAAGGCAAACTTTGGGTCTTTTTTTATGGCATGTCATCCTTGTGTTACTTATATTTTTAACCCAGGGGGGAAATGTATATCACTGTACAGTAAAATTAGAGAAGGGGTGGAGGGAAGGGGAAGAAAGAAAAGAACTTTCCTCTACTTGATTTTCTTTTGAGCAGTTAGCTCCAAAGTTCAGGTTTTGTAACGAGTGCTCAGTGAGGCAAAATCTGAACAGAATCTGATGATTTGCAACTTTGAGGAGATCTACTAAAAATAGGAATTCTGGACTTTGTAGTTTTGCAACTCCTTTCTTTGGCTATGCCCTAATGCTTTGCCTCCCTCAGTCACAGCAAGACAGAAGAATGACAGAATAAACACATGGCTTGTCCAAAGTCACATGGCAAACACTGGCAGAATCATAACCAGAACCCAGGTCCCTTGTCTCTACTACAGGCTGTATTTTCTGTAAGCTAGGTTAAGTGCCCACATGTAAGAAACCTTTTGCTATTTAACTTAAAGAATCAGAAGGTGAACAATGAGATACCACCTCATACTAGTCAGAATGGGTAAAATTAATCAGTCAGGAAATGACAGATGTTGATGAGGATGCAGAGAAAGAGGAACCCTCTTACACTGCTGGTGGGAATGAAAGCTGGTGCAGCCACTCTGGAAAACAGTATGGAGGTTCCTCAAAAAGTTGAAAATAGAGCTACCGTATGACCCAGGAATTGCACTACTAGGGATTTACACCAAAGATGAAAATGGAGCAATCCAAAGGAGCACCTGCACCCCAGTGTTTATAGTAGCAATGTCCACAATAGCCAAACTATGGAAAAAGCCCAGATGTCCATCAACAGATGAATGTATAAAAAAGATGTGGTATATGTATATACAATGGAATACTACTCAGTGATAAAAAAAAAAAAGGAAGGAAGGAAGGAAGGAAGGAAGGAAGGAAGGAAGGAAGGAAGATCTTGCCATTTGCAACAACACGGATGGAATTAAAGGATATTATGCTGAGCGAAATAAGTCTATCAGAGAAAGACAATTATCATATGGTCTCACTCATATGTGGAATTTAAGAAACAAAACCAAGGATCATCAGGGAAGAGAGGAAAAAATAAAACAAGATGAAATCAGAGAGGGAGAAAAACCGTAAGAGAATCTTAGGAAACAAACTGAAGGTTGCTGGAGGGGATGTGGGTAGGAGGATGGGATAACTGGGTGATGGGCATTAAGGAGGGCACGTGATATAATGAGCACTGGATATTATATAAGACTGATGAATCACTGACCTCTACCTCTGAAACCAATAATATATTTTATGTTAATCAATTGAATTTAAACTTTTAAAAAATTAAACTAATAAAATAAAATAAAATAAAATAAAATAAAATAAAATAAAATAAAATAAAATAAAATAAAAAGAATCAGAAGGTGAATGAGTCCTAGATTAGGGGTGAGGATGCCAAAAGGTGTGTTATACATCTTGGTATTTGTTTTGGACTTGTACCTTCATGGAATATATACCATTGGAGCTATTTAAAACAAAGGGGCAGGGGCTGGTCTAAGAATTCAGGGGTTTCTCACATAATCCAAGGGCAAAGTCTGGGGGCAAGGAAGTGCGGGTGGGAAGCAGCAACAGAAATATTTTACTGCTCATGCCTTACTTTACCACTGCTCCCCTGTGTCTTCGCTTCATTATTGTTTTTTCCCTTCTCTTAAGACTGGTTTTCTCTGCCTCCCTGTCTTATAGGAGGAAATAGTCATGAACAGCACCCAGGTTTCTATAAATTAACCTATTACATCTTTTTTAAGTTTGTAACTTGTTATTATGGAGAGTTTTTAAAACACATACAAAAGAAGAGAGAATAATATAATGAGCCCCCATGTACCCATAACCTAGCTTTGACAATGATCAACTCTGACCTACAACCCCATCCGTGTTCTTCCACCCCACTTGATTAATTTGAAACAAATCCCATATGTCGTATTATTATTATTTTTTAAAAGATTTGTTTATTTATTTGAGAGAGAGAGAGAGAGCATGAACAGGAGGGGCAGAGGAAGAGGGAGAGAGACTCTCAAGCAGACCCAATGCTGAGTACAGAGCCCAACACAGGGCTCGATTTCAAGACCCTGAGATAGGACTTGAGCTGAAATCAAGAGGGAGAGGGGGAAGCAGGAAGCCCAAAAAGGGGCTGGATCCCTCAATCCCAGGACCCTGAAGTCTTGACCTGAGCTTAAGGCAAAGGCTTAACAGACTGAGCAACCCAGGTGCCCTCATATTGTAACTTTTTATTTACTCTTCTGGCAAGAGAGTTTTCAAATTCAAATACATATCTTTGTAAATTGAAGTCTAGTTGACACAATGTTACATTAGTTTCAGGTGTACAACATTGTGATTCAGCAAGTCTATCCATCATGCTGTGCTCCCCACAAGTGTGGCTATCATCTCCTAATGTCCTTTTTCTGGTCCTCTTGACTGTAACATTTTCTCGGACTTTCCTTGTTTTCGGTGACCTGGACAGTTTAGAGGAGTACTCGTCAAGTGTTTTGTCAAGTGTGCCTCAGTTGGGATTTGTCTAATGTTTTCTCATGATTAGACTGGGGTTAGATTTTTGGAAAGAAGATCAAAGAGGTAAGGTGCCATTCTTAACGTACCATATATCACATCAAGGGCAATATGAGCAACATGTTAATCTTGATCCTTTTGATAATGTACTAGATGCTAATCTTGATAATCTTAGACTTTGGTGTTAAAGAGTTGCATTTGCTTAAACGTGGAGCCTTTTCTTTCTCCATGCTTCTGCCTTTACATTCTGATTTTGCTCTCTCTCTGGAGTGTTGGCCCATACAATGGCTATAAAACAAAAGATGTATTTTGAGGAACAATGGATGATTAAAACCAGAAATGGGAGGACAGGATGCACTAGATTTTTTTTTTTTTAATTCTATGCCCAATATGGGGTTTGAACTCTTGACCCTGAGATCAAGAGTCACATGCTCTACCAACTGAGCCAGCCAGGTACCTCATGTACTAGCTTTGAAGTTTGGCTCTTTTGGCAAGGGGAGGTAGAAGGCGTGGAAAGTAAAGATTTAACTTTCACATTTCTGAAAGTCCACTCCTGAATTCTGCAGTATGGGCATCCTCACTGTGTGTGTGTGTGTGTGTGTGTGTGTGTGTGTGTGTGTGTGTAGTAGAACATGCATAAGGTAAAATTTACCATTTTAACCATTTTTCAGGTGCACATTCAGTGGCATTAAATACACTCATATTTTTCTGCAACCATCATCACCACCCATCTCCAGAACGTCACTATCTTTCCAAACTGAAACTCCATATTGTTAAACCCTAACTCCACATTCCCCTCTCCCCCAGCCCCTGGCAACCACCGGTCTATTTTCTTTTTGTATGAATTTGACTACTCTAGTATCTCGTATAAATGGAATTCTACAGTCTGTCCTTTGTTGTCTGGCTTATTTTACTTAGCATATGATCTTCATGTTTCATCCACGTGGTAGCATGTGTCAGAATTTCAATCCATTTTAAGGCTGAATAATACACCACATCATACTTATCCATTCATGCATAAATAAACATTTTTTAAATAACAGCCACCCTAATGGGTAGGAAGCAGTATCTCATGTGGTTTTGATATGCATTTTCCTAATGATAATGATGTTGAACATCATTTCATGTGCTTATTGATGTCCTAAATTTTTAAAGATGCTTTACCTTTGCCCATTGTTTATTTGCATACTCTACTGCAAATTTCACCCTCTTATTCCTTGCCAGTGTCACTCAGAGGGGTAGAGCTCTATAAATAGCACCAATCAGCAGGCTTCCGCTAAAGCAACTGGTCCACCTAAAAATGGCCTCCAAACTGTCCTCCCTGACTCTAGGCCACCCTTCTTATTGCCACAGATTGCTAGCTTCATAGCAATAGGAACAGTTTCCTATTCCCATAGGAAAACACCTGAATCCTTGGGCCCTACCCACCTTTCCCACACTCTGCTTCACTGCTTGTGATTTTGAACCGGCCTCCCCAGTATCCTCCTGTCTGTGTGTGCACCCGTCCTCTTACTCTAAATGGCTTCCCTGCTCCCCACCATCGGGACAAATGCTTCATAACATTAACTCCTTCTCCTCTTTCTTAATTATCCTTTTTAAATCCTTTAGCATCTTAAAAATCTGGACCACTATTGGCATTTGTTTTCTTTTTCTTTTTTTTAAGTGGGTATTTTACTTATTTGTACTTAAACCTATAAACCAACCAGCCAAACTGGTACTGTTACCATGATAAATTAAAATACAAAATATCTTCCTACAAATACTAGAATACTGAATAAATTAGGAGTTGTAGTAAAAGAGCACAAGGGGCAGAGGAAATCAGTGAAGCACAGTATAGCTTAACCCTTCACAGTAACAACTGAGGTTATTAACAAGTAAAGCCTCACGATGTCAGAAAATGCAAATAATCCTTCAGTACATGTCTTGTATTTTTACTTCCTGTTCTTGAGGTTAGATTCTGGAGCCTAAAGATATCCAAATTAGTATTATATCTAGTTATCTATAGCCAGAAACATCTTTTATCATGGTGCCCATAGCAGCCAATGCTACTGAAACCTCTTTGATTAGACTCCAATCTTACCTCCTCATTTGACAAAATAAGCATAGTGAGAAACAGAATATCAAAGCAGAGACACAGGACCCTAGAAGACAAATCCTAGGAGAAGTAATACAGCACTGCCCAAATTGAGATTAAATACTATACTCATCGTCACATATCTTCAGGCTGTATGTTCACAGAATAAATCCATTATTTGCTGGATACTAAAATACTTATCAGCTTGCTGCACTACACTATGGTTTTTCCCAGCAGTTTCTAAGATGGACTCCAAATTGCAGACAGAATGTTGCCGAAACTGGCTCTGGGGCTACACAGATGCCTCTCCACAGTTGTGGAGCTAATTGTTTAAGGCTTGGTTATTTCAGGCTTGGGGGCACCAGGTCTGGCTGTTCCAGGAATGGTCGCTCCAATTGGGGTTATTCCAGGTCTGGTTGCTCCATATTGGATGATTTCCAGAAGGTTCATCAGCTATCCCTGGTGATAGGAAAAGAAGCCTGGGTGTTCAGTAGTTGCTGAGCTGTTCTGAGTCACACTGTTGCTATTCTCTGGCCAGTTGCTGTTCTGCCCCCTCTTACATTTCATTCTCTGGTTCTGGAACCAGGTCTTAACCTGCTTATAGCTAAGGTTCAGAATGTTGGAATGTTTTTGCATCTGTAGGAGACTGAGGTGTTTCTGTCTCTGAAATCTATCATTGAGTACACATAGTGGGGTCTGAGAAAACACGGTTCTGATCTTCTGTTTCTTCCCCTGGGCTGGATCTTCCTTCTTCACTGTGCTCTCCTCTATAGAAGCGGGTCATAGTTTTACTCTGGGACTGGTGAAAGAATCAGGGCTGTCCTGAATAAGCAGATCCACTGAGGAAAGAAGAGGAGAGATTGTCTCCATGTGGGGTATCTCCGCAGATGACATTTGCAAAGATGCATAATTTTCTTCAAGCCCATAAATCTCAGGCATTGGGCAAGAGTCCCTAGAACTGGGTGCTTCGGGGCCAGGCGGGCATTAGGGCCGAGCTGGATCCACACTCATGATACTGAGTTGTGGGTAGAGGGAAAAAAACAAACAAAGAAAGAGCAAGATTGTAAGAAAGGTCCAGGTTTATGTATCTAGGTGGAAGAGCTTAGAGAAATATGAAGATCTCCAGATGTAAGAGTATCAGAAAGATGGGGGGGGGGTCCCTGGGTGGCTCAGTCAGTTAGGTGTCTGACTCTTGATCTCAGCTCAGGTCTTGATCTTGAGGTAGTGAGTTCAGGTCCCATGTTGGGCTCCATGATGGGCATGGAGCCTCCTTAAAAAAAAAAAAGAATATCAGCAAGATGGGATAAATGGGTCACTACCACAATAGCAAGAGCCAACCAGCCCAATCCAGCAAAAGCTCAGCATTTATTTTCTTTATATTATTACTATATCAAGTATTAAGACATGTGCCCTCAACTATACTGCAAAACTTTAAGACAAGAACCGTATCTTATGCAGCCTTTCACACTCAGTGATGGCTGGGAATACACACACATTCAGATTAGCCCCAGATGTGCCTGCAGCACCTGCAGGGGCCTGCAGGGCAGTCCATCACCAGAAGGAAAGCAGTGTCATCAAACTCCTACAAACACAAAGCATTTCTTTACTTTCCCCATTGTGTGTCTCCCAGTTAGACTTTGCCTTGGGTAGGTTTCCAGTTTTGCCCTCCCACTCTGGGATGTCTCTCTCTCCTCTCCTTTCTCCACTGCCCCTCCTCCATGTTCCCACATGCTCCCCTCTGCACCACTCTTGGTTCCATTACAGAGGCCCATCCTCCTGGGGCAAGCACTCCGTTCCATGAGCTCCGTGGAGTCTTTGGCCTGTCAGATTCTTCAGAGCGGTGCACATACAAAGCAATCTATTTTTTTCTTTTATTTAAGAAAAAATTTGCTAACGTTGACTGTATCCCAAAACATAACTTTAGTGCTTGTCAGGCTACCAAGTCTCTGTCTTTTTACTTTTGCTTGCCAAGAACTCCCCCTCTCCACCAATGGCCCAGAAAAAAAATCCTGACTTGCCACATACATAGTACATATATTTATATAGCCCTGCATTTCAAAAAAGAAGATTGTTATTCACTATTTCCTTTCCAAGCCAATCCATTAGCAGGACCCAAATTTCTCCACTATCCCATCTCTTGTCTGGATGCCTGAAAAAGCCTGCCAGCTGGTCTCCCTGCTTCCATTCTTACCTAACTACGATCTTTTCTCCACACAGCACCCAGAGTGATCTTTTTTTTTTTTTTAAGTAGGCTCAATGCAGGGTTTGAACCCCTGACCCTGAGATCAAGACCCAAGCTGAGATCAAGAGTCAGACTCTTAACTGATTTAACTGTGTAACTCAGGCACTCCCAGAGTAATCTTTTAAAACATACCACTCTTCTTAAAACCCTCATGATTCCCCAGAGCATGTAGGACAAAATTCAGATTCTTTACCATGCTAATAAGCCTTTCTGTGATCTTGTTCCTGTGACCTCCCAACTTCGTGTAACAGTTATCCATTGCTGCATAACAAAACAGCCCAAAACTTGGTGACTTTAAACAGTAATGCTTTGTTATTTCTCATGATTCTGTAGGTTTTTCTGCTGGTCTCTCCTAAGACCACTCATACAGCTGCAGTCATCTTGACGGTGCAGTGGTGGACAGAGGGTCCAAATGCCTCATTTGTCTGTCTGGCAGTTGGTGTTCACTATTGATTGGGCTCCTCAGTTCTTCTCCATGTGGCCTCTTGGTAAGCTAGTAAGCTTAGTGAGCTTCTCTGCAGCACAGAGAGGTTCCAAAAGAGTGATGGCAAAATCTCAAGGGTCCTCAAGGTCGAGGCTCTGGAATTTGTACATTACTTCTGCCATATTCTATAGATCAAAGCAAGTCAGGGTGCCTGGGTGGCTCATTTGGTTGAGTGTACAACTTGTGATTTTGCTCAGGTCATGATCTCATGGTGTGGAATCAACCCCACATCAGGCTCCATGCTCAGCAGGAAGTCTGCTTGAGACACTCTCTCTCTCTTCCTCTCCTTCTGCCCCTCCCCCCCATATGTACTCTGGCGTGCGCTCTCTCTCTCTCTCTCTCTCTCTCTCCCTCTCTCTCTCAAATAAATAAACAAATCTTAAAACAAAACAAAACAACCAAGTCACACAGCCAGAGCAGACTCATGGAGTGAAGAAAGACACACTACCTCTTGAGGGAAGGAGAAGGAACATTCATTGCAAAGCGATGTGGACAAAGGGAAGCCTGATCCACTGGGGTCCAGTATTAGAACAATCTATTACCCCTCATCTTCTAGACTGCTCTTCTTCCTGTTTCTCAAAACATGCCAATCTTCAGAAACTTTGTACTTGTTTCTCTCCAGTGACATGCCAGAATTTCTCTGTAGGAAGAATGTAGGAGGACAGATGTGGTTGAAAGAGGGAACTGAATAGGAGACTTATTTAAAGTTGAATTTGGACGGTGAACACACTGTACTTTTGGGGATGGTTTGAGTGTGCTAGCTCCCAACCCCCAGCAGCTCTTCCTTGGTGTTATTGCTCATTATAGTCAGCCAGCCTTTCTCAGATCTGGACGTGGTTGCCTCTCAGGTCTCAGCCCACACATCACCACTTCAGAGAGATCTTCTCTGACCATCTACTAAAATACCTCCCTCCAGCTCTCTCTGCTCTATTGTTGCATTTTCTTTATAATATTAACTGCTACCTGAATCACTGGAGGCAAATCAGCAGCTTTTATGAAATCCACCTTGCATCTCACCTTGTAGGACTCCACGTACTTTCTCTAGCAGACCTCTAGGGGTGCTGTCTGTGGAGAACTAGTTGCAGTATCTCTCAACAACCCTGCACTAGACAGAATAAAAACCTCCCAGATATGCCCACATTCTAGTCTGTAGCACCTATGTACATGCAGGTTACATGGCAAAGGAGAACTAAGGCTGCTAATCAGCTAGCCAAAGAGAGAACCAGAGAGATGGCAGTGTGACAAGGCATCAGCCCAACACGGCTGGCTTTGCAGATGGAGGAAGGAGGCCATAAACCAGAAAATGCAGGAGCCCTCTAGAAGCTGGAGGAAGGAAAAAAAGGATTCTCCCTACGGCCTCCAAAAGGAAGACACTCTGCCAACACATTGATTTTAGTTCAGTGAGACCCCTTTCTGACATCTGACCTCCAGAACTGTAACATAATAACTTTGAGTTATTTCATTTTATTTCAAAAGATTTTATTCATTTATTTGAGAGAGAGAGAGAGAGAGTACAAGGGGGAAGAAGCAGAGAGAGAGGGAGAATCAGACTCCCTGCTGAGTAGGGAGCCCGACATGGACCCCAGGATCCCAGGACCATGACCTGAAACGAAGGCAGATGCTTAACACACTGAGCCATCCAAGCGCCCCAAATTTGTATTATTTTAAACCACTAAGTTTGGAATAATTTGTCACACCAGTAACAGGAAATGATAACCCCCATTGCTGAGATATGGACATAACTCCTAATGCTACACTTAGCGCCTTTCTTCTACTGTGTCCTGAGGCCGTTGAAAATCCCGGGCTCAGAGCATCGTCCCAGCCACATTTTTCCAAGTTCTCAGGCACATGCTGTATATTACAAAGGCTACACTGCAGTATGGCCATGTGTAAAACTGTGGTGTGCTGGATCCGACTCATGCTAACTTGTCAGGGCCAATGGTCAAATTTTCAGAAATTGTGCAAGCCAGTTATTAAATACAACCATTATTAGAAATTAAATTATATAAACATATAATTAAATAAGTTACATTACAAAGATACTTAAAACTCATCACTTCTTTATTTCACTATATTAAAGTTAACTATTACCTGTGCTCTTGAAGTTATTTACTTTTATTGTATCTGTATGATGAAGTTACTATATAATGGTGTGCTACACACAGGTTTGTAATTCTGCATTCGGCAACGTGATGTTGGTAGCTTGATACAGTTTATGCTGGGATATAGGCAGATACTACTGATCTGGGCTTCCCCCAACACCAAAACCAGTTACATTTGCCACATGTGTATAAGGGCAGGTGGTATCTGATTTTGGAGTGTTGCCTACAACTTCAGTGTGTTCTTTGTGTGTCTCGTAACAAAGGCCATGAACATCTGTGCAAGGCAAGTCCCAGGAACCACTGAGGCAAAATTTATCTGTGAGGCCCCTTGAGGCCTCACAGTGTCTGGTCTAATTCAGCTTTGTTTTCCTGAAGGAGTGAGTGCTCAATAAATGTCAACTGAATAAAGAGATGAATCTGTGGTTTCTTCGAGGTTAAAAGTGAAATGTAGGGGCGCCTGGGTGATTCAGTCAGTCAAACATTCAACTCTTCATGTTGGCTCAGATCATGATCTCAGGATCCTGCGATCAGTCCCCACCCCCCAGCAAGCCCAGCATAGGGCTCCGGTGCTCAGCGGTGGAGTCTGCTTGAGATTTTCTCTCTCCCTTTGCCCCTCCCCCACTCACACTCTGTCTTTCTCTCTCTCTCTCAAATAAATAAATAAATCTTTAAAAAGAAAAAAAAAAAAGTGAAACCTAACCTGAATAAGGCTCTTTGGGTTACACAATGACTAGCACTCTTATTTTCTCTGTAACTAATTATTATGAAAATGAGTGAAATTTCATTATTACTTCATTAAATCAATAGGAAATGTTCCATAAATGTTAGTAACTATTATCATTACAATTATTACTCTTTTCTTTAAAAGATGTATTTATTTATTTTAGAAAGAGAGCGTACACACACGCAAGTGATGGGAGGGACAGAGGGAGAGAGAGAGGGGGAGAGAGAATCCTCTAACAGACTCCACGCTCTGTGGGAAGCCCGACATGGGGCTGGATCTCAGAAGCCTGAGAACATAACCTGTGTGGAAACCGAGAGTCAGCCGCTTAACCCACTAGCTGCCCAGGCACCCCAACAATTATTAGTCCTTAGCTCACAATCTCTCCAGGCCCATTGACATGTCAGTGCTCCTCTATATTACGCATCTTTTTCTTCAAGCAAAGTGAGGGGATTCTTATATTTATGCTTTGAGTAATACTTGACTGGGAGAGCTTTTCTTGTCGGAGCCTTCTTAAAAGTTTCTTACAACACATAAGCCAAACTAAAAATTTTCATTAGCAAATTAAAGACAAATAGTTAAGTATTTTTCCTGCCTGTCCTTTACAACCATGAGAGAAGGTTGCGAAAGAAAGTTTCCTTTTTGCCGAAGAATCCCATGTGATAAAATGTGGAGAGTTGACAGAATTTTTTAAAAACCAACATTTTGCAATTCCTAACACAAATACAAGGTAAAGAGCATTCAAAACCATTAGATGAAGGGTTGCTGTGGGAAGTTGACACTGGGGGGATCAGGCTGCCACCCCCTGGGTCCACTGATCAGTCTCCGTGTCTGAATTAAGAGTGAAGTAACCGTGTCACTTTGGTCCCTTCCAACGAGAGGGAGGATGAAGTCTGAAATCAAACTTCTAGTTTATAGGCAATGCAGGGGCGAGAGGGACAAGTTAGGTGACACCTCAGGGAAGCTGCTGGCCATATGCAGAATGCAGACTACCAGACAGTGGTAAAGAGGGTGTGCTCAGGAGAAGAGACCCAGGGTTCCCTTACAAAGTTAAACATACACACTCACTGTGACAAGTTATTCTACTCCGGGGTATTTACTCAAGAGAAATGAAAACATATGTCCACCGAAAGATTCATACAAAAATATTCATAGCAGCTTTTTTCCCCCAGTAGCCCAGATTGGAAACTATGCCGATGTCCAGCAACAGGAAGGTACACAGGCAGACTGTGGTACAGGCAGATGACGGAATATAACTCACAATAAAAGGAACACGCAACAACAGGGATGAGCCCCCAAAATATTATGCTGAGGGCAAGTAGCTACACACGACAAGGAACAGGCAAAACTCATCCATGGTGAGAGAAGTCAGAGCAGTGGCTGGGGGCAAAGAGAGAGCTGTCTGTGGAGGTACAGGAGGGAACTTTCTGAGATAAGGGAAACGTTCTCTATCTCAATAAGGATGTGGGCTACCAGGTGTACGCATTTATCCAAACTCTCCAAACTGTGTGCTTAATACCTGTGCAGTTCTCTCTGTATCGAGAGAAGTTAATTAAGAAGGGAAGGAGATTGAGAGAAGGAGAAATGGAGAGAGAAACAGAAAGAGAGAGAGAGAACCAAACAACAAATGCAATGTGTGGACATCTTGGATTCACAAACTATTGCAAAAAGACAGTTTTATATCCAAGGAAGCTTGAATGTGGGCTGTATGGGCATGTAGATGACTCCAAAGGATTATGAATTTGTAGATGTAAAAATGGCAAGTGGTTATGTAAGAAAATGCCCAGTTTTTAGAAATGCATACTGAAATATTCAGGGTAAAGTAATATGATGTCTGGGTTTTAATATTTAAGGGGGAAAAGTAACTAAAAACATTTAGTGGGATATAAAAAGTGAGCATGACAAAATCTTGATAGCTCTGGAACCTGGGTAGTGACTATATGGGGATTTATCGTTCTACTTTTTGGTATATTTCAATTTTTTTTGTAATAAAAAATTGAACTGTTCTAAGTCAACAGAGAATATAATACCCACAATGTAAAAGCAGAAAGTATATGGAAGCTCTCAAAATTATATTCTCTTTTCTTATCAGACCCAAGATCAATTTTCCCTCTTTTCTGCCTTGGCAGATTTTTTGCTTTGATTAAAATTCACACCTTCCAAGATCACAAGTATGAATGGATTATATTAATCACATTTATTTCATATTTCAATCAGTAAATAGTTATTGAGAAATAACATTAATATGCCCTACTGAGAACGTTCCAAAAACAGCACCTACACCCAGTTATTCTATCCAGGGAAGGAGACACTTCGGGAGATTCTTCCGGCCTGGCATAATCGAATGTCACCACCAGGGGGCGCGTCCTCACCGAATTTGCTTCAGGAAAGATAAAATCAGACCAACAGTCTGAGGAGCTGGTTACCAGTCTCCTGGCACGCCCATGACCATGTAATTGTTTAGGCATGTCTCTGGTGACCTCATCCCACTACACTTGAGCCTTTTTGAGGAAACAATTAGCCTGTTCGAACAGAACAGGTAAGGCAAATTAGTAACTGGAAAATTACTAAGTCGTTCTACAGGACGTGTTGGGACATCCTGTACTCCCTTGACGCTTAGAGTTAGGGTGTGGACCCTTCTTCCTCACTTGATGGCTGGGAAAGGAGACAAGCCACCCCTCTCCCCACAGGGCAGCCCCTTCGTTGTCCTGGGGAGGCTGGGCAGCAGAGCAGAAGTGGAGCTGGTCTTTGTGGACAAGGGCTTCACTGGGACAGACGAGTCTCCCTCCACCCCTCCCTGCTCCCGGGCTCTGAGGCCACCAACATACAGCCTTCAGAAGCTCTGTGTGGGGAAGACCCCAGGCTGGGAACTGCCCTAAACTGCCATGTACTCTAGAAACCCTGGGAGCCGATTCTCCCGGGCTCTCGGTTCTGTGTGGCCACTTGCTGAGACACCAGTGGGTTCTAGGCCACTTCACTTATATTTGGAATCTAAAAAGCAGACAACAAACAAAACACCGAACTCATAGAAAAAGGGATCAGCTTTGTGGCTAACCCAGGGGCAGGGGGAGGTGGTATTTGGAGAAGGCGGTAAAAAGGCACAAACTTGCAGTCATAAGATAAATAAGTACCAGGGATAAAATGTACGGCTAACACTGTTGTGTACGTTGGACAGTTGCTAAGAGAGTAAATCCTAAGAGTTCTCATCACAAGAAAAAACATCCAAACCTTTTTTTTTTTTTTTTGTATCTATGTGAGATGATGAATTTTAACTAATTGTGGGGCTCATTTCATAATATACGTAAGTCAAGTCATTATGCCGCGCATCTTAAACTTATTCACTGCTATGGATCAAGTATATCTCAATGAAACTGAAAGAAAAAGAAAGAAAAGACCCGAGGAAAGCGGCCCCAGAGTGAAGACTCTTCTGGAAGCCCCGGGATCACATCGCCCAGGCAGCTGTCTTCTCTCCCTGCACTTAAAGCTGACCCTACCTGGGGTCCAAGATCAGAGGTTTGAGAGCTGAGAGAAACGGCCGCGGAGAGGGAGGGTGTGAGGAGCGTAACAGAAAGAAATAATACCCAGTCCGCTCAGAGCTCAGGACAGAACTGCCTTCTGCCCCCGCGCTCCGGGCTGCTTCTCTCTCCGCGCTCGCCCCCATCCTTCCCTGCCTCAGGCCTTCCCAGCAGCGCCAGCGCGAGGGGCCTCGGATGAGAAGCCGAGTCCGTGAACCACGCTGCTTACCGCTCCTGTGCGCCCGCGCGTTCGTCTAACAGCTGGCAGTGGGGCCGTGTGCAGGTAGACGTGTCGGGTGCCTTCGAAGAGCCCACAGCCAGCCCTCCGGTGGGGGAGGCGGCCGTAAGAAACCGTCAAGGTACCACAGAAGAGCCTCAGGAGCTGCAGGTGTGACACAGAAGAAAAGAATCAGGACCGTCAGCGGATGGAGAGGGGAAAGGGCGAAGTTTCGGGAAGGTTTATTACAGAGGAGTAGGCATCTGGAGATTGAGTCAGCCAGTCAGCCAAGGAACGCTTTCTGACTGCCTTCTGGGTGGCACCGGAACACATCGGGGAAGAAAACAGTCCCAAATCCCTGCCCTCATGGAAACGGCATTCTGCGGGCTGTGTGTGCGTGCGTGCGCGTGTGTACGTGCGTGCGTGCGCGGGCGCGCGGGGGGAGGGGGAGACACAGACTGTAAATAATAAATATAAGCAACAAGTAAATTCTGTAGTAGTTAGAATGCTGTGGTGGTGGTGGGGAATAGAACAGCTAAGGTGGGAGTTAGAATTCATGGTGAAGAGGTCAGGTAGTGAGCGACGACTTCTAGAAAGAGAAGGAATACACAGCCCCTAGGGTGCTGGCGTGTGTGAGGAAGGGCAGGGAGGCCAGTGCGGCTGGAGAAAGGAGAAAGAGGAGACAAGGTCAGGCTGCAGAGGCCTTGAAGGCAGTCATGACAACTTTGGCTCTTACCCTGAGAGAAATGGGTCACCATTGGAGCAGTGGTGTGCTGGCAGATTGGGTCTAAAAAAAAAAAAAGAAGAAGAAGAAGAAGGAGAAGGAGAAGGAGAAGGAGAAGGAGAAGGAGAAGAAGAAGAGGAGGAAGAAGAAGAAGAGGAAGTCGTCATCTTGGTTTTTTAGCATTTGCCAATTTCTGTGGTGTAAATGCTCCCGCCGTGGCCCAGTCCAGGCTACCAGTGTGACACCACTGAGCAGGGAGAGTATGTGCAGGAGTGACTCTCCGCGGCTGGGACAAGCCATTGTGCCCACTCTAGCTTTGGACAGTTTGGAGCAGACATATGACATGATCTGACACGTGTTTTAAGAAGGTCACTTTAGCTGCTGTGTTGAGAGCAGGCTATGGGTGGCTGGAAGGGCAAGGATAGAAGCCAGGGGGCCATTCAGGAGGTTAGCATCACAATCAAGTTGAGGGCTGGTCTCAGAGATTATCGGTAGTGGAAACCGCAAGTCCTAGACAGATTTTGGGAGTATTCTGAAGTAGATTTATGGAAATCCACCTGGATTTCTTGGCAGACTGGATGCGGGGCGAGAGGGAAAGAAAGCAATACAGGACGGCTCTGAGGTTGAGTGGAAGATTTGGGGGGGAATGTGAGGAAAGGCATTCCAGGTATAGGGAACAGCATGTGAAAGCCATGTATTTGGGGAAGAGAAACAAGGTCATGTGGCTATGAGGGCAGAGGCAGCAAACGGCTGGAGAAGAGGCTCCCAGCCAGGAGCACTGCAAAGAGAAGCCAGGACCCAGGCTGTGGCTATAGAGAGCCACTAATGGGGTTTTAGCAGAGAAGTATGTGATTAGGTTCATAATATTAAAAAATAACTAGAGAAGCTGGTGGCAGTGCGACCAGTTAGGTAGCTGTATCACTGGTCCAGGAGAGACGTGAGAGTCTCATCCAGACAGTGGTGGTAAAGCTAGAGAGAAGAGGAAGAGGTGAGTCTGAGGGTCGCGGTACCAGTTCCAAAGCCAACCTTGAACGTATGTGGATCACAGAACACAGTGGGCACTCTGTCCATGATTGTTCAATAACTAATCAGCTAACTGATGTGAGTCTTATCCTCACAGATCTCCTCCCATCCCCGCACTTATCTCACAAGTTAAATGTCTTTTCCAAAGGACAAATACATTCATTATATAAAAATAGGGTTCAAATGCTCATGCCCCTGTGAAGGATCTGGAAGTGTTCTCACTCTCGGTTTAGGGGGTGTTTGCACAGGTGTACCCATAGAAAGGTTCTTCAAACTGTACACATTTGTGCACCTCCCTGGATGTATGAATATACCTATCGACTGGCCATATTGATTCACTTTACCGTGTAAATGACAGAGCACAGAGCCCTTCCTTAGACCGGGCCCTCATTTCTAGGTGGGAGAAGAAGCCATTAGTTTTGGGCTAGGACAGACAGAGGAAAGGGGAGTAGACAGAACACAACAACTTATAAACTTGACCCACTAGTTTGCTGTTGAAAATCCACACTGCTGGGGTTATGTGTAACATCCAAATCTTTCAACTGAAGTAACACTTTAAAGTGTATGTGATGGGAGCAGAAGGAACCCGATGTTGGTGACTGGCCCACAACACAAGACACACCGAGCCCAGATTTGTCTCTTACCAAAGTGATAGTAAGACTGTCCCAAGACACCATTTTTTATAACACCATAAACCTCCGTCATCAGCCTCATGGTCCACCTTTCCCAGAGAAAGCGGACTTTTTTTGTCCTTCACATTGCTTCCCGCCACATGAGTGGCCTCTCTTCTCCTACAAGGCCAGAGCACATGTGTACCTCTTCCATAAAGACTCTCTGCACAGCACGTGTAGCACAGACCCGTAAACTGTTCCAGATGGATCATGAAGTCCAAACCCCACCTGCACCACCAAATCCAGCTGTTACTTACTCAAGTGCACTCTTGGATTGTTGTTCGTACTTACAAGGTTCGTGTCCCCAGATAGCCTGGAAGTGTGAGTTCAGGAGCTGACCTAGCCAGGACTTGATTCTTGGGGGCACTAAGGGATATTTATTCATCTCTGATAATGACCCATACCCCCAAAAGCAACGAATAGATGACTACCTCTCGTGTTCACACTCTGAAGAGAGTATCCATCCATCTCCACCAGTTGGACAGTCTGTAAAAGAACCAGAAGAGAAGATGTGTGCCTGTTTGTAGCTGTGTCTGTTTTGAGGGTAGAAACATATTAATAATTATCATTTGTTAGATGCCCATTGGGCAGCAATAACTTGATATTCTCATTGAATCCTCACAGCAGCCCAGTGAGGAAAATGTTATTTTGGATTCTCTGGTTAATAAATCTGCTACAGGCTAGTTGTGGGAATGACATGAGGCTTTCTGATTCATTTTCTCTTTGTAGATGTTGGATGATTTTTACAGCTAGGCCACATTTTTTACACTTTACCACTCTTTTCTTATTTAATTAATCTCTATACCCAACATGGGGCTGGAACTCACAACCCCAAGATCAAGAGTCACATGCTCTTCCAACTGAGCCAACCAGATGCCCCTACACTTTATCACTTCTATGAGAATACACTGTCTGTAATTCAGACCAAGTTATGTGGGATGACCAAGCTTAATAAGAACAATACTAATGCATTTCTGCATTTAAACATTTTTAATGAATAATAATGTTATTCATTAATAACTCCAGGCCAAATGGTTTTACTAAAATTTTATGACTTTATAAAATCATTTGGTCACTTGTATAATTGTTAGGTCATGAAAAATAAATTTTGAGCAAAAAGCAAAATAATAAAAATAATAATGTCTGTTACAAATGGGTATTCTGGGTGCTTCGGTAACTTGTCCTCAACTTTCCCTCAAGAATAGAAATTATTAAATGCCTCAGTTACTACACTGATACTCAGGGAACTAAAGAGACTCACCCAGGGTCACACAAGCACGGTCTCTTGACTCCCTTTGTCTACCACCATGGGACAGAAAGAGTCACGCAAGAAATACAGCCGTCTCTGTCTTCAGTGTGGTAGCAAGCTGGGGCCCGGGCCCCTTGCTGCTCAGGTTGGAAATCCCCAGGAAACACAGTCATCAAACACCAGCACAAAGCCAGGAGCAAAATGAGGATGAATCTTTCCAAAGGAAATGCTCTTCCAGAGTTCACACTGCGGGTATTGCTGACTGATCCTCACTTCCTTTCCGGACCTGAGCACATTTCATAACAAAGGGCTTTCTAAGAATGAAGATTCCAAAAAGTAGCTAGAAAACAAGCCTGACAGTCATGGGATGGTCATCAGGTGAATACCTCACTTACCACATCCTCAGAAATAATGACACTTCCGCCAGTGGTTGGTTTCCGTTGTCCTGGCAACAGCCCTCTCTAACCAGTGCCTATCAGGGCACCTCTGAGAGAAGACCCACCAAGGGCTGGGTCAGGAGGTTAGACCAAGATATCTCCCAACCTGAAATAAAAGTGGGTTGAGATTTATCTGGGGAGAAGGTAAAGATTTAAGCCTCCCTCCCACCAAGGATTGTTCATATCTGTCTGTTTCACACCTCTCCTACTCCCGTGGGCAGGCAAGGGGGAAAGGGGGAGGCGAGGGGAGAGGGGTGCATGGGTGTCAAGGAAACAGGCATAGCCCCCCGGGCACAGTTGGCACAGCTGTACACACAGAGGAGGCATTCAAGCCACATCTGGGGATCAGAGGGAATGGAGTGATGGGATTTTAAGGGGGATTTTTATTTCCTCAGTTGCCTTACAGATGAGGAAACAGACACAGAGAGGTTAAATCACTTGCCTGAAGTCACAAAGCAGCCTAACCACTGAGCCCAGTCCTAGAGCTCCTGACTGTCATCTGCTCCAGTGATCTTCCCAGGAAGACCCCATTCACCCGCCAGTTTGCACGGGGCTCTCTGTCCCCCTGCTTGGCCTGGGCCAAGCTCTACAGGAGACACTGCCGCTTTGTGTCGCCCTCCTTGGCACAAGATGAAATCAGGTGGTCCCCATTCTTCCTGTTCCGCTCCGCCAAATCTAACTGCACACACTTCCTGTGCACAAAGCCAGCTCGCCAATTATCTGCTCCAATTAAGGAGTGTGAGATGTGGTTAATTCAGTCACTCCAGAGGGGTGACTGAGGCAAGCCGTGGGCTGGCCATGCTGGCTGCAGGTCCCCTCAGTGGTCCTGGCCATGCTGTTGCCCCTGGCACTCTTCCCCTACCCCAGATGGCCACTGTGGTTTCTTTACCTCCCCTCTCTCTCCTTTCTCAGTCCCCGGAGTTCCAGAACTGTGTCTTGTTCTCCCTCCCCCTCTTCAACAGAGTTCTGTCCTAATTCTGTGTCCTCTGAAAAACTAATGTGTCCAGAGTTGTCGGCGATGGATCATGGATTAACACTTGACTCTCTCAGAGATAATTGGCTCTCCACTGGCACTGAGCATGGTGCATCTTCTGCACTTGTGCCTAAAGCCAGGCTTGCAATTGATAAATGTAAAAAAATACGCCTTTTTTAGCTTGACATGCAGACCCCAAACACTCAGCTCTCTACTGCCAGTCGTTTCTGTGTCTTCTCACTAGAGCGGAGAAGGCAGATGGAGGCTGCGTGTGTACGAGTCTCATCAGTTAGGACGACAGGCACTGCCAAGACCCATGCCCTCCTCGGCGCTTAATGGAACATACTTTATGATCCTGACGTGAAATGTATAGATGATATAACCTACCTGTACATACCTTTTCAAAAATAAAATCAGCATAATGCCTTGACTGGAAAGATTCAAAGAAGAAATAAAAGGGTGGTAATTTGTAATAAAGAAATATGTATTTCAACATGGGAATACTTGGGCCCAACTATAATAGGAGATACAACAAAGGAGTCAGGGCTGTAATTATTCATACATTCACCATGAATAGGACAACTATAAACTTAGATCAGTATAGTGTGTTACACTGCATACAACTGGTGTGTCCATTGGTGATATAATTTTGCATATAGTGAACAAATCTTTATAAAGTTCCAAAAAAAGAGTACAAAAAAACTTTTTTTGAATATTTTACCTATCCATTTGAGAAAGAGAGAGAGAACACAAGCTGGGGAGGGGGTGGGGGAGGGAGGGAGAAGCAGACTCCCTACTGAGCAGGGAGCCCAACTCGGGGCTCGGTTCCAAGACCCCAAGATCATAACCTGAGCCGAAGGCAGATGCTTAACCAACTGAGCCACCCAGGCATCCTCAAAATTTTTGTTTTACATGGCAGTCACATTCCTGGAAAATTAGGTGTGTCCGAAGCCATGCAAAAAATACATTTTATTTATTTATAAAACATGATTATGTTTAAGGCACCTGTAATTATAAACATTTTGTTGTTGTTTTAAATCTACATGAATATCTGGGACAAACTACCTCAGACTCTTGTCAACTAAATACAAGTCGTGCCATATATTGTGACAACAAAAAATACACCTCCCCCTGCCAAAATCTGCAAAATGCTCCCAGGGGGTACTACTGGGCCCTTTACCCCATAGAAAGTCATTCCATTAGCAATTACCTTTAGCTTCTACTAACAGAGTCCTCAAGTGACAGTAGTTAAACAAATAGGGGTTTGTTGCTCTCTCAAGTAAAATAAAGCTGAAAGTAGGCAATGTTGGGCTGCTCTGTTCAAGTCTCCTATCCTTTCTGCTTTAACTTCCCTAGTATCGATTTTCAACCTCAAGTTCATGACTGCAAAATGGCTGCTGGAGTTCCAGCTATTGTGTCTGCGATGTGGGTATGAAGAAGAAAGAAGAGAGGAAGTCAGGAAGAAGGATAAGCCTCCTTTAGGAATGTTTCTGGACGTCCCACCCAAAAAGTCCCTTTATATCTGCCCTCAAAACTGGCCTGGAAATGTAATTTTTAATTAGGTGCTTTGCTGTCTCTAATAATAATATTGGGTTCTATAGTAAAGAAGCAGGAGTGAATAGACATTGGGTAGGCAGACAGCCATTCCTGCCATATTGTTTCTTTCACCCACTGACAATATCCAGGGAACCTGCCAAAGCCGAAATGCAGATTCAACACACAGATCCTAAGAGGGGTATTCAACCTTTTGAGTTCTTTGGCTCTGGGTCTCAAGCTTCTAATGGCTTCCATTTTTGTCTGCCATTTCACCCAAGGGAGCTCAGTGAAGCCTCATTACAATGATCAGTTCTGACTAGACACTGGTACTGAACAAATCTGAGGACAGCAGACTAATCTGAGCAGGGGCTCAAAACCCAAAATCTGCCGGAGCTTCTAGTGTGAGAGCTCAATATGACAGTGGTTTAGTTTCTTATATTTGATATTAGTCATTCGAGTGTGTGTACGTGTGTTTGCTTTCCAGAGTTGGTGCCAACCCCTCTAGAATTTTCCTAGAAGAGTTTTGTTCAGTCTTACAAACATGTATTGCGTCTACTGCCTTTCTCTTGCTGCGTGCCAAGGATGCAAGATGAAGCCAACAGCGGCTCTTCCCTGGAGAGCTGACAGCCTGGGTGTGGGGGGTGGGGACCGAGGGATGGCAGCAACAGGCCACTGCACTCCAAAGTGGTCAGTGCAGTGCTATACGTAGTAGGTGCTCAATAAATAGTGGCGTTTTGACCTGTCATCTTCTTTGTGATGCTTGGAGACGAATCCGAGCTCTTCCAGGCTGAGGCTTCCCGGGCTGAGGAGTTACTCACCACGCTTCTATTGCCAAATGCTCTGTTTTTCCTTCCATTTCACTCAGTCAACTATGCCCTAGAATAAGTTTCTGAAATATGTTTTTATTTTCAACCTTGCAGAAACCCTTCTTGTGTTGAAGCCATGCCAAAACTCTTGGAACTGGGAAATATCCAGAGATATGCAAAGATAAAAAAAATAATCTCTGTACTTGGAAATTCCTAGTTCTTCCCTAGCCTCAAAATCCCTCCAGAGAGCAATTTGGCAAGAATTTTCAAAGTTTTAATGAAACGTTTATACTCTTTGACCCTGAAATTCCTCTTCTAAGACTTTATACCAAGAAAATAATTAAGGATATACACAAAGATACAAAACAAGGATATTTTTAGAGTCTGGTTTATAACTATGAAAGCACCTAGATGTGGCTGTTTGCAATGTTTTCTAACCAATAATAAAAGATCAGTGACTATAGTACTTTCCATACAACAACACTGCATCCACTTGAAATTATTCGTTTAAAATAGAAGGGCACATTACTGAATAAACAGATAATGTGGATCTCACATTCTGGCTATGTGCCATAATTGCATTTATTGACCTGAAAATATATTTAGGATATATCATTAAATGGAAAAAGGCAGGTTACAAAATCATTAATCATAATGATGATAATAGTAGATAACACACTAATGCATGTATTATGTGCCAAACATCATGTTAGGAGCTTTACAGACATTAGTCATTTTATTTATATAAGAACCCAATATAGGGACACCTGGGTGGCTCAGTCATTAAGAGTCTGCCTTCGGCCCAGGGTGTGATCCTGGCGTTCTGGAATCGAGCCCCACGTCAGGCTCCTCCACTGGGAGCCTGCTTCTTCCTCTCCCACTCCCCCTACTTGTGTTCCCTCTCTCGCTGGCTGTCTCTCTCTGTCAAATGAATAAATAAAATCTTTAAAAAATAAAAAACAATATGATCCAAAGCTTGCTTAAAAATAATTTTTATATTCGTTACTATTTTGTTGAACAAGATAGGCACAAGTGCAAAAAATAAAGCAACTGTTTTCTTTCTCCCACATTTACGTCAAACCCGCTTTCTGGATTTGTCCTTTTGCTGCCCATGGATGAAATCTCAGGCAGATCTCGTATTTCTGGTCCCTTGCAGAAAGTTGGGCAGTCTTACTTTGAGAATTAAAACGTCCAGTCCAATCTGAACTTCTCTCTACTTGAAGGGAATCTTCTCCTTCAGGGTGAGCTGCTGAGAGCTCGGCATCTTGGAAGGGTTTCTTCTCATACCTGCTCCTCCAAGGCTGGGCCCCTGGGATGAGACTGGGGAAAGGCAGTCTTCAACAGCAGGCACAGTCCTGGACCATGGCTGGCTCCTGCCTTTTTGTCTGGCAGGTGTTTTTGAAGGCTGCTCCCAGGATTCTCTGCAGAGCATGCTGTCTCTCTCGCAGCTGGAAGCTTCCTGTTCTTCTCTCAGCCCGTGAGGTCTCAGCAGTCTCCCTTACGCTGACTTTCTCCTTTGGGCCCTTTGCCCTCCCCCTCAAGAGTCCTGTGGTGTGGTTCCCTTTTAAAACAACCCGGGCCAGCTCCTCCTCAGATTCCCATGGCCCCCGGTGAAGCTCCCACATTTTTGCCTGCCCCTTGTGGTTGGGCAGACTTGGGCACAGCTATAGTCTCTCACCTATGGGCATCTCTTGGCAAAAGGCAGACGCCAGTCCCCAAACTCTAGGAGCACACATCAAGTTCTCTGAGTGGGTCTCCTCAAGAGTTTCTCACTTGCCTTGGGATGAGGGGCTGCACTCCTCCCCCCTTGGGAGGTGACATGGAATACAGCTCACCAACAAGGCTCTCCGTGGAATTTTCTCTCACTGCTCCACAACCCTCACTGTTAGATGCTAGAGGGGGGAATTGCTCAAAACTGAGAGCCTGTTTCATAATCTCTCAGTTCACCCTGTGTCAGTTGAATAGAACTCATAGCACCTTAATTAGGATATTTGGGATATGGGGTCCTTGGCTATCTATTGTACTGTTATCAACCTTTAGGGCTTCAGGCAAAAGTACGCACAACAGCCCCATTTTAACCTCCTGTTACATTCCCGTAGACGGGTACCTTCTGAAGCTTTCACGGCAAAATGGTATCAGTTATCTTCAGGTCATAGAGCTGTTTTCCTCTTTTGTGCTTATCGGTACTTCATCCATACCTGCACTGAACACATTTTAAAAGAAAAACTATTCTTAAAAGGAAAATATTCTTCCATGTGCAAGACAAAACAAAACAAAAAAACCTACACACAGATACCACACCCTTCACAAAAATTCACTCAAAATGGATCATAGGCCTAAATGTAAAAGGCAAAACTAAAACTCCTAGAAGAAAACACAGGAGAAAATGTGGGTGGTCTTGGGTACTGTGATGACTTTTAGATACAACCCCAGAGGCATGATCCATGAAAAGAATAATTGACAAGCTGGACTTCATTAAAATGAACACAGTCTGCTCTGCAAAAGAGGGCATCAAGAGAATGAGAAGACAAGCCACAGAGAGGGAGAAAATAATGGCAAAAACCATCTCTGATAAAGGACTGTTATCCAAAATACATTGAAAACTCCTAAAACTCAATTAGAAAACAACTGATTTAAAAAATGGGCCAAAGACCTCACGAGACAACTCATCTAAGAAGAGAGCAAATAAGCGTATGAAAAGATGCTCAACATCATAGGTCATCAGGAAATGCAAATTATTATTTTTTAAAGAGAATGGCAATTTTTTTTAAGGTTTTTAAAAATTTATTTGAGAGACACAGAGAGAGAGCTAGAGCGTACAAGTTGGCGGGGAGGGGCAGGCAGGCTCCTTGCTCAGCAGGGAAACCAATGCAGGGCTCGATCCCAGGACCCTGGGATCATGACCCAAGCGGAATGCAGCCAGTTAACTGACTGAGCCACCCCAGCGTCCCTGGAATTGCAAATTAAATCAACATAATACCAGTAGCCTTGAGCTGATTCCACCAGGGCTCTCGGGGCGCCGCCTTCTTCCCTGGTGGACTTACTTGCTGCGGTGGCTGTGACCACCCCCACTGGCCAGACCCACGTGGCCATGCAGTGTCTGCTGGCTTGTGCCGGGGCAGCCACTCCTCTGAGCACCGCTGTCTGATTTGGGGGCAGCCCCGCCTACCAGCTCTGGCCTAATAACGCTGCTCCCGGTGCCAACTTTTGAGGATATTTCATTCCTGCAAAGCCCATGCTTTGATTTGGTGGAAGGGCCATGCCAAAAGGAAGAAGAGAACTTGAGCAACATCCGGGGACCTTGTACTGAAGCTCCTGAGTTCAGAGAAGGCAGTTTTACAGTCTTGGCCCTGGCTGGTGGTTACATTTTGGGACATTTTGAATACCTGCACCTGACAATCCACCGCTCTATGGACTTCAGGAACACGTTTGCCTGAGAGTACCAGCCCCTTTCAAGTCCATCACCTGCAATGGTATGGGACAACCCATGGGGGTTGGCCAAGAGGCCATTGATCACTGCGTGGCTCCCGTGAAGGATGCCTGGCAGTCTCACAGTAGAGATGGGTGGGCGTGGTGAATTCAGAGATATGATGTTTCCTTGACCAGCTTGTTGCCCTTCCCAGCAAAGACCGAAAACCATGAGACTCTAGAGAAGATGCAGAAAGATCAAGAGGAATAAAAACAGAAGAACTAAAACCCCCGGACCTTTGAGCGCGTAGCCACTGCCAACACGCTGGGGATACAGAAAGTCCTGAGCCCATATGACTGACCCAGAAGAGGCAGGACTGGGGCAAGCCCTATATATGCAAACATGTGTGGTGAGAATGTGAGAAACACATGTAAAAAGGCTACTCGAAAGAATCTTTTTCTTCCCCTTGCCCTACCCTTGAAGTCTTGGGTAACTCTAAAAATCTAACCAAGGAGCAGCATATGAGTAATGATTTCTGAAAAACTGTACAATATCTGTTGATTTCTTAAAAATGTATTATATTTATGTTAAATAAAGCGTGAGTATCACCTCAAAAAAAACCCCAACCAATCCCCCCCCAAAATAATGAGATACCACTACATCCCTATTAGAATGACCGAAATCTGGAACACTTGACAACACCAAATGCTGGTGAGGATATGGAGTACCAGGAACGTTCATACACGGCTGGTGGGAATGCAAAATGGTACGGGAGCTTCAGAAGACAGGTGGTTTCTTACAAAACTAAACATACCTGTACTGTATATCTAGCACTTGAGCTCCTTGGTACTCACCCACAGGAGCTGGAAACTTCTATCCACTCAAAAACCCTGCATATGGATGTTTATAGCAGCTTTATTCATAATTGTCCAAACTTGAAAGCAATCAAGATGTCCTTCAGCAGGTGAATGAGGCCAGGGGTGTGCAGCATCCTCCCACAGGCCACCAAAAGTGTCACCCGGAGATACCTTGTAGCTTGTTAATTCTACCTGCAAGTTAACTGATTACCAGTCTCATTTGGATGAACTGGCAGACACACAGTCATACATCTGCCCATCTCTCAACTAACTACCCCTGCATGGCTGTCTAGATTCCCAGTCTTCACCTTGCCTAACGTGACCCACCTTCCCAACCCCCTCACCCTGGTTCTGACAGGTCCTCGGTCTTCCCACAAGAGCCAGGTTAAAGTACTTAACTCAAGTACCAAGAGTGTGGGTTTGTGTTCCAGGATCCGGACGACAGATCTGGTTGCAGGGTTAGCCAAAGCAGGGCACATTTTAAAATGCAAACTTTGTCATTGAATCTTTTGGGTCATCCTCTTAGCATCTGTATCTCACCTCTAACTGCCTCACCCCAAAGACCTGGAGCCACAGGGCACCCCCATGTCATGCTCCCTGGGCCTGCCCAATTCAAGTTGCCCACTCTTGTTACCACCTTTCGCACCTCCTCCCCAGCAAGGCCCCCAGTTCCTCCAGTGCACAGGATCCCTGCCCAGCTGCAGGAGGGCACCGGTCAGCACTTGGAGCCTCTCAGCCTCCCTAAGGGTCTGCTATGTGCTATTGTGGGGCTAGCCACTGCAGACATGGCAGCTAACATGACGGTATCTGCCTGGCAAAGCTTCCAGCAAATGGTGGGTGTGTTCCACTCGTCAGGACTGCTTGGACTTCCAATGGACCGCATCTGGCCAGTTTTGCAGGCGGTAAAGGAGCCTCCACCTGGTGGCCCGGCCTCTCTGGAGACAGTTGGTTCAGCTGGCCTTTGCACAGCTCTCTTCTTTGCCTCCTAGAGGCACAGACTTTCTAAAAGCCCAAAGTTCTTTCCCTGCTGTTGAGTGACAGAGATAGTGAAACACTATCTCTCTCTCTTTTTTTAAGGTTTTATTTATTTATTTGAGAGAGAAAGAGAATGAGCAGTGGGGTGGTCAGAGGGAGAGAGAAGCAGACTCCCCACTGAGCAGGGAGCCCAACATGGGCTCGATCCCAGGACTCTGAGATCATGACCGGAGCCAAAGACAGATGCTTCACCACTGAGCCACCCAGGCGCCCTGAAACAAGAGGTCCTTTTCCTCACCAAGTGGCAACTACTCTCATGCAAGCACCTGATGAGTATGTGCGTTTCTGGATTGTAACAGGGACAAGGTCTGGAAACAGCACTTCTCAACAACTGTAAAGAGACTTTTGTGAGGCCATTGGGGGTATTTGAACACTGTCTAGATCTTTCTCCTTATCTTTTAGATACACATAATGAAGTTATTTATGGATAGAATATGATGTATGCAATTCATTTCAAAATAATCCCGTGTGGGAGGGGGTGGGATATCTGAGAATGAGGTGGGTGTATCTGGGACATGAGTGGCCACATGTTGAGGGGTGTCTGGGAGGCTCAGTCAGTTAAGCGTCTGACTTGGCTCAGGTCATGATCTCGGCATTCTGGGACTGAGCCCCACCTCAGGCTCCCTGCTCAGTGAGGAGTCTGCTTCTCCCTCTATCCCTCCCCCTGCTTAAGTCTCTCTTTGTCTCTCTCTCTCTCTCAGATAAATAAATAAAATCTTAGAGAAAAAAGAAAGATTGGCCATATATTGATAATTCTTGGAGCTGGGTTACAAATATATGAAAATTCATTATCCTATTTATTTGTGCCTTACTTTTGTGTTTGCTTGAAAACTTTTATTACGAAAAAGGTGAGATAGAAAAAAACCAGTGTTTCTTAAGCTTCCATGTATGTACCTTTGAATGCAAAGGAAAGCAAAAGTACTCCTGCCCCAGGAGAATTTGCGGGGTATAGTGAGTAGGAGCTCCGATACAATAAAGATATTTGAGTTTCCTATTTTACTTCAAAAATTCAGATGGATTTTATATTCTACTAAATTGACATTTATTTTAAATGTAAAAAGTTTTAAAATACTTGGGTAGAGGGAGAAAGCAATTGTTGCAGCAAGCTGACAAGAGAATTCCTCTCAGCAAGAGATCTGTCTTGTCTTAGCATGTCCCCTCTTGGCACAGTTTTGTTAAAAAGACGAGGTTCTTCTAAGGTAGCTGGATGGCCTCATGGGGACAGAGACATAGGTAAACTGCGCTCCCTGAAAACTGAGCAGTCGTTTGGCATCTTGGGAGCTTTGCATTAAAGAGGAAAAAGAAAGGCGCCTGGGTGGCTGAGCTGGTTGAGCATCCAACTCTTGATTTCGGCTCAGGTCATGATCTCAGGGTTGTGAGACCAAGCCCCACATCGGGCTCTGTGCTGGCTGTGGAGCCTGCTTAAGATTCTCTCTCCCGTCTCCCTCTGCCCCTCCCCACCAGTGCACTCTCTCTCTTATATAAATAAATCTTTACAAATAAATAAAGAGGAAAAAGGGGATAAGGAAGAAGAGAGGAAACCCAGAGTCACAGAACAAGCAAAAGTGAGGGACGAGATGTCCCACCGTCTTGAAAACGGCCAATGTGCATTTAAAGATAAGGAGTTCTAATATTCAGCATGAAGTGGTTGTGTTTTATTCAGTGCAACCCCTCCTTTGCTTCAAACTATTAATAAAGCTTGCCGCGGCCGTTGCCTTGAGTCATGGTGGTATTCAGGAGGGTGAAGACATTGGAAAGCAAAATATCTAGTTGGGTCACACGGTATATAAAATAGGGGACAGGTGTGGGAGGCAAAATGCGAAGTGGAGATCAAGAAAGGTCAGTAGAAATTTGGAGATGGATATTTCTAGCAAAAAAAAAAACAACCAAAAAACACATTTCTACACAACCTATCATGGACTCAGAATCCCATCAGATATTTCAGTAGAAGTGAGGCCAATTCTACTTCAGTACTAACATAACTTAAATAAGATGATCTCAGAAAAACTGGGGAACTGAAGGGCATCCAGGTCGCCAGCATTGGGGTTACAATGACCACCTGACAAGAACTGGGGGTGATCTGCAACCTTTGACATTGGTTAACGGGAAAGATGCTGATGTGTGAAGATTATTAGTTTCGGAAAGTAGGGAAAACTTGAAGAGGTTCAAATGCAAGTAATTTTTCTTGATGCCATAATACATTTTAAGGCCCAGACTCACAGAAATAGATTATTTCAGATGAGGTGCGTTGAGTCTGCATTATTAGCACTGCTGGAGAAAAGCTTAGGATATCACTACAGAAGGGATCCTGTCCCGTACTTTCAGACTACTCTCCAGGTATAGCTTAGAAAACGCGTACTGGGGACACCTGGGGGGTTCAGTTGGTTGAGCGTTGACCTTCGGCTCAGGTCATGATCCCAGAGTCCTGGGATCCAGCCCCGCTCCATCCAGCTCCCTGCTCCACGGGAAGTCTGCTTCTCCCTCACCCTCTGCTGCTCTCCCTACTTGTGCCCGCGCGCTCTCTCTCTCTCTCGAATAAATAAATAAAATCTTAAAAAGAAAAAGAAAATGGCATTTTCTTACAATCACGCAGGCTGCTGCATTCCTTGGCTCAGGCCCCCGTCCTTCTGCAAAGCCAGCAATGACCAGCAAGCCTTTCTCCCACCACACCGCTCCGACGAAGGTTCCAGGTTCGTCCGCCTTCCTCTTCCACAGGAGGACCCCCCGGAAGACACACCTGAATAATCCAGGCTGCTCTCAGTTTGAAGTCAGCTGATTAGTAAACTTAATTCCCCTTTCTCACGTAATGGCAACATAGTCACAGGTTCCAGGGATTAGAATAGAAACGTCTTTGAGGAGGCATTATTTTGCCTCCCACACCTATGTTTCATGACAGACTCAAAGAGTTTCTGAATCCCTGGTTGGGCTCTTCCACTGTCTCTAGGAAAAACTAATTGATCAACGAAATTTCTCCACAAGGAAAGACTTTGCTGACATTATTTTTTAAACTACTGTTTTCGTAATTTCAGTGAATACACATACTCTAGGAATCTCATAACTCACAATCGCAGCAAGCAACCATCCATCCAGCTCTGAAATTTCATTGCTAGTGTAGCAAATTTCCCCTAGAGTAAAATAAGTCCATTTTGTTTTTCAGTTATTGATTGTGATGATGCAACTGTAAGCATATCTGCAAAATAAGCCCAATTTGCAAACCATTATTTTTGTTGTGTGTGTTAATTACTCTCAATACTGTGCAGGGTCTTGTTGAAGAAACAGAATCCATTCTAACTGGCTGAAACAAAAAATGCATTACAGGGTATTAAATGACTTTAAAATAATCAGAAAACCGAAAAAACAGAAAGAAATTTCAGGAAGAAGTTGGAGGATCACTTCTCAGAAGTGGGTCATCAAATGAGCTATTTCTTCTTCCTTGTGTCCCTAAGAAGAATCAAGAAAAGGAAGAGAAAAGGTAGGATATTGGTGGGGCCCCTGGGTGGCTCAGATGGTTAAGCATCTGCCTTCGGCTCAGGTCATGATCCCAGGGTCCTGGGTCCTGGGATCGAGATCCAAATCCAGCCCCTGAGTCTAGCCCCACATCGGTTCCCTGCTTCTCCCTCTCCCTCTGCCTCTCCCCGCTGCTCATGCTCTCCCTCTTTCTCTTTCTCTCTCATTCTCAAAGGAATAAATAAAATCTTAAAAAAAAAAAAAAAAAGCAAGGCTATTGGTATAATGATAATAGTGGAAATTAGTAGAGTCAAAAGTTACATTTGATCTCAAGGGGTAAGAATAAGAGAGATAGGAACACTTTATCTAACACCTTTATCTATTTATATGTTCATGTGCTTATTTTTTATCTACCTGCTTACCTATCTATTTATCTATTTACAAAAGTGCTAATCTTATGTTTACCTTTTTATACTCAGGGCAAAATTCAAACAATACAGAACTATATAAAGTAGCTTCCTGTCAATTAGCCTCACACCCAAGAGATAACCTCTTACAATTTCTGTAGGAATCCTTTAGATTTCTCTGAATGGGTATACGAACACATATATAAACATGGTGGTTTAATTTACATTAAATAAATAAGCGCTACAGATTCTGTTCTATAATCTCCTTTTTGCACTCAACAGTGGACCACGGATGTTTTTCCATGTCAATGTATATATTTGGTCCCTATTGAAAATTTCATAGTAGGGGCGCCTGGGTAGCGCAGCGGTTAAGCGTCTGCCTTCGGCTCAGGGCGTGATCCCGGCGTTCTGGGATCGAGCCCCACATCAGGCTCCTCCGCTAGGAGCCTGCTTCTTCCTCTCCCACTCCCCCTGCTTGTGTTCCCTCTCGCGCTGGCTGTCTCTCTCTGTCAAATAAATAAATAAAATCTTTAAAAAAGAAAATTTCATAGTATTTTATTGTAATCAATATAATTGATCTTAACATTCCCAGTTGATGGCCATTTGAGTTATTTCCAAATTTCCTCAATTGTAAACTATGCCATAATGAACTTTTAAAAAATACGTGTACATTTTTGCACACTTATCCTATTATTTTCTAGGGATAAATTCCTTAAAAATTGAATTTCTAGGTTAAATGGGAACGTTAACAAGTTGTAATGACAGCTCTCCATAAAGGTTATACCAATGTATATACCTATCAACACCAAGCCAACATCGAGTTACATCAGCCTCAAAAAATTTACCAGTTTTATACTATTTCGGAGATTAATCTATAGCGTTTTTGTGATATTTTGCTGGTTTTTGTATTGGGGCTTTATAACTTTGTAAAATAAACTAAGACACTTTCCTTCCCTTCTTTCCCTATTGCTTGGAACAGTTGAAATAAGAGAGAAATTATCTGCTCCTTGAAAGACTGGTAAAGTCCATCTGTTAAACCATTGGTCTGGTACTCTTTTGGGGAATGGAGGTGGGAATGTATTTAACAAACTTTCCATTAATTTCTGGTGATTGGTCTTTTTGGATTTTCAATTTTTCTGTTAAATTATTCATTTTATCTAAATGTTCAGATTTTTTTTTTTAAGATTTTATTCATTTATTCGACAGAGATAGAGACAGCCAGCGAGAGAGGGAACACAAGCAGGGGGAGTGGGAGAGGAAGAAGCAGGCTCATAGCAGAGGAGCCCAATGTGGGGCTCGATCCCATAACGCCGGGATCACACCCTGAGCCGAAGGCAGACGCTTAACCGCTGTGCCACCCAGGCGCCCCCAGATTGTTTTTTCCTTAAGTAGGCTCTACAGCCAATGTGGGGCTTGAACTCACAACCCTGAGATCAAGAGTCACATGCTTGACTGACTGAACCAGCCAGGCACCCCTCTAAATGTTCAGATTACCTGACATAAAACTGTACGTATTCTTATAAAATTTTTGTGCCTCTTGTTGCCTCCCTTTTACACTTCTAATGTTGTGTATTTGTGGTTTTGCTTATTTCCATAATCAGACTGACTTGCAAGAAGTTTCTCTATTTCATTGACCTTCAAAGTAATAATTCTTGATTTTATATATTAAGCTTATTTTTTGTTGTTTTTTTCCCTAATAAATTAGATTCTTTTATCTTTTTATTAATTCTTATTTTTGCCTCCATATTATTTTGTTCTTTCTACTTTTTCTATTTCAACATTTCATGTTTATTAATAAAAGCATTTAATTTTATGAATTTCCCCTGAATATATCTTTTACTGTGTATTTTCACATATCACTGTCTAAATTATCTATAATTTCAGTTTTGATATCCTCTTTGATTTAAATTTGTATGAATAATTCTGAGTAATTTAATTTGATGGGAGGAAGGTTTTTCCTTACTAATTTCTTATTTTATTTCACTGTGGTCAGAAACTGACAGTATAATTTTTACCTTTCAAATATCTACTTGATAAGGATAGAGATTTTTGTTGCATACAAAGTCCTACATGTATCTATTAATTCAAGCTTTCTAACTATATATAATCCAAACTTAATCTCCTTTTGTTCTTTGTACTGTATAAGGCAGAGGAATATTTATTAAAATTTCCATTATAACTGTGATTTTGTCAAATTATATATTTCTACCAATTTTTGCTTTATTTTGTCCACAAATATTTGCAACATATTATAACATCTTGATGAACTATATATTTGTAAAAATAAAATATTCCTCTTTATCCTACCTTTTTGCCTCAAATTCTGTCCTGATACTAATTTTACCACCTTTTTTTTCTTGTGTGACGTTTGTCCAGCTCTTTATTTTTAGTGTGTGTGTTGTTTGATTGTTTTTTTCCCAGCATGGAGTCCAAACAGAGCTTGAACTAGTGATCCTGAGATCAAGACCTGAGCTAAAACCAAGAGTGGGATGTTCAACCGATTGAGCCACCCAGACACCCCAGTGTTTTTGTTTTTGTTTAAGGATGTTTTGTTGGGGCACCTGGTTGGCTCAGTCAGCAGAGCATGCGAGTCTCAAACTCAGGACTGTGAGTTCAAGCCCTACCGTGGGCGTGGAGCCTACTTAATTTTTTTTTTAATTAAGGATGTCTCATTACCATACTTAATTTTGCTCTTTTCAAAAAATCATTTGAAAGTCTTCAATAGGGAATTTAATATGTTCGCATTTACTGTGGTCACTGTTTCTACTACATTATATGGATCTCCCTGTGCTCAGGGCTCTTCTATCTAACTGGAGGGATTCATAAGGAATGCAAATGATTATAGCTCATAGAATGTTAGCCTGCAGAGTTCATCTAATCTAATCTGCTCTAGGACAGATGAGGAAATACACGGGCGCAAGGACCACCATTTAGGAACAAACATCAAGCCAGTAGCTAAATTTGAACATGAAACTATAATATCTTACATAATTCCATGCAGGGTTTCTTAGAATCAGATTAAATCAACTGTAGTCAGCACTGCTTTTTCCTCTTTTGGACAATCCAAAGCATTGTTCAGAGTTTCATTCTGTTTAATATCATTGTTCATCTAAAACTATGTAATATTTTCCAAAGAGTGCTACAATGATCACTGAAGCCTTGATATAATTTTAGGTGGCACACAGATCAACATTTTTTTATATTTTAATAGCTACATATTTATTTTATTCTTTTAAGTATTTATTTGACATCTAAATTAGTCTCCTCACTGACCTAATTATAGGGAAGTGGAAACCTGGCTATGCTTTTAACTGGATATATTGATTGGTTAGTTATTTGGGTCTCTGTTTACTCAACTGCAAAATAAGCATTGTACTAGATAACGTGGAAGGCGTCTGACAATTTTAACATATATAACTCTCCTGTTGGTCCCCCCCCCAGAAGTGAATCCCATTAACTAATTAATCAATTAAATAATTAACTCATTCACGCAAAGATATATGTGGATGTACTACGTGCCAGGCACTGTTAGAGAAAACATGGTACCCACCGTCCTCAAGAAACTCACTTAAAGTGTCTGCCGTACCTTTGATTCTGGTGACTTCTTCATTCCCTAACTGGAAGCCTGTATATCCCACTGCCCTTCTCCCATTTGGCCCATCGGTCCACCCCCACCCCTTTGGCACAGGAATAAAAGGCACGCCATAGGGAATATAGTCAAGGGTATTGTAACAGCGCTGTATGGTGACAGATGGGAGCTATTCTTGTGAGGAGCGCAACGTACAGAGTTGTTGAATCACTATGTTGTACACCTGAAACTAATGTAGCATTGTGTGTCAAACAAAACCAAAACAAAACACAAAAAGTGAAATAATAAACTATAGCCCCTTCACCCCCACCAAAACCAACCCATAAACTGTCTGCTAAGCGATTTAGTATCTGGCTAAAGAAAAAACAAAAAGGAATACTCTTCTTGAGGAAATCATTATACTATGTAACTGTTGGGTTACAGAAAAAAATGTTAAACTATTAGATCTTTCAAATCAATAAAAAACTTAGCTTTACAAGAAAAATTCCAAATTTTCCTCGAAACAAACCAAAACAATCATCTGAAGGAGCTGATAGAAATCCAGTATGGAAACAATACCACCAGGCTGCACCTGGGTCTGTCCAGACCTGCGCTAAGTTTTCTAGCAGAGTCGAGTGAAAGAGGAGGGACAATCTTGCAGAATTTTCTGACTAGTTGGAAAAATAAGAGGTACTTGTAGCCGTGCCCCCCACCCCCAAGCTCATACAGCAACTTTGTGCAAAGTGGGAAAAGCAGCATCTCCTGGCAGACAAATTACAACATGGCGCCTCATCAAGGCAACACATTTGATAAAGGACCTTTCTGAAGACTGCCTGAACGAGGGTGCATCTTGGCAAATGGAGCACAGGCTGATTTCGGCTCCGCTCACCCTCCCTGTGGTATGATTTTGTGCAGCATGACTACACACCTGTATGACAGCCCAGCTTGTGGGGAGCCATCAGCTAACAGGTCCCAACATACTGAGGAGATAAGCATGTGGCTTAAACTGTAACCGCTGTGAAAAGGAGGTTGTAAACATTTCCAACTTTACCAATCTTGTCAAACTGAATAATGTCCTTACTCTAAATAGGAAGTGTCCTTGAATTGCCTTTACTGGGCACAGCTTTAGAAAAAAGTGGCAGTATTCACATTAGGGCTTTTGTCCACGGATTACTGCCACATCAGCAACAGAAAGTCCTGACAGCGTGAGGGTTAATGTTTTAGAATTCTCCTCCACCGAAGGCTGGATCTTGTTGCCTAGTGACTGCTGCATTGCTAGCTGCTGTCACTCACCTTGTCTCCAGAGAGTTATCCCCCACTCTCATAAGGAAGGTTATGATTGGACAAAGGTGACATCATAGCACATAGAGGACCGGCATCTCTTTGTCAAGACAGCACCAATAAGACTCAAGAGTTGGTAGCAAAGTGTTGTGGTTCCTTTGTTTTGTTCCTTTAATATGGAGCGAACGCATTTAATGAAACATTGTCTCCATTTCTTGCAGAGCCCATTTTGCAAGGGTTAGTAGATTTTTGCCCATAAAAATATTCCTTGATACTGTGGATTATCCTCAAGTCCATTTAATCAGCGGCCGGCCGCGCCGAAGCCTTTTCGCTCCTAGCACTTGGTCAGCACTTGAGAAGCTGAAGAGATGACAGGCAGAAAATGACTATCCCGCAGCTCATTATCACACCACTGGCTGCAGAGTGGAATTTCACACAGGGCAGGTTCTTCTTGGTGCGTATCTGAGAAGTACCTAAAGTGGTTCCAAAGCATCGGTTTCAAGGACAGCCCTCTAAGAGTTCGGGGCACCTACATAAGGCATCAAAAGAGTTAAAAAAAAAAATTGATTAAAGTCGAAAGCACATCTACTTTTAAAATCAAGCAGTTGGAGAACTCTCACGCATTGTAGATAATAAACAAACATAAGTTCTTTGATTACCTTTGAAATTCACATCACACGTGTTTGCACTGTTTTGAAAATCAAGCCTGATGGTCTTTATTTTCTTTTTTTGCACTGACTTGAGCTCCTTGCACACTCTTGACTATTTCAGCCACTGAAGACATTAGCTATGTGATTGAAGTGTCGGTTGCAGATTCATTATGCCAGGCTGCTATATTAAATCATCTGTTAAATGCGTTCTTTTCTTGGTAGATATTCAGTATACAGCATAGTCACAGCTGGTATAATTGGATAATTGCTTTCAATTAATGCTCTATTTTGAAAGCTACAAGTCCCCATAAAGCTTATAGTTGAGCTATAACAAAGGCAAGCCCCCCTGGGAAACAGGAGAGAGCAAATTCCTTCCTGCAATTCTACTGGAAAGCAATTAGAGAGAGAGGGAGTACTAATAAATTATATATGGCCCTGCTTTTACCTGCACTGATAAAGAACCAGTAGTATGTCAGCTGAAATGTGTAAGTACACCACTGCCTCTCCCAAGAGCTGGCTGCAATTCCATACTGTAAGTGCATATTGTAATTCCTCATTTGATTAATCAACATTATTCTTAAAGTGAATTAAAGCTGACCGAACATTTCCTGGGGAAAATTCATCTAAAAGAAGGGAAAGATCGTATTGACACAGAATTGAGTTACAAGGCAACACTTAGTCTCAGAATAATTGTCAAACACATTCAGGAAAAACCAATTTCATAAATAATTTCCTTTAAGAATTGAGACTGGTGTGCAAATGAAAGCAGAAAGAGGGTGTGAATTCTTTTAAATGAAATCTTGATACACTTGAGGGGACAGTTCTGCAGCTGACGTGGTTCTTGCTCATTTGACAAGAAAGACAGCAAACACCTGTGTTCTTCAAGCGTTTGCTTGGTAGCAGTAAATTATGGTGATAGAGAACTGATAGTACTAAAATTTGATCAAGGTTCAGTTTTATATTTTCTTTTATCTTCTAAGATTTGATTTATTTGAGAGAGAGTGCGAGCACGAGAGCGCGAGAGCATGAGGGAGAGAGTGAGTCGGGGGGAGGGGCAGGGGGAGAAGCAGACTCCCCGCTGAGCAGGGAGCCCTGTGGGGTTCGTGGGGCTCCACCCCAAGACCCGGGGATTCTGAGCTGAGCCGAAGGCAGACACTTCACCGACTGAGCCATCCAGGCGCCCCCAGTTTTATATTTTCTTTTGCTCTACCTATTAAGAGATTTAATACTATAAACAAGATCTTAAGGGAATGCTTGAATTACTTAATGAAACCTGTCAGAGGGCTAATTATAAAATTATTCTTCTCTACTCCCTTAATATCCTAAAAAACTTGGATGGCTTAGATCCAATTACATTTAAAAAAGTAATAAATATGTACTTTAATAGGTTTTTCAATAATGTAGGCTGACCTTTACACTAATAAAAATTGGTAAGATTTTCATCCTATGAAACATCTTGCTCATATATGTACCAGTTTAGAGACAGCAACCCCTTCTTTTTTAACTTCTTGGATTACCCATTTCTTGGGTTTGGAAGATTTTGGCTTGAAGGGTAACTGTATCAGGTTACAGGGTGCAAAATGTAGCATTTTGTCTGAAGGTATTTAATTAAGAATGTGTATCTAAGATTTGCCATGAACAATCTTCAAATCTCTAGGTGTAATGGCGATCCTTTGAAAATGTACATTTGATTCCATTACCCCCCAGCCTGAGATACTCATTTCTTACCAGGGCATTCGCAGAGCTCTGCCCGGCCCGGCACCTGAACACTCCTCAGGTCGTCTCCTCCAGCCTTTCCTTTGCTCACGATGCTGCAGACACCCCCGCCATTCCTCTTGCTGATGCTGTAGGAACATCTCCAGGCTGCAGCCACTCCCTGCTCTGTAGCCTTCCCTGTTTCCTACCTGGAAGGCCATCTGCATGAGTGGTCCTCCCTGTCCACCCTTTCTAAGATAGCAACTGTCATCTCTCTCCCTCCTCTTCCTCACCTTAGTTCTCTTCGGAGCACTTACCACCTCAGAAATTGAATTTCGGATTTTTATCTTGTCAATCTCCTCCCACAAGAATGTAAGGTCCACGAGGGCAGAGACTTTTGTCTGTTTTGTCCACTGCAAACCGCCAGGGCCTAACCCAGTGATGGGCATCTCACAAGTGCTGAGTGAAGATGTGTGGAATAAATGAATAGAAGGTCAAGCATTCTTCTTGCACCTAAATATTCCTGTAAACTAGAGGCAGTAACACCTGGCAATGCAGGCAGACATTTAGGAATCAGACTTGGTTTTTAATCCATTTACTAGTGCGTGTAAACACAGGCACTTTAAGCTTCTTGGGTATGGATATCTTCATCTACAAATGATGGCATTTACCTCATTAACCTCAGAGAGTTGATGTGAAGATTAAATGAGATAACAAGCAACATCCAAATGCTTGGCTTAGTGTTCACCATGCTGTTGAGTAGAAAATACTCAGTCCGTAGTTAGAATTTTCCAGATCAGACCCCTCACAGATTAGTAAATCAGCTTCAGGTGGGTCTTCATTTAATTTTGTAAAAAGAGCCATTAAACTTCTAGCAACTGGTCCCCCACACCTACCCAACTCTCCCCAAAAACTGTTTAAGATTTCTCTCTCCCAGCGCATCTCAGAGTCTACGTGGCCGCCATCAGTATGATCTTAAGGTTTTCGTTTCTCTGTTTTTGTTCGTCTATTTTTAGAGAGAGAGAGAGAGAGAGCACAAGTGGGAGGGGCAGAGAGGGAGAGAATACCAAGGTGACTACACACTCGGTGTGGAGCCCGACGCGGGGCTCGATCCCAGGACCCTGAAATCACGACCTGAGCCAAAACCAAGGTTTTTATTCAACTCTCAGCTCTGAAAGTAACAGAGCTGTTGAATGCATTTCAACTTCTCATCTGTTGCTTACTAACGCATTTCTATTATCTTCCTTACTCTGCAGTTCAAACAGAACTTTTTTGTAAAAAAGAAATTCGAATCCCAAGCAGCTTTTCTCTCCTCTGTAGGTGGACAGTTCTTAGCCCACACCCCCCTCCACACACGCTCACCCCGGCCTGGGCAGTTGACTGATCTGTCCCTATAGATTCCATCTGTCTTTTCATTTTTTTTTTTTAACTTAAGTATGTTTTATTTAACCCAATATACCCAAAATACTACCATTTCAATCTGGAATTGATTTTAAAAATATTATCCATGTGGTATTTTACGTGTCTCGTAAGGCTTCGATCTGCTGTGTGTTCGTTTGCAGCGTGTCGTACTTTGAATCAGCCATAGTTCTAGTGCTCACTAGTCGCATGTAGCTAATAGCTATGACATTACCAGTGCAGGTGTAGACCACAGCCCCGAATTTCTACTCTATCCTCCTCCCCTTCCTCCCCGCCGCAAGTGACCCACTATGCTGATTTGTTCCCATAGATTAATTTTGCCTATTTTTGAATTTCATAAAAATGATACGTATGGACTTTTTGTGACTGGCTTCTTTCAACGAGCATGTTCTTCAGATTCATCCATGCTGTCCCGAGTAGCAGTGGTACATTCCTTTTTCTTGCTGAAGAGCATTGCCTGTACAAATACACCCTGCTGACCTGCTGATGAATGCTTAGGTTGTTTGCAAATATGTTACCATTAACAAAGCTGTACTTAACATTCTTGTAAAAACAAAAATTCTTACTATGAGCAACATTTGAATCATTCCATCTGTCTTTTCTAAAATTCCACGTACTTGGAATCACGTGGTCTGTATTCTTTTAAGACCGGTTTTATTTACATTGTTACTAGCATCAGTGGTTTGTTTCTTTTTACTTCTGAGTAGTGCTCTCTTCTCTGAATTCACCACGATGTGTTTATTCACCTGGTGATAGCCGTTAGGTGGTTTCCATTTTGGAGCCATCTTGAATACGGCTGCTGTGAACCTTTAAACACAAATCTTTCACTTCTCCTGGGTCAATACCTGAGAGTGGAATTGCTGGGTGTTCTCGGCTGATCTGTATAGCCCCTCCCCCAAATTCGTATCTTGAAGGCATAACCCCCAGGATCTCAGAATGTGACTGTATTGGAGATAGGGCCTTCCTACCTCCTTCCTGGAGATGGGAAATTAGGTTAAAATGAGGCCATTTAGAGTGGATCCTAATCCAATCCGACTGGAATCCTTGTGAGAAGAAAGAACTTGGACAAAAAGAAGCACAAAGGAGATGCTGGGGGTGCACAAACACGAAGGAAAGGCCACGAGAGGGCACAGCAAGACAGCCTTCTGCAAGCCGAGGAGCCAACTCTCAGAAGAAACCAAGACCTGCTGGACCCCTTGATCTTGGGCTTCTAGCCTCCAGAACTGTGAGAAAATAAATTTTGGTTCTTAAGCCATCCAGTCAGGGATACTTTATCGCAGCAGCCCTAGCAAACTGATAACAGTGGGCTATATGAGAACCGCAAGCTTAGCTTTACAGGAAACAGCCCAACCGCGTTCCAAAGTGGTTGTGCCGTTTTCCCTTCTCACCAGCAATATGTCTCATGATTGCTCCACATTAAAAAAAAACACAAAAACAACAACAACAAAACACTTAGCATTGACTTTTGTCTTTTAACACTTTTCAATTTCAGACTTTCTCTTGGATGTGTAGAAACTCCTCACTGGGGGTTCAGCACGCACTTCCCTGATGACTAATGATGTTGAGCAGCTTTCGTGCTCTTATTAGCTATTCCTATATCTTCTTCTGTCATGTCTGTTTCAATCCTTTACTGTTTCTGTACCGGGTTTGCGTCTCCTTGATAGTGAGTTGTAGAGGCTCTCTATATATTCTGAATACAAGTGCTTGTCATATATATGTGTTGTGAAGGTTTTTTCCCAATGTGTTGTTTGCCTTTTCATTTTCTTAATGGTGTCCTTCAGAGGTAGGAGTTTTTAATTTTGATGAAGATCAGTGTGTAATTATTTTCTCTTCTTTTCTCTTTGTGTGTTCTAAGAAATCTTTGCTTGCTCTGAGGTCAAAAAGATTTTCTTCCATGTTTTCTTCTAAAAGTCTTCCAATGTTAGTTTTAACATTTAGGTCTATCATTGATTTCCAATACATTTTTATGTGTTCTGAGAGGTAAGAGTCAAAGTCTGTCATTCCTCACATGTCTACCCAATGGTTGCAACACCACTTGTTAAAAAAAAATTATCCTTAAACCTTTGAGTTAACTTGGGACGTTTGTCAAAAATCAATTGCTCACATATGTATAGCTTTTATTTCTGAACTATGCTGTTCCATCTCTCTCTATATTTAAACTTATGTCAAATATCATGCTGTTTAATTATTATAGCTGTATAATAAATTTTGAAATCAGGTAGCACAAGACATCCATTTTTTTTTTCTTTTGGCAATTATTTAGGTTACTCCTTTTTTTTGTTTGTTTTTAAGGCTCTTCTAAGCCATTTGCATTTCCATATAAATTTTAGAATCAGCCTGCCAATTTCTTCAAAGAAGCCTTTTACATTTGGGTGGGATTGAATTGAATGTATAGATCAATCTGGAGAGAAGTGACATCTTAGCAATATTTAAGTCTTTGAAACCTCAAACAGTATATCTGTTTATTTACTTAGATCTTCTTATATTCTCTCAGCAATGTTTTGTAGTTTTCATTGCACAGGTCTGGCACATATTTTGCAACAATTGCATATTTAAATTTGTTCCTCTGTATTTCATTTTTTGTATACTACTGTAAATGGTATTTTTTTAAATTTCACGTTCCAAGTTTGTTGGTAATATATTGAAGTACAACTGATTTTGAAAATATTGACTTAGTATCCTGAGGTCTTGATAAATTTATTTATTAGTTCCAGTTGCCTTTTGTAGATTCCTTAGGGTTTTTTACCAACACAGTCATGTTGTCTGTTAATAAAGGTGGTTTCTTCCTTTCCAAGGAGTATGCCCTTTAGTTATCCCCCTTCTTCTCCTTCTCCTCCTTCTATTTTATTTTTTTGGCCTTACTGAACTGGTTAGATAGTATTGAATAGAAGTGGTGAGAGGGGATACTCTTGGCTTATTCATAATGGAGGTGGGGGGAGCAGTCAGCCCCTCACCATTCAGTACGATGTTAGCTGTAGGTTTTTCATAGATGCCTTTTATCAGACAGAAGAATGTCAAGAACTGTGAAGGATGTGAGCTGTTATAGTACTTTCAGGCTAATAAGCTAGCCTGCTACAGCTTCATGGATGCTTGCAGAAAACATGAGACTCCTGGGTCAGAGACAAAGGAATTGATGCTTACAGCACAGCAAGCAACATGAGCTTCACGGTCCCATTGGTTCTCCTTAAGCGCATGGGCTATACAGGCAGCCCAGGGGGATGCTACCTAAGAAACCCAAATATTTCATAAAGGGCGTAAGCAAATATGTCTGACCTTTGCCCCAAAGTGAGCCTTTTTCTTTATTATGCTGGACAGCAACCAAACCAGTTCTTAGCTCTGGAGGGAGACACTATCTGTTCATCCGTGGCTATTCACCATGCAAACATCCTTAAAAATACAGTCTAGAAGAAAAGACTGTCAGTGTCCCTGTTTGTAAGACATGAAAAAATGTGAGACACCCTACTTCACCTCCATTAGGATTACTATCATCAAAAAGGAAAAAAGGAAAGAAAAGAACAAGTGTTAGAGAGGATATAGAAAAATTGGAACATTTGTGCATTGCTGGTGGGAATGCAAAATGTTCAGCCACCGTAGAAACAGTGTGATGGTTCCTCAAAATTAATTAAATAATTAATTAATTAAAATTAAAAAATAAAAATTAAAGCTATAATTACCATCTGATCTAACAATTTTACTTCTAAGTATATATCCAGAAGAAGTGACGGCAGGGATTTAAACAGATAGTTGTACACCAATGTTCATAACAGTATCATTCCTGAGAGCCAAAAGGGGGAAAAAACCCAAATGTTCATCAACAGATGAATGAGTAAACAAAATACGGTGTGTAAACCACTGTATGTATATATACATATAAAAAATACATGTTATTCAAACTTAAAAAGAAATGGAATTCTGATACATGCTACCACATGGGAGAACCTTGAAAACATTATTCTAAGTTAAAATAAGCCAGATACAAGAAGCCAAGTATTGTGTGATTCCGCTTTTAGGAGGCACCTAGAGTAGGCAAATTCATGGAGACCGATTTATGACTGTTGGCGTTGACCAAGGTCACTGGGCTAAAGCAGTGTTTGTCAGGCTCCTCCACTGGAGAGTTACTCACCTCCTCCCCCACCCCCAGTCCATACCCGGACTCTTTGGAAGGAAGTCATTGTGTGTGGCCCCCACTTAGGAAGAGGAAAGTTAAGCTCCCCCTCCTTGAGGGTGGACTATCTGCACCATTTATTGGGAATCCTTCTGTATGGGAGATTTGTCTCTTTTCCCTCATTTATTGATTTATTCAATCATTATTTGTAACAATGTGTACTCATGGATATTTAGTTTATATTTCGGGTTATAAGCCAATACTATTTTGTTTACTTTGTTGCTTAAATGATTCCAGCTTTGGCCATTGGGAGCTCTTGCAGTTGGCAGTCGGCTGGGGGTTTTTTGTTTTGTTTTTCTTTCACTTTGTTTTTAACTGATAGACTTTACTTTTTAGAGCGGTTTTAAGTTACAGAGAAATGGAGCAGAAAGTACAGAGTTCCGCTTTACCTGCTTCCAGCCCTGTTTTCCCTCCCCCAAGCTTCTCCTATTATGACCCTCTTAACATTAGTGTGGTACATTTATGACAATTGTCAATACTAATACGTTTTTATTAACTAAAATCTATAATTCACATTAGGGGGTCACTACTGATCTTGTACATTCATGGGGTTCAGCACGTGTAGAATGACACAGATCCACCATCACGGCAACATACAGAGTAGTTCCACTGCCCTAAACATCGTCTGTGCTCCGCCTATTCGTCTCTGCCTCCCTCCGAAATTGCGGCAACCACTGATCTTTTTACTGTCTCCATAATTTTGCTTTTTACAGGATGTCATAGAGTCGGAATCACGGTATGGAGCTTTTTCAGATCCATGCTACATGCATTTAATATTCTTCCATGCCTTTTTGTGGCTCGATAGCTCATTTCTTTTTCTTTTTTGTTTCTGGTTGTGTTAAGTACAACCAATTTTGCAACTAATCTCTAAAACTCTTCATCTTGCAAAACTCAAACTCCATGGTCATTAAAAAACAACTCCCCATTTCCCTCTTCCCACAGCCCCTGGCAACCACCCTTTTACTTTGTATCAATTAAACGACTCCAGGTACCTCACTGGAATCAGACAGTGTGTATCTTTTTGTGACTTGTTTATTTCACTTCACATAATACCCTCAAGGTTCTTCTGTGTTATAACATGTGTCAAAATTTCCTTCCTTTTTAAGGCTGAATAATATTTCATTTTATGTGTAATACCACATTTTGGTTAGCCATTCATCTGTCAGTGGACACCTGAGTTGCTTCCCTGTTTGCTCTTGGGAATAATGCTATGATGAAGACGGGTGTACAAATACTTGTTTGAGACCTTGCTTTTACTTCTTTTGGGCATATGCCTAGAAGTATAATTGCTGGATCATATACATTTTTAATTTCTTTAGGAACTCCCATATACTTTCCATAGGAGCTGCACTATTTCACATTTCCACCAACAGTGTACAAAGGTGCCAATTTTTCCACATCTTTGCCAACACTCATTACTTTGTCTTTAGTTTTTTAAATACTAACCATCCTAGTGAGTGTGATGTGGTATCTCATTCTGGATTTGATTTGCATTTTACCTAATAATTAGTGATGTTTAGTATCTTTTCATATGCTTGTTGTGCATTTGTATATCTTCCTTGGAGAAATGTTAATAGGTCATTTCTTTTTATGCCTGAATAATACTTCATCGTATGGATATTACTATAGTTTATATAGATACATACTACAATTTGTTTATCCATTCACATATTGAAGGACATCTTGGTTGCTTCTAAGTTTTGATAATTATGAATAAAACTTTTTAAAAAAAGACTTATTTACTTATTTTAGAGAGAGAGAACACACGTGAGTTGGGGGAGGGGCAGAGGGAGAGACAGAGGGAGAGAAGCAGATTCCCTGACAAGAATGGATCCTGATGCGGGACTTGATCTCACAACCCTGAGATCATGACCTAAGCTGAAATCAAGAGTCAGATGCTTAATCAACTTCAAGCTACCCAGGCGCCCTGTGAATAAAGCTTCTATAAGAATTGTGTGCAAGGATCGCCCGCGTGGCTCACTTGGTTAAGCATCTGCCTTCAGCTCAGGTCATGGTCCCAGGGGCCTGGGATCGAGCCCATGTTGGGGTCCCAGCTCATCGGGGAGCCTGCTTCTCCCTCCTCCCCACTGCTTGTGTTCTCTCTCTCTCAAATAAAAATAAAATCTTAAAAAAAAAAAGAATTGTATGCAGGTTTTTGTGTGGACATATTTTCAACTCATTTGGGAAATGCCACGGAGTGTAATTGCCAGATGATACAGTAAGAATATGTTTAGTTTGTAGGAAACCACCGAGCTTTCTTCCAAAGTGGCAGTACCTTGCATTCCCAGAAGAAATGAATGAGTTCCTGTTGCTCCACATTCTTGTCAGCATTTGGTGTTGTCAGTGTTTTGCATTTTAGCCATTTGAATAGGTGTGTGGTGATATCTCAATGTCGTTTTAATTTCCCTAATGACATGATGTTGAACTATCGTTGCATATGTTTATTTGCCATCTGTGTATCTTCTTTGATCAAGTGTCTACATAGTTTGCTCATTTTAAAATTGTGTTGTTTTCTTATTGCTGATTTTTAAGAGCTTTTAATGCATTTTTGATACCAGTTCTTTATTATATATGTTTTGCAAATATTTTCTCCCAGGCTGTGGCTTGTCTTTCCATTTCCTTAACAGTAACTTTCACAGAACATAAATTTTTAATTTTAGTGAAGCCCAACTTACCAATTTTTTCTTTCATTGATTGTGCTTTTGCTATTGCATCTTGTTGTAAGGTTTTAATTACTAATAATTGTTAATTCAATTACAAATAGTTACAAGATTATTCAGATTTCTATTTCCTCTTGATTTAAGTTTGGTAATTTACATCTTTTAAAAAATTTGTTAATTTCATCCAGAGTGTTGAATTTATTGGCCTAAAGTTCTTAATAATGTTCTTTTGTTGTTCTTTTAATATCTATAGGATCTGTCCTTGTCTCATTTCATTTCTGATTTTGCTAATTTAGGTCCTCATTTTTTTCCCATTAATTAATCCGGCTAGAGGTATATCACTTTTACTGATCTTGTCAAAAAATGTTTCATATGTTTTTTTTTTTCATATACTGTCCAGTTTTCTGGTTGTTACAGAGCAGCTTAAGTCTAGTCCTGTCCCTCAATTATGGCTATAAGTCAAAGTATCAGGGTGATTCTTAAACTGCCTACACCCTCAATGGTTTCCCTAAGGTTCTTAGAACAGAAGCCCAAATCTTTGACTCACATGGCTTTGCAAGAACTGGCACCAGCTCTTTTGCTTTGTGGCCACACTATTAGCCTTTTCCTTCACCCAAAATCTGCTGTTTGCTCCTATCCCAGAATCTCAGTGATTGCTGCTGCCCAGAAAAAAAAAGCTATGCTTTCAGTTCCAATACCTGTTTCTTTCAGATCTCAGCTTAAATCACATTCTTTATGGTAGCCCCCCTAAAGCCCTAGATTAAATGTTACGTTTTCATAGCTCCCTATCCTTTTTTTTCATGGCAATCAGCGCAATTTATAATTGCATTTACATTTTTTTGGAGAGGCATTGTCTATTTTTACTTCTTAGTGCATATTGTACATCCAGCAGTTAAAGCTCAATGCTTGGGATTAGGCACTGAAATACCTGATTGAAAAAATGCTCGGTTCACCAACAGTGTGGAATTTTTCTCAATTCCTTTCCTGACATATAAGATTATCATAAAAATTTAGTTATACTGCAGAGTATTTTACACTGGCTGCAGTCTCCACTTAAGAATTCTCAACCATTGGGGTGCCTGTGTGGCTCAGTTGGTTAAGCGTTGGACTCTTGGTTTTGGCTCAGTTTTGGCTCAGGTCATAATCTCAGGGTTGTGGGATGGAGCCTCACATTGGGCTCTCTTCTCAGCGTGGTCTGCTTGAGATTCTCTCCCTCTGTCCCCCACTTCCCACCCCCCCCGCCCCACCGCTTGCTCTCTCTCAAATAAATAAATATAATCTAAAAAAACCCTTAAAACTTGAAAACAGAAAAAAAAAGAATTCTCAACCATTAGGGGCACCTGGGTGGCTCAGTTGGTTGAGACGACCAACTCTTGTTTTAGGCTCAGGTCCATGTTCTTGGGGGGACCAAGCCCTGCCTGGAGCCCTGCATGGAGCCCCGTGCCCCTCCCCCCTTTAAAAGAAATACATAAAATCTTAACAACAACCACAACAAAAAACTCTTAAGCATTAGACAGCAATTTTGCTTCAGGTTCTAAAATCTCCCCTAAGTTAATATTCTTTATTATGTCTCCTTTTGTCCTATTGCTAGTCTCTGCTTTTATTAAGTTTTCCCCTCAAGATTGATTTATACATATTTACTTGAACCAAAATCTCAAAGTTGAGGAAAATCTATAACGTAAGTAAATCCACTTATACAAAAATTTTGTGTAAGAATCACGTTTAGTTAAAAAGGGATTGCTGTTTATCCACTAGATTATGAGGTAAATAAGGCTTCATAACTTGCCTTAAGTTCACTGAAAAATGACTCCTCCAAGAACATATTTGTAAACAAACTTTTGGAACACAAACTACCAAACACATGTGTAGCACATGGCTATTTCAATTTTCAGTTGACAGCTTCTAATAGTTCCTTATTTAAAATTTCATGAAACAGAATAATGCTGTTACTAAGGTTAATAATTGTTTTCATTCTTAAAGATTTTCAACAGTTTCACATCTAAGTTTTTGCACATTTTTGCGAGCTTTATTTCCAGTTAAAAAACATGTCCCAAAATTCTTGAGGGAAAGACTAAATGTGTTTTAACCCATATTTTAGTAAGGTATTTTTCTAAAAATAGTATGTATTTCTTCCCCCTTCAGAACTAGTATGAGCTAGATGAATGCGATTATGAGAATAAAACTCTTAAGGAATAAATACATGACTCCCAAATGGCTATTATGATGATTTTGTGTATCAAAAAGATGCTTTGGAAGGGATAAGGCCTAGAGAGCATGGTCGTTTAAAATCAATACGGCTGTCTCATTTGACTCAGTTTAAATCAACAACTCTACATAGCTAATACCAATTAAATTACCAGCACAGAATTTCAAAGGGAAGTGGGGGGTTTACAATTAAGATGTTGGTTGTAGATTATTATTCATTTTATAGTGGATGCCCCAATTTTTAAACACATGGTATTACTGGGTATTGTTGAAGTAACACTACTATATTTAGATATAATCTTAATTTCATAATCTCCTCAGTTTTTCTTATATTTCAACATATCTCATATATACATATGCATAGGAAAAAAAGTTCAACTTCAGGAATAGAATAATTTAATTAACACTACTATTTTAGCTTTCAAAATGAATGGCCTGTAAAAACCAGGAAAAGCAATACTTAAAAAAAGACTTTCTGAAATTTCAACTTTCTCATTTGTAGAACTTCAACTTTGTAACACCAAAATGGAAAGGGCGTGTGTATGTATAAGTATGAGACACTTACATCTACGCTATCCACCCAAAAGAACAGAGAAAGTACAACAATGTTATAAAACAAGGTTTATTCTGCAATATTTTATCATAATGAATTGCATCTCTTTGGTAAAAATAAACTTTATAAACATTTTAATAATCAGAGATTAGATACAAAAACTAAATATCTGTTAGGCTGCTTTTAATATGAGCAAAGACTGGCAACAGAGAAGTGGTTCACTTGTGACTGGTCATCTACTGGCAGTTGTAACTCAAACTCAGGGCAATTTTTATGCTACATTAGAAAAGAGGATAAGGAAACCAGTTTAATAACTCAAATTTCTTGAATCGGAAAGTATTCTTGCACTTTCATTTAAAAATAAATAATAGTTACAGTGAATTGGCAATTATACATTTTTATACACTATATGATGGCAACATAATACTTTAAAATTAAGCACTTAGTTTAATAAGAAATGTACAACAATTTTAAAAACAAGTTTTGACAATGGCACTGGCAGTTAGATGCAAACAAAATGTGCTTTAAGAAAAAATGGCAGGTATAACATTAAAATACTCTATTGTGTCTTTCAATAAATATTGAGTACATCATTAACATAGTGAATTAAACTTTGTTTAAATCAAAGCTTACACATTTCAAACAACCAAAAAAACCCCACAAAACTGTAAAGTATATGTAAACCAGAAAGCCTCAAAGTTTAATTAAATGCTATGGTCTTCATGAATGGTTGTTAAGTTACTGTAATATTTAAGACAAAAGTCTTTACAGCTTTGTGAGGTATTCACATCTGTTGATTAAATTGCTAGGAAAGGCCTCCTGGTCTACGAAGACACACACATTCCCTCAAACTTTCTCTACCTTTGAATTCGTGCTTATATATATTTAACTGACCACCTAGTATGAACCCTTTACATAATGCCTCAGAAAGAAGCAAAAGAAAAAATATATATATTCTAAACCTTACTATATACAGGGGAATCTAAGTTAAGAGAAGTCATGCTGGCTATAGGGAGGGAAGGAAAGGCTCAAAGGTGGAAAAACGGAGGCAATCCACCAATAATTGGCTTTTCCATGAATACATGTTTTCTTTCTCTGAATCTGAAAGGTAAAATAAAATATTAATGAATTTAGTAACATATTGCACAAATAAATTTCAAAAATCTATACTCAAGAAACACTGATTCTATTTGGGATGTGAAAGATGAAGATTAATTGTGCTGACTCAAAACTTTCACTAGAAATCTATTATAAAACAGAATCGGCTGTAACAATTTATATTGATATAAGGCAAATTATGTTAGCTTAAATCACAGTTTTAAAATATGCTGGAACATATATAACCTCTCTGGGATTGCCAAACTGTTTCTATTACGGTATAATTTCTTATTAATATATTATTAGAAATACAATTTCCAGTCCATAGGACTTGAAATGACTTTCCTTAATTGGGTGGTTATTAGTCATGTTTTTATCTGAACACACCTGAGGAATGGGATCATATCTACAAAAGTAATAACGGGGGAATCATAATTAAAAAGGTACTTCCCCTTGAAAATAACTGCCTTGGTAAATCAGCAAATGGAAAGTGATGCACTGAATTCTGAATAAGAATTAAGTGTAAAATACCATGTGACTTCTTCCCATTAGCTTTTAGTATGACAGTGTTCATTGTCCTTGCTAGTGATGCATATAAACTTTTACATTTGTGGGAAGAGTACATGAAGAGGGAGAGAATAGTAAGTTTAAAGAATTATTGTTATTTATATTAAGCCAAAATAATTTTGAAGATCCCTCTTAAAGGGGGACAACTCTCCCCCTCCTTATCTTAGATCCTTGTCCTCTGCTTACGAAGAGTAATTATCTAAATGGACAGGAACCAGAGAGAACATCTGTGGTACAGAATTTCAGTAGAACAGAATAAATTGGAACCAGATCACTGAAACACACCGTTACTAAGGTCTATCCAGAGGGCCACCACAAACAGCTTAAAGATATTGTTATTAAAATGAGTTTTATAATCTGTGTACTAGTTATACTGTGGTATAAGCATTTTTGTGTGTGTGTTATAGTCACCATCTACAGTAAAAGGTGTTAACTTGGATTAGCCATTCTCTATAGATGTGACATACGTGAAGGAAAAAAAAACCCCAAATACCTCATTCTGCATACTTAAGAACTATTTTTCATTATCAACAAATTTAAAAATTACTGTATTTCAAGAGCACCAATTCTATTAATGTGGCTATCCAAGTTCAATTACAATTACCATGGAAACAGGACAGATAATATTAATGTTATCCCTGGCTTAAAGTTTTGCCAACTGAAAAAGATGTTTTCATTATGCTTCTCATTCGACAGTTTTGCCCAAATAAAATTTACAACTTAAAATAAAAATATTTGTCTCTTAAAAAAAAAAAATCCAAGAAAACGCTTTAGTCATAGAAATAGCTGAAAGTAACCAACCAAAATCACGAGCCTATGTATCTATGTGTGTGTGTATGTATGTATGAAATTATCAGAAAAATGAAAACAAGGTCATTGTTATAAAACAGAATGTACCATGAGATAAGATCAAACTTTTGGAAAGTTGCCTCCACCAATGTAAAAAAATATATATGATGAGTAATTTTAGTTTTATTAGTATCCTATGTTCTTTCTAAATAATAGTCGAACTATAAAAATGATATGGAAAAATGTCTCATAGAAGCAGATTTGTTCAAATACTTAAAATGCCTTAGTCAATGCACCTTTGGAACAGCGCTGTAGAATCCAAGCATAGAACGAATGGCACATACATATTATACTGTCTTTCCCAAAGGGTGTACTGTATAAGATTTAATTTTTTATGAATATTGAAACTCATGAAGGTACTTTGTCTCTACAGTTTTGTTAAATCCTTTTAAATTTAATTAGGACTACAAACTTAATTCATACAAACCTTGGACAGAAGTTTTTTCCTAAATGATCTATCTTTAAGAGGACATTAAGTAGTAACTATTTAAAATGTTTATATTAGGTTACACTCCATTCCTACCACAAAATTCCCAGAATGCAGTCCATTTAACAACAAATGAAAGATTCTCATATTGCAAAAAGTGTGTCAAAATGGGTGTTAACCCCAAAACACACTTTATGGCTATATCCTCTCATTGGATTGTTTCTACTCAACAAAGCCAGCTAATGGCTAAAATTCAAACAATGGTTGCAAAGCACTCTGGGAACAAACGGAAGGCCCCAATAAAAGTTATGCAACATCTGGGAAGTAAAAAAAAAAAAAAAATTCAAAGATAATATTGTAATAGGACTTGGAGTGTTCTTAGATGAAATTTTACCACAAAACCGCCTTTTCTAAATTTCAGAACTCCTTGCTTGCTACTTTCTGCCTGTGTAAAGGAGCTTTCTAGACATCTAGGACCTTTTCCAATTTATATTCAACTTTGTCCATGCTTCAACAAAAATAATTAAAAATTAAGACAAAATAAAAAATCCAAATCTCGTTCTACTGGATTGCATGTGTCCCGAGGGAAGTATGTGAGAGAGACATCAGCAACATTTTTAGCTGGATCAGCAACTATAGTTAATCACAGACTGGAAAAAAAAATGAAAAAAGTTATAGAGTTGCCAATTCTTACACTTCAACATATTAACAGAATAAACGATTTTTCCCACAAGTTTTAAGACAGAGGCTGTAGATTTTCTTATATAAAAACTTCCAAATCTTAGAGACACTTGACACAAAAATTATGCTTTTAGGACTTGGCATCGTATCTATGGTTGGGCATGATCCTAACAGCAATTATTTAATAAAATTAAAACAAACAAATGTTTTGAAATAAACACGTAATTAGCACCCCTCCCCCACCCTAAAACAAAAGAAGTCCATTATGGCTTTGATATCCCTTGTAAAGAATTAAGTAGAAGAGTATTGCCACACTTTAAAGTAATTTCACACTAATAAGTATTTCTATTTTTTCCGCTGCTTTTGATTTTGTGTCTTTGCAGTACTTATTAGGGAACCCAGGCATGTACGGATTCCAGCAAGGTGGAGCAGAGATCCAGCTGCCTCTTTGAGCTCCTCATCAATTTCTTGACATAACTGTTTGCGCATCTTTTTGCCTGGCTGCCCCTTCTCAGAGGTATCCGCACAAGCCTGTGATGCATAGCCACTGTCTCCAAGAGGATCATCTTCATAATCAACATCTGTATCTTCTTCACTGTGAAATCCTTCACTGCCATCACTTCCCACGTGGCTACTCTTTGGGATAAATTCATATGCCTCATCCACAGAGGACAGAGAAGACACACTAGACCTGGACGCACAGCGCTGTGCCGCCATGCTACTCGCACTGTAATTGTGGTCTTCTTTTGGATCAATGCTCGTGGCCAAAGAATCACTCTCTTGCAATCGCACAGTACCGGGATGATTAAATGCATTGCTGTAACTCCTCTTTTTTTGCATTGCTGTTTTAAGAGGAAGAGGCTTCTCACCTGTGGAAAAGAAAAAGTCCATCAATAGGTCAAATGCATTTGATTGCAAGACAGGCCATTTAAACAACTATATCACTACTGAGTAGCAAGTGCTTTAGGGTTAGTAATGTTCTGCAGGTTTTTGTTCACTTGTTTCTTCTTTCACTAAGACCGTATCATCCTGTAGGTATTAACTAGTAACATTTTCAAAATCACTTAATGATATGTCTTGACCTTTCCATGAAAAATATAATTATTTTGAGCTGTTTGTACAGAATGCATCAGTAAGAATGTGCCACTTTTGAGCTAACCATTTTCTTGCTGATACTTAGATTTTCCCAATTTTTCACTACTATGAATAATAGTGCAATGAAAATCCTTCTAGATGCCTCTTCTTACACATATGCAAATATTTTTTCTAGAATACCAAGCAACAGAATTTTTGTTTTTTTTTAAAGAGTTTATTTATTTGACAGAGATAGAGACAGCCAGCGAGAGAGGGAACACAAGCAGGGGGAGTGAGAGAGGAAGAAGCAGGCTCCCAGCAGAGGAGCCCGATGTGGGACTCGAACCCGGAACGCCGGGATCACGCCCTGAGCCGAAGGCAGACGCTTTAACGACTGCGCTACCCAGGTGTCCCAAGCAACAGAATTATTAAGTAAAAGAATATATACATTTCAGATTATAACTGGTATTTTTTTTTAACTGAAGTATAGTTGACATACAATCTTATATTAGTTTTAGGAGTATATCATAGAGATTTGACAATTCTATACATTATGTAATGCTCACCTTAAGTGTAGTCACCATTTAAAGTTATTACAATAATATTGACTATATTCCCTATGCTGTACTTTTCATGCCCCTGTGATTTATTTATTTTATAACTGGAAATTTGTAACCTCTTAATTGCCGTCACTTATTTCACTCATCCCCCGACCCTCCTTCCCCCTAGCAACCACCAGTTTCTTCTCTGTATTTATAAGTCTGTTTCTGTTTTCTTTTCTTTTCTTTTTTTTTAAATGATTTTACTTATTTATTTGACAGAGAGACAGTGCACGCACAAACGGGGGAGGGGGGGTGTGCAGCAGCAGGCAGAGGGAGAAGCAGGTTCTCCGCTGAGCAAGGAGCCCAATATGGGGCTCAATCCTAGGACTCTAAGATCATGACCTGAGCCAAAGGCAGATGCTTAACCGACTGAGCAACTAGGCGCCTGTTTTTTGTTTTTAAGATTTTTATTTATTTATTTGAGAGAGAGAGAGAGAGAACAAGTGAGGGGAGGGGCAGAGGAAAAGGAAGAGGGACAAGCACATTCCGCACTGAGCATGGAGCGTCACACACAGGGCTCAATCTCAGGACCCTGAGATCATGACCTGAGCCGAAACCAAGAGTCAGGCACTTAAGGGACTGAGCCACCCAGGTGTCCATTTCTGTTGTTTGTTCATTTGTTTTTTTTCTTAGATTCCATATATGAGTGAAATCATATGGAATTGGTTTTTCTCTGGCTTATTTCACTTAGCATAAAACTCTCTAGGTCCACTTATGTTGTCAAGAATGGCAAGATTTCATCCCTTTTTTATGGTGGAGTAATATTCCATTGTGTATATATATCACATCTTTATCCACTCATCTACTGATGGACAAAGGTTGTTTGCTTCCATATTTTGGCTATGCAAATAATGCTGCAATAAACAGAGAGGTGCATGTATCTTTTCGAATTAAGTGTTTTTGTTTTCTTCAGGTAAATACCCACAGATGGAATTATAGGATGGTATGGTACTTCTATTTTTAGTTTCTTGAGGAACCTCCATACAGTTTTTCATAGTGGCCGCACCAATTTGCATTCCCACCAATAGTAGGTTCCCTTTTCTCTACATTCTCATCAACACTTGTTATTTCTTGTCTTTTTGATACTAGACATTCTGACTGGTATGAGATTTCCCTGCGGTTTTGATTTGCATTTGTAGCTGGTATTTTCAAACTGTTCTCCAAAATGGTTCTCCAAAATTTACACCCTACAGTGTATGACAATAACCAGTTCCCACAATTAACACCTAATATTATTAATCATTTTAATTTTTCATAATCTCATAGACAAAAAAAGGTAGTACCTCAATATTGTTTCATTTTGCATTTCCCTGTCTTCTAGAGAAGTTGCATATCTTTTCAAATGTGTATTGTCCACTTTATTTCCTTCTCTGAGACCCACGTAATTCATATATTTTCTTGGTTTTTCTGAACATTTTTCTTATTTCTTACTTGTAGAGTCCTTTTATATACATATGATTAATATTAACCCTTTGTTTGTTATATACATAGCAAAAAGAATGTTCTCTCAATGTTTTCCTTGTGTGACTTTTCTTACAGATATCTTTTATTGTCAGAACTACAAAATTTTGATTAGATTTACCTATTTTTTTAGTGGATTTTGTACTTTGTATATGAAGGGTTTTTCAATTCCAAGGTTATAAATATACTTTCCTATATTTTCTTATTTATGGCTTTCATTTTTACATTTAAATTTTCAACCTTAATTTCTACACATGCTATTTATTTCTTTGTTTCTTGGTCCATGTAAAACTATCTATCACAGTATTAACTTTAATCTCATAACTGCTCACATATACTAATGGAAATATAATAAAATAGAAACTAAGTAATTCAAATGCAAACACAATTTAGTTGGAAAAAACAATTTTGCCTATAAAATTTAATATTTTGTATTCTAAATTACATTTGAAAAAGCACTCACAAAAATGTATTTTAGGAAGAATGGCATGATTGCTTACATTCTAAAATTCCTTGTTCTATAGAAGTATTTAAAAGCATCATTGCAGTGGCAGCATCAATATCAGATTCTGAAAAAGGAAAAGAATAACAATATTAATGTTCTTTATAAAAGAGAGGCATTATAAATATTTGCAAAGGTAACCAACATTAAGATTTGGTGTATATTCTTTTACTTAAATACATACACGCACACACACATTAAACAAAATGAGACACATATTATTCTGCAATCTGTTTTTGTTCACTTAAAATTATGAACAGTTTTGTGGATAGTATCAAATAAAGGAAAACTGAGAAGTACTGGAGATAATAAATTTCTTATGATTTTCTTAATAACATTTTCTTTTCTCTAGCTTACCTTACCATAAGAAGACAGTATGTTATTCATAATACATACAAAATATGTTTTCATCATCTGTATATGTCATCACTAAGGCTTCCAGTCAACAGACTACTAGTAGGTAAGCTTTTGGGGAATCAAGTTATACATGGATTTTCAACTGCATAGGGGAAGGAGGCAGGGGTCAGCATCCCTTACCTCCCCATTATTCAGGGGTCAACTGTAATTAACTAAAAATGTACACTACGGCATTATTACTTTTTAGCATATTTACCTTTTTTTAAAAAAGATTTATTTATTTAAGAGAGAATGAGAGAAAGACAGAAAGAGAGAGGGAGGGAGGAAGGGAGAGAGCACAAGCAAGGGGAGGGCAGGAGGGAGAGAATATCTAAGCAGACTCCTACTGGTAAGGCTCGATCTCCACCACCCACGAGACCAGGACCTGAGCCAAAACTAAGAGTCGGACACCCAACTGATTGAGCCACGCAGGTGCTCCTACCCTTTTTAGCATTTAAAAAATATCTTTACCTGTGCATTATCTGCAGTTATAAAGTACATACTAGTTACAGGAGTTAAAAATATGCATTATTTGGTCAGTCTAGATTATGTGAATTTACAAATGTTAAATAATTATTGCTGGCACGAAAGTATTAGTAATGTTTCTAATCATAATTGTATGTGAGCCCACAAGTACTACAGACTTCATAAGAGGTCAAACATAATTATGGATATTCCATAAGGAAAATGAGCTTTAAAAGGCTGGTAAAATCAGCAGGTTCTACTCCAGATAAAGTCATTATACTCTCATATCTACTTTTCTGCTGGCAGTTCCTCTCCATCTTGGTGATCTATTATTCTGAATAACTATAATTAAATAAAAGTAATATGGTATAATCTAATATGAAGGAAAAGTTAGAAAATATTTAGAAATTTTAGATTATATAGGATGTTTAAAATAAGATTCAGATATGAAACCTCCCATTTCTTTCTGAAAGCTAGAAAATTTTTATTGCCCCAATGTTTTCCATTTTATTTGTAATCCTAATCATAGTTATTTTAGATAATAAAGCCATAAAGATATTGACTTGTTTTCTCCCCAACTTGACTACAAACTCTGTGAAGACAGAAAAAGTTATTGTTGGGGTGCCTGGGTGGCACAGCGGTTAAGCGTCTGCTTTCGGCTCAGGGCATGATCCCGGCGTTGTGGGATCGAGCCCCACATCAGGCTCCTCTGCTGTGAGCCTGCTTCTTCCTCTCCCACTCCCCCTGCTTGTGTTCCCTCTCTCGCTGGCTGTCTCTATCTCTGTCAAATAAATAAATAAAATCTTTGAAAAAAAAAAGAAAGAAAAAGTTATTGTTATTAACTTTACCAAAAAGACTTAAGTAAATCAGAAGATGGCTGTTCCTAAGGAGCACATTAATACTACAACTCTTTCCCCTTTAATAAAGTGTGACCTCATGAAACAAGAGACTATTTGAATGCCTTCCCAATTAAGTCTTATCCCCTATGTTCTATAATGCCTGGAATAGTAGGTCCTCGATAAATGTGTATATAATGAAGTATATGACCTCCTTTCCTTAGATTAAGCTAATTATCACCAAATTACTAACTTTGGGTATCATTGGGCTTGGCATGTTCTGAGTGTTATTAACTCATCTAATCCTTGCAACTTTATGATGTGGGTACTATTAGTGTTTCCTCTTAAAAATGAAAAACACCAGACACAGACAGGTCTCTAGGAATGATGGAGGTGGGACTTGAACCTCTCAGTAGTCTACTTCCAGAACCTAGGCCTTCAATTTGTACTCTATCAATCAACAATCATTCATACTTACTAAGATGACTAGAGTAGGAAATTCTGCAGGATTTACAGAATATACTGGAAATTCTCTATTTTGTCATTCACTCAATAAAATGAGTAACCTGTCATGAGCCAGACATCATTCCAGGCTGTGGGAATATAGCAAAAAACAAAACAGGAAAACCCCTGACCTCTCAGAACACAAAGGAATAATTAAAACAGTATGTCACAAGGTGATAAACACAAGAGAGAGAAACTAAGTTGAAAGGGGGATAGAGAGTGTTGGGAAGGGTGACTGAACTTTAAATACAGAGGTTAGAGAAGGCTTCAAGAAAAGGCAAGGGTTGAGCAAAGATTCAGGGAGATGAGAAAAAGAAGCCATGTAGATATCTGAAGGAAAAGTATTTCAAGGCAGAAGGAACAATAAGTAACAAGAATATGAATCAGTGTTTCTCACATCATAGCCAAGAAAAGATCTCTCCAATTCTGGTCTTTTAGAATGAAACCTGACAATAGTTTGATAGAGTTCAGTATTCTAACATGTCTTTGAAGAAGAAAAGGTGCAGACTCTAGCCCATATTGTATCTCTGTGTGAACTGGAAAAAAGCAAGTCTGCCTCCAGGTGAATGCTTCCCTGTATGAAGGCACACAGCTTGAAGACTGGAGCGTGGGCTGAATTTCAGACCCCACTCATTGCCTCAGCCAAGTGGCCTTGTGCAGGGCACATCTTGCATGGCACTGTGCAAAAGCCCTGACAGAGAGTTTCCTGTTCCATGAAATAAATTTTCTTTTAATAAAAAAGGTCCACCTTGTTTCCAATTTCATTAAAAAAAGAAAAGGAGGTGATGGTGAGGGAGAATCTAACACCAAAAAGCATAATAATGAGGAAACAATTTCAGAAAATTTACAGTCTTATAAATGAAGTACCTATAAAATCTTATCCAAAAAATTAGTGTATCTCTAGCTTAACTTCCTATAGTAAACTTCCATTAGAATTCAAGGAGTCATATTTCTGAAAAACAATACCTAAAACTAAAGAAAATTGGTGAGGCTTATGCTGACAACCTAAGAGAGCTGCATGAACACCACTTCTTTTCTTAGTTTCCAAATATTTAAAATGATAACAAAATCAGATACTACTTCTGTAACAGTAGAACAGGAAAAGTGTACCTTAAACACATTTATTTCTTGTATAGATTTATTATAACCAAATTAATTTAAACTCTCCCACATGAACTTAACTTTATGAAACCGAAAACTTCCCTGCAAAAAGATTTTATCTGTATGCAATTTGTTTGGTTTAGAACATTCTAAGTATGCTTCCCATAATGCCTTGCCAATTAACTCTAGAAAAATGATTACCTGTAAGAAAAATGACCCCACACACTCAGTAATCAAGAATACCTGATTATCAATGATTTGTCCAAGGTACAGTCTTGAACTTCTTAGAACAAATACAACAAAAACTCTCTGTGTAGACTTTACAAACAATTTTTATTTAGAGTACCCAATCTGTTTTGGTATTAAAATTAAACTGAAGACTTACTTGTTTATTGTCACAACTGAAAACACTTCATGTTATTTTTTCACAAATTGTGAGAATGTCTGCTCCCCAAAAGAAGCAGCAGAATTAGGATAGAATGGAATAAGAGCAAGAAGAGATTCTAAATAAACCCAGAATTCACAAAGAACATGTTCTCAAAATCTGTAAATGAACTGAGCTTGAAAGACTAAAGGTCAGAACTTATTGAGATAATAAAAATACGCAGTTTCCACAATTCCTAAATGTAAAGAGAAACCACATCTACCCATGCAGGAAGGAGAAAATGGATACTTGCATTATGTTAAGCCGGAACATTATCTGAACATACCCTCAATCCATTTAACTTCTTTGCAGAATTCTCTTCAGCTTTTTCACACCCTTTCCCTCCCTCATTTTTACAGACCATCATCACACTGCTTCCTAGGCTTGGCTTAGTGTAGTTCCAAAGAGCCAAAATGTTATCTGATACACAGAAAGACTTCTGGCCTAAGGATTTCTGCTTTTAAAGGTCATAGAAATGTCTCTAGGCCCGAAAGCAGCAATGCTAGAGAATCTTATGTTAATACATCACTAATTTATAATATTAACTATAAGTAGGGGGCAAAAACTACTAATTCAGAATTTTTATATACTTTGGAAAGTCATCTACAAAATTCTGGAAGTTAACTTGCTGCGTTCTTAAAGTTCTTTACACTTAACCTATAAAAGACATATTCTAAACTATATTCTAATCCAAACTTCTTCTGTAAAGGATCAATAAGTATTTTAGGTTTTGCCAGCGAGGAGGCAAAACCAAGGAAACAATAGAGAGATCTCTGTTGCAACTACTTAACTCTGCTCTTGTAGTGAATTTTCACATGCCTTGAAATATTATTTTTATCATTTTTCAACTATTTATAAACTCACAGGCCATATAAAAACAGGTGGCAGGCCAGATATGGCCCAAGGCCTAGTTGGCAACCTCTATTCTAGTCTAAGACAGACTTGAAAAGAAAGCTCTATACTGACAGTATTACTAAGAAATATTTTCCTATTTTCATGGAAAAATACACATAAAAGGAAATGAAAAAAAAGGGATATACAACAGTATACACAGTATAAGCCTAGCATTTGGAGAAAAAGTGTATGTGTGCGTGCACGTAGGAACATCTATTCATGTATAAGGTGTAAGAAGAACCAAAGTAATTAAAACAAAATGTTGACGATAATAGTAAGAGTAAATTTTAGTTTCTTTTTTTTCAATTTATTTAAATTCAAGTTGGTTAACATAGTGTATCATTAATTTTGGGTAGAATTTAGTGATTCATCACTTACATTTAACACCCAGTACTCATCACATCGGGTGTCTTCCTTAATACCCATCACTCCATTACCCCAACCCCCCATCTTGCCTCCCCTCTAGCAACCCTCAGTTTGTTCTCTATAGCTAAGAGTCTCTTAGGGTTTGTCTCTCTCTCTGTTTTTATCCTATTTTATTTTTCCTTCCCTTTCCCTATGTTCATCAGTTTTGTTTCTTAAAATTTAGTTTCTTTTTTATGTTTTTATTTTCCAAATCTTCTACAATGAACATATAATACTTTTATAATTAGACAAAAATTAAATAAACAAAAAACCTGATTTTTGACCTGAGCTGTTACGATTTAAAATAATGTTCTTATACATACCTTTGAGGGTTCGCACCTGGTTCTGCTTGAGTACAGAGCTTAAGAAGTGAGGTGATAAAGAGCCACTGAAAGATAGATAAGATAAATATGCTTATAAAAATCTTTTATTTTACTGTCTATAGAACTTAGTCACAAATACAACTATATTATACAATAAAAAACACAAACTATTTTTACCTTGTTTTCTTTGCTAATACTATTCAGTTTAGGAAGAGTCTGCCAAAGCAGAAAGAGCATTAGATCCAAGATAAAATCACAACTATTTGGACGTTCTTAGGCAAAATAATTAATTTCTTAGTTTCTTCATCTGTAAAATAGGAATAATTAAACCTCCCACATAGGGATGCTGTGATGAATAATAATAATGCATTTAAAATGCCTGTAACAATAGACAATACATAATAGTTACTATTTGGTTTTGTATTGGATGCTTAAGTTTGATATGATATTCATATAGGTGTTACCACAGAAATGAAAGCGTTTATCAAAACAAATGTGTGAAGAGAACTGTATGTAATGATGCAAAACAGATAAGTTCTTGATTTTATTAATAAAAATCAGTATCAAATTAAACTTGCTATAATCATAAAGAGATTAGGAGTTTGGACTTTCCTTTTTTTTAAGATTTTATTTTTAAGCAATCTCTACACCTAGCACGGGGCTTGAATTCACAACCCCGAGATTAAGAGTCACATGCTCTTTTGACTGAACCAGCCAAGTGCCCCAGTTCTGGCTTTTTTTTTTAATTCTAAAAATTAAAACATTTTTAAGACACACTATTTCTCTTCTTGGGAATTTGTGATAGCATAAAAAATCTGTTTTGCTAACTAAATTATAAATCTATTTCCCATTCATAGTTTTACATATACTGTATCATTCTCTTTCTGAACTTACCAATTATGACATGAAAGGGCTACAAAAAGGCCTATTAGATGGAACCATCATTTTGGCAAACAATGAAAAACAGAAAATGTTTCTAAAAAATATTAAGGTAATGTTTTAAAGTCAAAAATTATCTTTATACTGTCATTTATCTATCTGGTTTTAAACCACAAAATCATTTTTATTTAACATATGATAAAGCTAAAAGATAAAATCATGAAAATGCAACCTATCAAAAGCACAGTGAACTGCATATTTGATGGTATACAAGAGTTTGAATTCTCTCATTTAATCTTTAATTTAAAAAAAGCACAGCTAAATAAAACACATAAATGACCACAAGCAGAACTTACCATTAGTTTCTAAATTATTTTTTTTAAACTAGGATACCTCATAAGCACCACCGTTAACGGATAAAGAAGATACCAAGTCCCAGCAATGAGGATATAAACTCTGATAACTTTTCTAGGTTTCATTTCATAAAGATAAACCACTCAATCATTCTTGTGATAATAATCCTTTCAATCTAACTAGTAAACAAGCTTAAAGTCTCAGTGAGTAGATATATATTACTAATTTCAACTTTAACCTTACTAACTTTTTATTGCATTTCAGCCACCACTCCAAAGTTACTTAGTAATAGTTTAAGAAATTAAACACTGTATGAAATATTGATAATTGTTGCAGCTGAAGAGTTCATTATAGTTTTCTCCCTCCTTTTGTGTATGTCTGAAATTCTCCATCTAGTATTTTATTTAAAAGCTTTTAATTTTTCCAAAAAACACATTAACCATTAAGGCCACCCTCAAAAGTATCTCAACAAAGTCTGGCATTTTCAATTCAAACGAATGTACATAATAGAATTCAAAAAAAAGATTCCAAAGGCTTCTTTAGGAAACAGAAACAAAATCTGATTTGAAGTCTCATTTTCAGCTTTGACTTGAAATGGGAAAGCTGTAAGATCAATAGGAGTCACAGAGTTTGAAAACAAGAGCCAAGGAGATATATTGCAATTAAATTTACCAGGAGAAACAAAACAAATAAAAAAGTCAAAGCATTATTTTACTTGTCAGACATTTTGAAATTTGAGACTGTTAAAATAATTTTCAAATATTAAATGTGCTGTGAAAGATAATCAAACTTAAAATAAAAAAAGAAATAAATATATACATAAAAATGTTACAATGACAAACTTAATCATCTTATTTTAAAAAGTTTAAATATACTTTCAATTTCCCATGTCTTTAGTCCGCATTAGTATTGCAGGCAATTAAAATAATTTAAACCTTTTGTACCTGTAATTATTATTACATCTTTCTTTAGGGTTTACTTAATTTACTCAGGAGTAACTGTATTTTCCAGAATATGTTCTCACCTATCACATATCCTGTTTCCTAATAATACAAGTTAGACTATAAGTAAAAATACCTTAGGCTAATGTCTTATCCATAAATTATTCTCTATTAAATAAAGAAAAACAAACCCAAACCTTACAACTTTGTTAGGTTTTTCCATGTCATACAATGAATCTTATAAGTCACCACTGACACTTATACGGAAGATCCTGTACCTTTGTGGAGATGCAGGAGGGGTGTAAAATGTTAATGCTGAGGAGAAAGGTTGCTTCTTCAGTGCCTGCATAAGGTTTGGTTTATATTCTGGATCAACACACCATAAGGAACCTTTTCCATTAACCTAAAATAAAATACACAAGAATTATTAACCTGCAACTTTAAGACATACACAATCAGTGCCTGAATAATTTTGCTAAATGTGTATGGGAAAAAAACCCTAGAGTACCTTTTGAATACAATGCAAAGGTTGAATTAAGCTTGCTATAAATGCATTGTATGGTCAAAAGCCCTTGAGGCAGGTGCCTGGGTTCTTATCTCCAGCTCTGCCATTTACCTGTTGTGTGACCTTAGGAAAGTTAACCAATCTCTACCTCTTCAGGCCATTATTCCTTCATTTGGAAGGTAGGGATGATAACACTACCTATCTCACAGGGCTGTTATGTGGATTAAATTATGCATAACGTACTCTGCATGGTGCCTGGCACATAGGGCCACAGGACATGTCAATCACTTCAAAGTCTGTGAGAATGGTACGACCCCAAGATGTACAGTGAACAGCATGGAGGGCTGTACAATTGGTCCTCCACATGGTAAGATGCAACAAATGTAAGCCATTGTTATTGTTATAGAAAAACCAGAAAGAAAAGGAAAAATTAAGCTTTCAATGAAGCATCATTTCCCCCAAAGTGATAAGCAGTATGAGATCAGGTGATACAGCAAAAAATAATTTTTATTTTTTAATGGCATTAACAGTAATGCTTAAGTTCTCATTTAAAGTAAATTTAAATTAAAAAAGCAAACGATTTCAGGGGCTTCTGGGTGGCTCAGTCGGTTAGGCAACCAACTCTTCATTTCAGCTTGGGTGTGATCTCAGGGTTGTGAGATTGAGTTGGCGGCGGCGGGCTCCACGCTCAGCGCAAGTCTGCTTGAGACCTCTCCCTTTCCCTCTGCCCATCCCTGTGCTCAGGCACACGCTCTCTCTCCAAATTGAATAAAGTCTTAAAAAAATGGTTTCATGAAAAGCACAGCAGAAGTCTCAAAGAGTGGTAAATCAACAACTGAGGTATGGAAAAGACTGCTGTAAAAGATAACAAAGAGGAAGGAAGAGTCAGCCCTTCCCTCAAGATGATTAAGTTACAACATTTGAGGGACTTTTAGATAATATGGCAATGAGCATACTAACCCAGATTCCATTGAAATAATCAGCAGAATCTAAAAATTATGGAATTTTTATGATTACTAGAAACTAGAGAAACCATTAACAAAAGTGCCCGTTAAATTTCAAGTGGGAGGTGCCTGAAAGAAGGACTTGTGTGATCCATAGTTTCCTCAATATGAAGGAACAGCTTACAGGAAGGTAAGTGGACAAGACACATGAAAAACCTCACTAATATTATCTAACGTGCAGGGAAGAAGGCCAGGCTATAATTCCTTCAAATAGGTTTGATAAATGCTGCACATTTTGGGGCGCCTGGGTGGCTCAGTTGTTAAGCGTCTGCCTTCGGCTCAGGTCATGATCCCAGGGTCCTGGGATGGAACCCTGCAAGGGGCTCCCTGCTCAGCGGGAAGCCTGCTTCTCCCTCTCCCACTCCCCCTGCTTGTGTTCCCTCTCTCGCTGTGTCTCTGTCAAATAAATAAAATCTTAAAAAAAAAAAAGAAAAAAAAGAAAAAGAAAAATGCTGCACATTTTACTTCCGTCCTTCTTAGAAGATCACACTACATACCAGCAGGTTAAGGGATCTAAACAGTCTTGCTATCATTATGCTTGTTTTATATGGTTTCCTAAAGTTATCTGACATAGAACCTCCTTCTCCCGGGTAATATTTGAGGAAGTCAGTGTTCTGTGGAACACTTATGAGAAAAACTGATGTAATTAATGAATTCTTGTAGAATATGCTTTCCAAAGATTAATGGAAAAAGCTACAAACATTGATTAGGCCATGAGGAAAAATAAATTCCCTTTTAAAGTTCACAACTTTAAGACTCCAGTGCAAAAAAAATAAATAAATAAAATAAAAATCCAACAACAACAAAAATTCTCTGACAACTTGGAAATTTATAATACTCTTAGATTAAAAAGATACCCAAGCTACAATTTTAGATTATCTAGTAAATAAAGGGTATAAACATAGCTATATGAAAACTAAGAGAATGTGGCCAAAGGCAAATTTATATCCACTTTCATTCATTCATTTTTTTTTTAAAGATTTTATTTATTCATTTGACAGAGAGAGAGAGCCAGCGAGAGAGGGAACACAAGCAGGGGGAGTGGGAGAGGAAGAAGCAGGCTTCCAGCAGAGGAGCCTGATGTGGGGCTCGATCCCAGAACGCTGGGATCATGCCCTGAGCCAAAGGCAGATGCTTAACGACTGCGCCACCCAGGCGCCCCCACTTTCATTCATTTTTTAAAAGACTTATGTATTTATTTGAGAGAGAGCACACATGTGCATGAGGGTGAGGGGCAGAGGGAGAGAGAATTTCAAGCAGATTCTACACTGGGCATGGAGCCCTACTGGTGACTCGATCTTACCATCCTGAGACTTTGGCCTGAGCCAAAACCAAGAGTCAGACACTTAACCAACTGAGCCAGGTGCCCCATCCACTTTCATTCGTAAACAACAATTGAAATATCTGAAATAAGCTTTTATCATATCTGGAGAAGGGTGGAGAGAAAATTAGATAATGTTATGTAATGTAAATATATTATATGAAAATTGATCATTGTTAAACTAGAAATCAGGAAAAGAATGGAATTGATAAATCAAGAGAGTATTCTAAAAAACCATCAATATGCTACACACCCTACTTGAGGTAGTCAAAGGAAATAATTGAAGGACTTTGGGAACTGTGATATCTATCACCTGCTAACTCTTCCTTCAGGATAAACCTGTTCTACTTCCTTAGCTGAACAACTTTAACTGCACATCCTGAACAGAAGCTGGACGACAAGTATACCTTACACATGGGCCACATCCATACACAGCCTACATACAGAACTCCACAGCCATGCAAGAAAATAAATAATAAATTTTAAAAAATTAAAAAATTAAAATTAAATTAAATCAATAAAATCTTCAAACAAAAAAAGATAAGGTAATTTATGTGTAAGTGACACAGAGCTGCAAAATAAATGAATACTTATTTCTGGGGGTTATTCTGAAATTGGCATAAAGTTAGAGTTTATATGTTTTTAAGATTTTATTTATTTATTTGAGAGCAAGCGAGCGAGCAAGCGAACACAAGTGGGGAGAGAGACAGAGGAAGAGAGAAGCAGACTCCCTGCTGAACAGGCAGCCTGACTTGGGGCTTGATCCCAGGACTCTGGGATCATGACCTGAACTGAAGGCAGACGCTTAATCGACTGAGCCACCCAGTGCCCTGTTTTTTTTTTTTTTTTTTTTTTTAAGATTTATTTAGAGAAAAAGACCACAAGTGAGCAAGTGGGGGGAGGGGTAGAGAAAGAGACAGAATCCTGAAGCTGACACCCCACTGACTGCGGAGCCTGCTGGATGTGGGGCTTGTTCCCAGGACCCTGAGATCATGAACCTGAGCCAAAATCAAGAGTCAGCTGCTTAATCGACTGAGCCACCCAGGCACCCCACGTTTATATGGTTTAATAGCAGTATATTCTACTCCTTTACCTCTAAGAGGGAGTTCTGAAAAAAATCAACAAGAACAAAATCAATTAATTCTGAGTAAGACATAAAAGGTAATAAAGAACAAGGAATAAACTAAATTTAGAAGGAAAAACAGCTGCTTTAGAAAAAGTATGCTATCAGTGTAAGCAGTTTTTAACATCCTAGCAACCTAAATATATAGGAAAAGAAAAACCATAGCTGTCATATCATATAGAAAGAAACACACCATACTATTAGGTGAAACTTTCTTCTGGCCTTCAGCAGCAAAATAACACATGAACTATATACTAAGTAAGTATTTGAAATTTTGATTTGTTTTTCAAAGGAAGTCAAATTTTACAAATGTACTTTTGAATGAAATTACTTAAATTAGATATGTCTTCAGTCAGTTGGCCCAAGGGATAAATGTGTTTTTTAATGATAGGGAAATAAGACTTTAAAACATTAACACCCACAACATCCTGAAGTGGTTCAGTTTCATACAGAAAAGTTATGTATGAATTATTTTTCATATCCTGACCAAGACAATTATTTTAATGATTCTAGCCATGTTCTATCTTGGTATTCCTGAGATTACACTCCTAGAAACTGGTTCAATAGTCTACTTTTTAAATTCTATCATGAGAATTACAAATTGTTCTGACCATAGTAGAATTGCTATTTCCTTGAAATAGTAAATGGGAAGAACTGGTACTGAAAACCTGCCGTTCAGGGCAGTTAAGTATCTTGAGTAAGGTCTCCAAATAATAGTCTGGTTTATGTTACCATGGAAGCATTTCCTTTCACTGGGTCTGTTCACAAACTATCAGTAACAAGAGATAAAATTATGTATTTGCTAACATTATGTTTTAGAGTCTTCAGAATAGAGGAATTTATTTTAAACTAACTCTCACTTAAAAATCTTGCCCCTTCTGGGGCGCCTGGGTGGCACAGCGCTTAAGCGTCTGCCTTCGGCTCAGGGCGTGATCCCGGCGTTATGGGATCGAGCCCCACATCAGGCTCCTCCACTATGAGCCTGCTTCTTCCTCTCCCACTCCCCCTGCTTGTGTTCCCTCTCTCGCTGGCTGTCTCTATCTCTGTCGAATAAATAAATAAAATCTTTAAAAAAAAAAAAAAATCTTGCCCCTTCATTATTGTGCTTAGATGACAGAAGACAAATAATAGTTTTAGACGTTAAGTATTGTTTTAAACTAACTTTGCCTATACAAAATAAGTCTGTGCAATGGAAACAGGAAATGTGCATTCTCTCATTTACTATTTTGCATTTTGGAACTATAAGGCTTCTGGACTTACATGGTAGAGAACCACTGAAGGTTTTGAAGAAATAAGGAATATACTAAGAAATTAACTTCAAAAAGATCTTAATGTTAGTTGTAGAGATAGTTTGGGAGAAAAAGCAATGTTCACTATTCCTGAAATGTTTTTACATACTTGCCCTGTACATTTTAATAGTTTTCCCCCCGACTATCTTTTCTGTGGCTTTTAGAGTGACTGAATTAAAAGTAATTAACTAATCAAAAAGGGCATTCATAAGTCCTGTTTATAGCTTAAAACTTTTATGAACTTTTATAGTGGTTGGCATGACTTCTTTTCCTGGGATTCAGTTATTGAAGCAAGTCATCACTATGCAAATATACAGACTAAAACTGTACTAAACCAGGGAACATTTCTAATTTTGTGTTTCCCAGCTCAAGTCTCACAGTTATAGTGTCTTAGTTTGGCTTTAAAAAAATTAGAGAAGTAGATATAAGACCTGGATGTTTAAATATTTAAAACATGAAACCCAAACCAAAATAAAAAAAAGACCACGTCTAACTTTTATAATTTTAAAATACTGAGGCAGATAAATACCTAGACCTGTCTATGGAGAGTATTAACTATGGTATGGATGATAGGGGGGAAAATCTCATCAGAAGCTATCCAGCTAACTGGGTATCATTACCACTTTGTAGTTTGGCCCAGACCTTGTCATCTTGACATTTTTTTTGAGATTATCATCTATAGATAAGACCTATTCATCAAAAAAGTGCTGGCAAGGTTGCCAAATTTAATTCCAACATTTTTTGGAACTAAGTACAACTTACTTGCCTTCTGCAGATTACAAGAGTACTGTTATTTCGAAACACTGATTCTAGAAGTATTTCATAAATTAAAAAAAAAAAAAAATCCACAAGCAACACCAATCCTACCCGACTGTATCACTTTCTGTCCAAACTTCAGACATTTAAGCAGTGTGGCTATTGATTTTGTGAAGACCATCACCTGCCAGTTTCTTTCCTCCTACCCTGACCTGTGGTAATAGCTTACTAATTTTTATCCCAATACATTACAATTTCTATATTTATCCTCATATTTTTTATTATCTCACAAGATGATTTCTTTCTCTTTATCACACTTTCCCCATACTCTGGACTGTATGCTTTCTTGTTCGCTAGCTCTCACTTCCTTAACTTCTTTCTTTGAGCATTCAAAAATGCTCAAGTTAATTATATAAATAATGCACACATTTAAAGATTAAGGATAAAAACAAATCCCTTTTGATCACTACCACAAATCAAACTACACTGGACATATTCTGTAATTTTTATTACAAACAATACCACAGTGGATATACATCTCATTGTATGCAAGTATGAATGTTACTCTCAGGGAGAAACTGGAATCTAATCCACTAGAACAAAAGATATGCACATTTCTAATTTTAATAATTGTAGCCAAGTTGCCCTCAAAAATGGTCATACTAATTTACACTTCTATTAGTGGTACGAAAATATCGGTATTATTTCCCCTATCCTTATCTAAATTGATATTATCATTTAAAATGTTTGCATTCTAATGGGGTACAACATACAAACATACTAGTTTGTATGTCCCTGATTACTAGTGAGGAGGAACATCTCTGCATGCTTATTGGCCATTTGTATCTCCTCCTCTGTTAACTGCCTGTTCATAATCTTACCCACTTTTTAAATTAGTTTTCATTTTCTTATTGAATTAGATGAATTCTTTACACACGGTGGTGTATTGCTCATTGTAAACATCTCCTATCAACTTCACATTTAATGACAGAATGTTGGTAGCTTGAAACTGGCCATGATGGAAATATTTATACTCTGAAAATTTACGAAAGCTATATTCCACCCCTACTCAATCCTTCCACATATACGAGCACACCATATTTTGAATCCCAATCTGTTTTGTCTCAATCACTTCTTCTTAACCAATCATTTTCAAGATTTCTGCAACATTTGATACTGTTGCTCATTCACACTTAAACTTACCCTCCTTTGCTTCCACTACAACATATTTTTCCTAGATTTTTCTACTGAAAATCAGTGCTGATGACTTCCAAACTTAGAGCTTTAATCCCACATTACCACTATTTCTGTACCATATTTCCAGGTACCTATTAGACAGTTCCCCTCTTATATCCCACCAGAAGTATAATCACAGTAGCTCTAAAAATAGAAAATAATTAAATGATACAATTCAAAATAAAATCCAACAAATACATGTTGGAAAGAACATATCCAACATTCCTAAAACTTTTAGTCATCTGAAAGGCAAGTTTGACTGAGGCTGGGGGAACCTGCTTCCAAGATGACTTATTCACACGACTGTTGGCAGAAGGCCACATTTCCTTGACACATAGGCCTCTTCATAAGGCTGCTTAAATGTCTTTATGATATGGCATCTGGCTTCCCCTATAGCTAGTTATACAAAGCCCAAGATGGAAGCTATAGTGCCTTTTATGACCTAGAAGTATTTCATAAATTAAAAAAAAAAATAAATCCACAAGCAACACCAATCCTACCCGACTGTATCAAAAGGCATGATCCATCATTTTCACAATATCCTCCTGGTTACATAGGTCAGCCCTATTCATTACTGAAGGGAACTCTACAAGGGCAAGAAAAGCGGAAGGTAGGGCTCATTTGGGGACCTCCTGGAGGCTGTCTATGACAGAGATTGATCCTTTCAAATTACGGAGGCTTTTTTAATAGCCTAACACATACTTGGTCTTCATAAATACCCATGTGTAGTAGACAATGTGTTAAGATAGCAATATGTTACAAAAGATAACTAATACAACCTCCTTTTAAGTTAGCTGTAAGATGATGATAGATGATGATATATCCTAATGTCTTGCTACTCGTGGACTAATGGCACCAGGATCAATGGGGAGCCTGTTAGAAAAGAAAGCCTCAATCTCCACCCTAGATTTGCTGAATCAGAATCTGCATTTTAACAAGCTTTCCAGATATTAGTGTATACACTTAAGTTTGAACAGCACTATCCTAGAAAAATCCTTCAGTCACTTAAAAACATAATTACCTGCTCCTAATTTTTATTCAAAACAAGGGTTCTTGTTTTACTCAAAACAAGGAGAGTTCTGCTACCACTTGGGGGGTACAGGAAGCCATTAGAGGACATTGTTCCCAGTCTAACAAGAAAAAACCAAAATAATCCACAAAATCATAATTTTTTTACAAGCTCATTCGAGAGCTAAGGCCACAAGACAACTGAAAGAACTGAATCCTAAAGTGTGACAGGGCCTTGTTAGGAGACATGGAACATACGAACTGTTTACCTTTGGGAGAGCATAGCAAAAGTGGCAGTCATAAAATAAGGTTAAAAAAAAAAAAGACTCAAATTTTAACAAATTCTTAAAAGCAGGGGTGCCTGGGTGGCTCAGTCAATTAAGTGTCTGCCTTCAGCTCAGGTCATGATCCCACAATCCTGGGATTGAGCCCTGAGTTAGGGTCCGGGCTCCCTGCTGCTCCCTGCCCACTTCTCCCTCTCCTCCCTGCTCGTGCTCTCTCTTACTATCTCTGTCGCTGTCTCTCTCTCTCTCAAATAAATAAATAAAATCTTTGAACAACAACAACGACAACAAATTCTTAAAAGCCAAGGGTGAGCTAGCAAGATAATTTGGCATTCTTGGCATTCCCAGACAGAAGGGTCTGCATCAACTAGCCAGCATTTTTCTACAGGCCCCCATCCACTGCTCCATAGGAAGACTGTAGACAGGGCAGGAGACCTAAGAGAGACACCCTTGTAAATGGTGATGGATATATAGAACATACTAAGGTTTAAGGCTGGAACAAGGATACCAGGAAAAGCTCATCCATATTCCAGGCTTTAAATGACCATGAGATGAGATCAGGTGTCACTGTGGGACAGGCACACAACCTGACTACATACTGGACAAAGCTCCACTATGAAGCAAAAACTGTCTGCCACTGAGAGAGTGGCAAAACACCCTCCTCACCCCAGTCCCAGGTAAAGGATGGCTACTGCTGGAGAAAAATACAACATTCAACAATCCTCATACATTACTGACACTAAGCAATGGCCATGTGTCATTAGGTAATGGGCAGGAAATCTGCTCATGCCCAGATGATACAAACCAGAGATCTATTGCCCCTGAGAAAAGAAATGGTAACTTACTTGTACCCAGGACCACCCATTGATACTAGGCAGAGTTTAACTACCTTGAAGGGAATAGCAGGGAGCTCTGGAGCAGTGCTGTACAACAGGACTTTCTACAATGACAGAAATATATATTTGTACTGTTCAATATGCCAACCACTAACCACATATAGGTAACTGGCTACTGATGATTACAGTTCTAGACTCCACTCTGAGTAGATGGGAGAGACTGTCTGCTCCAAGGGAAGGCAAGGAAAGTCCTACTTTTGAGACAAAGGCATACAAAGCCTGCTTAATACTAAAACTAGAGCAGAAGAATCAAGAAACTCCTGCTCCCACCTCAAGAGCCTCATATCAAGTAACAAACAATTGCTATGGGAGGGGCAAGAGCACAGAGAGAAATATCTAACCCTCTTCCTGCCCCCAAATGTATCACAAGCTGAAAGATGAAGGTAGAGCAGAAATGCTAAGAAAAATCATCTGACACTCCAGGACTCACATTAAGCACAAAATATTAGCAGTTCATCTCTGAATGAATTTGAAGCCCATGGTACTCAGAAGGTAACTTTGACAACCACAAAACCTAAACCCATCCCAATTATTACCTAGATTGACCAATACCTGTTTCATGCTAACAACCTGACAAAAGTAGAGGCATGTTTATTTCTGGAAAGAAATATTATCTACCTCAGTCTCTACCATTCTTTTACAAACAATGTTTGACATTTAATCCAAAATTATGAGACACACACAAAAACAGGATATAAAATAGTCAACAAAACCAGACCCAGAGATGGACCACATACTGAAACTATTAGACAGACACCATATCTATAATTAATATGTTTATGGATCTGGTGGAAAATTTTAGCAGAAAGATGGAGACTACTTTTAAAAAGGCAAAGGAAGGGCAATCCTCTTGGGTTTCCCCTCCCTCTTCAGGAGCTTTGTACTATCACTTTATTATTGCTCAGTAAACCTTGCTTTGGTGAAAAAAAAAAAAGGCAAATGAAAATGCTAGAAATGATAAATACACGTAAGTCCTTTATCAGGTTTATCAGCAGAATGAACACAACAGAGGGAAGACTAAACCTATAAAAGATCGAAAGAAATGATCCAAACTGAAACAAAGAGAGAAAAGAGTAGAAACTAGGGCAGAGCAACCAAGAGGTAAGACAATAGCAAATGGTCTGACGTATTTTTTACTTCGAGTCCCAGGAGTAGGAAGTGAGCCACAGAAATACTTGAAGAGATAATGAGCAAAACTTGTCTAAATTTAATAAATGACAACAAACCACAAATCCAAGAACCTCTGAAAAACCAAAGCAGGATAAAAATAAAGAAAAACACACCTAGGTGCACCACAAACTGCTGAAAAGTAGTGATACAAGAGAAAAGTCATTGAAGTCAGACAGAAAAAAACCCAAACATTACAGAGGAACAAAGATATGAACGGCAGCAGACTTCTTATCAGAAACTACACAGGCCAGAACACAAGAGAGTAACATCTTTGAAATACTTCAAGAAAAAAAAAACTTCTTAACCTCCACAAAAGATTCTTACAAATTTATTGCTAGATTGGAACTATAAGAAATGCTAAATAAACTTATCCAAGAAAAAGGAACTGATCCTGATAAGCATCAGGATTAGTCAACTTTTTCTGTGAAAAGCCAGATAAGTGGTGTAATAGTATAATGGTGATATTATTTGAAGGTAGACTGTGATAAATTAAAGACATATACTGAAAAGTGTACAGCAACCACGACTACCACCATCACCAGCCCTAAAAAAGAGAATAGCTGATAAACCAATAGTAGAGATAAAACTGAATCATAAAAAAGTACTCAATCCTTAAAAAGACAGGAAAAATGGGGGAAAAGAATAGAGCAAACAGAAATAGCATGATGATAGATTTATAGCCAACCATATCAATTACATTAATGTAAATGGTCTACATTCCAGTTATAAGACAGTCATACTGAATAAATAAGTAACACATATTGATACAGTGATGAAACACTACAGAAACTAAAGTTAGAAAATTAGAACATTAGAAAACAAATTTATGTCCTACAGTAGACTGAAATTGTTAGATTTATATCAATATTTAAGAAATTCAAAAGCATCTCAATGAAAGCAAATGATGAATATAATTAAGCTTAAACTGAAGTAACTATGAGTTGACTATTTTTGTCTTCCTTTAGTTTCCCCATATTTTAAAGTCTCGATGTTAATTCTCTCCCACCTCCCCAAATACAGCAATGTTCATAAACACTGACCTTGCCATGGCTTCTTTCCACTTTCTGAAAACATTTATTCAGGGACAGATTATGTCGAACAGAATTCTTCCAGCCTGTTGGTGCAGTAGCAAAATATGGGAAGCGGTCCAAAATCCAGCTATAAATTTCTTTGACAGGCAAACATTTATTTGGAGAGTGTTCAATAGCCATGTAAATGAGAAGACTAAAAGAGTATGGGGGCTTTGCAGTTGCTGATTTTTTTTCTGGGTTCTGATAGCAAGATGGTCCTAAGGATGGCACATCATCTCCTTCTATGTCATACAATGGACTAACAATTGGAAGACCCTCACTTCCAAAGCTGAAGTTTGTTAGAAGATTAGTACTTTCATGAAGCCAGTTCAAGTTTGTGAGTTCATCATCTGCTGACTCACTGTCCACTAGAGTGGCCTTTGGCCTGGCAGCATCAACAGCTTCAGGCAAGCTTCCCATTTTGTAAATCTGGCTTAATCCTGCAACCTTTTCAGCTCCTGGAGTTTCAGCTCTCTTTTCTGGAGTCATTCCAATTACTGGACCCATTTACTCTTACAGTTCTGCAATAAAGAAAACAATTGTCAATCAATATAATACTTAAGATTCTTAAGCTCATGGAAAAAGAAAATACATATTTAAATATCACCAAATCAGAAATTTTGCAACTAATTATCCTACATAACATTTAAGCACAATATTTGTACAACAAAACATTAAAGCTTACAATATAAGGAAGAGAACTTATTTCATATTATTTGTATTATAATACATTATAATGCTGTAAATAAAATACAGCATTGTAACACCATATGTATGAGTGATATTAAGAAAAGTAAATAATGTATTTTGAATACTTACCAAAGACCCCAGCCTATAGTAACAGCCTAGTAAGTAATGGTTATTATTATTAATAATGAGCAGAATTTCTTTGAATTATAAAACTTTATAATCCATGCATTTTGAGGATCTATGACCTTACTCAATATAGAAAATAACCAAATTTAAATTTAATAAATTTAATAAATTATAAATTTATTTAATAAATTATAAATTTATTTAATAAATTATAATTAAATTCAATAAATTTAAATTCAAACAATTGTTTATTTAATAATTAAATTTAAATTCAGTATTAGGCCAAATTTAAAATATTGCTTAAACAATAATTCCAAACAAACCCTTTCCTCAAATCTGAAATATTTACTATAAAGAGATAAATGATTTCTAATATTTTTATAGATTATACTAAAAATAAACATTTCTTATTCACTAAATTTGTTATCAGCAAAATTATTATTTACTATAAATTTTTTTCTTTAGTACATTCAATATTTTAAGTGAATTCTATATCATCTCATCAAGTACTGACACTGAAAGACTGGCATTCTCTAAAATTTGAATTAGCACTGTATTTTCAAGAAGGAAAGAAAGCAATTTCTAAACTATCCTTTTTTACCTCTATTTTCTCAAATGTCTTTTGTTTTGCTTTTGGAACATACTTCAATGCAAAAAACATATCACAGGAAAATAATTGACCAAAGAGAAAAGTGATATAAGTAATGTACTATTAAATTAATTTTTAGTGGTTCTTAAAAGTACCTCATTTATAAATTCAGTGAAAAACATTCTATGTCTTCCATTATCCTATTCAATCTACTTATGCTTATAGAACTGAAATAAGAGAAGTATCCCCACAGTTTTATTTTACTTAGAACAAGGCTGGCAGGTTACTCCAAGAACTATGAAAACCAGTCAATTTTACATGTAGAAGAATCTATCTGGAATCTGGCAGCAATTAATAGATGTAGTCTCAAATTATCAACAGCATCAGCTAATATTTTGGGGGCCAGGTATTGTGCTAAATACCACAAACTATATCTCAATTAACCATCAATTAAATCCTATGAAGTAGGCACTATTATTAACCCAATTTTACAAATGAGGAAAATGACTCAGAGGTTAAGCATCCTGTTTTAGCTTATCTGGTTAGTAATGGGCAACAACAGAATTTAAACCTGGGCAGCTGACTTCAGAACCACAACTCTAACTAATACATTATCCTGGTAAGAATGAAAACTCATCACCAGTAAATACTAATGACCCAATCCTATTTATTTTAAATCTTACTACTGTTCTCTCCATATCCAGTTCCTACCTCTCTTACTTACACCTGTAACTATAATTTGAAATACCAAGACACTTTATAAAGGAAAAGATCAAACTGTAATAATTTGGTTTGTATTTCAGCAATTATGAAAACCACATATTCATAAACACATGCACATGTGTGCGTGCATATGTGCACATAGTGTATTTCAGAGATGACATTCTGTCCTGTGTAGCTGACCAAATTATTCACTTTACCAAAGTCTCTCTGCCCACAGAGAATTTAAAAAATGTGATCAATCAGAGTTCATTAAGAATATCTTGCTTCCTTTAAAAAAAAAAAAAAACCCAAACACTCTTAGCAGTCAACGTTCAAAGAAGGCAATGACTGATTTCCAATGTTCTACTTTTGCCTTTCACCTCTATCTCCATTTATCTTCAATCACGTATAGAAATCAGAGTACCAAATATCAGTAGCTAACACTTACTGAGATTTTACTCTATTATAGATGCTATGCTATAGGCTTTAAAATCTCTACTTACTTTGCACTGCTACTTAGTTCTGTGTATGGTCCTTTCTTCGCAGCCATGAATTCCATAATGTGTAAGTTTTTTACTTTTGTATTCCTAATGAATCTTAACAAAATGTTGGGCATGAATAGGCATTCCAATTATAATCACTTCAAACTGAAATGAACTTACATCAACATATATGTCTACTCTGTACCAAGTGCTGTGTCACCTGCCTTTAAGAATTACTCTATTTTAAAAGAAAATCCTTAATGGTAGAAAACATCCTAACTGGTAACAATCAGAAAACTGAAGTTCACTTTATTAATAAGGAAATGAAAGTGAAGTAAGCCATTTGCCTAAAGTTCTAAAACCAATAAACAGTAGAGCCAAAATTATAAACCGGACTGAGTTTAATATTCAAGTTCTTTGTCCATTAGAGTACACTCAATCTCTTAAGTAACTTATATTTTTAGCAATACTAATTAAGACAGATACTGTTGACAGATATAAGAATAACATATATTCTCCTCAGAAATTAATTCAGATGGTTGCAAATATGTTATTCCTCTGAATTACAAGTTTAGAATAAAATCTCATTAAGATGTAAAACAATATTATGTCAGCATATATGCCAAAGATGACACAAAGTACACAGCCAAGCAAAGTTAAAAAACAAGTACTGACACTGAGAGGCTGACATTCTCTTAGGAAGGTCTGAACTATGACTGTATTTTCAAGGACAGAAGAAGAGCTGTTTCTACACTACCCTTTTAGAGTATACTTCTGGACACCATTCACTTAGAATACGAAGTCCACCACAATAAAGAGGTGAATCATCTTTTCTCACAAAAAAAATAAGTATATAAATACCAAACATATATTAGAAAATACCCAACTTCACTGATATCAAAGAAACTCAAAGCAAAACACAAATGTGATATTAAATATGACAATGTATTTGGCACAGTGCCTGGTATGCAGTAAGCACAAATATTAGTAATAAAATTAATATCTACTTTTGTCCAAATTAACAGTGGTTTAAAAAAATATTATACTTAATACATGATTTTGGGCAAGGAACTAGTGCCATATTGGAATGTTAACTGGCAATATGTACCAAGAATCATTAAAAATGTTTTATTCTTTGACCCAATAATTCATAGATCAATGGAACGGAATTGAGAACCCAGAAATAAATCCACACACATATGGTCAATTAATCTACAACAAAGGAGGGGCGCCTGGGTGGCATAGCGGTTAAGCCTCTGCCTTCGGCTCAGGGCGTGATCCCGGCGTTATGGGATCGAGCCCCACATCAGGCTTCTCCACTATGAGCCTGCTTCTTCCTCTCCCACTCCCCCTGCTTGTGTTCCCTCTCTTAGGGCTGTCTCTATCTCTGTCAAATAAATAAATAAACTCTTAAAAAAAAAATCTACAACAAAGGAGAAAAGAAAGCCTCTTTGATAAACGGTGCTGGGAAACTGGACAGCTACATTCATAAGAATGAAATTGGACCACTTTCTTAAACTATACACAAAAATAAGCTAAAAATAGATTAAAGAAAGCCTCTTCGATAAATGGTGCTGGGAAACTGGACAGCTACATTCATAAGAATGAAATTGGACCACTTTCTTAAACTATACACAAAAATAAGCTAAAAATAGATTAAAGACCTAAATGTAAAACCTGAAACCAGAAGATTCCTAAAAGAAAACAGTCAGTAATCCCTTAGGCATCAACTATATTTTTCTGGATCTGTCTTCTCAGGCAAGGGAAAAAAAAGCAAAAATAAACAACAGGACTACATCAAACTAAAAAGTTTTTGCAGAGCAAAGGAAACCATAAACAAGATAAAAGGTTTTCTCCACTGAATGGGAGAAAATTTTTGCAAATAATATACACATTAAGGGGTTAAATATTCAAAATATATAAAGAACTCATACACCACCACCAAAAAATCCCCAAATAATCCAATTAAAACTGGGCAGAGGACCTGAATAGACATTTTTCCAAAGACATACAGATGGACAACAGACACATGAAAAGATGCCCAACATCACTAACCATGAGGGAAACGCAAATCAGAACCAGAATGAGATATAACCTTATACCAGACAGAATGGCTAGTGTCAGAAAGATAAGAAATAACAAGTATTGGTGAGGACATGGAGAAAAGGGAACTCTCATGCACTACTGGTGAGATATAAATTGTTATAGCCACTGTGGAAAACAGTACTGAGGTTCCTTGAAAAATTAAAAATATTAGTACCATAGGATCCTGTAATTCCACTTCTGAGTATTTACTTGAAGAAAACAAAAACACTAATTCAAGAAGATACATGCACCCCTATGTTTACTGCAGCATTACCTACAATAGCCAAGATATAGAAGCAACTTAAGAGTCCACTGGTAGATGAATGGATAAATAAAATATGGTATAGATAAGTAATGGAATATTACTCAGCCATAAAAAGGAATGAAATCTTGCCACTTGTGACAACATGGATAGACTGAGAGGACATTATGCAAAGTGAAGAGGTCAGACACAGAAAGACAAAAACCATATGATTTCACTTACATATGGAATCTAAAAAACAAAACAAAACAAATAACATCAATAAAAGAGAAACAGACTCATAAATATGAAGAACTGGTTGTTACTAAAAGGAAGAGTATGGAGGGATGGGTGAAATGGTGAAAGGGATTAAGAAACACAAACTTCCAGTTATAAAATAAGTCACGGGGATGAAAAGTATAGAACAAGGAATATAGTCAATAATATTGTAATGTACTGGGGTGCCTAGGTAGCTCAGTCAGTTAAGGTCTGACGGTTGATTTCAGCTCAGGTCATGATCTTGGGGGTCTGCACTCAGTGGGAAGTCCACTTGAGGATTCTCTCCCTCTCCCTCCCTTTAAAATAAATAAATCTTTTAAAAAAATAATATTGTAATGTACTTATTGTGATGAGGACTTTGTAATGTATATGATTGTTGAATCACTATGTTGTATACCCAAAACTAGTTTAACATTCTATGTCAAATATATTTCACATTAAAAAAATCATATTCTTTGACCCAATAATTCCACTTATGAGTCACTTCAGTGAAATATTCCTACATAGGAAAAACAGATTCTCTTTCCTCCTCCTCTTTTTCACACACACACACACACTCATCCAAGAATTATTAAAGACAACAGAAAAGTATAAACAACTTACACATTTTATTATAGAGAACCAGCTAATTAAACTGAAGTGTATCTATTCAATCTAATATTTAGTCATTAGAAATGACCTTCTTGAAGACTATCAAGTAAACAAAAAAGCTTATTAAAAATTGGTGAAAAAGTAAAAATATATAAAACACTAAAAGTGGTTTATATTAGCAACTTGATAATTTTTTTGTTCCCTTTACCAATTTTCCTTTAATGTGTTCATTATTTTTATACTAAAAAATTAAAATACACTCACAGGGGAAAAGGGTTGTGCTAGATTATTTTTAGTTATAGTATTTCCACTTCACAAAGAATCAAATCACGAAAAGGTCATGGACTTACCAAAGTCCTCAAGTCAAAAACAGAAGCCACCTCAGAAAACAAAAAACAAAAAACAAAAGAAAAAAAAACCCAAACAGAAGACACCTCTTAAATTCATACAGCCTATTCTGCTACCAAGCTTTCCTGTAACACAAATTAGCTCACGGGTAAATCGGGGAAAGATTTTAGTACAATGTGAAAATCACATTGGTTTGTAAGTGATTTTTACCAGCCTATGTTTTTGCAATACTAAGTAATAACAGCTGAACCCAAAATAGGCTAACATAGTGGAAAGCTGCAAGCTGCTGAAAATACAGTATTGTACACAATTCTCATTCAACCCATGTTCTTCCTCTTGGCACAGCTAGGCCACATGCATTTTCTTGGAAGTGTTAATGAGCTCTTCTCTCCAAATCTTTATGCATTTTATCCTGGCCTCCATAACCCTGTAGCTTCAACCCTTCCTTGCATACCCTTCCATTAGGCTATTTTCATCTTTTTTTTTTTTTAATTCTAAATTGTAGTATTTCTTTATTTGTAATAAATTTAATACATCTTTAAAAATATTCTAATATTCTTATTAAAATTTGTTTTTCTTAGTGTTCTGGTTACAAAGCTTCCTAGTTTTAGGTGAGTTGACCCATCAGCTAACACAATATTTTAGTGTCTTCAGAAATACATAATATGTAATATTACAACAGAAAGACCTGTATTTCACACCAAAAATTTCTTAAAAATCTTTTACTTTTGTTTGGAAAATTCTAGTTTTATACAAAAAAATTCTAGTTTTATGAGAAACTGCTTCTTAAAATGAACTGAAACCACTTAGTAACAAGGTCATTAATAATGTGCATGGAAGTTTGCTTCATAAAGCAGAACAAGTAAAGAAATAAAAGGAAATGTGGGCTAGTGATGTAACATTTCCTTTTATTAATCTTTTAAAAAACAATACTTCAACAAACCACACATAATTGTTACACAAAATAAATGTCACTCAAAGTAAGCATTAGGGTCAAGAGACTATGATGTGGGGTTTGAAAACTGTACTCTAATTTCTTAGGAGGGTAACTAGAATAACCCAAGTAATGAATACATTCACTAATAAACCAATTCCTAAAACCAAGACAATGCTACAAAAAAAGGAGGTAAATGTACAAGACAATTTTGCAAAGTACACATTTGTGTTAAGACCCCAGGTCTTCTACATTTCAGGAAAAAAATGAATTTCTTTAGACCAGAATAATTTAGAAGTGGAGAGTTCAAACAAGCCCAGTACAATGGACTCTGCAACCCCTGCCTATAGCTTCACTGTGTAAGGCCATGGCAGTATCTTGAGAAGAGGGCTCAGGATTAAAATGGATCATTTTTTCACATCCGTGCAGCCCATGCATCTCTCAAAGATATCTAATAGAGATATTGCTTTTGCAATGTTTCCATACTATGTTCAATATTACAGTGATATTCAACTCTAGGACAAGAAAAATAAAATTCTATATGGGAATTCTTGGATCATTTCCCAAAAAGTTAGAGGAGAGCACTTTTGCTGAGGTCCGTATTAACGATGGTCTGAGAGGAAATGCTTGACAGAGCTCAGAGAAGGGAAACAAAGGTACAGAATTTTCAATATTACCCTGGTATTAGAGGTATTATAAGAACTACTATTGATAGCTCTTTTCCCCAAAATAACTAAGAAACCTCCTAAACACAAAATGTTGGTTATTACCACACAGATTTTTAAATTTATTTTATGTTTTTAATTGACTGTCAAAGACTAGGCAAATAAAAACATTTTTTCTTTATAATTTTACCATGTTAGGATCCCTAAACATTATTTTAGCCCTGTTTTTTAAACATCATATAAAATTGAATTGTACTAAAACTTGCTTACCCCAAATTCATTAACATTATTGCAGCAGTAATTCACTTTTACAGATGACTAGTATTCTACTTTATGAATATACCAAAATTTATTATACTCTTGAGGACAATTATTTATTTATGTTTGAGGCTATTACAAGTAGCATTGTTATGGGTATCCTTGTTCATATCTCCTGGAATACAACTGTCAAGAACTTTATTAGGGTGTACACAACTAAAAGCAAAATATATTGGGCAGAATTATTGGGTCACAGAGTATTCTTCTCTTCCACTTTAACTGGTCATGACAAATTGCTACCAGGAATATATGTGTATTGTTCACTCCACATACTCATCAAAAAATTTTTTTTGCCAACCTGATGACTATGAAATTTCATCTCCTTGTGTTTTAATTTGCATTTCCCAGATTAGTAATGGGGAGGGGGTTGAATACGCGGGTATTCCCCGCTTTTTGAAGTTCTTATTACATACACTACTTTGCTTCTACAAAAGACCTACATTAGTACCTGTTGAAGAGGATTTTTGCACAAAGGAAAAGGCACAAAGTGAAAATAGCATTCGGGGTCTGTTTTGAAGCATGCATTATAGAGACTGTGTGACCCTTGAGAAGGTAGAGGGCACTGCCAAGCTCCTTCCCCAGGGGATTTATACTCAGCTTCTCAGCATCAAGCTGCCATAGCTTTGCACTGGACCTGTGGGCTTCTGGGCTTTATCTTGATTTATTTTGTGCATCCCTTAGTAAGATGTGTCCTAAGGTATCAGAAAAGCCTATGAGAGGTTACTTTTGGCTTTGGGAATGTTCATATAAATTTCCATATAAATTAATGGTAATTGGTTCTCCACTTTACACTGGGCTTCCCAAGGTTTTGTAGGAACAACTTTTGGATAGCAGGAGAAACCTGTATACAAGAAATATCTTCTACTAATTGTCTATTTAAGTCATTGGTATTGTTTGTATATTAATCCTTATATGTGATGCAAATATCTTGCACTGGTAGATGGGTTTGTCTTTTTAGCCTTTTTTTTTTTTTTTTAAGATTTTATTTATTTGACAGAGAGAGAGACAACCAGTGAGAGAGGGAACACAAGCAGGGGGAGTGGGAGAGGAAGAAGCAGGCTCCCCGCAGAGCAGGGAGCCCAATGCGGGGCTCAATCCCAGGACCCTGGGATCACACCCTGAGCCGAAGGCAGACACTTAATGACTGAGCCACCCAGGCGCTCCCTTTTTAGCTTATTAGTTGCCTATGAATGAAAAAGTTCTTAACTTTAATATGATGGAATTTATTAACCCTTTCCTTTAAAGTTACTGTAGTTTGTTTCTCATTTAAGAATTTTTTCTCAGAGCACCTGGGGGGCTCAGTTGGCTAAGCATCCCACTCAGCTTCAGCTCAGGTCATGATCTTGGGGTCCTGGGATCGAGTTCTGCGTGGGGCTCCTCAATCAGAGGGGGTGTGCTCGGGGATTCTCTCTCTCTCCCTTGCACCTTCCCCAGCTCCTGCTATCTGCCTCGATGTCTCTCTAAAATAAAATAAATCTTAAAAAAAAAAATGCATCCTTTCTGTTGTGGGAACCAATCTGCTATTGGCCGTTGGCATCCCTGAACATTCTTGCTGGATATGCCAAGAATGAAAAGCCTTTACTTGGGCCATTTCTCAGGGCCTCCCAAAGAGCAGTTTGAGCTCCATTAACATTTCTTCTTTCATTCATGAGTTATTTAGAAGAATGCTTCTTAATTGCCATGTGATTACTTTTCTAACTAATTTCTAACTTAAATGGTCCATAGGATACTAATCCTTTGAAATGTGTTAAAACTTGTTTGGTCCCAGTATGTGGTTGACTTTCATGATTCAGCTGATGTTTCCAGTGATTGGATGAATTAGACCTCCACTGAATTAAGCTTGTTAATTACACTGTTTAAATTTTCTATATTTGTATCAATGGGGGGGGCTGTTTTCTTTATTACATAGTGAGGAAGATACATTACAATCTCCCATTATGCTGGTGAAATTAGTCAATTTTTCCTAGTAGTTCTGTTAATTTTTGCTTTTTTTGTGGTTATGGTTATTAGTTGCATACAAATTTAAAGCTTCTATTATTCCTGGTAAAAATGAAACATTTACCATTATGTATCAATTCTTTTTCTCTAGTAATTCTACTAGTTTTAACACCTATTTTAAATGATATGCCAGCCTTCTTTCCACTAATATTTGCCTGGTATATTTTTTTCCATCATTTTACTTTCAATATTTTTTGCTTTCGTTTCCTTCTAGTCTCTGCTTTAAACCCCATAGAGCTGAACATTTTAAATATCAGGCATACGTATACTTAGTTCTAACACCTTGTTTGGTGTTCTACTCCATATTTCTTTCTTTCTTTTTTCTTTTTTTTTTTTTTGCCTTCTTTGGGTTTTTCTATTTCCTGGTTCCATTTTTTATCATTTATTAGTTTGGAAGTTACATATTTATTTCTATTACTAAAGTGTTACCTTAAAATTTTTTATCACCCATCCTTTTTTCTTTTTTTTAAAGATTTTATTTTTTCATTTCACAGACAGCCAGCGAGAGAGGGAACACAAGCAGGGGGAGTGGGAGAGGAAGAAGCAGGCTTCCAGCCCACCAGGGAGCCAGATGCAGGGCTGGATCCCAGGACCCTGGGATCATGCCCCAAGCTGAAGGCAGACGCTTAACGACTGAGCCACCCAGGCGCCCCTTTATCATGGATTCTTATCAAAATCCAAAGTTACCTTTAATCTGAGTAATAAAAAGATCTTTTGAATACTAGCTCCAATCACCTCCTGGTTTATAAAATAACAGATATTTGGTAAATAACTATAATAACTGGTACTTTAGTTCTAGCTTTTATTATTCACAGCTAATAATATTAAATAAGTAATATTACTTATAGCTAATTTTTATTAATTAACCCATATACTTAACCACTCTCTTTGATTACTCTCCTTCTTCAATCTCATACTTGCTATGACCATTTTCCTTCTACGTAAAGCATGGTCTGCTTTTGAACTTTCAGATTTTATTCACCTGAGCGTATCTTTATTTTACTCATTGTTTAGGAAAGACATTTTGGTTGCTATAGAATTCTAGGTTGAACTAGAATATGTCATAGTTGTTAGATTTATTTCCACTGAGTATATCATTTCATGGTCTTCTACTTCCATTGTTGTTATTGAAACCTGATATTCTTCTAAAGGTGCTCAGTTTTCTCTTAAAATTTTCCCCTTTATTAATCTCTTTTATAGTTTCCATTTTCTTGTCTCTCTGTGTTGCATTTTTGGATTTCTTCAGATATCTATCTTTCATTGTACCAATTTTCACTGGATATATCAATGAATATATTAAATGTACAAATTTTGTATTTTATATCTGATAATTCCAAGATGTGAACTATTGGCAAGTCTGATTCTGCTGATTCTCTTATATTATGCCTTGTTTCCTCAGACTGTAAATTTTTATTATAAGCTACTCATTTTTTCTTTTCTTTCCTTTTTTTTTTTTTTTTTTTTTTTAAGATTTTTATATATTTGAGAGAGACAGCAAGAGCAAGGGGAGGAGCAGAGGGAGAAGCAGAATCCCTGCAGAGCAGAAAGCCTGATGTGGGGCTCAGTTCCAGGACTGTGGGATCATGACCTGAGCCAAAGGCAGACACTTAACCAACTGAGCTACCCAGGTGCCCCTAAGCTACTCATTTTCATTAGAACTTTCCTAAAAGCAACTCTTTGATGATGATGATTTGTGTTGCTTCTGTCAAGTTCCCAGGAGTAGTAACAATGAAGGATCATTTTAAATTGTAAGCTTGAGGTTTAGTGTGAATTCAGGCAAACCTGTGTAAGGGCTAGTTTGTCGTTAATAAATTTTCAGTAGTGATTTTATTTTTCCTGTTAGCAGCAATATTCTTATAACTTTCTTTGTCCTCTCTAAGGACATGAAGGGAAAGAATATCTAGATCACTCTTATGTCTAGAAGTTATAGCCCTTTGGGGCTCCACAGTAATGAGGAAGATTATGTCCTGCTAGGTGTTTTACCTTGGCTGGGTCTGGGCTTTGCTTCCTGATCCTGAGCCCCACAAGGCTAAGAAAACAGAAACTCACTTGATTTGGTAAATACCCTCAAGGCAATAGCCAGCTTAGTACTCAGCTTACTGCACTGAGTTCTCTCTGGGTTTCCAATTAGTGTTCGGTCTAAATATTCTTTACTTCTGTGCCAGAGCACTGATGCATTTTTATCGAGTATTTTAGGCTGTTTTCAGCAGAAAGGTTGGTCCAAGTATTTAGTTTGCCATGCCGCTGGAAACTGATGTTTATATTAGTTCCTGATGGCACTATCACTAACCTACATTATCCTGTATCTTAGAGCACTGTTTCTTCCTTCTGCCTCAACACACTTGAGGAATTTGACTCACTCCTCTCTCAGTAAGAGTTGCTCATTATGACAGTGATTCCCAACTGGAAGTGGGTAGAGGACATTTCCCTGGAGTGGAAGGTAGTTATCAAAAATCGTGCACATTTAGGGGCGCCTGGGTGGCTCAGTCGTTGAGCGTCTGCCTTCGGCTCAGGGCGTGATCCCGGTGTTATGGGATCGAGCCCCACATCAGGCTCCTCTGCTATGAGCCTGCTTCTTCCTCTCCCACTCCCCCTGCTTGTGTTCTCTCTCTCGCTGGCTGTCTCTCTCTCTGTGTCAAGTAAATAAATAAAATCTTTAAAAAAAAAAAAAATCGTGCACATTTAAAAAAAAATACCTGGTTCTTTTCATCCCTTTTAAAAATCATATTCATTAAAGACAGGAAAGCTACTTTAATCCCTTAACTATGATTCAGGCTTGTCATTATAAACAGACTTGCAAAGAATATTTATAGGGGCTATTCAAATATATAGGCCTATTTGCCACTTTATTAGTGTTTCTCCAATCAGGATGTCCCAGGGATATACTCTGGGGGCCAAGAGTTTTGCAAATTTTTATTCTGTGCTTTTATTTCAGTAACAGTATAAAAACGTATTTTACTATTTTCAAAGAGAAAAATGAAAGACTTATAAAAAAATACTTCAGGAACTAAAGTCAGTGATTCTTAAAATGAGACTTATAATTTTTTTCTTTAAAAGGGATCTATGTATCATGATCTCAGTGTCCTGGGTTGGAGCCCCACGTTGGGCTCTCTGCTCAGCAGTGAGTCTACTCCCTGTCATCTGTGATCTCTCTCACTCTCTTTCTCTCTCAAATAAATAAACCTTTAAAAATAAATAAAAGCAATCCACGTATTATTCAAGTTGAGAAATATTGCTCCACACTAAAAGGCTTCACCTTGCTATGCTTGAGTTACTGGATTAATCTTCTTAGTTCATTATATCCTAGCTTTCATTTGTACTGCACTCACAGTACCTGATTACACAGGTATGTGATCCCTTATCTAAAATCCTTGAGGGCAGATATATTTGAGAATTCGGAATATTTGAGAGTTTAGAAAGAAACTACAATGCAAATATGATATGTTGTATGATGTGTCAGTGAGGTTTGAGGCAGCACCCCACAATAAACATGTTAATATTTCTGCAGCAAAATGCAGATTCACACTAAGAAGAGAGTAAATAAAGACCATCAATAGTCTTATATCAGTTCAGATCATGTTTTGCTACTAAATATGCTAAGAGAAAACTTTGGTTTTCAGAGCATTTTGGATTTCTAAATCATTAACATGGTATTATACTACCATTATCTGCTATAGACTAGAAAGCCAAAATATTTTTATTAGAATTTCACAGAAGATCACAGTAAGATCAGTAAGTATAAAGAACCCACCTTAGGGTACATAAATTTAATACATAAACTTAAAATTTTTTTCCCCCAGCTATTTCAGAGTCCCCTTTTACCTACTTGCGGTTTAATAGTTGAGGATACAGAATAAGTAACTTCTTGATAAACAGGAAATATATATTATGAATTCTAAAATGCCAGAAGTACCTAAATGTATATAGAAACCTAAAATACATTTCAAAGCTAATGTACTCGCTATAGTGGATTATGATTACAACATCTCTACATCTTGCTATGTGGAGAAAGAGAAGTGTAACATATATACCATTCAGAATAACCTCTCTGGGTCCTTTTCAAAGAAGCTTCAAAAAAAAAAAACAACCCCAAACCCCCCCCACAAACCACCACCACCACCAACAACAACAACACCCTTTTCCTCCTACCACACACATGGCTCTATTGCCATAATTGTATACTATTTTAGCATAGAATCTAACAACTATGGCACAACTGTAAAATGAAAAGCTTCTTCCTTGAGAAAGTAATTAATACACATAATACTAAGAGATACTTAGCAGAAACTTGAGGGAACAGTGTATCTGAAGTTAAAATTGTGAAGGATAAGCAATTTCATATTAGAAAAAAAAGTAAAATCTAAATCACTATTCTTTTTTTTTTTTTTTTAAGATTTTATTTATTTATTCGACAGAGAGAGAGACAGCCAGCGAGAGAGGGAACACAAGCATGGGGAGTGGGAGAGGAAGAAGCAGGCTCATAGCGGAAGAGCCTGATGTGGGGCTCGATCCCATAACACCAGGATCACGCCCTGAGCCGAAGGCAGACGCTTAACCGCTGTGCCACCCAGGCGCCCCTAAATCACTATTCTTGATACTATAATCTGGTGGCAGTAAAGCAAAGAGCTAAGAGCATAAGTTGTGAAGAGATATTGCCTGGGTTCAAATCCCAGCTCTGACACTCAATAGGCTATAAGACCTAATTTAGAATTGTAATAGTACTGACTTTCATGACTGTTAATACAAATTAACATGAGAATATAAAGCACTTAGAAAAGTGGTAGAGAGTAAGTACACAATGAATACTAGCTAAAGAGATGGTAATTATTATTAATTTTTTTAAATCATTAGTTTCCTAAGGTAGATTTATAAATGGTACATCTTTCAAATACAAAAATTAGGGTACAAAATCAGTAACAATACTTTATGTTTTGAAGTTTGGAAATTAAAAAAAAATCCTAACATTAAGGATGGGTCTCCCTTATGACCAATGACACTGGCAAGGCAGCCATCTGAAATTAGGACTTCTCAGAAAAGTGGTGCAATAACAATTTCATCATTTTCTTTATGATGCGACTTTCACTTCCTTACCGTATTTGTCTCCATGCACTTTATATGTTATGTTACACCAGTATTTTACCAATCATGCTACGTGACAGAACTCTTCTTCAAATCTTTCTAGTTCAAATAGCTAAAAGAAACCAAACCATATAAACTTTGAGAACTTTTTTTAGTATTTTGTTATTAATGGCCTCCAAAAACTCTTAAGTTCCTTTACTAACAGCTCTGCCTGATGCTAACATTCTCATACACACACACAAAAATAATTTATAAAAAATAAAGAAAATACAAAATACACTACCTCTGAAGTAAAAAAAAAATGTTGAGTTTTCACTAGTAATGACATTCTCAATAAGAAAAAGAAAAAATATAGTGACAAATATAATGCTATAACCAAAACAGAACAGGAATATAAATATCTACATATATAGTATATTCATTTGTATCCAACTAATTCAGAATCTACTATACTGTTACAGAATTCTTATTAAGTTAGAATATTCAAGACAATAATCTCTTCTTTGAAGATATTACTTATAGTTTTATGATTTTAGCATATCTATAGTACTTTAAAAATATGGGTTCATAAAAAATGGGTTCATGAATATAAAATTTACTTAAAACCCCCCAAATCTCAGTCCAGCAATTCTCATGAATTGCTTAAATGATTTTAGCATATCTATAGTACTTTAAAAATATGGGTTCATAAAAAATGGGTTCATGAATATAAAATTTACTTAAAACCCCCCAAATCTCAGTCCAGCAATTCTCATGAATATGAGACTTCTTTATTGTATACTTTAGTAAGTAATATAGATCCTTAGCAAATAAGGAATAATTGCAATTAACTCAGTTTTATTAATGATGTGTTTAATACTTCTAAAAAGTGCTTTTCAATATTACTGAATCTCCTGATGTTACATTTTCAATTTTAATTAAGTTTTTATCTTACCTATATTACAGTTCTTCAAACCCTAAATCTAAGATACTATTTGCAAAATGATTTTTTAATTGTTAAAAATTTATTTTTAATCCATTATGTTACCTAGGAATTCTCATTAAGAAATTTTTTAAAAGCACCAAAAAATACTCAGATCAAAATAAAATAGGGGCGCCTGGGTGGCACAGTCGTTAAGCATCTGCCTTCGGCTCAGGGTGTGATCCCAGCGTTCTGGGATCGAGCCCCACATCAGGCTCTTCCGCTGGGAGCCTGCTTCTTCCTCTCCCACTCCCCCCGCTTGTGTTCCCTCTCTCGCTGGCTGTCTCTGTCAAATAAATAAATAAATAAATAAATAAATAAATAAATAAATGAATGAATGAATGAATGAATAAATAAAATATGACAGTGAATCCCTAATATCCCAAAGTAAATTTATTCCATTTTTAAACTTGTACTCCCAGCTAATTTTTCTTTTCCTAGTGTATTTCCTATATTTATTCAACAGAGTAAGATTATAATAAGCTCAACATTAAATATTTTAGCAATTTACAAATACTAATTATTTTCTAAATCTAAGAGTTCCGGGGCGCCTGGGTGGCTCAGTCGTTAAGCGCCTGCCTTCGGCTTTGGGCGTGATCCCAGCATTCTGGTATCGAGCCCCACATCAGGCTCCTATGCTGGGAGCCTGCTTCTTCCTCTCCCACCCCCCTTGCTTGTATTCCCTCTCTTGCTGGCTGTCTTTCTCTCTGTCAAATAAATAAATAAAATCTTTAAAAAAAAAATAAATCTTAAGAGTTCCTCATTAAAAAAAGAAAAGAAAGAAAGAAAGAAAGAAAGAAAGAAAGAAAGAAAGAAAGAAAGAGAAAGAAAGAAAGAAAGAAAGAAAACCCAAAAAGGGTAATGAGGAAAATCAATTTTGCTGTTAAAAGCTTTTACTACAGTAGAGTGAAAAGGAACCATGCCATCTGTTACGTTTTACTAGAACTGGGAAGAAGATGAAACCAACACTTGAGCAATTGTACAGAGAAATCCTGAAGAAGACTTGCTGTCAGTCCTATGCTCAAAGCAAGGGATGATTAACCTTGAACAATATGGCAGCATCTGACCTACAGATTAAATTATTTCTCACTCTTTTCACTCTTGTAGTCTAGCTTTCTACTTAATATCAGTCTCATTATAAATACTTTAAACATGTAAATTCATGAAGCATGTAAGAAATGAATATTATTTTTTGGCTATATTTAATTAAATGCATTTAAATTTTCTAATGCTATCTTTTTACGTGGACTTAAGACATTTGGAAACTTTATTTTTATTGACTTTCCTTCTTCCCTATCAATAACTTAATATCATGAGTAAATCAAACAATCCTGCAAATGTAAAAGAGCAACCAAAGAGTAGGCCATCTTAGATTTGTAGCTCTCCCATCCAATCACTTTAAAGTAACCAATATAAAAAACTATTTGACTTGGGCTAAAACAACCCCTAGCAAAGGGAAAGAGTCTTTCACTTAGTTCAGGTCACTAAACAATGTTTGCCATAGAAAAAACAAATCTACTACAGAGACATAGCATAGTATAGAATTCCAAAATGTTTGTGATTTTATTAGCACAGCCTGGCAATCATCTCAATTCTTTACCATAATTTAAGCTTTCTCTGATGAAGATAAATACATAAAAGAAATTTCCACTCAATTTCCCTCTCCTCCATTCTCTTTGGGAGTGAACTATTTTCATTGATTAACTATAATAAAATACCTTTTCTCAACCCTGGAAGCCACAGCATTATATTTCCAGGACCTTTTCAATAGTATTAAGAAGCTTATTATAATAAGCTCAATATAAAATATTTTAGCAGTTTACAGATAACTAATTATTTTTTAAATCCTAAGAGTTGCTTCATTTAAAAAAAAAAGAAAACGATTTTATTCCTGTTACTTTACCACACTGAGAACAAAAACAAAGTGTACATTTATTGAGCACATACTATTTGCAAGGCACTGTGTAACAAACCTAACACATACTAGATGATACTCCATTAACTCAAAGTATAACCCTCATGTAAGAAAAAATTTAGACATATAAAAGGGAGGAACTCAGTCTTTCCTACTGAATAACAATAAAATCATTCTGATTAAGATTCTCTATTATAAATACTGTCCATCCCATAAAATCCAATACTGAGATTAGAGGGTAGATTCAAATACCAAATATACTGCAAAAAGACGTGTGTTTGATTATAATGCTACATGATGTCATGTATCCAGGACAACTGAAGCATTATGGTCTCTTAGGGATAAAACTGCCTCTTGGTCATAGATTTAGGTGACACAGCATGTGATCCATTGTCTCCACACAAAAAATGTGTGCAGCTGCATTTTCCAGTCAAGAAAGGGCAGGAAGGGGGGGGGGGATGCAGAATACAAAAGGGTCAAAGACTTGTCTCATAGGGAAACTGTTTTACGAATAGGGGTAAAAAAAGAAATAAAATTGAGTGAAGGAAAAGACCTTTCTCCAACTCATGCTAAAAGCATAAAACACTAAAATCTGGGGGAACAAATTCTGTTCTAACCTTCCACTGAATCCATTTTTCTCCTCTCCTAACTTGCCTAGGTATACAGTGTAAACCATGATTTAAATGCCATTTCTATCTAAATAGTTTTGTGCTACTTGTACACATTACATAGACTTCCCCTACACATTGTTGCAGCATTTGTCTCTTTAAAAAAGTGTCTCAGTTGTTCATCAGTTTCTTGGGGAAGTTAAAATGAAGCAATAGCTTTATAAGTAAAAAAAATGAAACACATTTGCTTCTAACCAGTAAACAAACTTGGTATTTTCTGTATAAACACCAAATAAATACGTTTCCTAAAATGAATGCTAGCAAATAACCCTGCCTTTCATACACAGAAATACTGATCTAAAAAAACAGTACCACAAAAGATCTAAATGCAGTGAGAATTGTTTTCTCTGATAAGGAAAATGGCTAGTTCTAATAAATGTTTAAAAAAGGCTGATGACAAAATAACTTGAAAACTTCTATTACCATCTAAAACATAGCACTAATTTACTTTACCTGTTACTAAAAATGATAGGGGAATAAAGCACTACTAGCTCTTAGAGTAAATCTAGCTTAGAAAACTCATCTTTTCTCAACTTTTGGGGCTGCAATCAATGTGGTGTACAAAGGAAAATATGTTAAAGGCTGGAAAACACTGACAACACAGAAATTAAAAAAAATAAAAATAATCACTAATGGAGGGAAATACCCATGCCATCTAGAATTAGAAGTAATATCACCATGCTACAAACCATACAGCGACCAGTTAACCAACCAGCACTTTGGTTCTTTGACAGTCCTATACCAACTACACTCGAAAAGTAATGTTGAAAAGAACAAAGTTATAGAAACCTGAAAGTCAACAGATTAATGTCCTAAAGTACATGGGTAAACTTGGTTGGCATTTGAATACAAATAGGAAGTACTCTTTGTCATCAAAATTTATGTAGAAATTATTTTTAATGCTTTGAAATAAGCCATAATCAGTCAGCCATGCAGTAAATCTCCTACAGCCAATTAAATTGTTCCACTGAAAATAAGCATCTTTTAAAAGAACATTCAAGATCAGAAATACATTTAATAAAGGCAGAAAATGATATCTTATCTTACTAATAGCCTTCTATATCAAATTAGGAAAGCAAAAGTGAAACTTAGGACTCTATACCAGTTGATTTAATATATAGATTTTATATGTAATTCTAAAAACAACACAAAAGTATGATTAATTAAAAGTATGATTAAAAGTAAGTACATTTTAAATAAGACTCAACTAACCGTCTACATGTAATTACTGAAGTAAAACACATTTATGCTAAAAATTATTAAAGATATTTATGTTATTAAATAAACTATCTCCAGGGCATTGTAGAAAGTAACACTTAACCTAATAAACTAAGTTTCTAAATAAACTTACTCAGAATATAACCTAAACTCTAAATAGCCAAATCAACTGTAGCCATATGTAGCTAAGAGGTCTAGTTGTCACTACCAGTAGATAGGATCAGCCACGGAAAGGATGTTAGTTCCATTTAATACAGAGAATACTGACAGCAAAATGGCTGCTTTCCTTGACTTGGAGGTAGATCAATGTTCGTGGTAGTGGTGATGGTGTGTATATATGTGTATTTGTGTGTTTTGTTTTGACCTGTTGAATGTGGCTTGTGAGATATTCAAATAGAGTGGACATTTGGGATATATGTGATCTAAAGTTCAGAAGACAGGTGTGATCTGGGGATAGATTTTGGAGAAATAGTTAAATATGAAACCTGTCTACTTTTCTCCATTTTCAGTTACAACAATAGCCCAGATCAATACCATTTCTCATCTAGACCACTATAATAGTAGTCTACATGAATGGTACCCCTTATAATTGTGTTCTGCACAAACGTACACAGAGGCTCTGACAATACCTTTTTAATTAGTCTCCCTGCATCTCTGCCTGATCCTCTCTTAATTTGTTCCCTACAATATTATCTTATAAAATGCAAATCTGACAATGTCCCTTTCTTCCTTAATCCATCAAGGGGACCCTTAGGTCCAAACGCACAATCCTTTACGTGGTACATGAGACCTGGCACGAGACTTGGCCCCTGTCTATCTTCTCTGGCCACATCTTTTGCCACTCTTTCCCTCGTTCTCCCCTCTTTCTGAGTAGGCCATGCTTTCTCCTCCCCCAGGGCCTTTACAAATGTTACTTCCTTTGCCTGACACACTCTTCATCTCACCTAGCCCTGGCTGCTATTTATCATTCACATTGAAGCTTTAAAATCTTAAGGGAAATCTTCTCTACATCCCAGACTAGACAGGACCCTATATTCTGTGCTTCCATAATATCCTATACTTTTGATAACATTTATCATACCTGAGATGGCTTAAGATGTATCTTTCCTAACTGACTGAAAGCTGCACAATGGTAGAGCTGGTTGTCTGCTTTGTTTACTCCTCAAATATTTGTTGTCTGTCAGATCTTGGTTCTAGCTCTGCTACCACATAACTTGGACATCTATAAAATGAGATGGTTGGATTTTCATTCTATACTAATCTAAATGCCATCAAAAACTGAAATTCAAATATTACCAGCTTTCCTGTAGATACACACATGGTAGAACCTATTTATCCTACTCATATGTATATTTCCTATGTGTGTGTATAAATCATGTACACATGATTTATGTAAATGAGGGAGCTAGTACTTTCTTATATTAAAAAAATCGACTGAATGCTTACTGATACCAGGAATTGTTTTAAGTGCCTTACTAGTATTAACTTTTAATCTTCACAACAACTCTATCAGGCAGTTGCTATTATTAGTGTCCATTTTATATATGGAAACAGATACAGAGAGATTAAATGGTATGTTCATTATCACAAACTCTAAAGTGGCAAATGGGATCCAAGCTCAGGGAGTATCGCTCCAGAGCTCACACTCTTCACTACTACACTAGCTTTCACCCTGCTTAGATTGCTCCATAAGTACAAATGACTGAAAAAGAGTACATGCTATCATAAATATATCTGACTCAATATCTATATCCTCAAGCTAATCCTCCTCTACTTGAAGTTAGTTCAAACTAGACTAATTCTGTCCAAATACTTCTTGTGCATTTCTCTATTTATACTTGCTCCTGCTATTCTAACATCTGGATTGTCTACCTTCCCTACCACCATACAGCCAAAACCCTAATAACAACTCCTCCATGCAATTACCATCTGAACTTCTTTTAGACATGTTTATCTCTCCTATGTTACAACTGCATTTATATGTCCTTTTTTTTACTGTGGTTATTTGTGTCAAAAGCTCAAAGCAAACAACAGAAATGAAACCACTTTATAAACATTAAAGTTCTATACCTTAAAAAAAGACTCATTCATTCCAGAATGAAGAAACAAACAAAAAACTAGAAAACAATGGACACAACAACCCTAAGAAGAGTACTTAGGCAAATAACCTGGTTCTTACTTGATGCCAACTAGATTAGACATGCAAAACCCAAATTATAGCATATTGTTAATTTTTTTCAACTAAACAAAGGAGATTTTTTTGCCCAAAGAACAAAAATCTGAAAAGTAAAATGATATTCATTAAAAAATATTTACTGAGCAATTAACATTCAAGTACAGAATACTATGCTAGATATTATGTCTTCCATTCTGCTTTGTGAGCCTTTCACTTCTTAAATTTTAGTTCTCTACTTAAGCAGTATTTGGAAAATAGTATCAGAAAACTTTTTAAGCATTAATTATTTTAATTCCATCTGAACAATATGCTATTTGGAAGTAGTAATTAAAGGAAGTCTACAGTTACTATTGGTATGAAGCACTACTAATGGAAAAGTTCACAAAAACAAAGAGAAAATGAGTTTATTAAAGGTAATGATACACCATTAGTAAACCTCCATTATAACTAAAAAATTCAACTTACCTAATCCCACTCTTTGGGGAAAGCTGGTTTCTACTTTCTGTGTTCCCACACTACTCTTGAATCTGTGTCTAGAAGGGTATGTATCACACTGCAATTATTTACTTACATGCATCTATTTCCTAACATACAGTAAGCATTTGCTGTTTGTTAAATAAGTATCTTTACCTTGAACAAATTATTTAAATCTTTTTGTTTTTCTAAACATCAAGAGACCATCCCATTAAGCTTTCTGATTATTTCATATTTCTGAACTACTATCTTATATAAAGGAAAATCAACAAGTTCTCAAAACTAACCAATTCTTTCTCCATAATTTAAGAATAGCCGGAGGTGTAAATAATGTAGGTTAGCTTTTAAATATTGGAAAGAGCTAAAGCATTAAATGTCAAAGCCCTAACACTTGTATTTGCAACTGAAAGATAATCCCATGACCCTTTCAAAATATCCCAAAGGATCTTTAATAGACTTTTAAATGCTCTCTCGACTAAGAAGAAATAATCAGAGCAGAACAACAGGTTCAGAGAGCTGTGACATATAAAATCAATGGACAGCATTAAGTGGCAATAATTTTAGAAGAAATAAGGTTTTTTGCCGAGATTTTAGGGGGAGAAAAGAGATATAACCACTCCCCAAATTAAAATTATTGGGAAGAGGATTATGGAAAATGGCAGCTGTGGTGGCAGCAAATTTTTGATTCCTTGTGAATCTTTACATAAAACAGCGCAGTTAGAGAGCAAACCCAAAAACCCATGAGTAACTTTTACAACAAAACTATTTGACAGTCTCACCACAAACCCCATAATACAAAGGACTGAAAACCACCAACAGCCCCAACCTCTTCTCCCCCACTCCTCCCCCAACCTATTTTCTATTGGTGTCTAAGTGAGAGAAAGCAGGGGAAGTAATGAGGTGTATGAAGAACTTGAGAACAGAAGTACAAAATAGCCAAAAGGTATTCAGCGGAAAGCAGTGAGACACAATTTGTGAGAAGCTAAAATTACTCCTGTAGTTAAGTGCGAGCAGTTCACAATAAGGCCTACAGGCCTGGAGCAGTCTGGTCCTCTTAGGTCCCTTGAAACTGGCATTTGAGGCTGTCTTCTAAGACAGAGTCTACACTTAAGAGGAAATGCTGGGAATGAAAATAAAATTGAGCAGGTTATGGGCAAACAAGATACAGGAAAGAGAAGGTCCAAACAGAAGTGTCAGAGTAGAACAGAGCCAGGAAATCTCAGAAAGCCATCTACCATTTTTTTAATAATACACAAAAACAACAAAAGAGAAATCTGTGAAGTTAGAAGAGCTATCTGAACTAAGCCTCCTTAAAGTTCAAGAAAGCTATTTTCATATAAAGAAACAAGTCAAAGTACTGAGGCTGAATATCATACAAAGTTACAATAAGAAAAAAGAAACCGGAAGATAGTCAAACTCACAGAAGCAAGGGAGAGGGGGAAATGGGAGTTGTTCAATGGGTATAAAGTTTCCATTATGCAAGATGAGTAAGTTCTAGAGATCTGCTATACAACGTAGTGCCTACAGGTAACAATATTGTATTGTACACTTAAACATTTTTTAACAGGGTAGGTCTCATAAGTGTACTTACCGCTCCCCAAACACAGCAATAAATTTTTAAAAAGGGGAGGGGTGGGATACAATAACATCCTACAGACAATTAAAGCATGCCAGAAAGGGATGCTCACAGGAGAGATAAAAATGAGCTTCTACTTCAAAATGAACTTAAAAAAATTATACAAGACATGAAAGAAAAACAGGTATCAAAATAAAAACTCAGAAATAAAGTGACAAAGAATCTGAAATTAAATGGAAAAAATAATTTCAGAAATGAAGACTCAAGAAACAAAAAAAATAAACATATGAGATAAAGCCTTAAGAAAAACAGAGGGTGAAAAGAAAACAATCAAAAAGAAATGAAGTGGAAGGAATGGTGCAAGCTTAATTCTAGTGTCTGGGGATATGTACTTGGTAATAAAACAAAAAAGAAAATTTAGTGATTTTCAAAAAAGTCAGGAACAGCAGTTATTTTTTGAAGGAAGGGAGTTATATTTGAGAAAGAGGCAGATATGGAAGGGCTTCTAAGGTGTCTGGCAAAATTCTATCCCTTACCCTGGAAGATGGTTGCATGGGTGTTGGTCTCGCGATAATTCACCAAGCTACACATTTGTTTTCTACAACTACATTTTATTTTACAGCAAAAAGGATAAAAAAGGAATTTAGGAAAATCAAAAACTACAGATAAATTAATTTAAAACTACTTCTAGGTATCAATAGAAAATAGTTATAAAAAATTTTTGGAATAATCTTCAAACCAACTTCATAAAACGACGTGGCAAACCAAGAGACAAATTTTCTCACAGTGTTTTGTCCTTATGTTTGGCAAACAGGATGATGAATTAAAAGTCTACTATCTTAATATATAGTACCTACCTGTTCTGTTTCTCACATGTAACACATACTTTAAAAAGTATCTGACATTGACTGATTTTTAGAATAAACTGCAACTAATACTTAAAATTCATAAACGATTTTTTAGGAAATAATCTAAAACTGCCAAGAAAACTCATCTTTGTGACAAATATGGTGGTCTGCAAAATAAATACAATTAAATTCAACACTTATCCAGAATATATTATGTATGAGTTATTTACACTTCAGTTGAAGAGATAAGTAACACCTATAATAGAAAGCTATACAGAGTACTCGCTTTGAGAAAGGTACAAGGTACTGCAGGTTCCAAAGAAAAAAAGGGCATTTTACCTGCCCTATTGCATAAAGATTCTAACCAGACCCTTCTCGTATTCCGCCATCTATCCTCTCCAGTAATGGCAGAATGATCTTTCAAACACCAAAATCCCCTTTTAAAAACTCTTCACAAAGTACAGTACACAGGCAATTCAAATGCCTTACAAGGACAAGGTGGGCCACAAATGAGTGAAGCTTGTCTAGTGCAAGACAATAGAGAGTGATGGAAACTGTCAAAAGGACAGCTCCTTATAAGCTTTAGTCAATTACCGCCATGTAGGAACATGAAACCAATGTTGCTACAAAGTTCAATTTTCCAGGGATGACAGAACTCTAGTTATTTCACATGAAATGTACCAATATTTAAATGTTGGGAAATAACGCAAAATTTGGGGGAAAAAATACAACCCAAACAAAAAACAGCTGTAGGGAAAATTTGCAAACTCTGCCTTCAGAAATGGGTCTGACATTAATATTCCAACAACTTGCCCCGAGTGTCCTCAAAACCGCAAAAACGATTGTCTTCCTAATTCAAAGAAAAAGTGAACAACTTTCTCTCTTACAAAGTTTCTCTTAAAACGTTAGCACTTGCTACCATTAGTCTGTTAGCAATAGCTAACAGATGACATAACACAAGAAAAAGTAAAAGAGGAACATTTATTTGATAGTCACCTCAAAACTGTTTAACCAGTTTTTGGTTGTGATTGTTTTTATCAACAGTTATGTTCATGGGCACCATTTTACACTGCGTACACGTTATACGGTCAATTTTTCTATTGTTAAAACTCTTTCTAGATTACATGATACAATCAAATACATACACGTATTTGTTCTTTAATAAAAGCACCCCATGAGACTCCAGAACACCATGGGCCTAATAAAATCTAAAATCTTTGGTACAGTAGCCCATTAGCTCCGGGAAAAATCTGGCTCCTATTTGCCACTATTTCATACCACTTCAAGTTTCCTGAATGTACTATGCTCTTTTACTCCTTTAGGCTTGTAGATGTACTTAAGGCTCTCTACCGCATTTGTTAGAACTGCTTAAAGTCACCTCTCCAGCCCTTCTTGAATTATTTGCTTTTTCCATCATGCTTCCTTAGCATTCTATATAGAACCCTATTATGGAACTTACTTGCTATTTATGACATTTTTATAGAGATCCATGACATACATATATAGCTAAAACAAAATGACACTACACTTTTACACTTACCACATACAATACACTGAAATTTTCTATTCGGTTTTTTTAAGAAATGCTGATTACAGTTTACTACATAGGGTCTACCATCCACTTAAGAAATACTGCACTAGACTATAAATCCTTGCAGGAAGAACTCAATATATTCATTTTTATGCTCTAGTACAGATCATTTAGTAAGCAAATGTTTAAATAAATGAATAAATATAGCAGCATCCTGTACTAGAAAAGTCAAAGAGCAAGGCTTTGAGATCAAGCAGACCCATCAACCAACAAGCTTATACAACTCTGAGAAATAACTTAACCTCCTTGAATCCCAAAGAGTTAACACCACTTACTTAACTCATTATAACAATAAAGTAGTAGCAATGCTAGAAAAGGTATTCTATAAATTAGGCATCAAATGAGTGAAAATGGCCTGGAAATATTAGTTTCCTCTCCCTACCCTGTATTTTTCCCTACTCCTTCCTGGAGACAGATCAAGACGTGTCTCATCCTGGCAAATACCCCCTTTTTAAAGATTTCAGGTCACAGTACATAGAATATGCATTTTTCCCCAAAGATTTATTTATCTTAGAGAGAGAAAGAAGGGGGAGGGAGGCAGAGGAAGAGAATCTTGAAGCAGATGCCCCATGGAGCACGGAGCCCATGTGGCTGGATCTCAGGACCCATGAGATCATGACCTAAGCCAAAATCATGAGCCCAAAGCTCAACCAACTGAGCCACACAGGCACCCCAGAATATGCATTTTTAAAGTCTGACAGACTTGGATTCAAATACACAGTACTGCATTTATATAACTTCTCATTATCTTTTTCTTTATCAATAAGCAAAAAATACTTCCTGTAGGGTTGTTATGAGGAATTAATACATACCCTACATATTATATAATACGTGTCTAGTATAATTCCATGTCAGACTATAATAGGTGCTCACTAAAAGGTACTGATTGCTGCTATGATTATCAATAAAAGTTGTTCAATAACCATACTAAAGGTAGCATTCAACTAAACTTTTAAGGATGGAGGAGCTGGACAAAGGCAAGGGGCAAACAAAAGGAACAGGAAAACCTTAATTTACAAGAAATCACTTCTTTTTCTGTATTTCCTCTTTTAAGATAAACAAACCACAAGGATATAAGTTTACCAATTTTCTCAATTCTCTACCTCCAAGGTTATGAATAAAACTCAAAAGTACTATATTAGTTCTGTGTCAAAATTCTAACTTAAAATATTAAATTATGCTCAGTGGGCTGTACAATATAGTGTGAAAGGTACAATGTATTAATTAAAAACATTTTAGAAAGAATTTCAGTAAGAGTTCAAAGTAAGAGCACTTTCTAGTTAACCCAGTTAAATAGAAAAAAATTAACTGAAATCCTAATTCAACAGGCCTTTAATCAAATTTTATTGTCCAATAAAACCAGCACTGTTTTATTGATAATATTCTCAAAAACATTCCCAATGTTAGAATGGCATTACTCTTCTATTAAGTATAGAGTGACTTCCCTCCAAAAAAGTTTATCATCACTTCTAAAACTTCAACTGTTATTTTCTTCAACTTCATTTTCTTTTCAATAATAATCACAGCCTCTCATAAGAGTGCAGGGTCTGTTCTTTTCCCAGTGTGTTTTCCCCAACACACCTTTCAAACCACTTGTAAGTGGCAAAAACACCAAATACCTACAAAAATACAATCAAGAAGCCAAGAATTTTCTTATACAACCTGCAAACTTTATAGGTTATGAGGATAATTAATGGTAATTAAACTATCCTACTCCTGTATTTAACAGGAATATATCTATTTGGGGAGAATCAAAGTAATTTTCCATTTTCTGTGTTGGTACAAAAAGGCAGTTATTTTTATGGTATATATATTTAACCTTTATGATAATAAGCTTATCTTCTAAGTGACTAAGTGACTCTTTACCTTAGTAAAGAGATTTATTTTAGCCTTTTAGGCCTTATAGTAATACTATGTTTATAACTGACAGTGAAATCATCATCTATGTAAATGAGGGGATAAATTCTATTTTATGTTTTATATCAGGCAGACTCCAGAAAAGTAGAAATGACATCTCTTGCTCACCACTATATTCTTAGCACTGAAATACAGCAGATACCTAAAAAATATCTATCCAAGTTTAATGTTTATTTATGGAAAAGAAAATTAGGTTGGGGGAAATAAAATAAATATATGAATCAAAATTAGGTTAAGGCCTTAGGCATGGGATATGCTTAGCAACTTGCTTCTAAAAGAGTGAAATATGGAAGGGTGGGGGGAAACATCCCTAAAACCCATGACCCCAGTCTAATCATGAGGAAAATATTAGATAAATCTCAATTGAGGGACATTCTCTAATATTTCTGACTAGTACTCCCCAAAACTGTCAGTCATAAAAACAAGAAAAATCTGAGAATTTGGAATTCTGGAACAGAAAAAGGACAGTAGGGAAAAACTAGTGAAATCTGAATAAAGTGTGTAGTTTAGTTATTAGAAATGTAGCAATTTTGTTTCCTTAGTTATGACAAATGTACCATAGTAATATAAAAAGCTAACAACGAAAATGAAATGAAAACTGAGTAATGTATACTCATACGTACTATCTTGCAACTTTACTGTAAATGTGAAACTAATCTAAAAAGGTTTATTTAAATAAAAACAGAGTAAGGGAAATAAGGAATGAATCAAAATCCCTTGGAAGCAAGTGATGATAAACATTCTTTTGGTCCTTCTCTGTTTGGTGGTAAGACAAAGACAGCATTCTCCGAGTGGAAATAAAGTTATTAATAAAACACTACTGTAGGCACTGTATAAGTGTATAGTATTAATTATGAAGTTACATATGACCAAAGCAAATGCCCTCTGAATTTGTTTCCCAAAGTATCATTCTTAGTCCTCAATATTTCATTTCACTCTATGACAAAAATTCATAACATTAGCTGTCACTTCTGTATTGAATGGACTATTCCATATCTCTAATCTTTAGTCACTTAAAGGTTATATTCCTCTTGCTATCTCCCACTCACCTTACACTCAACTAACTAAACTTACCATCTTCTTGATAATGCTCCTCTTCCAAACCTCCCTCTCAAAGTTATAAATTTCTTCTCAATAGATCTTTTTCCCATGCCTCTCCATCCCCACAGTTAATAAAAGTATACACTGCTATCAAATGAACCTTCCTCAAATAAGGATTTTATCATATTCCCAGGCTCAAATGCCATCTTTTTTGGGGTACTAAACCATATTTAAATTCAGAAGTGATACTTTCAAGGCCATCCGTAATTGCTTATGCTTTTGTACCCTTCACTCATAAAGATCCTTCCATTCATCTCTCTACCTCATACCATAAGTCCTGCCCTTCCTTTATTCAGAAAATAATTCAATACTCACTAAGCATATCACATATACACAAGAAAATAAGATTATTCTGGGTGGTCAAAGACTTTATAATTTCCTTGGGGTAATAAAACCTAAAAAGATGATTAACAAAGAACATAGCAATATTTGTCTCATTCAAAGGTGTATTTTCAGTGCCTGCCACATGGGAAGTGCTCAGAAAGAATTTATTAAGTGAAAACAAGGCAGTACAGAATGCTACAGCCAAAAGAATTACATGCTATTTGAGAAGGTAAAGAATTTTCAGTTCGAGAGGTGAAGGCAGGTCTATATCTCTGTAGTTCCAAGGCTCTCAGGGCAGCCAAGACTCAAGCTCGAGTATTTCTTCAGTGGTTAGGAGGATGTGTGCAGGTGCGCGGAACCTTCTTACCAGCAAAGGTAAGAAGTAAAATTGTTATACAACACTGAAGTAGTAAATAAAGAACAGTTCCTGAAGGTTAGTGGAAGAAAAGATGGGAGAAGACAGGGATGAAAGTTTGTAAAGTCCTGAGAAGAAATTTGGTATTCATGCTTGACATAAAGGGTGATACAGTTCATGCTTGACATAAGAATGATACAATTTTCAGGAAGATTAATCTAAGGGGAGTAACATGGTTAGACTTTAGAAAGCAAGAGCCTTATTTCTTGAAGAAGCCTCCCATCTAAATCAAAACCCTTTAGGTTCCTTCACCTTTTAAGTCTTACAGTACTTGCCTGCATTATATAATTTAACTCCTAACTATATCCTCTCACAATATAAATTCTTATTTTCATGGGTGTTAATCTAGTTAATCTAGTCTCTTCAACCAAAGAATATGATGTGATCATCATAGACCTGTTTCTTCCTAAGAAATCAGCAAAGCACTGGGCCCTTGAAACTTCATTTCTGGGAGACTTTTTGCATTTGTGCAAAACCCAGTTACCAAAAAGACAACAATCTAAATGCAAAACACAACACATACTGTGAGTAGCTAAGCTACTGTAAGAACAATAGTAAGTCCCTTTGGATGGCACTTTTTAAAGTTTCATTCGATAGTCGGATCCCATAACTAATAATGCTGTTATCATACAGCATATGTTTTCAGTGCTTCCTGCTTTATATAAGTATTTCATCATCTCATTTACTTTTCTTTCTCAACTAAGCATTGCTCTCAGTGGTCAGCACATATATTCATTTCTCAATCACATTATCTTTTCTGCACTGAAGCCTCTCCAATCTTTTTATCTATTAACTTCATTGAGAACCATTGTTATGGCATAATTAAATTCTAATAAATGGTGCTGCTGTAACTTCTCTACATAATTCTTTAACACATTCTAAATGTTTCCTGTGGTTTAGCACCCTTCAAGTAAAACTGATTCAAATAAAAACATTTGTTACAGAAATAATGCAAATCCACCAAAGCATTTACAAAATGAAACATCATCATGCATTAGTACCCAGGGGTTACATCTAAATTCTAAAACTTGCCAAACTCTCCAAAAGTTTGGATTTTTTTTTTATCTTCAACCCTTTGACCCTTTACTTTCATATATTCTCAAAGTTAAATTTCATTCTTTAAAATAAAATCTGTTCATGTTAACATTCACATCAACCATTAAAACTTTCCCAAAAAGAGCTTCAGAAAGTGCACATACACAAATCAAACGGGTATTTACTTCATTCCTAAACAAGTATTTTCACTCATAAAATATTTTTTCAGGTCAGAATTTATATGTAAGAAGAAAAAAATAAGACAACAGAAGATAAAGAGATAAAGATAAAACTCAAAAAGAAATACTCCAGAACATGATTATTTCTTATTGCATTAGAATCTCTCACTGATGCTTTTGAAATACAAACGACTTTTTTTCCAGAGTTGGGGAACTCCATAATGTACTACTCTATTCTCCCACCACTCCTTAATGGTACCTAACACTGCTGAGATTTTAGAGATGAATCATCAAAACAGCAGAGGAAGGCAAAAACGGCAATATATACCTTACAAGGACTACAAGGTAACAGAGATTAAGTCTTAAAATTCGGATGGAGAGAGAGACATGGACAGTTCAGCTTTTTCCACTTCCTCATCTCAGAAAACACCAAAATAAATGTGGATGTGAGGCTACAGCACGTTTACAAAGCCCCTGGTACCAGTGAAGCCTCAGACCTAGTGGCGCTAGGGCACTCTATTACACTCAGCCGGCCACGTGGCTGTCACAATCAGAAGGAAGACAAGAGAAACAGCACAAACTAAGCTGGAAACAAATAACCTCCCTCCTCCCTCCACCTCGGAGTTGGGGTAGAAGAAATACTGTGCCGTTTCTTCGCACGCTAAGACTTTTTTTCCTCCTGTAAGGTGAAAACGAAGTACTGGAGCTGCTTTAAAGAGCCTCTAAAGCTGAAATCGGGTCCAAGAAGATCCCGAGAGTGCACCCCACTGAATTCGCTACGCTCATTCCCGCGAGCTAAGGTGGGAACAGAGGCATTTTGCAGAGGAGTAAAAGAGGTGGAGTTGAGTAAGTGGAGGTCGGTGGGCTACGCACAGGGGCCGCTTTTCCGACTCCCACCGTCCTCCCGGGTTTCAGACTCGCTGCTGCTGCGGTGGGGCGAACCCAGCAGGCGGAGGGCCTCGAATACGCCCCCACGACCTCTCACCCTCCCAGAGACAAGACAGAAAGGCAGAAGTAACCACGGGCCCGAGAGAGGCGGCGAACAGGAAGTGTCCATATTGCAGCGCAGAAAAACCCTAACTCGCACCCCTACCAAGACAGCCACGCGGCGAGGCCCCCAGGGCGCTGGAGGAGGGGCCAGAGGGTGCCGGGGTCGGCCACCCCCACATCCAGGACCCGCCCCTGTGCCCCCAACGCCCGGCAGCCGCGGGGCTTGAAGTTCACTCCAGGCAGCGTCCGGCGCCTCCCTGGGCACTACTTGGCGGGGCCCAGCCAGGCCGCCTGGGGCCGGACCAGGACTCCACGCCCCGCACGTCTCGCTCCACTTCGAGGCGGGGGAGGGGGTGCTGCACACACTCCCGAGGGGCTTGGGGCACTTCCTCTAACAGCAGATTCGCACTGAGTTGAGCTCTAAGCGTCCTCGGGGCCACCTCCGAGCCTTGTCGGAGAGTCGGCACCCCTCCCCGCGGATTCCGCCGCGCGGCACCCACTCCGGAGTAGTCATTACCTCTCACAGAAAACTCCTAACTCCTCACGGGGCCGCGCTCCCCTTAGTTCGACACCCCCCGGGAGCCCACACCGGACCCAAGCCCGCGCAGGGGAGACCCCCGTGCTGGCGCCAATTCCTCACAGGACAAAAATGTCCGGGCGCGTCACGGGACAGCCGCCTCCGCGCCCCACGCCGGCCGCCGGCCGCACGCGCTGCCTCCGCGCCCGGGAGCTGTGCCGCGGGCTGGGGCGGGGAGCGCGGCCGCCCGGCAGCGCCGGCCCAGGAAGGCGCCACTCTGCACGGGACTCACCGTCTGCTCGGCCGCCGCAGCGGGGAGGCGAGGGACGGGCAGGGGAAGACACAATATGGCAGAGCACCGCAGCTGCTCCCGGCGGCTTCCAGCAGCCGCCTCCGGGAAGACGCGGCGAAGAGCAGGCAGCGGCAGCTGCGGTGGCGGCCGCGGCAGCACCACATCCCCCTCCCGCCCGCTTCCTCCCCCTCCCTGCACCCTCCCCCGCTGCCATGGCAACGCGGCGCCAAGGAGATTAGCCCCGCCCCTCCCTCTGGTCTCCGCCTCTCGCGACCCCTCGGGAGGGGGCTCGGTCCGCCCCTCGGTGTCCCCTCCCACCTCCTACCTAAGGGCCGGCCCGGGACCTTCTCGCAAGCTGTTCTGAACTGCTGGTGGGAAGGAAGGGAGATGCAGTGTCCGGAAGGGCGGGGTTCGCACGGAAGGCAGGGCGGAGACGTTGTGGGCCAGTGCCGGTTTCGGGCTGAGGAGGGGCTGGGAAGGCGGGAAAAATGGAAAGGCCTCGCCTGTCCGGGAAGGACCTATAGGAGTGCGGCGGGGCGCGGCGCGGCCCCTGAGTGGCCGAGATGGCGCGGGGGCGGGGCTAGGGTGGCCTCCCCGGCGGGTCGGCCCGCGAAGCCTGGTGCTGGGACTGCACCGAAGACCCCCAACAGCCCGAGCTTCCGTGGGTTTCCCCAAGAGCTTTCCGCCATTGGCCAGGCTTTGAAAGCGCTGTAGGAACGGTAAAGCATTAATGTGAACTAAAAGTAGTGTTACACTCGCTTGACTGAAATTTTAAGTGAAAACTGAGCTCAGCGTGTTTGTGGTGAAAAAAAAAGTACTTTGGAATCAGATTCAAAATTTAATAAGCATAGCATTTATTGAGCCCTCAGTAAGTGGTAGGGACTGAGCTAAATTCTTTACATGCGTTGTAATAACCATAATGCTAAGAGAAGCGTTGCCAGATAAAACACAGGAGTGTCCAATTAAATCAGAATTTTGGTTAAATGCAGAATCATTGCTTTAATAGGAGAATGTTCCATTTGGGGATACACTTCCTGGTTTGTTTTGGTTTTTGCTAAATCTGCAAACTCTATCCTAACTCTTACAAATTCCCACTTTACAGATAAGGAATCCATGACTTAGAAAAATAACCTGACAAATATAAGGTAAGTGGCAGAACTTAGGCTCCATTTTACCAAAATTATGATCCTGATCACTAAATTTCTGAATATTTATATCCACATCTTCAAAAACTAGAGTAGCCATACCTATCTCACAAATGTGCTGAATGGATTGAAAGAAAAGGTAAAGAGACCTGCATAGTGACTGATGGATAGGAGCTTTACATTCTTCCGGAACAATGAATGTTAACTGAATATTCACTGTGTGCCAGGCTGTGAGTATAAAGTGAGCTGATTATGAAACAAGCTGCCTACTGACAATAAAACAAGTCAGGCTGTGAGGGTGACAGAGACACACAAGAATTATAGGCATCGGAATGTACAAAAACAAAAATGGAAGTGTCCTGCCCTCATTCCACAGAGGAGAATGCTGTGTCTATATGATTGTCCAAAATCACCTGCCAGTTCCATTTGTTTCTCATTACACTGTCTTGAAAGGCCTCATAACTGCATTTAGAGTAAGAGGCCACAAAGCAAATATATAATAAGCTTCAATTAAAGCAAAAGTTGCTTCATTTTCTCCCTTCAGAGCAATCACTGTTGCCCCCTCAAGTGGACAAACTGAAGGAAGTTCCTAGAGGAAGAATATAGTAGAAAGGGAGCAGAGTAAAGAAGGGAAGATTAAGAGGAGGTGGCTTCTGGAGAGCCATAGGCTCCTCATAGCTTAGTCTTGTTTTATCTCTGCTGGCCATGGTGATCACTAATAAAATATAGGTCTTCATCTCCTTACAGATTATTGTAATAGCATCTTATTTGGTATATTGAACTTTAGTTTCTGTTTTTCCTTCTGATCAATTTTAAACTCAGGTGACCAAACAGTCCTGCTCAACTCTAGAAGAATCACAGAATTTGAGATCTGGAATTAATATATACTTTAAAGACATGTCATCTAGGAGCCCAGTTTATCATAGATGCAAAAACAAATCCAGAACAGTTATATAACTTGTTCAAGGTCAAATAATGAATGTACTGCATTGGCATCCACTAAGAAATCTCTGCTGGTCCTTTCTACTGACTGATTCAGTAAAGAGGCTAGGAACATTTAAATAATCTCTGTGGATAAGGCTCAGGTCCCTTAGGAAATCTGTTATACTTAGTTTAGAGTCCAGGGACACTTGTATACTTAAAGGCTAAAGGACTTTGAACACCTATCAAGGAAAAGCTCTGATTAAAACTAATGATGATTTAGAGTGAGTAGCTTTTCCTAGGAGTTTACAAGAGTAAGAAGGCTATGAAACCACAGTTTAACTCTTTATGAAAAAGAGGATCCTGGCATTTACGATCTCTCGTGAAGTTTGTATTCTTCATTCTCCAAAATACTTTAAAAGAACATATTCAGTAATAAACTTTCCTAGAAGACAAATGCATTAGAAAAATATATTGTGTGAAATACCCTCATATTTAGGCTGAAAAGTGATAGGAGCTCAAATATAGATATTTACATTTTAAATGTCTTTATCATTGTATTACATATATTTAACAAAGACTCTTCGATCATGACTTGGTGATTCTAAAAATAACCAGTTTACCAATAAGGAATGTAGGCTTCAAGCCCCTTGAGGTCAATGACCATATCTTTTTCATTTTTATAGTCTAATTTCTTGGAACAGTTTTTGGGACAGAGGTGATGGTCAATAATATTTGTTGATAGAAGAAGTAAGTTTTCTCAAATTCCAAGATACCAGGACTAGGATACAACAGTCCTAGGTACTGGTCTGCCCGTTGGGCTAAAAAAATGGAATTGTGAATGAAAGTCTAATTTTTTTTTCCTTTGAGGATCTTTTTCAATGTACTTCCTAAGAGCAACTACCTGTATTCGATAGTACCTACATTTCTTTTTTTTTTAATTTTATTTATTGATTGATTTTTTAAAGATTTTATTTATCTGAGAGAGCGGGTGAGCAAGAGAGAGCACAAACCAGGGAGGGGGGTGGAGAGGCAGAGGGAGAGGGAGAAGCAGACTACCTGCTGAGCAGGGATACCCAACCCCGGGTTCTATCCCAGGACTCTGGGATCATGACCTGAGCTGAAGACAGACACTTTACTAACTGAACCACCCAGGTGCCCCAGTACCTATATTTCTATAGGCCCTGTTATTGGCAGTAATTTGGACCAATTCTCCTACTAAGGACACTAGAAAAAATTAAATATAAAAATATAAAAAAATATCAGCTTGAAGGTATCAGAGAGCTAACAAGATAGAAATTATAGTCCATGACCTGGGGGTTGATGGAAGCCCAGGGAATCCACTTATCCATTCCATAGAAAGTTGCCGAGAGTATGAACAGGAATGGGGGATAGCGATTTGAGTTCAAGATGTGCAAAGGGGGAAGGAGGATGACTCTGTTGAAGCCCCCTTGCTTTGTACAAGGAATACAATACAGTACAATACAAATGGTTATATCCTAGAAGTAAAGGGGAGACATCTCCATTTCAAATCATCTCAACCCTGAGATTGGATTAGGGTAATTCCTTTAAGCTAATGCCACCAAGCTCTTGGCAGAAGCAAACCAAAATTTTCTCTGGAGTAAAGTAATACCATTCTAGGCCTCAAATTATTTGTACCGCTTTGCAAAAACTGTCTAGCACACAATGAAAAATAATCAGTCACACAAAGAAACAAACAAAAAACCAACAGAAACAACAAGGAACAAAAACAGAGCAAAAGGAATTCAGATGGTGAAATTATCACGCACAGATTTTAAAATAACAATGCTTTCTATGTATAAGTAAATAAACCTAAGATTAAAAATTTAGATAGATAATTAGAAACTTGAAAAAAAAATAAAATGAAAATTTTAGAACCAAAAAATTCACTAACTGAAAATAAGAACTCAGTGTTGGGTATAACAGCATATGAAACACAGATAAAGATAGAATTTGTGAACTAGAAGATAAATGAGAAGAAACTATGCAGAATGAGACATAAGAAAAAGGATGGAAAATACAGAACACAGGGAAAGCACATAGAAGACATAGTGATAAAGTTTGATATGCATGTAGTTGGAATTCTGGAAGGAAAGGAAAAATAGTATTGGACAGAAATAATATTTGAATTAATGAATCCCCAGCAGGATATATATATATATATATTTTTTTTTTTCTAATCCGTACAGTTGACACGTAGCTACATCATGAAAAAAATGCTAAAATCCAAAGGCAAAGAGAAAAATCTTAAGAAGAACTAGAGAAAATAAGAGTTGATCTTTAAAGAAACAATAGACTTGGAACTGACTTTTTAATAGAATAGTCTGAAGCCAGAAAATGACAGCACAAAAACTTTAAAAGACTGAAAGCAAATATTTTAAGAGTGAAAGTGAAATTAAGAAATCTTCAAACAAACTAAATAGAGTGTTTGTCACCAGCAGATTCACATGCATTCTTTAGGCAGAGGAAAATGATCCTGGTTATAATAATGTCAGAGATACATGAGGAAATTAAGATCAATTAAAATGATAAATATGTGGGGGGCACCTGGGTGGCACAGCAGTTGGGCGTCTGCCTTCGGCTCAGGGCGTGATCCCGGCGTTATGGGATCGAGCCCCACATCAGGCTCCTCCGCTATGAGCCTGCTTCTTCCTCTCCCACTCCCCCTGCTTGTGTTCCCTCTCTCGCTGGCTGTCTCTATCTCTGTCAAATAAATAAATAAAATCTTTAAAAAAAAATGATAAATATGTGGGTAAATCTAAATGAATTTTGGTTGTGACTATATTATCCAATAATAGTAATGTCTTTCATATTTAAAAATATATAACAATGGTATATAAGTTAGGAGAGGGTGAATGGAATCAAGTTCTAAAATCTGTTCATTGTCTAAGAGGATGGAAAAAAGTTACAATTAATAGTAGACTCTGTTAAGTCAAGAATGCATCTTGTAATCTCTAGAATAATCACTGAGAGAATAGTAAAAGACTGTTTTTTTCCTAGAGAGAGAGAGCACGAGCAGGGGAAGGGACAGAGAGAGAGGGAAAGAATCTCACACAGACTCTGCACTGAGCGCAGAGTCAGACACAGGGCTCAGTCTCACAACCCTGAGATCATGACCTGAGCCGAAACCAAGGGTCCAATGCTTAATCCACTGAGTCACCCACGTGCCCCAAGACTATGGTTATTAGTCAAGGTTCTGCAGAGGAACAGAACCAACAGGATGTATACACACACACACACACACACACACACACACACACACACACACAAGGAAGAGACTGTTTTTTAAGGAATTGGCTCAACTGGTTGTGGAGGCTTGGTAAGTTCAAAATCTGCAGGATAGGCTGGCAGGCTGACCTAGGGAAGAGTTGCAGTTCAAGATCAAAGGCATTCTGCTGGTAGAATTCTTTCTTGTTCGGGAAAGGTCAATCATTGTTCTAGTAAGGCCTTCGACTGATTGAATGAGGCCCACTCACATTATGGAGGGTAGTCTTCTCTACGCTAAGTCCCCCAATTAAACTGTAGATTTCATCCAAGAGCAGCTTCACAGAAACATCTAGAATAATGTTTGAACAAGTATCTGGACACTGTGGTATAGCCAAATTGACACATAAAATTAACCATCATATTATGCAGTTTCCAATCAAAAAGGGGGAGAAAGGGAATGGAGTAATCGAAAGTAATCAATCTAGAGGTGCCTGGGTGGCCCAGTTAGTTAGGTATCCAACTTGATTTTGGCTCAAGTCATGATCTCAGGTTCCTATGATCAAGCCCTGCCTCAGTTTTCGTGCTCAATGGGGAGTCTGCTTGAGATTCTATCTCTCTGCCCTTCTTACCCCTTGAGCTCTCTTTTTCTCTCTCAAACAAACAAATAAAAAAATAAAATATTTTTAAAAAGAAATCAATCTTAATGAAAGATAGGAAAAATATGAGGACATACAACAGGTAAGACAAATAGAAAGTAATAAGATGATAGATTTAAGCCCAAATACATCACTAATTACCTTAAGTGATTACAGATCCTAATTTAATGAAAAAGATTGTTTTGGTTATCTATTGCTATTTAACAATCTACCCTCAAATTTAGTAACTTCAAACAACAACCATTTTATTATATTTCATGATTCTGTGGGTCAGGGATTTGGATAGGACACAAAGGGAATGGTTCATCTCATCTCTGGGTGATGTCTGCTAGGGCTGAAACATCCCAGATAGCTGCTTTACTCTCCTGTCTGGCACCTCAGCTAGGATAGCCCCAATGGCTGGAGGTTAGCTGGACCAGCTTCACTGAGATTATATGTACGGGGCCTTGGTTCTCACTGTTGATTGAGTTCTTTGGTTTTTGTGTAAGTAGTTCATGACTTCTTCCTCTCCATTTGGCCTCTCCATGTAGTCTCTCCAGGGGAATAGGCAGACTTCTTACAAACAAGCTCAAGGCTTCCAAAAGGATTAGGCTTGAACGTAGCATATGGTCACTTCTGCCACGTTCTACTGGATAAAGCAAATTACAGGCCCATCCCAGAGTCAAGGGGAGGGAACTGTGGAAGGGTGTAAATATTAGTGGGTATGATAAATCTGGGCCCACCAATTCATGTTAACCAGCGAGTGTAGATTGTCATACTGAACAAAAAAATCAAAACCCAACTGTATGCTGTTCAGAAGGGATATATCTAGAACATTAAAATGCAGGAAGGTTGAAAGAAAAGAGATGGAAAAAACTAAACCATGAAATATTTGAAAAGAAAGCTCGAATAACTATATTAATATCAAAGTAAGTAAACTCTAACACAAAAAGCACTACTAGAGACAAAGGGAAATTCTTCATAATGATAAAGATTTAGTTTGCCAGGAAGATTAAAAAAATCTAAATTGTATTCCATTAATAACATAACCTCATAGCACATAAAGCAAAAATTACAGAAGTATAAGGAGGAATAAAAAGATAACAATTTTAGTGCAAGATATTAACATATTCCGCTACTGATAAAATAGGCAGACAAAATATTCGGTGAGAATGTAGGTTTGAACAACAATTAGCAAAGTTGACTATAAAGGCATATTGAGTACTTTTCTATAGTCCTTACATATGAATAAATTTTTCAATTTGTATTATTTCTGTTTTGGCGCATGAAGCTGGAAGGGAAAACTGAGGATCCGGAGCCCTCAGGGTGGTTAGAACCTATCTTTCTATATTTATCACTGGATAACTTTACCTCTGTTAAGTTCTTACTATGTACCAGGCCCTGTACATGGCAGAGATAAAAGTTGTAGTTACAACTACAGACAAGCAAATCAGAAAATACAATGTGGCATTGTAACTGCAATGATAAAGCTTTACATAAGGAGCAGTGGGAACCAAGTCCTAATTCAGCCACAGGAGATAAAGTCTGAGCAAAGTTTGCAGAAAGAAAAGAATATGGAGGAGAAGTGGCAATGTGGGGGTGGGGAATGGAACCACACCTAGCAAAGCATGACTGTTCAAGTCAGAGAACTGTCAGTCATTTGGAATGTCTGGAGTATAAAAGGTTGCTCGAGTTAGGAGTTATCTGGTTGCAAGAAACAGAAACTCATGCCAGCTGGCTAAAGTAAAGGAGGAACGAATGTAAAAATAGGCAGGGATTATGTGAGACAAAACTGTGGGAAGCACAGCCAACATATAAGAACCCTCCTTCCCCCTTTCTCTCTCTCATCTTCTGGTCTCTAATCTGACCTTTTCTTTGTACGTCTGCTTCATTTCCTCTGCAGACAGGCTTCTCTGCTTACTTGTCCACTTGCATGCTACTATGGCTGTCCCAAATAGCGGCCCCTGCTCTCCATCTCTGGCCTCCACCCAGTTTGCCCAACTTTCCTGCTTAGCAACCCACAGTTATTACTTAACCCTGTTTCCCAGTCCCAGTTCCAAATTCCCAGGAGCTGTACAATCTGACTGGTCCAGTTTCAACATGCATGTAGATCAGGGGTCAGCAAACTTATGGCCTTGTGGGGTGGAAGGGAAGTTGGCAAATCTGGCCTGCCTTCTGCTTTTGTAAATAAAGTTTTAATGGAACACAGCCACACACATTCATTTACGTGTTGTCTTTGGCTGCTTTGACGTCACAAGAAAGAGTTGAAGAGTTGCAACAGAGAACCTATGGACCACAGAGCTGAAAATATTTACTATCTAGACCTTTACAGAAAAAGATTGCTGACCCCTGCATTGGATAGTTGGATGTGGAGACATAGGGGTGTGTAGGGGCTCAGGGAGAGACAGCTCCAGGAATTGAAGCTTTGAGAAATGGATAACCCCTTCCCCCTCTTTGCAGAAAAATGATAATGGGGGGGGGGAAGGCAGCTGAGGAAGAATTTTGAGAAAGGAAATGTTTGAAGGCTCTAACACAGGAAAGAAAATAATCAGTCTCAAGTATGTGCTAAATTTTTCACACAAAGAGTGGAAGAGTGCAAGACAGTTACTCCTTAATCTGGAGAAGTTCATTAAGATGCTAAATTTAGAAGAAAGTGTCACCATAACTACCTTTAAATAACTCACTTGTGGCAAATTTCCCAGACCCTCCATAGATAGCTCTTGCTGAGATGAACTGGCTGAGGCACCATATTCACGGTATGTCGAAAGATTTTTAAATGCATGTCCAAAAGGTTTAGTATTTACCTTCCAAAAGAGGAAGAGAAGAGAGGCATTGAGAGAATGAGACAGTTGGAAAGACAAAGGCCGACAAAGACTTGGGGAATAGGAAGAGACAAAGTCTAGAATTTACCATTTTGGTAAACTAAGATCATTCCGAGGAAAATACGCAGTCTTTTCGGTTGAGTAGAAAAAATGGTTAGAGTGTTTAAAGCTCTAGAGATCATTCTAGTCCTTGCTATATTCAAAGTATAGTCCGAGCACACTCAGCAGCATCGGCATCACCAGGAGTTTATTAGAAATGCAGAATCCCAGGCCCTACCCCAGACTCACTAAATAAGAATCTGCATTTTTAAAACTCCTGCAGGCGATTCATGTACACACTAAAGCATAAGGAGCACTTAATTAGGATAGCAGTTTTCAGATTATTCAAAGTAGAACAATGAGGTTTTGCTTTCTTTGAATGAAACCTTACATGGAACCCAACTGTATGAAACAGATCAGAGTGGACCTGCTTTGGTTCAAAATGGGCTGATACTGAAAGGCAGAGAAAGGCTGGGAAAGCCCAGGCATTTTCATCCAGTGTTCCTCCAGGAACACAGTTCGAAAACCACTGATCTAATGGCTTGAGCAGAACTATTATCAGAATCTTTAGGGCCAGCCTCTGTCAAATTCCTAGGCACTCTGTCTCTCTCTTTTTTTAAAGATTTATTTATTTATTTATTGAGAGAGAGAAATGGAGTGTGCAGGGTTGGGGGGGTGTAGGGGAGGGGCAGAAGGAAAGAGAATCTCAAAAATCTCAGGCAGACTCCACACTGAGCGCAGACTTCATTGCCAGGCTCCATCTCATGACCCTGAGATCATGACCTGAGCTGGAGGCAAGAGTCAGAAGCAAGTGACTGAGCCACCCAGGTGCCCCTCCCAGGCTCTCTTTTCTACCTCATTGAGAACTTCTACAATGAATCCCTAATAGTGATAGGGTATATCCTGCCTTGAGAGAGTTGAATTTTTTTTAAAGATTTTATTTATTTATTAGAGAGTGAGAGAGAATGTAAGCAGGGGGAGCAGCAGGCAGAGGGAGAAGCAGGCTCCCCACTGAGCAAGGAGCCCGATGCAGGGATCCCAGGACCCTGGGATCATGACCTGAGCCAAAGGCAGACGCCCAACCGACTGAACCACCCCAAAATCCCAAGAGTTGAAATTTTTAAAGACCTGGAAATCACCGATCTAGGTCCCTTCTCTCAAAGATGGGGAAACTAAGGCTTAGAATGTAACCAATAAAACTCAATTAAAACATAGGCACCTTTAAAACTATACTGATCAATCACAAAAGAGGCTGCTATAGATTGAATATTGCCCCTCCCCCATTCATATGTGATTAGGTCATGTGACGGGAGCTATACGGACTGGGATGCGTGCCTTCATGAAAGAGACCCCGTGGAACTCCCATGCCCCTTCCATCATGGTATGTTACAGTGAGAAGATGACTGGCCGTGAACTGGTAATTGAATTCTCACCAGACACCAAATGGTGGGACTTCCCAGAGTCTAGAATTGTGAGAAGTAGATATTTGTTGTTTATAAGCCACCCAGTCTTCTGTATTGTGTTATAGCAGCCCGAATAGACTAAAACAGAGGGAAACCTAAGCTTCAGTAATTCTTGGGGACAAAAAAAGTGCTAAAATTCCATATCTCTTCCCTGGTCCCTCCCTTCTTAGCAGTCAGGTGGGGAGACAATTTGTACAGTTTTTAAAAGCTGTAGGCTTAGACTCAGGTTAGAATCCTGGCTCTGCTACTTACTAGCCCTGGCAAAATATTTCAACATTTCTTAACCTCTTTGTATCTAAAATGAAGAGAGCAATTCCAGCCTTCGAGGGGTGCTACGAGGCTAATGTATGTGAAACAAGGAGCACATGACCTGGTGAAGAGTAAGTGTTCAGTAAATGTCAGTTGCCCTTGTTATTTTTTAAATGAACGACAACTAAAAAGTCAACCTATTTCAATTTTAGGAATTGCTCAAAAGGGTTGCATAAGAGAAGCTAGAGAAGTCAGTTTCCTTTTCCACTGCTAGAAGAATAAAACAAATTATATCTATAGCAGTTGGCTATCTAGTAAATAAAATTTACTCAGAATTAAATACTGCAGTTGTAAAACTGACTTTTGATAAATGAGGTAATTGTTTAGGGAAGGCAGTATTAAAGAGATTCCAAATTATATTGTAGCAAATACAAATTTTTGTTCCCAGTAGTGTTGCATTTAGAGTTAGGCATTTTTAGTAACAGTGGTCAATTGCTTCACTCTGTCTCTTTGATTGTGCAAGCCCCAAACCTTGAAGTCACCTTTGGCTCCTCTCTTTCTCTTTAAAATATGTCTAGAATCTGACCCCTTCTCCCCACCTCTACTGCCACCACCCTGCTCAAAGCCACAGTCCTCTCTCACCTGAATGACTTTAATGCTTACTAAGTCCCTGCTTCTCCTCTTGCGCCTAGGCAGTATTTCATTACCACAGCAGCAGGAGTGAGCCTCTTAAAATCTGTCAGTTCGTGTAATGCCTCAACTCAAAACTACTCCGTGGCTTCCTCATTTCACTCAGAATAATGCCAAAGTCCTTATAATAGCCCACCACGTTTTACATGATCTAACCCTACCACCACCACCATTGGCCTTCGTGCTCTTTCTTGACAGTGCCAGGCACACCCAGCCCTGTGACCTTTGCTTTCTGCCTGGAATGTTCTTCTTCCAGATATCTGCTTAGCTAACTCTCTCACTTCCTTTAAATCTGTGGTTAAATTTTACTTTCACAATGAGGCTTGCCTTGACCTCCCTATTTAATACTGCAAATTGTCCCCAACCATGTCCCAAGAATTTTAATCCCCTTTTCCTACTGTACCTTATCTTTCCCGTAGCAATCATCATCTTCCCACACACTAGATAGCTTATTTATTATGTTTTCATTAAGTCTGGCTCCCTGACTAAAATGTAAGCTTCGCAAAGACAAGTCTTCCTTCTGTCCTCTGATATATTATAATTATCTAGAACACTGCTTGGAGTATAGCATACAGTCAAAAAATATTTGTTGAATTAACTTATTAGTTTTGTGATTATTAGTTTTGTGTGTTTGTTGCACTGTCTTATTTGGACAAAGAATAAACAAATGGACAATAATTTAACAAAGCCAATGATTACATCAGTTGGGGGTTTTCCATTTTCTTTCGGCTTCTCTTTGTTTTCAATTTCTTCTTCACGCTATGCTGAAACCCCCAAATGTCCTGAATACAACTCTACTTTAAGCTGATGTGCACATTTCCTCACCTAGGAATCAGTGCTGCCCATGTTGCCCTTTCCACCCTCCTTCTAGTCCTCAGCCGTACCCAATCTGTTCATAGAGCACAAATTCTATGTCAAAATAGCCATTATTTTTGGGACTGCCTGGTCTTACATATTGGCTAAGAGGCCCCCATTCTCAGGCCAATAGTTCAGGTTGGGACTGATGCCGTAAAGAAGGGAGAAAATAGTAGTGGTGCACAGATGAAGATTTGGAAGTTGGCTCATCTAGGGGAAAATGATGAATTTGTGCTATTCCTACCCCCATGGGACAAGAAAAAGAAGACAAATCGGAGGATGGCATTAATAAAGTTGTGTGCTCTTCACTGTGGTTTATGAAATCCTCCCTTGGCTCCTTTACAAAATCTTTAGCAGGATCTATATCGCCTATAAATATTTGATGGATGGATTTTCTTTTGAAGGGATCTGAATATGTTCTGGTTCCTGCTTCAGCGTTGACATGGGGCAAAAGTGGAGGCTTTCCATGGCAGGGCTATACAAGAAACATTTTAGGTGTGGAGATTGCAGTCTTCTGGCGTTGCCCGTCTGCCATGGGATAGGGTGATGGGCCATGCAAAGGAAAGTTGACTTCCTGCCCCTGCCAGGGCACAGCATGTAGGCCCACAGATGGGGAGAGGTGACGCTGGCAGCTGGGGGATGGTGAGTGCACACAGTCATGGGATGGAGCCCTGAGGTGCCTATGAGGAGCTGCCCTTATCTTGAAGGTATCCCTGTGCAAGACATTAAGTAATGAATTAAAAACACCAAGAGGAGTTGAGAGAGAGGAGAAGAAGAAGGAAAAATATTTTATAGTTTAGTATCTTTAGCATTGCAGTGCATTGGCACTTCTGCTTTTTGAGCAAGGTGCCATATTTTCATATTTCACTGGGCCCTACAAGTAATGTGGTCAGTCCTATCTGTAGGCATTCTACTTCTTTTTCCTTTCCAAGTAACAGACTGTAACATCTGAGTGGTGATGTGTCTTCCATTAGTGAAAATAAGCCAATTTTTACAACATATAGTATTATTAATCTTCAATTACCTTTGATGGGTTTAGCAAAGGGGAAACAATTTTTTCCTATACCCATAAGAATCACTCTATCATTAAATTCACTTTATTTTATGATTTAAAATGAATAAGCAGGGAAGAAAATTTAGTACTTGTCAGTAAAATTCCATTTTAAATTGCAGTAATTTCTTTTCTGAATGTTCTTGATATCCAGCAATCATGATATAAAATGTTGCTTATGTATAGATATTATATTACATAGGAGAATATATTTTCAGTTCCGTGGCAGTCAAGTCTTCTAAGAATAAAATAAGCATTAAAAATAATTGAAACTTTGAAATATGCATTTCTTACTGATATGATTGCTGTCTCTTCTCCTGTTAGGGAAGTGGTATTGCTTGATAGAAAGAACCCAGAATTCTGAATTAGAAGAATAAAATAGGCAAATTATTTAATCTTTCTAGCTCCCAATTTTATCTTTGTTAAATAAAGACCTTCAATGAAGTAGAAAATCTCTCAGTTTTCTTCCAGCCCTGGAGCTTAATGACATTTGAATCATGCTTTAAACACATACATACATACTCTATTTTTTTTTTAATGAAAACTACTATTAAACTATCTTTAATAACTATGGGTCTTGGAACATGTTTGTATGAAAGTAATAGAAACCTACTGAATTTGCTCAAGTAAAAATTCTTTTTTCCTTTTTAAAAAAGATTTTATTTATTTATTTGAGAAAGAGGGCATGGGGAGCGGCAGAAGGAGAAGGAGAAGTAGACTCCCCACTGAGCAGGGAGCACGATGAGGGGCTCTATCCCAGGACTCCGGAATCATGGGCAGATGCTTAACTGACTGAGCCAGCCAGGCACCCCTAATATGTTATTTTAAAAGGAGTTGCATTATAAAAATACTTTCACAGTCCACAAAAGATCAGAGAACGACTAAGCCATGGGAAAGACAGGAATCAATACATTTCAAGACTCTCAGTATCAAGATTTTAGAGATCTTTGCTCTAGTGCTCTACCATTAATGTGCCTCAGCTACCAAAGTACTGAGATAGAAGACCTAATTTGCTGAAATGGCTTGTTTCTTCTTGGTCAGAGGTCTACCTTTGATCCAATCAACTGTGGCTTGGGAGAATACATATGTGATAAAAACAGGGAGGCCAGACTACTCAGTAAGGATTTGTTCAAAGTTTACACACTGTACAAGTAATAGCTAGATACAATGTACAATTCAGCTAATGATGGTGCCACTTTGAACAAGTCTGAACTACCATTGGACTTATTTTCTCATAAGCAGATACTGCATTTCATATTCTTTTGGAAAATATCTTCAGAACTTTAAGAGAAAAAAATGCCAACCTTAATTCAGTTAATCTAGCAAATGAATTTTCCCCTTCTATTTACTTCAGTGTCTGTGTTGCCACTTGATAGAGGAATGTATTGAACCTCACTCATTGCTGCTCTGTACTGGGCTTCTACTCTAGCCAGGTCCATAGAATCCTTTCCCAAACCAATTAAGAAGCTCAAATGCCAGGGCACCTGGGTGGTTTAGTCAGTTAAATATTTGTCTTTGGCTCAGATCTTGACCCCAGGGTCCTGGGATTGAGTCCCACATGGGGGGGGGGGGTCCCTGTTCAGACTCCCTGCTTCTCCCTCTCCCTCTGCTGCTCCCCCTGTTTGTGCTTTCTCACTCTCTTTCTGTCAAATAAATAAAATCTTTGAATAAAAAAAAAAAGAAGCTCAAATGCCACATGTTCATAACAAACATGATAGAACAAATGTGTTCTTTTTATATTTATCACATTATTTTAAAAATAAATTGTGTATCAAAGATGCAAATCATTGATTCCATCCATCCTCCCCTCTAAAAGATTCTGACTTGCCTCCATCACAACAGAGCCCTTCTGGCCTATTTGTACTATGTGACCTCACCCCTCCCCCAGACTGAGGCAAGTAAGCCATAGGTAGACACTTAGCTTGCCCAAGATGATGCACCCCATTGCATGGCTAAATCAATCAAATTTTCCTTTTTGAACATTTGAAAGAGGAGACACAGAAACCGAGGGAGTGGGCAGCTACATCACTTTTATAGGGGGAGTTGGAGAGAGTGACTGCCCTGTTCTCACCCTTGCTTTTCCTTGTATTCTGTAAGATTATTAATTCTTATAGAATAAATCAAGAGTATGATAAACACATGGACTAATTTGAGTAGGTTGCTTGAAATAAACTTGCTCTAAAGCAAATAGAAAAGAATTTAAATACCATTAAGTATTTTTTTTCCTTTTTTCCCTTTAAAAAAAAAAAATCAACAACACTGTTATTTCCTAAAACTTAGTAGTTCTCAAACTGAAGCATGCATCAGAATCAGCTGGAGGCTTGTAAAGTGCAGATTGCTTGGTCCCATCCCAGACTTTCTGATTCAGTATGTCCAGGATGGAATGAGGGCATTTTATTTCACATTTCTAACAAGTTCCCTGGTGATACTGATCTTGCCAGTCCAATGATCACTCCTTGAGAAACAATGCCCTAGAAATAATGATCTAAAATGACCATGTAAAAAGATAAAAAATAAAAATAAAATAATCGTATCTAACATGACTTTCTTTCAAACCCCAAATTAAGATTCTTTAGAAGAGTAGAGTGTCTAAGAGTTCATGACCTGGTTGAATCCAGATAACCTAGATGCAGATCCTAGCTTAGCCACTTACAAAGTAGGTGAGCTTGGGCAAGATACTTAACATTTCTGTGCCTCATAATCTGTTGAGTAGAGAATGTAATAGACAATACCAACAAGCAGCCTAGCACTATGTAATTGCAGATATTCATATAGACTCCAACATATGAATGGTATCCCCTAGAATTGTGCGAAGGGACCATCCTGGTATGGGTACCTCCCTGAGGGAGTTGCGACAGTCAAGATCATTATAAGGATTAAATAAAATGTAATGCATATAAAGGGTTTAGAATAATACCTGACATGTTAAGGGCTCATTAGATGCTAACTATTAGAAATTGGTCCATATCTTAGCTATGCAAAGAAAATCTTGAAAACATAGTCATGGTGACTGTATTCTTAGTTAAGAATTAAAGGGATGCAGGTGCCACTGTGCAGGCATAGTAGATTAAAAATGTTTCTTTCTAAGAGATATGTGCTTTGGAGAGCAAGAAAGTAGAAAAAGAAAATATGACCTTAATTCTCCCAGGGCACAAAACTACCCTTTACCCCATATACATATCTAGTATAAAATTAAGCAGATAACCACTGCTGTTCCCAAATAGTCTTTTAATATCCTGAAATATTAATACTTTGATTATCAAGAAGTAGTTAGTGCTCTGTATAGTTTGGAACCTAATGATTTTTTAAATTAAGTCAATTTACTTCTCCAACATACTGTGTCCTGATTTAAAATATTATTGTAGGGCATAGGTGGTAGATTGCACAATTTTATTTCACAAGAGAAGAGAGTACTTTAAGCTGGGAAACAGTTAAAAAACGAAAGTGGTAATTGAAACTATAGGAATAGTACAAGCCAAGTGAGCTTGGTGCCGTAAAAAAAGTCCTTTGAGACATGTATGTGGATGTTCATAGCATAATTACATAAGAGCCCAAACCCAGAAACAATCCAAATGTCCTTCAGCTAGTAAATGAATAAATAAAATATGATATATTAGTTATCTATTGCTATGCCCAAATCACCCCCAAAATGTACTGGCTAAAAACAACAAATGTTTATTTTCTCACTGTTCCTGTGGGTCAGGAATCTGGACCTTGCTTAGTTGGGTAACTCTAATTTAGTCTCTCTCAAGATTACAGTCAAAGTGCTGCTCAGGTTTGCAATCTCATCTGAAGTCTGGACAGCAAGGAGGAGGTATCTACTTCCATGCTCACTCCTGTGGTGTTCACAGGCCTCAGGTTCTCATTAGTTCTAGCCAGAAACATCAGTTCCTTTACCATGGGGGATCTCTCCATAAGGCTGCTTACAACATGGCAGCTCAGAGCAAGGGATTCATGAGAGAGAGAGAGAGAGAGTAAGAGCCCCCAAGAGGGAAGCTATAGTCTTTTTATAACCTAATCTCAAGAATGAAATCCCACCACATTCTATTCATTAGGAGCAAGTTGCTAGGTCCAGCCCACTCTCAATGGGAAGGAACCACACAAGGTCATAAATACCACAAGGCGGGGGTCATCTAAGGTCATCGTAGAAGTTGCCCATCAGTGTGGTATATCCATACAACAGTACTATTCAGAAAAAAAAAAAAAAAAAAAAAAAAAAAACAAACCAGGAACTACTGAGATATGCTGCAAATGGGTGAACCTCAAAAACATTAGGCTAAGTCAAAGAAATCAGACTTAAAAGACCAGATACAGTACTGTATAATTCTAATATTTGACATTCTGAAAAGGCCAAACTATCAAGACAGAAAGAAAATCAGTTGTTACTTAGGGCTGGGGGTTTGAGTGGGGAAAGCAGAATTTGGGGGGGAGGGATGATGGACATGTTCTAAACTGGATTATAGTGATAACTGCACATCTCTATATATTTACCAGAAATCATTAAATTATACACTTACAAGAAAGATGGCATGAGATACAAAACAACTGGCCTGTTCTTTTCAAAAAGTCTCAGTATCATGAAAGGCAGAAGAATTATGTCAGAATAAAAGAAACGAAAAAGACATGACACCATCTGCAATGCATGATTCTGGATTGGATCCTGAATGTTGGAGGGAGAGAATGGTAGGATGCCATAAGGATATTATTGAAAAATTGGAGAAGTTACATATGGACTGTAGATTAGATAATACTGTTGTACAATGTTAAATTTGCCAAATAATTGTCCTGTGGGTATGTAGGAGAATGCCCTTGTTCTTCTTAAATACATGCTCTTTGATGGTAAAGTTGCATGTTTTCTGCAACTACCTCTGAACTAGTTCAGGAAAAAAAAAATATATGTGTATAGAGAATGTGGAGGAGTGATAGAGTAAATGTAGTTCATTGCTAACAACTGGTGAATCTGGGTGAAAGGTGTCTAGGAATTCTTTGTATTGTTCTTGCAACTCTTAAGTTTAAGATAATTTCAAAATAAAAAGCATAAAAAAGTGAAACAAATCTTTGAATGAATTCTCTCTCTTAGCTTCCAGTTAAGATCAAACACAGCTATCAGCACAAATAGAAAAACCAACTACAGAAAAAAGGAAACAAATAATTTTTGACCTAATACTTGTTAGGTACTGTTTTTCTTTGTTTGAACTAATTCATGTAACACCCTTACAGCACTAGTTCTTGGCTTCATCTGCCCATTACAACCACTTAGGGTGTTTTAAAATTCCCTATGCCCTTGCAACAGCCACACAGATAAATTTAGAAGCTCTGGGAGTGGGACCCAGTCAGCAGTGTTTCGGAAGTTCTCCAGATGATTCAGCTGTGTAGCCAAGGTTGGGACCACTGCCTTGGACCTAAAGCTTTATTATGTTCCTTTTATAATTGTCATAGTTGAGGCCCAGGGAGATTCGATAACTTGCCCATGGCTACACAGCTTGTGGAAGTGGCAGGGGGTAGAGCTGGACATGGACGCACAGAAAACAGTGTGTGGGGGTGTCTGTGTGACCCCATTTTCAGGCTCTCTCCACCACACTTCCTAGCCATCTGGGGTCTTCCCTGGGCTTTCCCCAGCCTGTCCTGCGGGCAAGGAGCTGAGCTGGATGCTGCAAAATACAGTCAAACTTGCTTTGGATTTAAGGAACTTATAAAATGAACAGGAACATGTAGAAAATAATGACTATTTGTAGAAAAACTCTATAAAGCACATAGCTGTTTTGTGACCGGATGAAATCCAGTGATGGGTGGTTCAATCAAGAAAGTCTTCTTTGCTAAGTGGTCAGAAGAGAGAAATTGACATCTCTAAACATTCTTTCTCATGAAACCCTTTATCTCCTTTCAGCATTTTTTTCTCGACTATTTTCCTCCTTGGCTTCTCCTGAAATTTCTTTTGATTAGACAAAACAGACCTAATTTTTTTTTAAATTGTAAAACAAGGAATTTTGAAAAGACTTCACTCCAAATTTAGAATAATTAAATATGTTTCCTTGAAGCCATGTTTCCCATTAACTTGCAGATCGTTAGGAAGAATTATGTCTCATTTTAGTTTAGTCCTGTCTATTAATTTTTCATATTGCTGAACAGATAACGTTCATGTTATAAACCTTAATTGTTGCTGCTCCTAGGTTTTCCAAACATTTAGAAATAAGCCTTTTCAAGTGCTATTTAAGCTGAAGAAGGAGAAATTTGACCCACAGTTTATCACTTAGCTCATTAGCATACTAATATGACTATAATTTGCATTTGACTAGGGGGTTGTGCTTTCACCCCTGTAATCTTGTTGGTGGAATATCACAGTTTTGGGTTGATTTTTAAGACAAATTGTATATCTACACTGGGGAAATAAGGTGGTGTTAATACAAAAAGCTTGGAAGTGAATTAATTGCTTTGAAACAATCCCATGTTGGTTTAGCCCCTTAGGTGGTGGTATTTGCACAGCTCTTGCAAATGCTAATGATCAATTCACATTGGCATTTAAACAAATTAACCCTAAGACATTTCTCACACTTCCTAATGAATGATTCCTTTTTTCTTAGTTTCGAGTTACCTAGGTCCTGTGGTGATCTAGAGTAGCTCGATTTTGATAAGAGAAAGTGTGGCTGAGACTTTCTTTCTTTTTTTTTTTTTTTTAAGATTCTATTTATTTATTCGACAGAGTTAGAGACAGCCAGCGAGAGAGGGAACACAAGCAGGGGGAGTGGGAGAGGAAGAAGCAGGCTCATAGCGGAAGAGCCCGATGCGGGGCTCAATCCCAGATCGCTGGGATCACGCCCTGAGCCGAAGGCAGACACTTAACCACTGTGCCACCCAGGCGCCCCATGGCTGAGACTTTCTAATAGCTTTTTCAGATAACTAGTTCAGAATGACCCCGCTCTTTTCTAGCCACTGATGCAAAACTTTTACCTTGATGTGGATACCCACGGGAAGGAAATTAATATGGGGCTGTATTGATGGCAATCTTGCTGGTAATTGAGATTTTATTATTAAAAACTGTAATTAAATATTTTAAGTAATAACATGTTATTCTAAAATATTCTGAAAATATTTTAGAAGGTCTGCAGTAAAAAGTATGCTCACTATATAGAGAGGCAGGGTATTTCTGATACAATAACACCACTGTTTTCTGCATGTGCTATAGACTGAATGCATTCCCCCAAAATTCATATGCTGAAACCTAATCCCCAATGGGATGGTATTTTGGAGGTGGAGCCTCTGGGAGGAGATTGGATCATGAGGGCCCATGGGATTAATGACTTTGTGAAAGAAACTTCAGGGGCGCCCGGTTTCAGCACAGGTCGAGGGCTCGGGGTTGTGGGGATCAAGCCCTCTGTCGGGCTTTGCACTGGGCACAGAATGTGCTTGTCCCTCTCCTTCTGCTTCTTCCCACCATGCATGCTCTCTCTCTCTCAAATAAATAAACAAATAAATAAAATCTTTTAAAAAATTAAACAGAGTACATTATAGAGACATGCTATATTGCAAGGGTGTAGAACAGTAACTGGCATATATTAAAATTTCAATAAATATTTACTGGATGAATGGATGGATGGATGGATGGTTGGGTGAATAAATGAGACCTTAGCAGTATAAACCAGCAGGGAGGGAAAGAAAGCTAGGATTGGTACAGGCAGGCTAGTGCCTGAGGCAGATAATCCAATATGGTACAATGTACAGTGACCATATTCCTCTTTCTAAAGAGTTGAACTCAGGTATAATCAGATTCATTTGGGCAGAGGCAGAAATGTTAACCTGATCACTATTCTCCACCCTCAGCTAATGCATTCCTTCCCTCTCTGTCCCACCTATGTGTGTTGCTAAGATTCCATCATTCCTAGCACCTCAGCCTGCCTGGCACCATCTATAGGACCAGCAGAAATATCTATATACACCTGCAGCACCCATGATCTACATAGCTAGCCTGAGTAACCTGGGTTGTGTCTCGGTGTGGAATAGGTAAAAGCTAGTTACAGGGACCAAGATTGTCTTAGTTCAGGCTGCTATAACAAAGTACCATAGACCACAGAAATTTATTTCTCACAGTCCTGGAGACAGGAACTCCAAGATCAGGGTTTCAGCATGGTTAGGTTCTGGTGAGAGCCCACTTTGGGTTGCAGACTGCTGACTTCTTATTGTGTCCTCACAGCACAAAAAGAGGGTGAAAGATCTCTCTGGAGTCCCTTTTATAGGGGCACTAAACCCATTCATAAGGGCTCTACCCTTATGACCTAATTACTTCCCAAGGGCCCCACCTCCTAATACCATCACACTAAGGGTTAAAATTTCAACATGTGAATTTTGGGGGGATACACACATTCAGTTCATCATAAGTATCAAACCCTAAAAACATCATCTCAAACATTTCAGAAAGCTAGGGCCGAGGCACCATAGGCCAATTACATAGATTCAGTAATACATTCATTTGCTTTATGTGAGTCCATATTTGTATTTATACCAAAGTTCTTATACACCCAAGCAGAATTATATACTATTTGGTAAAATTCTGCTTATTAAACTGACTAACAAGGTAATTCTTTGGGCCTAGACGATTTGAGTAAGATACAACAAGAATTTGCACAGAAAATAGCAGTAATCTTCTAAATACAGCCAAGTCAATTGTATCTGTTGTGCACTAAGAGAAAGACTCCTGGGCTTTAGTAGATAGCCCACTATGTAATCATCCTGGCTGAATAGCCTCAGATACTTTGTTTTGAAGGGAGTGCAGAAATCCTGCAGGTTTAATTGCCAATAAATCAGCATGACCTCCACTCCCTGGCAGTCCTTTTTTACAATGATCTTTTCAACCAGAAAATGAAGAGATGGATTTTACAGTGTGCGCGTACTGCCTAGGGTGAGATAACAGAATTACACTTGCCGTGTTCTCCATTACAGCCCATGCTAGATAATGAAGGACTCTATTAATGACATGTTCTGTTTGCTTTTAGGTTATTTTTGTCTCGTATTATAGTTATTTCTTTTTGTTATTATGGAGAGCTGTCTTTCCTTTTTTTAAAAAAAAAATCCTTCTATGATTTGTTAATCCAATATTTTATCATCACCAGAGATTTTATTCCCTAGTTAATTCACAAGAATTTGCATTAAAATATTCTGGCTCACTCAAAAAGCTATTCACAAACTGATTGAATTGGATGTTACTCTTAGCTGATTTTCAGATTTGTCTTAAAAAGTAGCTACTTTAAATTAATATTTCTTTCATGACTATAACTAATGCAGAAATTTTAACACTCATCCATATGCAGATATAATATGACCTGCTGTTTGTACTTCTGAACTGTTTGAATGTTCAAGTTGAATCTGAGTGAGCAATATTTTGTGGTATATATTTATATATTTAGATTCTATTTTATGAACACTATAAGAAAAATCACAAAATTTAAAACTACTAAATGATAGGTTCCATGTCCTACTTAATTCTGAAGTGCTCCTGCTATCTGTTCTGATTTTAGGGTGATGCTTTTCTTACCTGAAAACAAGGCACTGGTCCAGATGATTTCTTGAAGCTCTATCTAGCTTTAAGCTCTCTGATGCAAACTGCCTGGTCAGGAGGCCATCTTCCTGTGGGCTGTGTGCTGGACAATACTGTTGTGCAGACAATATACATAAAAAAATGTTTTAGGTTTGAGAAGATTCTGGGATAATGGACGCAGTGACATAGTTTTTTAATCTCTCCAAATCCCTGCATAACAAAATATAGAGCCCCTAGATAGCAAGACCAAAATCATTTATGATAAAATTAGGTGACAGGGTATCCCTAGAAAACCCATAATACAAACGAATGAAAATAAGCCACCAAAATCCACAAGTCCTGCCATTTCTATGGTAGAAAGCATGGGAAAGCAAAATGGCCTCTAAGTGAACCTGAAAACAGAGGAGAGAAAAATGACCAACAGATGTCTACTGGAAAGTACAAAAGACCAATTTGACAATAGCAGCTGAAATTAGGAGGTAGTTCCCCCACTCTAGTGGCAGATGAATGCAAGAGGTCTCCAGTAAGGATGGAAGGCACTAGAACAGTTTGGTCCCAATGAACTCATGTAGCTGGCCACCAAGCACTCGCTTCCAGAATAGAGACTGACCCAGACTCCTGAGAGCAGAATCAAAATTGATCAGGATAAAGACAATAGAAACAAAGGAAAGAGAAGAGCCACAGCCAGGAAATCTCAGAAAGTAGAGTTAAATTTTTAAACACTTTATCAAAATAAAAGAGAGAGCTCTGTGAAGTTAGCCAAGCTACGCTGAACCATGCCACCTTCTAAAAATTCAGAAAAACTTTTTCACATAAAAATGGGCAGCATATCAGTTACTGTATGAAAAGAAAGAGAATAAGGAGCACAATGACATCAGACAGTGAAAGCACATCAGAAATGTGTTCACGGCATACATCAGGATTATAACCTTTAATTTCAAAATAATCTAAAAGGTATTAAGAAAAATAATCTAAAAGATATCAAGACTTGAAAAGAAAAACCATAAATCAGATTTTGTTGTAAACTCAGAAATGAGATGATAGAACTCAGAGAATTAAAATAAAAGAAAAATCACTTCAGAAATGAAGTCTTAAAAAGAACACAAAAGAACATAAAAATAATATCTTTTTTTTTCTTAAGTAAGCTCTACACCCAATGTGCACCTTGAACTCATGATCCTGAGATCAAGAGTTACATGTTCTACCAACTGAGCCAGCTAGTGCCCCTACAAATAATATGTTAAAAGAATAAGAATTATAAGACTGAAAAAGAAGTTAACAAAGATAGACACAACTGAAGAGAAAGTGACGAATTAAAGGCAAAGAATATCTAACATATAGATAATAGGAAGTCCTCAAAAAAGAGAAATCAAATTGAGGGAACAAAACAAACACTAAAAAACATTAATTCAAGAAAACTGAAACAAAAAGAAAAAAGAATTTAAATTATATCTAGAAAGAGTACACCCTGTGTCTGAGAATATGCACCCAGAACAACCAACATCAAGATATAATTTAGTAAAATTATTAGACTTTATTTTTTTTTAGATTTTATTTATTTTAGAGAGAGAAAGAAAGAGAGTGGGGGGAGGGGCAGAGGGAGAGGGAGAGAGAAAATCCCAAGCAGACTCCCTGCTGAGGCTGGAGCCTGATACAGGGCTCAATCTCATGACCCCAAAATGATGACCTAAGCCAAATCAAGAGTTGGACACTTAACCGACTCAGCCACCCAGGCGCCCCAAATTATTGGACTTTAAAGAAAAAGGGATTAAAAAAGCATCTAGGCAAAAGGAATGTGTGGTTTATATGACAAACACAATTATATTGTCATCAGTCTTGTCAACACTTTAATGCCAGACATAAATGGAGTAACATATTTAAGCACTCAAAGAAATCAAATGTGAACCAAGGGTGTATTTAGCAAAACTATCAGGTGTCAAAAGCACAAACAAATGTTTATCAACATGCAAGAACTCAGGGAATAGTGCTCTCATTTTTCTCTGAGGAGTCTACTAGAGACCAGGCTTTAGATAACCAAAATGACTAGAGAGACATTGACATAAGGCCTGCTCATGAGCATTAAACAAATAATTACGTGTAGGACTCAGACTAAATAAGGGCTAAAAGGTAGACTATGGTATGTAGTGGCTCTCTGACAACAGAGATACCGTACAGCTCTTAAAACTGAGAGAAAAAACAAACTGGGAGGAGAATGGGAGAGGAATATGTGAAAAAATTGTATCTGTTCTCAGTAACTATTTTTCTGCACCTGTGATGTATGTAACATGGGATAAAGTAAATGGCAATTCTGGGATATTCAAACTGTCTATTACCCTCTGCCCTTGAAAACCCAGATTTTCCATAGTGGAAGACTAAATGCAGGAGGGCTTAAACACAAAGCATGTAGTTGTGAATTTGACTTGGAAATATCAATATTAACTCAGAGGTGTTTTGTTTTTAAAATGTATGTTTCTGTGTGTCTGTGTGTTGTTTAATATAAAAAGGTTTTTACGAGGAGTTTTTCTTTTTTCTTTTTCTAAAGATTTTATTTATTTATTTGAGAGAGAGAGAATGCGCGCGCGGGTGCGCGCGCGTCGCCCGCGCATGAGCAAAGGGAGAGGGGCAGAAGTAGACTCCCCGCTGAGCAGGGAGCCCGACGTGGGGCTCGATCCCAGGACCCTGAGATCATGAGCTGAGCCAAAGGCAGATGTGTAACTGACTGAGCCACCCAGGTGCCCTGAGGAGGTTTTCATTTTAAATTTTCATATATCTGTCCGCTGAAGAAACCTAGAAACAATGACCAGTCCTATGGCTGTGAGCCTCATTAGCAGCCAGATTGAGGTCTTGAAATCCTATGATGCCATTTCTCTCTAAAAGAAATCTGAATCTCTTGAGGAAATGGCTGATTTCGGGTTTTGGGCAGTATATTTGTTTGCTAGGGCTTCTGTAGCAAAGTACCACAAACTGGGTAGTGTAAACAGTAGAAATTTATTGTCTCACAGTTCTGGAGACTAGAAATCCAAAATCAAGGTATTGGCAGGATTGGTTCCTTCTGAGGGTCATGAGGGAAGGCTCTATTCCAGGCCTCTCTTCTTAGCTTCTAGATAGCCACCTTTTCCTTATGTTTCTTCACAATATCTTCTTTCTATATGTATCTTTGTATTGCCTTTTCTTTATAAAGACATCACTGAGATTAGGGACACTATAATTATCTCAGTTTAATTAATTACCTCTATAAAGACCCTGTCTCCTAATAAGGTCACATTCTGAGATGCATTTTGGGGATATAATTCAACCCATAACAGGTAGTAAATATATAAAATGAACTTTAAACACCTTGTTATACTAAATAGTGAGGAAGTTTATTAAGATTACCAGGGTCAGGCACCTGGGTGGCTCAGTCAGTTACATATATATATATATATATATATATATATATATATATATATATATATATATATATATAATAAATTGGTCTCCTTTAAAGGATGCCAGGGAACTAATTCATTATCATGAGAACTGATGATATAAAAGAATCAACTATTTATTTTACCTTTTCTATATGAACAGTGCCATTGTGTTACTAAATAGTAAACAAGGGGAAGCATCTTTTTATAAAAGTATTCCAACTAATAATTGAAAAAGAAATGGTGGGGGTGCCTGGCTGGCACAGTTGGTAGAGCATGTGACTTGCTCTCAGGGTCATGAGGTTAAGCCCCACACTGGGTATGGAGACTTCTTAAAAAAAAAAAAAAAAGAGGGGCGTCTGGGTGGCTGTCAGTTAAGGATCCGACTCCTGGTTTTGGCTCAGGTCATGATCTTGGAATGGTGGGATTGAGCCTCCTGTTGGGCTCCATGCTCAGCTCAGAGTCTGCTGGAGTTTCCCTCTCCTTCTCCCAACCCCTCTGCTCCTCCTCCTCCTCTCTCTCTCTCTCAAAATAAATAAATATTATTTTTTTAAAGAAAGAAAAGAAATTAGATAGAATTAGAGTAGCACCATTTTTCAATCCTTAGCAAATTAATGGATATGGGCACTGAGCATCAGCAATCTGCTAACATCACAAAGGGGGAGACAACCTAACATGTGCTTCCAGTGAAAGAAAACCATCTTTCCATTCAGGCTATTATAACAAAATGCCACAGACTGGGCAGCTTAAAACAGCAAAAATGTATTACTCACAGGTATGGAGGCTAGAAGTCTGAGATCAGGGTGCCAGCATAGTCGGGTGAGGGCCCACTTCTGGGCAGCAGGTTTATCATCATTGTATCTTCATATGGTGGAAAGGTCTAAGGAGCTCTGTGGGATCTCCTTTATAAGAATACAAATCCCATTTACGAGGGCTCCTCTCTCATGACCTAATAATTTCCCAGAGTCCTCACCTATTTGTACCATCACCTTTGGGGGTTAAGACTTCAAAATATGAATTTAGAGGGGACACAAACATTCAGCCCGTACCACATAGTCTTCCCAAAGGAACCAACATGAACCTGATCATACCTCTGGGTCCAGCTGCCAATATGCAGGAAATAAAGAGGACAGAGAAGCTTGTTGAACTCCCTATGGGTGCATAGTCAACAACATTTGGAGTGTAACTAAAGAAATAAAAAAATAAATAGAATAAAAATAAGGTTTTATGTCCAAATCCTAAAAAAAAAAAAAAAAATTAGAGCATAGGAGAGTATATGGTTCAAGTGGGTCTGGGTTCTTCAACAGATAAGATGTGAAGAAAAGAATTGAAGGAGGAACATATACATTAAGAGACTTACAGCAGACAACACTAAACAGTAGCTTCAGGTTGCACACTTGGATGTCTTATTATATTTGGGTAATATAAACATAAAGTAAGGATTGCTTTAATCCTCAAAATAGCGGTTACTTTTGTCAAGATAGGAGATTATCGTTGGAACGGGTATATGCAGGGGCTCCTGGATAGGGGCTGGGGCTGGCAGAGTTCTGTTTCCTGGCCTGGGTAGTGGTTATAAAGGTGTTTGCCTTATAATGACTCATTAAGCTATATGTTTTGTGTGTTTTTCTGTACCTGTTTTGTTTCTCAGTAAAAGAAGTTTGTCTTCTTTGTGTTTTGGTTTTGTTTGTTTTGTGCAAAACAAAGCGCTTTAGAAGAGATTCATGCCATATGCTGCTTTCATTCCAGGATACTTGTCAGTGTCTTCCAAAAGTCCTACTGTGACCCCATTTCCCGTTAAATTCAGCAAAGCTTATTCTTGGGGTAATAGGCAAACTCATTTCTGTCTACAACCTGACTGAAGGGCAGGGTAGGAAGAAAGCAATCGAGAGATCAGCAAAGTAGAAAAGAAAAATGTTTTGCCATCCAAGCATATTCCTGCAAAAAATAATATTAGGCAAAACTGGGAAAGCACAGGTATAGATACGGAAGCATTTCGTACAGCAGTATCATAAAAGCTTTCTGAGAAACGACAGAATCCCTCGCTGTCTGTTGAGGTTTATAGCTTCACTTCTTTCAAATTAGTCAAAGTGGCTTTCATCCATTTGATCCACTGATCTTTTCTTAAGCTGCAAAGGGCTACCTGGAGATCAGTTTGCAACCCAAATCAATCTTTAAGTTATCAGCAAGATCTCTCTGAAAGCTAACTTTCCTGAAGTATTCATTAAAGCAAAGAACTGGAGTCTACTGTATAAGCAATAACACATGCCCTGCGATGAGTGAAGAGAGGCCCGTGGGATCTGGATCAGATAGTCGCAAGTATTTATTGAGCATGATTTTGCTATATAAGTCTCAATTTCAAATATGGGGTTGGAGCCCCAAATATGTGGTCACCATACCTATTTTATAAAATCATTCATTCTCTTTCTCCTTCCACTGTTAATGAAAACACTTCTGCACTTGCGGGTAGATCTGACAGATGGATTTAACTTTTTCTTAAATTTTTAAATTATTAGAACGGGCCCGAGAGGTTCTGAGGATATGCCCAGAACCCCCAAGGTGCCACTTGGAGAAGGGGGTTGGTAAGCAGGCAGTTATTTAAATCCTGTCCATTATTTAAGGCCCAGCTCCGCATCATCTCTCTGCTCTCGAAGACCCGTGAAAGCCTTTTAGACTGAACTGCATAACCTAGCTTTTATTATTGCCGCTATTGTGTACTGTTCTCCAACTACTTTATGATTATTAGCTTTGTGTCCTTATCTGGTTAGAAAGCTTCCTGAAGGCAGCAGTTATGTCTTAGACTTTCTTGCATTCTTCATTGCATATAGAAAACAGTACTGGGGCACCTGGGTGGCTTCTCCGTTCAACATCTGCCTTCGGCTCAGGTCATGATCCCAGGGTCCTGGGATTGAGCCCTGTGTTAGACTTCCTTGCCCCTCTGCCTGCTTGTAAAAGTCTTGAAAAAAAAAATTAAATAAAAAGAGAACACTCAGTATTCACTGGTCTCATTGATTGATCCTTTTATCCATCCATGTATTCAATCAACAGTATTTACTGAAGACCAACCATATGCTGGGGTTATATAGCTATGAGCTCTTGTTAAACTTACATTTTAATAGTTGGAATGAGGGAAAAACCCCAGGATACATCTTTTCCCCCCAAACTATGTACTCTAAAATCATGAACTTTCCCACTATAGCAGGCACTAAACCACCCTTTGTCCAAAAAGAATTCCCAGCCCATTCTGCCGCTCAGTACCAGGCAAATTAAAAGAAAAGAAAAAACAAAACAGGTTCAGCAGGTATGAATTCTTACGGATTGCTCTCCTTTCAGGGAGGTGCGTTCTTAAAAAAGTCAGGTAGAACCTTTCAAAATTCTGGGATGGGAGGGGATTCACACAGTTTGACTCCTTCGCTTCTCCCCAGTTCTTTCTCTCAGACATACACTGTTATACATGCGTATGTACGTATATGTCTATATGTAGACATATACATGTGTGTATATGCATCTCTCTCTCTCTTCTAGGGAGATTGTTATTTTTAAATCAGTAGTCACCTTAGTGCTCTTTGCCCTCTAGAGAGATTTCTCAAAGGTAGGGTGGTGCCAAAGCTGTAAACCTCTGCCTTTATGATTCTCTTTTTGATGTTGGAGCTCTCTCACCACCTGCTCTTTTGGTCTAAGCAATTCCCAAGCTTCCACAAGCCTGGGAATTTGGCTGTGTCTTAACCATGGTTATTTATTTCATCAATAGTGTCGAAGTGGCAAATTTTGTAATACTGTGACAACATTGATTCTCAAGGGAAGTGTTTTCCTGATTTTGTTTATTTTAACAATATAATATTTGACAGACAAGAAAACTAAATACATTTGCCTCAGACAAACTGCCCCAGGTTTATAATACATATAGTATAAAAATGATAAAACTCTGTTCTTAAAAAATTATAGTGCAAATTGGTGCAATGCTGCAGATAATATTAAAAATCAATTAGGGGCGCCTGGCTGGCTCAGTCGGTGGAGTGTGTCACTCTTGATCTCAGGGTTGTGGGTTTGAGGTTCACAATGGGTATAGAGATTACTTAAAAATAGAATCTTTAAAAAAATTAATTAATTGATAGATACATAGCTATAGGTACCTTCTGAGTGAGGAAAAAAGTGAAAAAGTCACAGGGTCTGCCCTCAATAAACATAAAATCACTCTCGGAGGGGTGCCTGAGTGGCTCAGTTGGTTAAGCATCTGCTTTCAGCTCAGGTCATGATCCCAGTTCAGCTCAAGTCATGAGGCCAGGGTCCTGGGATTGAGACCCATGTTACGCTCCCTTCTCAGCAAAGCGCCTGCCTCTCCCTCTCCCTCTCCCGCTCCCCCTGCTTGTGCTCTCTGACTCTCGCTCTCTCTCAAATAAATAAATAAAATCTTAAAAAAAAGGAATCACCCTTGTATCCCAGTGCTGCCACCAGGCCTTCAACATATAGTAAGCACAGTAATACTTGTTGAATGAATTAATTAAATTAAATTCTTTTATCCACCACTCCCAGACCCCTAATATCTAAAGAGTGGATTATCTATGAAGATAAGGAAACACGCTATTAACATAAATAATAGGATTATTAAAAATCATGCATCATTTAAAAATAATATTGCTATGGTCAAAATTTAGTGCTGAAAGCGAAGGCTTATAAATTATTGTTCACCCAATTTTTGTACATCATTTGAGTAATCCGATTATAGACAGATGGGAAGATAAAAGTTTCCCAGAAAGGAATGAGGAGTCTTTTTCTTGTGGAAATGCGCAAACATTCTAAGTACTTCCGAAATTTGTTCTAGGTGATCCATTCTTAATACCCAAAGAATTGCTGTCAGAGATTGTGTTGCTCCGAGGTGGGGCTGAGTGTCTTTGAGGTAATACGAATTCATGGGTTTTCATGTGGGGTGATTGTTTTTATTTGTCCAAGTAGAAAGGGCACGTGGGAAGCAGATGGCTGTTAATTTGGCACAGAATGGCTCCAGATGATTGTACTGTTCCCAAGTTGAGCTCTGAGGAAGCTCAAACTAAGTTGGCTATGGACAGACAATCAGTGACTTGTGGGGAACTGTGGAGAGCGTTTCCTACCTGTACTCTGACCTGAACTTTATGCTGCAAGATCCCCTTGTCTAGATTTGTTTACCTCACAGGAGACTTTGGAAGTGACACATAGTCCTCCAGGACTAAAGGATTCTAGTCAAACAAATACAGTCCGTGTCTCTTTTCCATACCGGAAATGACAGAGAAAATGTTGAAATTCCTTAGGTTTCCTCTTTATTTGTACAAATGGAGCAACAATAAAGCAGTGGCCCTATAGAGCCTTAGGTTAAGTTAAACAGCTGGTCTTACCAAAGCAGTTTCTCTGAGAGTGGATCATTTGGGTGGGAGGGCTGGGGACTAGGGCATGCGTTAGACAACCAGTTGAGTATTTCTACCCCTTGAAGATATGATAGCTTACAACCCTCAAAGGAAGTATAGGACAATTAGTTCTGTGCTAATATGTTACCACTGACCTGTGAATTCAAGCTATCATTTTCTCATACAATATATTTGAAACAGCTAGCTGGCCTATTTCCACAATCCACAAAGCTATGGAGTTCTTTCTAAGTTGTCTAACAAGTGAGTGGAGCTCAAAGTTTGAGGACAGGAAGAATTTGAAACCTGACCAAGTCTCCAGATGGGATACATACTACACATTGACTGCTGAGATATATCGGAAATCAGTAAAAAACAAACAAAAACAGAAACAAAAACAAACCAAAAACAGTGTGAATCAAAAGTGTGTAACTTAAGAAATAAGTCTGTATGTATACTTAAATAATAGATCTCTACGTACCCCTACTTCTTGACCTATGTTGAGTCACATCTTCATTCATTTATTTAACAAATATTTATGAAGTTCCTACTATGTGCCAGGGCCTGATAGGCACTAGGAACATGACAGTGATTGAAATGGATAAAAATTATGAAGTTTACACCCCAGTGTATTTAAAAATAATGATTCGGTGTATGAGCCACGTTCACGAAATTAATTTCAAGATTGCTTTAACTGACCCATTTTATTTTAGTCTGTCTCTGACCACTCTTGGCTCTTAAATGTTTTCTACTTTCTTTTCTGAAGAATACTTTAGTTTGGCCCATTGATGGACAAAATTTTACTTTGTTCTCCATATTCTTCACTTTGTTCTTAGTATTCCAAAACCTGTCTTTCCCTTCAGTTGTGTCTCTCCTGAGAAAAAAAATGACCTAGTGATAATCTTCCTGGCTTGCAGCTCTCTACCACATTTCTGTACAGTCCTTATCAGAAATGGCCTGGGTCATGAACAGATACCAGACAATAGACCTGTGCTTTGTTATAAACTGCAGAGTGTATGGTTGTGCATCATAAGGAGTATTTCTGAGCATAGCTTCTTCTGGGCTTCTGCTTGAGCATAGCTTCTTTCAGTGGAAGCTGAAAATGAACATGGGTAGTACCAAAGCAAAAGTAAGAAGCAGTTGAAGATGACTTCTACCACCCTAATCTCTTGTTTTCTTTCCCGCTTTCCACTTACTAAGCATTTTCTTCCTTTTTACATACTGCTTTAGTCATTTTAGAGGCCAATAAAAGGGGATGTCTCTCCCCTGACCTATCCCTCCTGCTCTCATGGAAGGGAGCCTTGGCTGCAGCAGCTAGGGTCCTGATCACCAAGAACTACTAGGAGTGGAAGGAAGTGCCTTAGGATTTCCTTCTCTGCCCCCTTAACTTTAAGTCTTCATTCACTATGCTATGCCCTAAGCCTCCCAGGTTCCAGAATGTAGAGCAACTACCCACAGGCCTGTGTTTCTGTATGACAGTGGTAACTAGCATTGGTTGAATGCATACTATGAGCTAGACTCACACTAAGTACTTTACATACATTATCATGCTCAATTCTCCCAACCTGATGAGATAGGCATTCTTATTACCACATAGTAAGCTCTGAATGGATATTTCTTTGTGCTGGGCAGGAATACAGCACAGTTTTGGTTCTGGGGGCTGAGGTTCAAGAGAGAGAATGCATTTTATATTGGTTGTGTATTGCTATGTACCCCCAAAGGTTACCCCAAATTTAGCAGCTGAAAACAACAAACTGTTACTATCTCATAGTTTCTGAAGGTCAGGAACCTGGGAGCAACTTAGCTGTATGGTTCTGGGTCAAGGTCTCATGAGGTTGCAGTCTAGTGTGAGCCAGGATGTAGTCATCTGAAAGCTTGACCTGGACTATTGGATCTGCTTCCAAGATGGCTGACATATGTGGTTCTTGCCAGAAGCCTCAGTTCCTTACTGACTGTTGGCAGAAGACCTCAGTTCCTTGCATCATCAATCTCCTCACATGGCTGCCTCAAGCCATGGTAGCTGGTATACTCCAGAAGGACTAATCCAAGAGAGAGCAAGTCAAAAGCCACAGTGTCTTTTATAACCTAGCCTCAGAAGTGACATTCTATCACTTCTACCATGTTCTATCCACCACACAGAGCAACTCTGATATAATGTGGGAGAGAACTCCAGTAGGGCATGCCTTCCTGGAGGTGTGGATCATTGGAAGACCATCTCAGGGTCCATTTGGGGATTATTAAAACCAATTGGGAATCATTATATCATTTGTTATTTTAGCAGAAATTAGGTTGGTACCACTGTCACCCTGGCCATGTCAAGATTTTTTGATTCTCGTTTTATGTGTGTGGGGAACTTAGACATTTGCTCAAGGTAATACTACTAGTAGTAGAGGAGAGAAGGATTCTGAGGCATGCTGTCAGATGACAGAGGTCATTCTCCCAACTAGACCTGTATAGAGCCCTACCCTCAAAGGGCAGACTATACTCTCATAGTTCCTTCTAGCCACCAGTCCAAACCCAAAGAATAAAGGGAGGGGGAACCAAGGCTGGAAATGGGGTACAGCCTGAGTGCTGCTGAAGATTCTGGTGAGGATGTATATGGCAGGACATCCTAGAAAACTGGAAGATAAATATATGGTTAGATCAGAAGAACACTCAGGACCAGAGATAGAATGAGACAGTTAAAGAAAGGGATCTCCTGCTTCCGATGGGCTGATTGAGGGTCTTCATTTCCTAATAAGTGTGAAAAGGCATAAGAAATCTGGTATTGCTACAAAGTACCGCAAGGATGCTTTTCATTATGCTGGATAATTAACCCAATAAAAGGAAAAGATACAGACACTTGCCTTGGCAAGGTAAAATGAACACAAATTACAGTCATTAAGGTGAACTGTTTGCTGTTTGTGTCTGGCTAATATAATCATATCCAGGAATAAATGCAAGGAAATCATGCTCCGAAGTACAGGTAGGAGACTCTGAGAAATTCTTTTACTGGATATTTCTCTTGGGATGGCGCTGCCCTACCCTCTCCTTCCAAAAACTATATAGAAAGTACCTATTCCTCTTGAAAAATGATGTTTGCCCTAGAGATCCCGTGGGTGCTGACCCAGCAAGGTACAGTCATACAAGAATTCTGTTAGAGATATGCCAAGTTAAGGAGCTCATGTGTGTCTTCCTCTTTTGCAAAGCTTCCTCGATTTTACCATGGTGGTCCAGGTACTGCCTGTAGCTCTTTTGCCCAAATGGGAGTTTGGATTAAGTGTGAAGAAGGAAGGAGGACAGACACTGGGGGAGGAAGGTTATACTGCCCTAGGGGTTGTTGGGGAACTCTTCCCAGTTAGATTCTCAGTGACCCGGCTCCTTAACCTCTTTCCTCCTTCCTACAGGTCTAAAAAATTCAGCTTTCCTTCTTTTTCTTTCTGACCTATTAGTACCTACTATACTTCTTGGTTCTCATTTTCCTCCAAGAGTGGTTATGGAGTGGGATGTATCTCCCCTCTTGCTGTGCACCAAAACAAGTACATAGGCCCTTTCAATTTTAAGGGCTTTTGGGGGGGCATCATGGGGAAACAGAAGGCGCTAAAAAAATAACAACATGAAGAAGTTATGAAATCTCCAAAAACCTTACACAGCATTTAACTTTATCCTTATCGGGTACCCAGAAGTGTAGATGGCTCCTTTTCTGACTCTGAGGGTGGAGCTGTCATCAGAGCTCCTCCTTTCTGCACCTCTTCCCTCCCTTATCTTGTTCCCACAGACCCCTTCCTCCTGCCCTGGTGGCCACTTTTTCAAGATGTCTAAGTACAGTTTGTGTGTAGACACGTAGACAATTGAGTACTCCCAAACCCAAAGAATCATTTACTGTTAGAGTTCCTCTAAGGCATCTCCCTCAATGCCTCTCTCAGGAGCTAAGAGCATAAAAACTGCAGCTGAGGAGAAGGGGACATCGGGAGTGGCAAAGCTATAGACTTTGGGAAGACACCAAAGATACAGCATACTTACTTTGCCATTTTGCTGAGGGCCCTTGGTAGCTGGTCTGAGTGCTTCTGTCCATGATCTTTAGGTGAAGCATTTAATAGACTTCTCTAAATGGATGCTCTCTGTAAATGTGAATCTGGACACTGCAGATGTTAGAGTATGAATCAGAGGAACCCAACCTGGCATAACCAGGAAGCCAGTGCTCTGTGGGACAGACCAGTTACCCACCACAACGTGATAATATCACACACAAGGACAAAACTTGATAGCCTTTTTGCTAAATGGCATAAAAAATACTAGTCATTTTTGGGGACACCTAGGTGGTTCAGTTGGTTAAGCATCTGCCTTCACTTCAGGTCCTGATCCTGGGGTCCTGGGATAGAGCCCCAAGTTGGGCTGCCTGCTCAGCGGGGAATCTGCTTCTCACTCTCTCTCTGCCTCTCTCCCTGTTTGCGTGCTCTCTCTCTCTCTCTCTCAAATAAATAAATAAATCTTAAAAATAAAATACTAGTCATTTCTTATAGTGGAAGGGAGAGTATGTCCAAAGTCAACTTTTAAAAATGTCTCCAGCTCTTGGTGTGCTTAATGCATTCAACAACAAGAGGTTCAACAAAGGTTAGAAATTGGAAGCTGAATATTGATGTTATATCCAAGGATTCAGAAATAGTTAGGTAACTCACTTAGGTATAGCTTGTTAGTAGTTAAGTCTTTAGTGATATGAAATACACTTTATGTGACAAACCCCTTGAAGGTCACTCATATAGCTTAATTTTTCATTTATATTTAAATAACATGGTCCTAGTGCTGACTGCCTCTTGGCATCATCAATGATAACTGAGACTAGTCTCCTTAGTACCCTTGATTTCTTGCCCTCTCCATGGGGGCAATTATATTCTACATCCAGCCTCAGGAGAGGAAACAAAGGCAGGTTCAGGAACCAAAAGTATTCATGATAATAGATAAACTAATTGGAAGCATTATACATAAGTAATTATGTATCCTTAAAATTATTTAATACAGGGCATATTTTTATGAGATAAGATTTCTATATGGTATGTATGCTTAAATTAAAAATTGATCTTAAATTTGAAAAATAAAAAATTCTACATTGGAGAAGGGAGTTGATGACACAATGGTTTGGAGAAGTTAAAAAAAAAAAAGAAAACCAGGTCAAAAAAAGAAAACATAGGGGTTCCTGCCTGGCTTAGTTGGTAGAGGGTGCAACTCTTGATCTTGGGGTTGTGGGTATGAGCCGCATTTTGGGTGTAGAGATTACTTAAAAATAAGATCTTGAGAAGAAAAAAAGAAAAGAAAAGAAAAGAAAAGAAAGGGAAAGGAAGGGAAGGAAAAGAAAAGGAAAAAAAGAAAAGAAAAAAAGAAAACCCACTGGAGAATTTTGAGAAACTCCAGATGGATTTGAACTTGTTGATGGAAGCAGGGAGCGATATGACAGATTAGGTCTGACTTGAGTATCCATAATTTTCAAAAGGAATTTTGAAGTTCTCAGATAAGCTAAATTTGCTGAAAGAAGGAAAAACCTCTAGAATTTATGATTCTCTGCCCATGAGTTTTGAAGAACTATTTACAAGTGTGGAAGAGCCCTAAGGGTAAAATGGAGGCAATGAACTTGTTGCCCTGTCCAAGACAGCTGGACCTTCTGTTCTTATCCAGCCACATGGAAATGGTTATGGTTCCCTGAATACTCCATAGTATGGCCCACCCCCAACCCAATCCCTATTTCACTATCAGCCCTGTTGGTTTCTCATAGCATTGTATGAGTTAACACATACAGTTAACACAGTTTGTAATTAATCTATTTGTATGAAAATTTGTGGTAGTTAACACAGTTTGTAATTAATCTATTTGTATGAAAATTTGGTTGTCTCACTTCATCATACTGCAAATTTCAAGAACAGAGACTATGACTTTCATTTTGAGTTGTATCTCCAATGCCTACAAAGTACTAGGTATCTAGTAGTAATCAGTAAATATTTTTGAACAAGTGAGCCTTGGCACATGTTTTTTGTTTTGTTTTGTTTTGATTTTTTCTTTTCTCTACTTGGAATGTCTTCCCAGTTCCTTTTTGGCTGACGATCTCATATTTATGTTTTCCAAAATCCAGCTTATATCACCACTCCAAAATACTGCTCCTTTAGAGGAAATATAGCCTCCTCTTTCTGTACATCTTCTAGACATCTGGAGTGCTGTACTCACAATACTATCCTGCAATTGTTTGTTTACATGGCTGTCTTGATGATTAGACTGTGAGCTCCTTAAGTCCAGTGACTGGGTCTTATTTTTCTTTTTATTCCCAGTACCCAATGGCATCAGTAGATGTTCATAGATATTTGGGAATTGAAGTAATAAGTGAAGCTTATGTTTTCTGGCTACCTGAACAAAGGAGAAGTCCTTTTAAAGAGAGTGGTGAGCAATTTGTCCACAGTTCAGTGAAGGTGTAGGACACCAATGGTGCCCGCAGGCAAAATAGGTGTTGTTCCCCTTACTTTATTATTTTTAAAGGATTTTATTTATTTATTTGTGAGAGAGAGAGAGAGAGCATAAGCAGTGGGGGGAGGGGCAGAGGGAGAAGGAGAAACAGACTCGCCGCCGAGCAGGGAACCTGAAGCGGGACCCCGTCCCAGGACACTGGGATCATGACCTGAGCTGAAGGCAGACACTTAACTGACTGAGCCACCCAGGAGTCCCTGTTTCCCCTTACTTTAGAAATTTGCTGCTTTTCTCCCTCCCTCTTGTGGCCCAAATGGAGCTTCCCAGGCCACTGTCTATGATACAAGTCAAGACAGTCAAAGGATCTCTCTGGCGGGGCAGGGTGGGGGGTGCCTGAGTGGCTCAGTCAGTTAGCTTCTGACTCTTGAGTTCAGCTCAGGTCATGATCTCAGTGTCCTGGGATCAAGGCCTATGTCAGCCTCCCCACTCAGTGCAGAGTCTGCTTGGAATTCTCTCTCTCACTCTCCTTTTGCCCCTCCCCTTACTCTCACACACTCTCTCTCTAAAATAAATTTTAAAAATCCTTAAAAAAAAAAAAAAAAGAATCTGTCTAGGTTTCTTTCTTCCAGTAGCTGAATAGTAAGTAGCAGTTCTTCCCTCTCTGTTGCTACTAATGTCAAAGTATGAACACAAGTTATGCCCCACTACTTGAAGAATATAGCCATCTCTAGAGAGTCCTGAGAGGATCAAGTGTCTAGTTCTGGTAAGATCCAGCCACCCCTGCCCTTTCAGTGGTTTGGTTTTAAAGCAAGTATATTCCCTTTCGGACTAAACCAGTAAAATTATAAGACTTACTAGCAGGGAGAGCTCAGCTCCCTACCACTGTTGGTCTCCTTTCCCCGTTCTTCCCCCAGCCTCTCCTCTAAAAACTTCTTGAACAAATAATAACGAATATTTATGAGATAATAGAAAATACATATATCGGTCACTGCCCCCAGTTCCCAGCACAGAGTTCCTAAAACCCTTGTAATTTCCTAAGCGATAACAGTATTAGGAACACCCTTTGTTCTAATATTTGATCTTTGACCCCTGTTCTTGACAAAGAATTCCTAAATCCCTTGGAATTTCCTGGGTGACAACAGTAATTCTCGGTTAGCTCCTGGATGGGGGCTGGCCACCAAAAAGACCACGCCATGATTAGAAGCTTGGAATCTTCAGCCCCACCTCCCATTCTCCAGAGAAGGGAGAGGGCCTGGAAAGAAGTTAATAATTGATCATGCCTATCCGATGAAGCCTCTGTAAAAATCCCCAAAGTACGGGGTTCTGAAAGCTTCCAGGTCAGTGAACACATCCATGTATTAGGAGGGTGACACACCCCGATCCCACAGGGACAGTAGCTCCTGCTCTGAGGACCCTCCTAGACCTTGCCCTATGTATCTTGTCATCTGGCTATTCATCTGTATCCTTTATTATATCTTTTAATAATCAGGTAAACCTAAGTAAGTGTTATTTCTGAGTTCTGTGAACTGCTCTAGCAAATAGTTGAATTCAATGGGAGGAGGCCGTGGGGTTCTCCAATTTGTAGCCAAGTCAGACAGAAGTTGTGGGCAACCTGGGGACCTACTTGTGATTGGCATCTGAAGGGGGGGGTCAGTCTTGTGGGACTGATCCCTCCATCTGTGGGATCTAAGGCTATCTCCAGGTAGATAGTGTCAGAATGGAGTTAAATTGTAGGGCACCCAGACGGTGTCACAGAATTGCATGATGAAGGAAAACACACCCTGCAGATCTGGCATCAGAAGTGCTATGAGTATGGGGGTGCTGAGCTGGCTCAGTTAGTAGAGTGTGTGACTCTTGATCTTAGGGTTGTAGGTTTGAGCTCCATATTGGGTGTAGAGATTACTTAAAAATAAGATCTTAAAAAAAAAAACAGAAGTGTTGTGAGTGTGGTAGTAGTGTGAGAGTAAAGGAGAAACAAAGGAAGAAAGACTGGGTTTTTTCTTAATACAATATCCATTTGGAAGACTTAAAGTTTTCAGATGACTAAATAAAGATGGTTCTGCGTCCCCCCCCCACTCCCTTTTCTCTTAAAAATTGCCTTTAAACAATAAGAAAAATAAAAATAAGAAACACAGAGTTTATCTTTAATAAAACTAAGAGACAATTGTCTCTGAACCACAGAGGAAGAAGGTCAAAGTGAAGTCCTGGTGCGGGGCCTTGTTGATCAGGAGCTGATTCATTTCACCCAACTGCACAAAGTCTCGGGAATTGATGGCACCATATACCTGGAAGACAGAGGTGATGCTAGAGAGTGGAATGTGGGCTGTTTAAGAGTGTGTAAGGAACAGCTAGATCTGTAGGTTCCCATGCACTCTACAAAGGGGCTAACTTTCCCCCACTGTCAGAGATGAGAGTAGAGTTTCTGGAGAAGCCAAACTAGAAAGTCTCAGGAAATTGGCCACAGAGGGCAGCTGGCAGTGAGGTGCTAGAATCTGAAAAGAGGGAAGTGAGGACTTCAGTGCCAAGTTCTAATGGCACTTTCCCCCTCTTCCTCCCCTGGGAGAAACTCAACACTGTTAGAAAACAGACCTACCTATATTAAAATTTAGGGACACCAAATGAGAAGGTTGGCTAGCCACCTGCATGTATTACATTTCACTAGAAGATAAACCCACCCTCAAATGAACAGCTTCCAAACAGCTCTTAAGTATCTCATTTTAAGTTATAAATAGATAGACAAAGATCACTGGATATCCAAGGAAAACCTCCAAATGGAAGTTAGAAACTAGAACAATAACAAAAGCAACAACTCAGAGGGAGATAAACCTTTCAGAGAGAGAGAGAAAAAAAATCATTCCACAGGATTGGGAAGGAAGATTAACACCACTATTAAAAGTCTGAGTAAAAGTTATGGGGCGCCTTGCTGGCTCAGTAGGTGGAGCAATGTGACTCTTGATCTTGGGTTTGTGAGTTCAAGCCCCATGTTGGATTATAGAGATTACTTAAAAATAAAAATCTTAAAAAAAAAAAAAAGCCAGAGTAAAAGTTATTTTCAACCTAGAATTCTATACCCGCCCACCCAAACAAATCACTGATTATGTGAGGATAGGATATACACATTTTCATACATGCAAAATTCAAAAAGATGTTCCTTTCACATATCCTTTCTCAAGAAATCACTAGATGATATGTTCGACCAAATGAAGAAATAAACCTCAAGAAAGAACACAGTGGATCCAGGGAAGAGGGAATCCAACACAGGAGTAAGGGAAAGGGCCTCTCCAGGATGATGGCAACATGAAGTCCCAGAAGACCTCAGATAGAGTAGGTGATATGGGAGGCCCAGAAGTCACCATGTAAAGTAAGCGGGATGGAGAGCTCCAGGAAGGGTGCTGTCAGGGGAGAACAAAACGGAGCTACTAGATTATCTAACTGCTTTCATCATATGAGAATGTTTAGTAAGAAGCATTTTCTAGAACTGTCGGTGGGTATGGAAACACAATTTGTTCAATGAAATCTGAGAAAAAGACAGAACAGAGGCAGTTATCAACTTCAGGACAAACTAAAAGACATCCAAGAAAGAAAATGCAATCACCATTCTTGACTCATCGGCAAACAGTACTTACAGTCCTATTAATTAACACTGAATATGGATTTAGCCAAAAAATATGATACAACTATGTTGGGGGATGGGGGAAGGGGCAGAGGAAGAATGCTAATTGCCTTGCCTGCAGTGAAAGAAAATCAATAGATAATATTTAACACGATGACTAGAGAGGATCACATGCCGAGAAACGGAGGCAAATAGAAACCAACTATAAAAGCTGGAAATGATTGTGTCTGTAAAATAGGATGGTGAGGGTGGGACAGAGGTGTGTGAAAATACTCTCGGTTTTTTGTTACAGGATTTTGGGCACTACCTGACCTTTTAAATTATGTACATATATTGCTTTGATAAGTAAAAATTAGTTTTAAAATGTCAAGGGGCACCAAATTATTACACACATCAGTTGCCCGCATGTGGCATTACGGCTCTGCTCTAATGCTTGAAGGGTTGAAGATGTGATCAGCGAGCAGGTCAGAGGATGGGTCATGAAGGGCCTTGTGTGCCAACCCAAAGAGCTTGAATTTTATTGTACAGGGAATGGAGAGACTTCAGGGATCTTGAACAATGGAATAATAGGATCAGACACGCTTTCTGAGCATTAGTTTCCTAGACCAGGTTGGCCTGGAAGGGACTATAATGCCACTTTTTCCCCATCAACATTTTATTATGAAAAATTTCAAATGTTTTAGTTACTAGCTTTAAATTTCTATTTATTTATTTTACTATTTTTATTCTACATTATTAAATAATTATAAATTATTTAAATTTACTATGAAAAATTTCCAGAAAAATTGGCTTCTGCAGCGAACATCCATGTGACTACCCAGATTCTACAATTAACATTTTACCATATTTGCCTTCTCACATAATGATCCATCTATCTATCGCTCTGTCCACCCATCAATCCATCTGATATTTTTGATACATTGAGAGACATCAATATATTTCATCTCTTAACACTTCAGCATGTATATCATTTATGAGAGTTCTTTTTACAGGAGGGGAAAGCATAGACTGTGGAATCAGACAGATCTGTTTCAATCTCAGATTATAATCTTGCTGTTAGATTTTTCAACATAACAGCAGATTTGGGGGGTCTTCATTTTAAAGAAAGAGTAGAATTATTAAGTGTTTATTCCTTGATTTTCACTAGCACAAAATTGTATCTACGTTGGTATAATCTACTTTTTTAAATGTTCTTCAGTAACTTAAACATCTATTTTTCTAGTTAAATAATTGCCCCTGTGGTAATTACCAGCTTCCAATACTAGTTCTAGACTATTAGTCTTATATGTCAATCTCAGAGATCCTAGCATCCTGATCATTTTCTCTACCAAAAGGAGAAGGAGTGCAGTTCTCTCAGTGAGACTCACTCCCACTGTCCAACATACTGTCAGAAAGAATCTGCCTCATTTTCCTGTGAAATAAGCCTTAGACCTTGGAAGATGATGGCTTTGACTCAGAATAGGAAATGAGCTCTTAGATGCCTTTGGGAACACTAATTGCAATGGGTTAATAATTTATCTCTAACAGTTTTCAGCAAATATTCATTGAGGGAAATCTTATCAAAATACTACATACTCTTGCATCTGGTTAATCCTGTCTACCACATGTTTAATAAATGGATCCAGCTTTAGTTACTTCAGGAAATGGAAGCTTATTTATTCAACCACTATCTCTTGATTCTAGGATGCAGAGATGCAGGGATCTTGTCCTTAAGGTATACTCTGTCTAGTGTGGAATAATACAGGCAAGAAAACTAAAAAAATATACAGCAGAGAGTGACAAATAGCATAACAGATGCTTAAGATGTAATAGGGTCAAGGCATAGAAGTGGGACCAACCTTTGTGGAGAGGAGGTTGCGGTCAGGGATCAAGGAAGCCTTTCGGAGGACGACATACTTGTGTTGTAAAGGAAGAACCTTGAAAAACCTCACCTGAAAAAACTTGCATTTTCAAACTGTTTTATGTAATGGAAATGTCTTTTTATAATTTCTGTTCATTTATTCAACATTTACTGGGGACTGCTCTGTGCCAGGCACTGGCCACGGTTCTGAGAATACAGCCCTGAACTGGGCAGATCTTTGCTCACAGTCTAGAGTGGAGACAGACATTGAGGAAGTAAGTGTAAGTGTGAAGAACATTGTGATAGAGAAAGCAGAGTCTGTAGCCCAGGGGGGTGGCATGAGCTCATAGCTGAGCACGTCAATGTTTGCCTGGTCAGTGTGAGTTCTGTCTTCTCTTTGAAAGTGCGGTCATCCTCACAGTTATTCTGAATCTTCTACAGGGCCTGCTCCAGGGACAGAGGATGTAGTTAGCAGCTCAGAACCCACTGCCTGTTTGGGTCTTTTATGCTCAGGAAGGCACTTCTGGATATTCACCATTCTGAAAATAATCTGTAGTTTTGTAGAGTGCCAGAGAGAGAGTTCTGATTACATTCTTCCGAAAAGTTTTTACTGAGTGTTTATTAAAGTCTTGCCTGGTTAAGAAGGACATGAGACTATAGGTTCTGAAATACTTAATTTCACATCACAAAAGTTCTGTGCTTGAAACTCTAACTCTAGCCAGCAATCTCATCAAATGCTCATCATTGATCACTACAGAACAGTTATTCACTGTAATTTTTATGGAAGGTGGGTAAGAGGTGCCATCACCAGCTGTCAAGGATGGTATATTATAGAAGCTCTTGAACTTACCAATTCCCATCTTATAAATCAGACAGATCTAACCAAAGCCCACACCAGAGCAAAAGCCAGTTAACTCTGCACATCAACAGATGGCATCAGTAGGAGCTAATGTACTATGAGCCTTTCCTGTTACACTCGTACACTTAAGTGCTTGCAAAATTCACTGAAAACAAAGTTGGCTTTCCAAAATTCCAGAAACAAAGATGTAGCATCAGAGCTGGGAGGGCTCTTAGTCTAGGTTTTGCCAACCAGTAGATTTTAAAGCTTTATCTGGTAACTGTAACCAAGATATTAACCAAGATGAACCTCCTATATTCTTGTCAATGTGTCTGATTTTCCTGGAATCCCATCAAGGAATATAGCTGTGTTAGTAGCCCCATGGCCATATTCCAACTTTACTTCTCCCTACATTCTTTCAGTGGTTCCAGTGTCAGCACCCAACCCAAACCTGCTCTTCATACAAGCTTTCCATCCTAGTCAATGACAGCTCGATGCTTCTAGTAGTTCAGGCCAACAATTTGGATGTCATTCATGACAATTTTACTTTCTTCCACACCTGATATCCAGTCTTTCAGACAATCTTGTTGATTCCACCTTCAACATGTATCTAGAATATGACTTCAGCTGCTGCCATCCCAGTCCAAGCCACCATCAGTGTCTCCTGAATTATTGCAGTAGTCTCCTACTTGGAGATAGCTTTTCTACCTTTGCCCCTTCCAGTCTTCTCAACAGAGCAGACAAAATTATTCCTTTAAAACCTCAGTCAAGTCATGTCATCCCTCTAATCAAAGCCCTCTAGTGGCTTCCATCTCACACAGTGTACATGCCAACGTCCCCACCATAGCCTCAAATGACCTGCATGATGGGAGCTCTTCCCCTCCCTCCTTCTGCTCCCACCACATTGTCCTCCTAATGCATGTGGCACTTTCCCACCTCAAGAACTTGGCACTGGCTCTTCTCTTGGCCTCTACTTCTTCCGGCAGGGATCCTTCCCTCTCTGTCTTCAGTCCTTTGCTCAAATGCTGCTATGTCATTGAAGCCTTCCCTAGCCACCATATAAAAATTAGTGACATCCTTTCCCTCATCCCAAGACTTTCTTTTTCCCCTACTCTGTTGTTCTCCAGAGCATTTACCACAATCCGGTAGACTATGCTTTGCTTGTCTATGTATTTATTGACTATCTCCACCTAAGCTTCATGACAGAGGGACTTTATCTTGTTCACCTCCATATTTCTAGCACATAGAACTCTGCCCATTACCTAGTATTTAATAAGCATTTGTTAGACAAATAATATATAAATTGTAGTTTTATTTCTATAAATGTTATTACTACTATTGGTACGATAATTCACATTTTTCCTTTGTTAGCAGGCTAACTTCTATTCACCCTCCAAGACTCTACTTAGGAATTCCAAATTCCAAAAAGGTTTCCCTTCATCTCCGAGACTGTGTTAGAAGTCTCTTCTGGGAGCTCCCATAGCAACCTGAGCATGTCTCCATCAGAGCCCTCGTCATCGACAATGTCTGTTTACCTAAGGCACTTCCATACCACTGGCCTGTGAGTGGGGCATGGTATCTTTCTTCTGAGCTTCCCAGGGCTTCACACAATGTTTGGCATGTGTTAAGCCTATAGCTGTTCGAAGGAAGGAAGGAGAGAGGGATCAAGGAAAAAAGAAAAGAAGGAAGGAATAAAAGGAAGAATGGATGGAAAATAGACTGTAATTTTCATTTCTAATTTTAAAAAAAGAAACTTGGGGCACCTGGGTGGCTCAGTCAGTTAAGCATCAGCCTTCGGCTCGGGTCATGATCTCGGGGTCCTGGGATCAAGCCCCACATTGGGCTGTCTGCTCAGTGGAGAGTCTGTTTCTCCTTCTTCCTTTGCCCCTTTCCTGCTGCTCATGCTTTCTCTCTCACCCACTTGCTCTCTCTCTCAAAAAAATAAACCTTAAAAATAAATTAAAAATAAATTTAAATAAATAAATAAATGAAACTTTTACAAATTCAGTTAACACACTTCAGGAATAATGCAGACCTCCTTTTCAAAAAAAAAAATTGTGCTAAAGTACATGGAACAAAAACCTTACCATCTTAACAGTTCAGTGGCATTAGTGCATTCACATTTTTTTGTTTTTAGTACATTCACATTTTTGTGCGATCATTACCACCATCCATCTCCAGAACACTTTCATCCTGTTCAATTGAATTTCTGTATCTGCTAGACGCTCACTCTCCATTTCCCCCTCCCCCGAGCCCTTGACAACCGCCATCTGACTTTCTGTCTCTAAGACTGTGACTACTCTAGGGACCTCATATAAGTGGAATCACACAATATTTGTTCTTTTATGACTGGCTTATCTCACTTAGCATAATGTCCTCACAATGTCCACGCTGCAGCTTGTGTCAGAACTGAATTCCTTTTTAAGGCGGAATATGTTCTGTTGAATGTATATACCATATTTGTTTATCCATTCATCTGTCCATGGGCATTTGGGTTGTTTCCACCTTTTGGCTACTGTGAGTAATATTGCTGTGAGCATGGGTGTCTGAAAGGTCTTGCTTTCACTTCTCCTGCGTATATACCCAGAAGTGGAATTGCTGAATCATATGGTAATTCTATTTTTAAATTTTGGGGGAACTGCCATCCATTTTCAATAGCAGCTGTACCTGTTTACATTCCCACAACGAGCACAAGAGTTCTAATTTCTCCATATCCTCACTAACATTTTTTCTTTTCTTTCCTTCTCTTCTTTTTTCTTCCTGTCTGTCTTTCTTTCTTTTTAATAAGAGCCATCCTAATGGGTGAGGTGCTGCAGAGTTCTTAAAATCTAAGTACATCTACAAATACATTTAAGCTCCCAGTAGTGGGTCTTTAGCCTGAAAGTCAGCCAGCCAGTGGTACTGAGGTGAACTTCTGGAATTTGTTCAGCTGCATAGACACTTATTCCTCTCTCCCTATCTGCTTACTTCTAGCAGAGCCCCACCAGCCACTTATGAGTGGCTTCAGTGGTATAAATTCTCATGATTCCTGGTGCCCAGCTGCTCAGCAGCATTCAATATATACTTCGAACCTTACTTTCCTCTCTTCACGAAAGGCAATCAAGGAGAAACTATACATGGTTTACTTGCAGGAAAGAGAAAGCATAAAGGTAATAAGCAGCCTGGGTGAGTTATAAAGTAAGAGAGTGAGGGCAGATTCTATAGACCCCTGTGTGCCAGCAGCAAAGCGAAGTGAAGGAACATCTGGAAAACTCCTCCCAGCCACATCCCATATCACACCATCAGGCCATCACCCCTGGAGTCCAGCTCTGTTCTTAGGAAGCTTTGTTTAATGCCAAACATCATTTCTCCCTTATTGTAGACAATTCTAAAATATTTCCCAAAACTTGTGTTGAGGGAGCTATGATCCAAACATTTTAATTTCATGATTTTTTTAAAGATTTTATTTATTTGAGAGAGAGAGAGAAAGAGAGGACAAGCAGGGGAGCAGCAAGCAGAGGGAGAGGGAGAAGCACGCTTCCCCCGAGCGGGGAGCCCGATGCCATGCTGGACTCGATCCCAGGAACCCGGGATCATGACCGGAGCTGAAGGCAGACGCTTAAGCATCTGAGCCACCCCAGGCCCCTAATTTCACAATTAACTGTTACTCTGGGCAAGTCAGTAAACCTCACTACACCTGTTTTCTCAGCTATGAAATGAAATTACTGGACAAGAAGTCTTTAAGGACCTTATCAGCTCAAAATAATTTTAATTCTAAAACTTCTGATGATCCAAAAAACATTTCCTTTTATTTCAGAAGTGTTTCGTATATATCAAAGCAGTTCTGTCTTATTCTGCCCTTAGTGGTGACCTCATTTATATTGAGTAACTTTGAAAACTCAGAATCAGATGCTTGTTGCTATTTATTCTCTGCTAGAATATTGTAAATATGTGTGTCTGCATTTGCAGAGAGCTGTAACTTCTCAGTCATTTGCCCTCTTATCTGCCACAACCTCCAAATGTTTCTTTTCTAAAAGCACACACAAAAATGTCACTGGATTAGATGTAATTATAAAATGCTACCTAGAAGCAAACATTATATCAAGTGTGTGCTCAGTAGTACTCAAAAGCTGCAGTTGCTCATGTATCACTCCCTTTTACTCACTCATTGTCAAATTCACTTTGCAAACAATGTAAAAAGAGACAAAATTCAGAAATGTCATCATCTCCCACAGTATCACCATGATTGAAAGGGATTGAGCCTGTTATTGTTATGGGCCAGATGTTTTTATGGGTTTCCCAGCCTGTTGAGAACCATTTCAGGATGTTGAGTCAAGGAATGTGAAATCTGGAATCACCCAGTTGTTTCTGACACACCTTTCAGTTGATGTCATCAGGCATTTCTTAGAGTGAGCTACTGCCCACCTGTTGGTCATGTTCATTTTCATCAATTTTTTAAAAATAGTTCATTGAAAATAACTCTTTATGCCTGTTCATTCACTCATTCTGTATTCTGGATAAACTTTTTTTTTTTTAAGATTTTTATTTATTTATTTGACAGAAAGAGACAGCAAGAGAGGGAACACAAGCAGGGGGAGTGGGAGAGGGAGAAGCAGGCTTCTCGCTGAGCAGGGAGCCTATGCGGGGCTCCTGGGATCATGACCTGAGCTGAAGGCAGATGCTTAACGACTGAGCCACCCAAGCACCCCTCTGGATAAACTTTTAAAAAAAGGTTAAGGGGCACCTGGGTGGCTCAGTCAGTTAAGCACCTGACCTTTGGTTTTGGCTCAGGTCATGATTTCATGGGTCATGAGATTGAGCCCTGCATTGGACCAGGGGATGGAGGGGTGTTTCTGTGCTCAGTGGGGAGTCTGCTTGAAAGATTCTCTGCCTCTGTCCCTCCCCCTACTTGCTCTCTCGGGCTTTCTCTCTCTCCAATAAATAAATAAATCTTACAAAAAAAAAAAAAGGTTAAACATGCTGCCCCTGAGTTGTTTCGTATGCTCTGATTTATCAGTAGTTGTTACCACATGCAAAAGAGAATCTCATAGATAATTCTTAGTCTTTAAACCCCTTTAACACTCACTTTGGCAGCATACAGTGTACAGGATAGATACAAATCAAGTAACTTACTTTAACAATTCTAAAATAAGGTTTGCAGTTTCTCTATGTTAAAAGTCCATGCTATCAATTATATCATTTGAATTTCAGTTGCAGGAAACAAATCACCACCTATTTTAAGCAGAAGAGCATTTAATTCAGAGTTAGGGAATTATTAGGGAGGCCGATAGGAGTGGGATTAGCTGGGTCTTTCCTTCTTTCTTTCTTTCTTTCTTTCTTTCTTTCTTTCTTTCTTTCTTTCTTTCTTTCCTTCCTTCCTTCCTTCCTTCCTTCCTTCCTTCCTTCCCTCCCTCCCTCCCTCCCTCTCTCTCTCTCTCTCTCTCTCTCTCTCTCTTTCTTTCTTTCTTTCTTTCTTTCTTTCCTTTTTAAAGATTTTATTTGTCAGAGAGAGAGGGAGAGAGTGAGCACAAGCAGGGGGAGCAGCAGGCAGAGGGAAAAGCAGGCTCCCCGCTGAGCAAGGAGCCCAAAGATGGGGGACTCAATCCCAGGACCCTGGGGATCATGACCTGGGCTGAAGGCAGACACTTAAGCGACTGAGCCACCCAGGCGTCCCAAGCTGGGTTCTTTCTAATGACCCCCAGAACATCACCACTGATCTGTCCTGCCAGAGGAGGGCCAGTCAGGAAGGTGGGGTATGGGAGCTTGCTCTGGAAGGTTTGAGATTCACCACTGAGGGCATCTGGGTGGCTCAGTAGGTTAAGCAGCTGGCTCTTGATTTCAGCTCAGGACAGGATCTCAGGGTCCTGGGATCAAGCCTGAGTTGGGCTCTATGCTCAGCGGAGTATCTGCTTCAGGATTCTCTCTCTCCCTCTACCCCTGCCTCTATTCTCTCTCTCCCTACTCTGTCTCTCTCAAAATAAATAAATCTTAAAAAAAAAAAAAAAGAGCTCACCACTGACTGTGATCCAGGCAGGGGTCAGGAAGCTGCACCTGCAACTGACTTTTGACATTTATGAAGCTAGTCCCTGGACACCACGATGCTGTTGCAGAAAAGCCCAATAATTCCATGACCATAACTGTCAGCAGCAACACCTAAGGACTCAAGAAGGTGGTGCTGACCCCTTCTGCTTTCCAAATCTTGCATAATTCACTGAGTTGGTATGATCTGTTTCACACCCAGAACCAGCTGCAAGGGAGTGTGAGAAGTGTTAGATTTTTTTTTTTAACACAGATAACCATTAATTGTTATTGTCATAAGTATTACAAAGGAAAAACACAGAGTATAATAACAACACATAGCAGCATGGTCTGACTTCGTTTGCAAGGGTCAGAGACATTTTTTCCCCTGTATTTTTATAACAAATTACACAGTCTCTTCTACACATTGTCTTTTTCATTTAATAGAATATCTTGGATATTACTATGTATCAACACATAATGAGCTTTTACACTCTTCTTTGTTTTATGACTGCAAAGCCTTCTGCAGTATAAATGTACGTAATTCATCTTACCATTTCCCTTTCTGTGGACATTTGGGCAGTATCCAGTCCTTTGCTATCACAAATAACGCTGTGGTGAATGGCCTTGTATTTATGTGATTTCCCATGTGTACAAGAGTATCCATAGGATGAATTCCTAAAAGTAAAACTGCTCAGTCAGTGGGCGTATTGTTTGTAATTTTGTTGTTCTTGTTGTTGTTATTTGTAATTTTTAAAAGAAAAAATATTTTATTTTATCCATTAGTTCATTTTCTGAATAGCTGATACACACACAAGGTAAAAAGATAAATAAAAAAGAACAAAAAGCTAGATAGTGGAAAGCAGATTTCCTTCGTAATTCATCCAGAAATATTCTATGTATATATAAGCACATAGACACATGCATATCCATATATACCCACATACAACATATGAACATACAAATTAATATGCAGAATTTCTCTTCTTTGGGCTGATATTTTTTTCTGCATATAGGCCGGGGGGGACAGAGGAGTTTTGCTAAGACATAGAGACCCCAGGCTTCAGTGTAGCTTTGGGTTGGAAACAAGCCTTCCATACTGTCTCATCATTTCCTCTTTCGTGTCTGTGCATGGACTTTCCCTGTGCCCGTGCGCTCACTCTGCAGGCAAAGATGGCTTTGAATGTGGGCCCTCCACAGTCCATAGCCTCAGGTTTCTAACAAGATCTTCTGTGCTTTGTGCAGAGTAGTCATCGTGGGGTCCGTCTTCTCCATAATCTGACAAATTCCCTCTACCCCTCTTCTGGTTGAATCTTCTGTTTCGTGTGGCCCATATTTTTTTTTTTTTTGCTTTCCTCCCTTCATTAGATAGAGCATGTTTTGCAACAATATTCTGGAAAAGGGTCCGTGGAGGGTAAATTTTTTGAGATCTTGCATGTCTGAAGGTGTTTTTATTCTACCTTCCCACTTGATTAATACAGTGACTGGATATGGAATTCTGGATGGGGAATATTCTTCCTTCAGCTTTGAAGGCTTTGCTCCATTGACTTCCAGTTTCAAGTGCTTGCTGTTGAGAAATCCGAAGTTCTTCCATGTGACGGAAGGATTTCCTCTTTGTTCCCAGTGAATTTTCATGATGACCTGCCTCTGCGCGAGTCTCATTTTCATCGATTCTCTTGGGCATCCAGTGGGCCCTTTCTTTCTGGAAACTCTGAGTATTCTCTCGCATTATTCATGGCTGCTTTCTTCTCCTCTGTTATTTAGATGTTGGATCTCCTCATTGGGCTCCACTTATCATTTCTCTCCTATTTTCCTTCTTGTGGTCTTTTTGCTGTTTTCTGGGAAATTTCTCCAAGTTCATCTTCCAAAATTTCTTTTGCGTTTTTTTTTTCATTGCTGTTATCATGTTTTCAATTTTAAAGAGCTCTTTTGTTGTTGTTCTTTGAATTTTTTCATAGCATTCATTGTGCAGATTCTTCTCATTTCCTTAAGGATATTGAGACAGTACTTTTAAAATATGTTTTGTTTTTCCTAAAGGGGCTCTTTCTTCTAAGTTGCTTTTTCTCTATTTCTTTGCTTTGGTCTTTATCTTCCACGTTAGAGTCTTTCCTTAGATGTCTGGTAATTACTTGTCTGTTCATGATTTAAAGTGAGGGACTAGGGAGTGCCTGGCTGGCTCATTTGGTGGAACATGCAACTCTTGATCTTAGGGTTGTGAGTTCAAGCCTCATGTCTGATGTAGAGCTTACTTAAAAAAAAATTTTTTTTTAATGGGGCACCTGGGTGGCTCAGTCAGTTAAGTGTCGGCCTTTGGCTCAGGTCATGATTCTGGAGTCCCTGCATTAAGCCTGCACTGGATTCCCTGCTCAGTGGGGGTCTGCTTCTCCCTCTCCCCCCAGAGATAAATAAAATCTTAAAAATTTTAGAAATAAATTTAAAAATAAATAAAATAAAATGAAGAACTAATTTTCTGGAGTATTGGAATTGTTCCATGTGGTGTTAGGGGTGTGACATACACAGATGTATGCATTTCAATACCGTATATAAATTATACCCCCCAAAATACCTATTAGAAATAACTAAAAACAAGTGAGAAGTGAAACACTAGAAGCTCTGAGCAAATGGGTGGGAATTACCAAGCTTCAGTTCTACCTTTGGGACATCTGGGTGGACAGTTTGTTGGTATAGGACCCAGCCCTCAGTGGGGCCTAGCATTCCTGCCCTGACACTCTTACCTCCATAAGGGATAAACCCCTAGCCTTTGCCAGCAGTGTGGAATGTGGAAGGAGTTCTAAGATCTAACTTAACTTCTTCTCAAACATCTTTTACCCAATCCTCCTTATTTCAGCATGATGTCCCCTCACTTTGACTCCAGTATTACTAATGCAATGAGTTCTTGAACCTTTCAAGAATCCTGCAGTGAAAATTGTTTTTTTCCTCTGCTTCCTCACTGCCACTCTCTAGCTTCCAAAATATTATTGTTCTTGCCTCTTGCTTTCCCAGCCCCAGATGGTTTATGTCTTTAAAAAAAACAACAACAAAAAACTCTTCATTGTACTTTTTGTTGGGTTTTAAGAGGAAGCAAAGTTAGATGTGCGTTTTAAATCAACTATCTTAACTCAGGAGTCAGGAAATCAGAAATGTTCTTTTTAACTCTCCAGCTTCTGCAGTACAGGAAAGCCCTCTAATAAGGAGTTTGGAGTAGATGCTAAAAGCAACTCCCCAAAGCTGTCGTAGTCCATCTCTTTGACCACTCAGCGTCTACACATACTCTTCTACTCTGACTTTAATTTCTAAACAATACTAGCAGTCCAAACATGCTTTCACTGAACAAAATGGAAAGATCCTTTGTGCAAAGGAAAACATGCTCAGTATGTCTCTGAAGGGAAGAGCAAAAAGTCCCCTTCTTTGGACCTCTCTCTGGGTAATGTTCATTCATCCAGTTCCGGGGCCGTCTCTCCTGGATATCCTGTAACCTACGACTTAAATTATAAAATTAACCACAAGCCATATGCCTTATAGGACATAGTAAGGGAGAGGGGGTACTCGTTATTATCTCTAATTATGTGTGTGTTAGAAGGAAAATATGGGTGCCTGCCGTAGTCCTACTTTCTGCGTCTAGTCACGAGGCCACAGTTGGTATTTATCATTTCCTTCTTTTGTACTAGCAATTCAGCTATTTGGAGTTCATTTTGTGTGTTAATTCAATTAGTGGCAGGTCTAGACATTTCAGACTGCCAATGAAAAATTTTTAAATGGGTCCTCCCTTATCCTTTGTTATTTTCAAAATGCAAATCTTCAGCCTCTGGCTTTGCAGGGATAGTGTTGATATTATTAATTCCTGTGAAGAGAGAAAAGCAAATGGGTCATATGTTGTACTTTTCTGTGTAGATGAGAGCCCCGGGTGAAAATCACAGCTTGACAGCTGAGCACTTTGAAAAAGTTAGGCAAAAATGGATTCATTTGCCAATGGAAGGAAGATGGACATGCCTTGGATTGAAGGCTAGAAAGTGGTAAGGTTGCCACTGTTTGTCATCCAAATTGTGAGGCTTGACCTTGTGTTCAGGGAAATCACCAACCTCAATTCAGAGATGGTCAGCAGGGCTAATGACAAGCAGATTGAAGGTAGTCCTCAAAAAGCAGTTTGGGACGGGTAATAAAATTTGTTTTGGTGTCCTCCCTCCTCCCTCATCAGCCTCAGCTTTCCCTGCTCTCCCTGGCCTATATTGCATTTGTAACCAATCTCTGCTAAAACATTAACTGTTTATAATATGTCTTCTGGTAAAAGATTGGTATAACCCCTTCAAGAGATATTTGCATTTCAATAGAGTATTCATTAAAATGAACAACATTTTAATGAATTAAAGAGTAGAACTTCACTGATAGAATAGTAGATGATGGATTTAATCTATACCACACCCACTTTGATTTTTTTTTTTTAGAGAGAGAGACCCCGGGAGATGGGAGGGTGGAAGGGGCAGAGGAAGAGAAAGAGAATCTTTTTCTTTCTTTCTTTCTTTCTTTCTTTCTTTCTTTCTTTCTTTCTTTCTTTCTTTCTTCCTTTCTTCCTTTCTTCCTTTCTTCCTTTCTTCCTTTCTTCCTTTCTTCCTTTCTTCCTTTCTTCCTTTCTTCCTTTCTTCCTTCCTTTCTTTCTTTCTTTCTTTCTTTCTTTCTTTCTTTCTTTCTTTCTTCCTTTTTTAAGATTTATTCATTCATTTTAGAAAGAGAGATAGTGGGTAGGGAGGATGTTGGGAGAAGGACAAAGGGAGAGGGAGAGAGAAACTCAAAGCAGACTCTGTGCTCAGTGAGGAGCGTGGCACGGGGCTCAGTCTCACAGCCCTGATGAGATCACAACCTGAGCTAAAACCAAGAGTTGGATTCCCAACCAGCTGTGCCACCCAGGCGTCCCAGAGGGAGAGAATCTTAAGCAGGCCCCATGCCCAGTATGGAGCCTGATGTGGGGCTCGACCTCACAAACCTGAGACCATGACCTGAGCCAAAATCAAGAGTCAAAGGCTTAACTGACTGAGCCACCCAGGTGCCCCATACCCACTTGATTTTGACAGAAGTTTCCACTAGCTTATAAAACCATTCCACTGAATTGATCTGTAATATAGATTATAATTAGTGATGGGGAAAGGTTATAGCCATGTCTCCTAACATCTGGATCACATTCAGACTCTATTGTCATTGAGCTCAAAAGTGGTTTTACTAATTTACGGTTCTATTATTATCAAGCCCAGAATATGTGGGTAGTGGTTAACTTCGATGTTTAAGACATAGCACTCTAGTTTGTTAATGATGAACAATAGATGAAGAAAGGCAGGCAGGGACAAGGGTGCCCCCCCGCCCCCCAAGAGGAAACGACCCTGAAAAGGATTTTACACCACCCTGGAAGGAGCCCTCCCCCCCTTTCCCATATGATAGATACGTGACAAAAACCTGATTGGATGACAGGCACAGGGAGGGTTAATCAGATCAAAACAGCCTGCCAACAAGCCAATAAGAACCCCTAGACTTAGAAACTCTCATGGCCTTTAACTTCTCTGACTGACTTATTTCACTTAGCATAGTACCCTCTAGTTCCATCCACGTCCTTGCAAATGACAAGATTTCATTTTTTTTTAAAGATTTTATTTATTTATTTGACAGAAATAGAGACAGCCAGCGAGAGAGGGAACACAAGCAGGGGGAGTGGGAGAGGAAGAAGCAGGCTCATAGCAGAGGAGCCTGATGTGGGGCTCGATCCCATAACGCCAGGATCACGCCCTGAGCCAAAGGCAGACGCTTAACCGCTATGCCACCCAGGTGCCCCAAGATTTCATTTTTTTTTTTATGGCGGCGTCATATTCCATTATGTATATATACATACACCACATCTTCCTTATCCATTCATCTTTCAGTGGACATCTGGGCTCTATCAATAGTTTGGCTATTGTGGACATTGCTGCTATAAACAATGGGGTGCTGGTGCCCCTCCAGATCACTACATTTGCATCTTTGGGGTAAATACCCAGTAGTGCAATTGCTGGGTCATAGGGTAGCTCTGTTTTCAACTTTTTGAGGAACCTCCATACTGTGTCACAGAGTGGCTGCACCAGCGTGCAGTCCCACTAACAGTGTAAGAGGGTTCCATTTTCATGTTCATCCTTTTGCATGTGCTGATGCATGTAACTTGCATGTATTGATGCATGTGCCATTTGCTGCCCATCATGACCCCCTGGAGCCATACCACAAGTCCCTGGACCAACCCCTGGATAGATTCTATCTGCCACACAGCCCGCTGCCCCATTTCAGCAGGAAGCAGCCAAAGCGGTCATCATCCCATTCCCTAACACGCAGTTAGGGTTACTATTCCAGGGGGAGGAATGAGTAAGGAACAGGTGGGGCTAGGTAGGAAGAGATAGATAGGGGGGCTAAGTGATCACGCTCGCAGAAATCCCAAAAATGTGGAGGTGTGGGGAAACCAAAGATAAGGGGACAAATCGGACCACACTGCCCTCAGTGGGTGGGGTGGAGGGACCACCTTGCATGTGGGGTGGGTGTCTTTATGATAATCACCCGTGACCACCAAAGAATAACCAGTCCCTAAAAAGGAAGTAAGCCATTGAAGGTGTTATCAATAGAGATGTTAAAAGGACTTAAGTTCCCTGGTTACCTTTCTACAAAAGACCAACCCTAAAGGCCCTCATTGGAAACCCTCTCAGGACCCCTCTCACTTCTGAGAGCTTTTTCTGTATCTTCACTTACTGTAACTTCTATCGCTTTACTCACAAAAACAAAAAAGAAATTCTGGTGGCAACCCTCTGGGGTCCCCTCCCTCTTTGGGAGCTTTGTACTATCGCTTTGCTATCATTCAATAAACCTTGCTTTGCTGCCCACCACTCTGTCTGGTCTACCTCTTCATTCTTCGAAGCAGCATGACCAAGAACCACAGGCACTTAGAGGGGAAGAAATCCTGTAACATCAACACAGGTTATGTCTCAGACCATCCAACCATCTTCCAGATTCATATCTGGTCACTAGGAGAATTAACTCAGGAACCAATGGTAATGTTCCCTGGTCCCTTTTACCTAGCAATTTAAAAATACTTTTTGGTGCCTTTTTCACATTGGGAAACTCTTCAGTAAGGTTGAGTTGAGAAACCGGTGCATTTTAGGTATTCCCAGGGGAGCAGGAATTACTGTCCCCTACAAGGTCCTTCTAGGTGGACTAAGAATCAAATTGACATGAGACAGATTAACAGAAGATAAAATTTAGTAGTGTACGTGCAGGGAATCCACACAGATGTGGATATTCCAAAGACAGTCAAGCAAAATGGGGCGCCTAGGTGGCTCAGTTGGTTAAGTGTCTGCCTTCAGCTCAGGTCATGATCCCAGGGTCCTAGAATCGAGTCCTGCATCAGGCTCCCTGCTCAGTGGGGAGCCAGCTTCTCCCTCTCTCCGCCCTGCACGCGTGCTCTCTCTCTCTCTCTCTCAAATAAATAAATAATTTTTTTTAAAAAAGTCAAGCAAAATGAGGTATGTATGTCATCCTGAACTGAGGAGAAGGAGTAGGGATCTAGGACTTCAGAGGAAAGGAATGCAATTTACAGGAAGATGAAAAAGAGTAAATGTTTGGTAAACAAATGTTTGCTGAGCCATCCAGAGACAATAGCACCAAGAGAGGACTTGTATCCAACAGGCATTGGTAGGTTCCTCCCTGTCTACCACACCTATTTCATATCATAATGTAGTTATTTATGGTGATAACTCTCTTCCTGGAGCAAGTGCTCTATCTAAATTCTTTTTAGGCAGTTGATGGGGAGATAAAGAGCTTTAACTGAACCTGCTAGGTTTTTATTGCTTTTCAACTCAAAGTAGTCTTCATGCCAAAGCGACCCACCTTGGGGACAGCTTGCCATTGGCTTCTATAGTACAAAGTAGCCATCATTAACATTGGGAATTTTCCAGGGAAAAATAGGCAAATATTGAATAATGCTCCAGGGCATTCCTGAAAAAGGAATGGTGAAGTATTGGATTACTTTAGGTTTGCTTTAGGGGAAAGAGATGGGCAAAAGCTTTGGTGTTCCTTGGGAGAACTAAAATACACTCAGACCTTGGTCAAATCAAAGAATGCCTCAGAGACAGAGCAGGGACTGGACTGGGTCCCCTCAATCCTGACCCTAAAATCCAGCATTCTTGGGCTGCCTCCAGAAAGAAAAGGCTCAAACTCTATGCCTCTTGAGTAGCACACCTTGCAGGAACGCGGAGGGAGGGTGCTTACTGAAAGAAGATGCTTAGTACAAAGACTGGTGAAGACTGGACCAAACCAGTCTGTGCCAAGATGGATCCCAGAGCTGACCTTTCACCAACTTTCCCTCTCATTATATTACTAAAAGTTACACCCCGGAGTGGAGATTTAGCATGCTAATTAGACATGCAACACATGAGGAAGCATGAACTTTAAGTGTGCAGGTGCTAATAAATCCCTGCCTCTACATGCTTAGATGGTGCTTCCACCTAAGTGTCTTTTAAGAACTCTCCCTGACCTCTGGTCTGAGAATCAGCCTGAGAATTCTTTCCTCTGTGCTGCCTCCCTTGTGCTGAGCAAAAGCCCCAGTGAAGTCAGACTTGGACTCGAACTATACAGTACTGGTTCTCCTGGTTCTCAGGCCTTTGGACTGGGACTGGAACTATACCATTCTCTCTATACACTATGTACTGTGTACTGTATATATACCACACCAGTATACGGTATATAGTGGTATACGGTATACTACACCATCTCTGCGGGCTGCAGGTCATGGGACTTCTCACCCTCCATAATCTCATGAGCCAACTCGTTTAATAAATCTCTTTATCTATTAAAAAAAAAGTCTTTCCTGGAACTTCCACTGGCCTTCTTGTCAATTTCTATTGCTTAGAGAGCCCAAGGGCCCAGGTGGGTAACACCTTCTGTCCTTAGATTCGGTATCCACTAGTTGGGAATTTGGGATCTTTTGACTTTTCCTTTGTGCTATGAGAATAAGTTTTATTAAACAATTGACTAAAAGGAGAAGTTTTCTGAAGGAAATAATAAAAGTATTTTAGAGAATGAACTCTTCACAGAAACAGTTGATATGCCAATCGAAATAAATGCCATTTACCTATGAATTGTTCCCCCAAGGTCCTTCCCTTGAAATGTTTTATTAGGTTTAAATGTAGTTATTCTAAGTGCTCACAATTAATTATGTTGCATCTCTATGGCTATGTTTATAATTCATACCTGTCCCCCTGTCCCCCAACAAGCAGTTCAAAAAGCAGGATTTTACCAAGAGCTAAGGAATGAGACCGTGTGCCACAGAGCCCATACTGAAGAAAACCTTGATCCTTGCTCAGGAAGAAAGGGGCTGGTGGCAGCACTAAAAAGCTTTCAGTAGGAAGGAAGCAAATGACTTGGGTAAAGTATTTAGATAGTCTGTCAAATAACAAACCAGAGGAAATTGTGGGGTGGGTCAGGAAAAAGGTTCGCTGAAAAGACCTTCAGAGTCTATGTAAACAACCTAATAGGAGTGAGTGTGCTTGGGTTTGGGTTCCCGGGAGCTGGATGCCCTTTGAATGTGAGAAAATGGACTGTTGAAAAATTTTAAAAACCAAGGAGATCCATGCTTTTGAAAGCTTCTGGCCATTTTGTAATCTTTAAACCTTGCAGAGAAGGTTGTTCACAGAAAAAGGGAATGCAGGAATCTGCAGCAGGTTTACTCTGAAACTGGCCATGAGAATGGAGACATATTCACATGAGTCTAGCTGCAGAATGGGCTGCACGGAGAGTCTACCAGTAAATACTGTTATCTTGATCTAAAAGAGTATTGCATTACAAGTTCTTTCAAAAAGCATTTGCTTCAGTTCAACTTGAAAGTGTACCTGTTGGTGCCTTTATTTATTATTTTTTTTTTAGATTTTATTTCTTTATTTGACAGAGAGAGAGATTGAGCACAAGTAGGGGGAGCATCAGGCAGAGGGAGAGGGAGAAGCAGGCTCCCCGCCCAGCAGGGAGCCCGATGCAGCTCAATGCCGAGCTCAATGCAGGGCTCTATGCGGGGCTCAACCCCAGGACCCCAGGATCATGACCTGAGCCGAAGGCAGACGCCTAACAACCGAGCCACCCAGGCACCGCTGTTGGCACCTTTAAATAGAGGTTTTATTAAGAGGTGAAGTCAAGAGGCTCAGGGCCTGGGGCCAGCCTGGGGGCACTAGGAGTCTTCCTCCTCTGGACTAGCAGAAGCTGACTGAAGAATTTAAAAAATTAAAGATTACATTTGCAAAACACATATAAATTTATTTAAAATGTAGGTAGTTCAATCTAAGGAAATACAGTTTTAAAATTTAAAAAAAAAAGGTGAAGTCAAAACAAAAACCATTGTAATTGTTGTAGCTAGGTGCATGCTTTGCTCATAGTGAATGTGCACATTGGCATTCAGTACCAGGCCCTGTGCCAAGGAGGTGGGGCAGAGGACAGACTGAGGGAAACCAGGACACTTGCTTGTTAAAATGTTTACTCAAGAAATAAATGTAATAAATAAATCAGGGGAAGGAGAGACAGAAAAGGGTTCCTTCTGTTTTTCCTTACTGCCCAGGTCCAGGAGTCGCCACTCATTTCTGTTATGGAAACAACTATTGATAATACTAGAAATTAACTTAATTATGTTCATTGCATTTAAAAAATAGTTAAAATGTGTGCTTTTCCGTTTGGGATGCTTTATTTTGGCCCTGACGTGTTATTGTTACCAATCAGCTTGCTTGTTCATAAACGTCTCTTCTCCTGCTCTACTGGAATCTCCTCAGGGGATAAATTTTCAACCTCACAACCCTCAAGATGCTTTGCTTTTTTTTCCATTCCCTGTAAATCAGCCACAGATATCTTTGGACAGTGCTCTGATGTGGCCAGTCCTGGAGGCATTGTTTTAATATTAGAAGTTGCTGGAAGGTAGCCAAAGTCCCAACTAGCAAAAATAAGCCAGTATTTGGAATGGGCACTTAGACATTATTCTTGATACTTTTGAACTCTTGAACCACTTACAAGGAATTATAATGAAAATGTGAAGGTAACCACGTTTGCAGAGGAGTATGCCGTGATGTAGATGAAAAGAAGGCCTTCTTTGTTTATTGCCCCACCACCATTGCTTATGACATCTGCTAACAGATGCCAGAAACCTGGACATCGGCAACCCCATGCTTTTAGAAAGCATTCTATTAACACCACTGTCTCTGGAACATGAAGGAAATAATTGCATTTCCAAAACAGCCCATGAATAAATACAATCATGCACTCTTTTCACTGCTTGAATCATTTTCAACTTGGAAATAGAGATAATGAATGCCGGTAGGGGAATTACACCCAGTGTTCTGAAACGGTGTAAATCACATCAGGCACAAATCTGAAGGGTATGAATGGCTTTCAGAACCTCCAGCTGATGATGGTGGAGGAAGCCAGGGCCTTATGGAAGCCCAAAGACAGTTTTATCAGGTAAATCGAATTGGTAGAAGAGTTCATTATAGCAGTAAATATTGCTCAGAACACTGACTCGTAGTAGCCATGCTGGATGGTACTTCATGGCTCTCACCCATGCCCAGCAAATAGGGCTGTTGGTTCTTTCATTAAGAATGACAGTAATTTGATTTTCTCCCTCTGTAGGTAGATTGATTATTTAAACTACAATATTTGAAGGAGAACTGATAAAGCCAGCAAGCCCTTTCAGTATTTCCTTTTTAATTTCCCTTGGCTGCAAAGCTCCTTGCGCCCCAGTACTGCCACCTGATTATTTTGGTAGGAGCTTCACGCTTGCTTCAAGTTTGATCCCTTCAGCCTTGCTGTTCCTTTAATGCATTGTGAGTCATCTGAGAGCACCCTTCTCACATCACTCCCCCAACAGGAAACTGTAGGACCATTGCCTGTTGCAGGGGTTTTCAAAGTCTGGTCCCTGAAGGAGAGGTATCAATGTCACCTGGAACTCCTTAAAAATGCAAATTCTTTGTCTTTATCTTAGACTTACCAAACAAGAAACTATGAAGATGATGAAGATGGGCCCCAGCCTTCTGTGGTTTAACAAGCCCTTTACGTTATTCTGATTCATGCTAAGGGTTAAGAACCAGTGGCCTTTTGGATCAAGTGGAATCTCTTTTTCTATCCTTCTCTTCCAGTCATCTATTCTGGCTTACCAGTTCAGTTCTGCTGCTATTTAGTAAGCACCTATTCTGCGTTGGGGATTTACATTTGCTCTCTGGCTAACTTGAAACCTAACTTGTCAAACTTAGTAGTGCACAGTGAAAGGGATTCAGAACAGTTTTCCCCAAAATGTGCCACTTTGGCAGACGGACTGTTTCGAGCTGAAGGCAATCAAGACACTGCAGGTCAAGAGAAATTTTGCCCCTTCCTAACTACCTAAAGAATCTAAATTGGGTGTCTTTTCCAGAATCAGAGTTATTGCCAGAAATAAATTTTATCTGATTGACCCATTTCTATGGCAGGACAAACATCTAATTACCAAACATCTGCTGTTTTTATTGCCCAGTGAATAGCTCTCCTCCCCTTTGAAGCCCCAGGCCCCTATCCTATTCTTAGGTCATTATGGCATATATACCTCATTTTACCATTCTGTTTTTGAACCGCTCATGTACGTGGGGTTCCCATATGTATGAAATTAAGTTAGTTTTTCTCTGTTAACCTTTCTCATGTCAATTTAATTCTTAGAGCAGCTAGAAGAATCTTGGAAGGCTAGAGAAAAAATTCTCCTCTCCAACAACTAAGTTTTTTAATTTATTGGCAATATCAAGGAATAAGGTGTTTCATGTATATGAAAGAAAATCCCATATGACCAAGACATATTCTTTTATATGCCAAAATGTTAAAAAACTGGTAAAGATTTTTGCATGAAGTATTCCTATATTAATTATCTTTTGCTGGGTAACAAATTATTCTACACATTAGAGGCTTAAAACAACAAACATTTATTATCTTATAGTTTCTGTAAATCAGGAATCTGGGTACAGCTTAGCTGAGTGCCTTGGTCCTCAGGCTCTTACAAGGTCCCATTCAAGGTGTCAGCAGGGCTGTTGACTTCCATGTTCACTCGCAGGTTATTGGCAGGATTCAGTTCCTTGTGGTTTGGCCTGAGGGCCTCAGTTCCTCACTGGATGTTGGCCAGAGGCCTCCCTCAGTTCCTTGCTTCTTGCCACAAGCAGCTCACAACATGGCAACAGGCTTCCCTGAGAACAAGCAACAAGGGAGAACAAGAGTGGGCAAGCAAGACAGAAGCCACAGTCTTTCTGTAATCTGATCATGGATGTGACATCCCATCATCTTTGCTGTATTCCATTAGTTAGAAGCAAGTCACTAGGTCCACTTGGCTCATTCTTAAAGTACTTGGACTCTTCCCTATGTGTCTATACCAAATCCTATACTCTAAGTTTGTTGTTGTTGTTTACTAGAAAACATGATTTTGAATTCTCTGCCATTCATTCCTTATTTTTTAAAACTCCCATAGGGACTGTATTATCGCAGGTCTGTGGATTAGCATTTGAAAAACACCAATCCAGAGCTATGGTTCTTGAAACTTCAGTGTCTATAAGAATTACCTGGGAAACTGTTAACAGTGTATATTCCCAGCCTTCCACCCAAGAAATTCTGGTTTAGAAGGACTGGGTGGCGAACTGATGGCTTCTTGAGCACCACTTTACATCTTCACATCTTTCTCCAGCCACTACCATGAGACCAGTTCAGTGGTTTCCACAGTTTCAAGCAGGTGTGACCTTATGGCACCGTGCACTGGGCCTTTGTATCTGTACCTCTCACTTGTTCCAGAGCTCCTCTGAACATCAGGGTGAGGGATGCCCAAAGGAAACACTCATCATTTACCCACAGCATTTTACTTGATGTACTCTCATGTATTCAACATAGCTGACTTTTTATTTGGATAGTGAATTTTTATAAACATTTCTCACAGATTTTATACACATATTTGAATTGTTAGAATTCAGATGGTAAAGGACACCCACAATTGTGGAACCGTCCAATAATCCCAGGGACTTCTGCATCCTTGCATCCCCTTAGATTTTGTTTTCTTCCTCTTTTCTTCAAACATGACCTCTTAGCTATGAATTTCATCATTGGTTTTGTTTGTTTATAAGTCTTCCTAAATCTTGTGTGGAAGGAAGAAAATAGAAAATCACTTCAGATACATGGAGTGCTTTCATATTTGCTTAAACCAAGCTCTGGAGTTGATATTACAGGTGGACTTAACTTCAGTAAATAATAAAAGTAGGACTTAACCAAACAGATTCCTGAGAGGAAGGGTTTGAAGAAGGGACTTAGAGATCATTTGTACGCCACATAGTATTTGCTATATAAGAAGATTCGTGTCAAAATTTTCTTTTAGTAATGATTTTCCTGGTAAATGTTTGTTTCACAGATGTTCAGAATCATATTTCTTAGTAAAGCTTGGTATATCCCTCTGATAGAGACACCTAGTTCTCTAGCCAATATTCCTCTGAACTCTGCTCTTTATTAACATAATCCTGATTTTGTCTAGTGTAGCCATGTGCCCAGCTGAAAAAAATTTAGGGGTGGTCCAGTTCCTGCTAATGAGTTGTAAGTGAGAATTGGTAGGCAAAGCTTCTGGGAAGCTTTGAAAGGAGGCAAAGTAAGCTGGCAGTTACATTTTACCCTTTGACCTTCATCTTCTTTCTGCACGCAACACCGTACAGTATTACAGGAGGAGTTTCCATCTGCCATCTTGTAACCATGAAACAACCAGCATGAGAAAGAAAGCCTATGGTGAAAATGACTAAGACCAGCCTGACCTGAAAGCACTGTGATGCCACACTAGCTTTAGAGCAACTGGATTTGGACTTCCTGATTCAGGAGAAAAATAAACCCCGTATTTTTAAGCCACTACTCTTTGATAGTTCTGACTGTTACGTGTGGCCAAACCTATTTCCTAAGATAATCCCCTAAATCCTTTTATTTGAGATTTTCTAAAGATTCTCTTTCAGATTTTCTATGGTGAAAGTACTTCTTTCTATTTTTAAGAAGTACGAATTTATCTTCAGATATATCTTATATTAAATTAATTCAGTAAGAAAAGAAAATAATTTACTACAAAAATGACCTCGTATTTTATAATTTTCAAGTGGAAGCAAACCTTAGGGATCACCTAGTTACTGAATATTTTATCACTACCTGAAAAAATTGTCTTGTTTATAAGCTTACTTCCCTGTTTATTACATGTCTCCCTTATTGAATAGAGCACCACAAAGAAAGGGGCATTGTCATGTTCTTCACTGTATCATCATAAAACATAAAACAATGCCTGACACACAATATGTATGTGATAAATGTTTAGTCAGTGAATAAATGTAGTTATCTAACTTCATCTAATGAGGAAGTGGAATCTCAGAGAGACCATTGTTTGTCCAGCACCACAAATCTATTCAATCATTTGTGACCTATAGAAATAGTTATTTCAGGGGCGCCTGGGTGGCACAGCGGTTAAGCGTCTGCCTTCGGCTCAGGGCGTGATCCCAGCGTCGTGGGATCGAGCCCCACATCAGGCTCCTCTGCTATGAGCCTGCTTCTTCCTCTCCCACTCCCCCTGCTTGTGTTCCCTCCTCACTGGCTGTCTCTATCTCTGTCAAATAAATAAATAAATAAAATCTTTAAAAAAAAAGAAAAGAAATAGTTATTTCAGGTGGTTCAATCTAAAAGGGGGTGGAATTGAGATAAGAATTGAAGTCTTCTTTTCTTTGCAATGTACTGACCACTGGTTGTGATGCAAATTGCAAAATTATTCTTTATTAAAAAAATAGTTTGCCATACATTATAGCTTGTACTCCTGTATATTTAAAATATGACCCAGTTAATAAAAATATCATTATACTTAACTTGCCAGGAAAACAGAGGAAAGGAAATTAAAATTACTTGAAGAGTTAAATATTTAATATGTGTCATTACACTTAAGTCTCACAGAAGTCCCATTTCACAGATGATAAAACTGAGCATCAGTGAAGCTAAGTAGGCTTGCCTGGAGTTTCTCAGCTATGAAGTGATGAAATGGATCTGAGGCTGGGCCTGTGCCCTTCCTAGTGGACCAAATGCTATTTTACTGACTATACTCTATAAAGCACTTGCTAAATGTAAAGTATTAAATTCCCTCCATCTTCCATTTAATTGACCTCATCAACCTCAGAAGCATAGTGATATTTATATCTAACAAAGAATATTTCTATTACCTTAAAATGGATCCACATTTTTAACTGCAGACAGCTGCTTTTGGTTAGACAATTTTCAGTTAGAATGCAAAACACTATAAGGCAGGACATTTGACATTTTTTCCCTACAATTCTTGTTCATGCATCTAATCTACAGTTTCTTGACCACATGAAATTTGTACAGTCTGTACACTTGGGTTAGCTATCTAGTGGTTTAGGGGGAAAAAAAGAGAAGTGTGAATTCAGAAAAACAGCTGCTCCTAAATGGAATGATATCAGACAGTCTCAAAATAAGCTTGGTCCAAGATTGCTTATTCTCCTATGAATTGGTTGGTACTTCTTGAAACTTCCTCACTTTGCAGTGATTATATTAAATCACCTCTCTATTTCTGTAAGATTAGGCTATCAGTGGTTTTAAACCTATTTGTAGAAATCACGCCTCTTCTTCAGATGGAATCTTATGTGGAACATTAATATGTAAATCAGGTAAGGGGAAAAAAACTGGGCAGGGCTGAAATGGGAGCCCAGAGGCACATCAGCTGGGCTCCAGTTTGGGCCTAGAGAGGAGGCTGTGGATGCCCTCGGCAGATTCCTCATGTCAGACCATCTTTAAGGTCCCTTGCAAGTCGAATATTCTATGAACCAATGGCTCTGTTGGGTATGTGTTGGTTATCTTATTGCCATGAAAACCAGTTGTATTCAACAGGGGGAAAATAACAGTAACTGTCTTTCTCTGGGAACATCTGGTCTGGAAATTAGAACATTTTAGTTCTAATCCCAGCTCTGCCACTATTTAGGTCTGTTACCTTGGATGCTGTTTGCCCATCTATGAAAGGAGGATAAAACATTCCCTACCTACTTTATTTTTAAATACATTTTCTTGCAAGGTTGAAAATTCCCTTTGACAAAAATAAAATTAGAACAATTGTAAAGTTTCACCTTCAGGAAGATGTATGATAAAAGGCGTGGATGTTGACTTTTCATTTCAAAGTCACAAACAGTAACTACCTCTGTTAATAATTATAATAAAATTAAAAGCTTGAAATAGAAGTCCTGTTAGTGCCTTGATATAGGGGCAGGTATTCATTTTCATTTTTGCATAGTTATAAAATCTTTTCCAGGAGAAAGTGGAACAATTCCTTTGTTTAAAAAAAAAAACAACAAATCTTGTTTTTACAGGGTTGATATGTTTTATCAAATTAATACATGATGCTTATTAAAATACATAAACAAAAAATAAAGTCCACCATTTGAACCTATGACAAATGACATTTGTTGAAGATCTTTCAAGGCATTCAATATGCAACTAAGATGTAGACAAAAAAATTGTAGGTAGGTAGATAAATAAATATAAGTTGAGTGACAAAGAGTTCAGTAGACAAAAATGGAAATCATATTCTACATGCTATTTTAACACAGAAAATAACTTTGTACTTTCATTTAGTGAAGGTAAAGGAAATTGAAGTGGAACTGTACAAATAGCTGAACTTTAGATAAATGTTTCTTCACTATGAAAGTTATTAGTTCCTAATTTTGTTTAAGATTTATTTATTTATTTGAGAGAGAGACAGAATGAGATCATGGGGGCAGGGAGGCAGTCGTGGAGAGAGGCAGAGGGACAGAGAGAAACCCAAGCAGACTCCCCACTGAGCATGGAGCCTAATGCAGGGCTTGATCTCATGACCCTGAGATCATGACCCGAACCAAAATCAAGAGTCAGACACTTAACCAACTGAGCCACCTAGGTATCCCCCTAATTCTTTTAAAAAACTTGTGAAAAACACTAAGAGGTCAGAATCATTATATAAGGTTTTTTTAAAAATTCCATTTTAGACCGTATCTATGCATCCCATGTAACGCAAGAGGAGAAAATCAGCACATTCACTCTTCTACCATACTTTTGATTTTGTATTATCATTTACTTTCTGTCTGGTAGTCACAGTTTCCACAGTTATTTAATTTCCACAGTTATTTATATTTAAGTGAATTAAAATTTCATCATTAATTCTTTTACAATGCCTTCCATATTCCCTATTCATATATTATTTTGATTTAATTTTTGTTGGCTGAGTTTCATCATCTAATTTTCTTCCCAAAGTTGAGAAGTCCTGTCCCTTTTCTTTATATCTGAAGGACAGTTGCCTGCCATAATCATTTAGCATTAGGTTTTGCTAAATATAAAGAATGTTTCTCCCCCAACACACATACACATGAAGTATTTTAACACAGAAGTTTATTGCTTTTTCACATAATAGAAGTCCAGACCAGGCATGATGTCTACACGAATTCATCAGGGACCTGCTCACTGTTCTACCATTTCTTAAAGAATGGTCCTTGTCCTCATGGTCCAAAAAGGCTGCTTGAGTGTCAGCCATCATATCCATATTTCAGGCAGCAAAATGAAGGAATGAATCAAGAAGGATAGAGCCCTACCCTTAAGGAGACTTCTTTGAAGTGGCATACAACATTTCTACTTATATTTCATTAGAAAAACATCAACTACATGGATGTGGGATATATAGTCTTTTAGCTGATTGTAATTGCCTCAGAATCTGGGTTCTTTGTGTTAAGAAGGAAGACAATGGGGGCTCCTGGGTGGCTCAGTCATTAAGCATCTGCCTTCAGCTCAGGGTGTGATCCCAGAGTCCTGGGATCCAGCCCCGCATCGGGCTCCCTGCTCTGCTGGGAGCCTGCTTCTTCCTCTCCCACTCTCCCTGCTTGTGTTCCCTCTCTTGCTGGCTGTCTCTCTCTCTCTGTCAAATAAACAAATAAAATCTTAAAAAAAAAAAAAAAGAAGGAAGACAATGAATGTGGAGAAATAACCAGCAGCCTTTGCCTGCCACACCTGGATATGGAGTTTGGAGTCACACTTTCGTGTTCTCATAACTGTGTAGTCATACACCACTATCTTCAAGCATTTGAGTATTACTGCAGAGATTTCGGAAGTCAACCTAATTCTTTCTTCCTTTTTAGTAACCTGCCTTTTCTATTTGGATTCTCATATAATTAGTTCTTTATACTTGAACTTTTGTCTCTGCAGGTATATCTTGGGTTCATCTTTCTATAACATTTTCCCCCAAATATTGATGTATCTTTTTGATCTGCAGATTAAGTCTTTATTTAGGAAACATGTCTTCCATTATATCTTTAAATATCATTTTTATCACATCTCTATTTTCCAAGAGTTGAATCTCCCTTTTATACTTCTCTATATCATTTTTATATTTTTGTTCTTTTATTCTGTCTTTCTCTCTAGCCTATTCCTAATGTCTTGAGATGCTTTAATCATACTTTATCCCTATTTTTCATTGTTTCTAATGTAGCATTCACTTCAGAGATGTTTTTATTTTCTCTTCTTTTACTCTACCAATCTGCTTTTATACTCTATTTTTTTTAACTCAAGTAATATTCTTTGAGATATATTTTTAGAGCAATCAGTTATGTTTAATACATTTTATTCTTATGATAATTTATGCATTTGTTTATTTGATTAGTTGTTTTTATGGGTTTATTTTTTTAAAGATTTATTTATTTATTTATTTGAGAGAGAGAGCGTGAATGGGGGAGGGAGAGGGAGAGAAGCCTGATGTGGAGTTCTATCTCACTAACCTGAGATCATAACCTGAGCTGAAATCAAGAGTCAGATACTTAAACAACTGAGCCACCCAGGTGCCCCTGGCTAGCTATTTTTAAACATAATAAACACCTGAAAATCCAACATGAAAACTAGCTCCTTGACAATAATCTTTCTCTAATACATGTTTTCCTCGTTGCATCCCAATGCCTTCTGCCTCCAAGGTAAGCATCATCTTGAATCCTGTGTTTATCATTCCTTTGATTTCTTTTTATACTATGTTACTATATCAATATATATTACTTAAAACCATCAACAAAACAAAAGGCAACCTACTGAATGGGAGGAAATGTTTGCAAATGATATCACTGATAAAAGGTTAATATACAAAATCTATAAAGAATTCACACAGCTCAATATTAAAAAACCACAAATAATCCTATTAAAAAATGGGCAGTGGAACTGAATAGACGTTTCACCAAAACGACATACAGACGGCCAACAGACACAAGAAAAGATGCTCAGCATCACTAATCATCAGGGAAATGCAAATCCAAACCACAGTGAGATAGCATCTCACACTTGTCAGGATGACTAGTATCAAAAAGGCAGGAAATAACAAGTGTTGGCAAGGATGTGGAGAAAAGGGAACCCTTGTGCACTGTTGGTGGGAATGCAAACAGGTGCAGCCACTGCGAAAATAGTATGGAGTTTCCTAGAAAAATTAAAAATAAAACTACCATACAATCCAGCAATTCCACTTCTGGGTAATTCAATTTCTGAGTATTTATATAGAAAACAAAAACACTAATTTGAAAAGACATATGATCCTGCATGTTCAATGTAGCATTATTTACAATAGTCAACATATAGAAGCAACCTAAATGTTTATCCATGGATGAATGGATAAAGAAGACGCGGTATACACACACACACACACACACACACACACACACACACACACACGATGGAATATTACTCAGCCATAAGTAAAAACGAAATCTTGCCATTTGCAACAAAATGGATGGGCCTAGAGGGTATTAGGCTAAGTGAAATAAGGTGGGCAGAGAAAGACAAATACTGTATGATTTCATTTACATGTGAGATCTAAAAAACAAAACAAATGCGCAAACAGAACAAATCAGAACCAGACTCTTAGATATAGAGAACAATCTGGTAGTTGCGAGGGGAGGAGGATGGAACAGGGAAAGGGGATTAAAAGGTGCAAACTCCAGTCATAAAGTAAGTAAGACATGTAGATGCAATGTACAGCAAGGGAATATAGTTAATAATATTGTAACAACTTTGTATGGTGACAGATGGTAGCTAGATTTAGTGTGGTGATCACTTTGTAAATGCTGAATCACTATGTTGTACACCTGAAACAATAATATTGTCTGTCAACTAGACTTCAGTTAAAAAACAAAAACAAAGGGATGCCTGGGTGGCTCAGTGGGTTAAGTATTTGCCTTCAGCTCAGGTCATGATCCTGGGGTCCTTTGGATCAAGTACCACATTGGGCTCCTTGCTCGGTGGGGAGCCTGTTTCTCCCTCTGCCTGCCTCTCCCCCTGCTTGTGTGCTCTTTCTCTCTCTCTGACAAATAAATAAAATCTTAAAAAAAAAAAAACCCAAAACAGGGGCGCCTGGGTGGCACAGCGGTTAAGCGTCTGCCTTCGGCTCAAGGTGTGATCCTGGCGTTATGGGATCGAGTCCCACATCAGGCTCCTCCACTATGAGCCTGCTTCTTCCTCTCCCACTCCCCCTGCTTGTGTTCGCTCTCTCACTGGCTGTCTCTATCTCTGTCCAATAAATAAATAAAATCTTAAAAAAAAAAAAACAAAAACCCAAAACAAAAACAACACACGCACCAAACATGTGTTCCTTAAAAGGATTATATATGTGATTATATATATATATATATATATATATATATATATATATATATATATATATATATATATATATATACACACACATATAATTACATTTATTCTTTATGTTGATTGTTTTTTACTTTATTAATACAATACCATGCTGAATATAAGAGACTTACTTTTTAATTTATATTATATTGCTATTTTTTATCTACATCATGGTGTGTTCATCTGTTTTGGCTACCATATAATATTCCATGGCATGAATATATCACAATTTATTTATCTAATTTCCTATTTATGGGCATTTTAATTATTTCTAGGTTATTGTTTTGTGAACAATATTTCAATAAACATTCTTCCACATGTATTTTGTCATTAGGTCCAAGAGTTTCTTGGCGTTAATGCCTAGGAGTGAAATTGTTGAGTTGTCCAAAATAGAATTCATTACGTCATCCTCTAAATCAGCCTCCTCTCTACCTCCTTATTCCTGTTTAGTAACATCCCAGTCACCAGAAACTTTGACTCCCCAGTCCTCCTTTGTTCCCTGTATCCAACTGATTGCCAAGCCTAGAAAGCTCTTGCCTTCCCATGATATTTCTCATCTCTCCTGTTCAAGCCTCATTAATTCTCCCCTTTACCCCCTATTCCTAAACATCATGGTCAATCAATTCCAATCACATCCTTTCCCTGTTCCCATCCTTCAGTGGCTTCCTGTTGTCTGTGAGATTAAGTGGACCCATAATCCAGCAAAGTCCTCCATAATAAGACTCCAGTCTACCTCTTCAGCCTTAATGTTTCTCTCTTTTGGTAGCAGAGAATGTTTGAGTTGCAAGGGACCTTAGGGATGATCTGGTCCGAACTGCTTGCCTACAGATGAGGAAACCGAGGCCCAGAGAGGAAAAAGGCTTTTATCAAGGTCACATATGTGATCCATTTAAACAATCTTATGGCTATTGCAGGCACTTCAGGAAGAAGGCAGAGAGAGGCTTGTGATCTACCAGCTTGAGTTAAGGACAGTGGAGTGGAATAGTTATAGACAGCGAGAAAGCATGAATCTACCATGTCAAAAAAATATTGAGGCTCTTGGACTGGTAGAAAAGAACCATAAAGAATGGACCCTTGTGTTACTATTTGAGCACAGCAATTGCTGCACTATATTAAGATACAATTATTGTTTGAGACTGAAAGGGTGAAGCTGTGCTCTTGAAGATAGTCCATCAATAGTGTCCAGACTCTATCCCCAGATAAAGACAGCAAAAATTTTTAGGCATAAGTACTTGGATTCTTGTTTCCTATTCCTCAAATATCTAAAACTGAAGAGTGACATTATACAGCCCACTACTCACTCATTGATTATATGTCCTATATCCTCTCTTTGCCTGGGATAATAATAATACCTACCTCATAAAGTTAATGTGAGGACTGAATGAGATAATCTAGGTAAAGCAGTAGCAAATGGAAAGCACTCAGCAAATACTATTGATTATTATTTCACAAGCGAGACTGACAGATGCGGAGGGGGTTTTGGGGGAGGGGGAAAAAGAGAGAGATTTCAAGTTCATCCCTACCACTCAAACCTCTTATCTAGGGCCCCTCCATCTGCTCTTTGAAAGACCTGCTTGTCAGGCACAATTACTATTGATGCTTTGTGGAATAGGACAGGTCTTGAGCACCTTGGGATTGAGCTGATGTTAGAATGATTCAAAATTTAGAACGTATGTAAATATATAACATAATATACTATATAAGTCTTTTAAATAAGTATCTCTATATATGTATGTCTTTTAAATTTTTTTGTTTCTGTTTTCCTTTTGGCCTCCTTTAGTAATTAATAAAGCCTGTCCATTTCATGCTAAGGTGATCTTTTTTGTTTATTCACCTTGAGTCAGAGTGCTAAGAGGCAGCTGCAGGCTAATGGAAGAGAACTCCTGTCACCTTGAAAATAAAGGTGAAAGTCATGGAGAGAGCCATCCTACTACTCTTGGGAGCTTTGCTGTCTTTCCTGGAGAGTATCCTTCCAGTACTAAAACCTGGAATTCCAGACAAGTTCTAACCAGAAAAAAAAGGTTGGCCTTTTGGAACTGGAATGATTCATGATAAAAATTTTTTAAAAAGCAAGTTAGGGAAGATTATGGAGAAAGATAAAAGCAAGGGTTGTCATCTTTTAACTGTCAATCAGTTAAAATTAGTAAATATTTATTGTGAGTCCACTGTGTGCTAATCTAATGGTAGATATGATCCTTGCCCTCAAAGTCAAACATCCAAGTGAAAAGGTCAATATGTACATGAGTGGAATGGAAAAACAAGTTAAAAAAACAAGACGTGTCATAAAACAACATGCCAAATGAAGGGAACGGAGAATAAGTGGTTCTGTAGATGCAACACGGACAGAGAGCTCACTGAGCTAAGTGCACTTGCATTATGAAGAAGGAAGGACTGGCGCAAGATATTTTTAAAAATGTAAACATTAGGTAGTAGAAAGGAAGAAGAAATGGCCAGAGTGGACGTGAAGTATAGGAGTATGTAAGGTATTTAACAGGGGCAGTGAGAAGATCTTTCTGGCTTGGATCACGAGTTCCTTCAGGTGACTGGCCCGGATGGAGGACTTTGAATGCCAGGGTGAGGAGCTCGACTTCACCCTGTGGAACATGAGATACTCTTTAAAATGTTTGAGGCAGGCAGTGAAATAGTGAGACTTTTGAGGATGGCTGGACACTAGGGAGACAGGTTAAGACACTTTGGTAGAAAAACCTCAACAATTCAACAGTACATGAGTCTTGGGGAGATTTCTAAATGTGTCAGATGTTCAGGAAATTCAGATTTTTTTTTTAATGCTAACTGCTGACTTGCATCAGGGAGAAAGGAGAGAAAAGAGCAGGTAGAATTTTATCTAATTCAGAAGACAGTTATTTTGCTAGCATTTACTTGCACTGCTGACATATTGGGGCCAACTGTGGCAGAGGCCACTTCCCTGGAAAAAGTGGTACGTAGTTCTCAGTTCACAGATTGAATGTGGGAAGATAGACAACCTTCAAGATTGGAGACAACTAAAGCCCTCAAAGGGCTTCATGATGTTTCTTCCTCTTTTAAAATAAGTTTCTATTTCATTAAAAACAAAATCCCACTTGGCTAAAAATCTCTCTTTATACTAATATGACCAGGAAATTTCATATATAAAGAACTGGTTCCCTCCTTTTAGCTAGAAGTTTCTGTAGGCCCAACTTGTGTCAAGATTTTTTTTTTTTTAATTGAACACTTCATAGACAGTGGCCTCAGCTGATAAGGACACAGGCTATTCACTCTCAGAGATCAAAGTATTTCCAAGATTGCTAATGGTGATGGCATATGCTGGGAATGTTCTGTTACACTAAACAGGTCTAAAGGGGCCAAGTGTCTACTCTTGGTCATCAGAGTCAGATGGCAGATGGACATAGTCCAGGTTCCTGGAACTAGGGATGCTGAATTGAAAGCAAGGTGGCTCCATTGGGCAAGATTTGAGATCGAGGTAGAGGTCACTAAAATGAGGGGCACGGAGAGGACTTAGGAGCAGTATTCAGGTCTACTGGGACCTTAGTTCAGTGGTCTGTCCAGCAAGCTGCATATACACCCATTATGAGATTTAGAGCCTTCTGCCACTCTCTTGCCCTCTGCATGGCCACCTGTGATTGCTTACCTGAGTGAGCAGCTTTGAGCTCACTCCCATACCACACCTGCCCTTGGCAAAGAGTGGTATGGATGGGGCAGATGTTGCTTCAGAATCAGACTTATATCACAGGACTCTGATTGTTTGACCTGGCATATCCTTGATCAGTTCTAACCTCTGCCAGCTGTTATCCATTAACCTACTTGTTCTCCTATTTTTCTGACATCTGATAACTAAGGTCATATACTTGTACCAGCTTAAGACCAGCCAAACCTTTGCTCCATCGGTGTCCATCACCTGAATTAAACCTGCATCAATCTGATTACTTACTTTTCATGTGGTTGCAGGTAGTTGTGTTAACAGACCAAGTCCTTCCAGGCAGCGCTCCCATCTAACTTGTGATATGACTTTCAACCAGCAACCAGGTTATGAGGCCCCATGGGGCTTGATTTCCTTTGAGATAATAGTGCAGGCCTGGAGAGCTAGGCTGTGGGAATCAGATCTGACCAGTGGAGGGGAAGTGTCAGTGGAGAACAGATGCAGCTGCAGATGCTAGGAGCAAGTTCAGTCTAGAAAGTGTGTCCTGAGAGAACGGAGGTACTTCATGATTGGTGGGTACAGGAGGCATTCAGAAATTTAGACAGGTGGGCAGGCAGCTCAGGGGAGTGTGGAGTTGGTTAGCAGAGGCCCAGCGCATGACTCAGCTCAGGGGTGTGTATTGCTGATGGCAGCGGTTGCTTTGAAAGAGAAAGCAGAGCTTTAGTTCTGGAAGAACACATGGTCTGAACTTGTTCCTGACTGTTGCCCAACCAGAGGCTCAGTTACTGGCTCCCTTTCAAAATCTTCTTCAGTTCGCTCACCTTAGGGGACATCTTCCTTCTCTCAGCAGCTTCCTCCATCATCTCTGTCCTCTGCTGTCCACCCAAACCTAGGGCTCTGGTTTTGCTCCCTGCTCATTCCTTCAACTGACTGTTGCGTTTTTCTCTTGTCTCTGATGTCCAAGTCAAGAGTAAGGAAGGAGTTGTTGCCAGAATTGTGCATGTTTAGGTCAATCCTGGTTCCAGATACCCTGACCCAGTTCAGTAGCTGAGGCCCCTTGCACATCAGAAAGAAGAGGTTGGACACAATGGAACTACGTAGTTTACTGAGTCAGATGTGAGGTCATAGGGGTAGGGAGCTAGTTATTAGAGCTGAGGTACTGGGACAGGGTAGGCTAGATTTGAGAAACAGGGCAAAATTCTACCTGTTGGAACTGGGGCAACAAATCTCAAAGTACTTCTCAAATTTTTTCCTCCATACAGTTAGTGCTTATCAAATGTCCGTAAGCTTCAGAACCAGTGCGTGCACGCATTCTGCCTCAGTAGGTCTGGGGAAGGGATTACAGTCCAGGACTCTGCAATTTTTCTTATATATCTTTCAAAGAAATATTTGCTTTATGCATATTAAGCAAAAACGACATATGTATTTTCCCCTTTTCATTCACATGGTAGCATACCATACACACTGTTTTGAACCTTGGATTTTTTTTTTTTCACTTAACAATGTTTCTTTGGGAGTGTACCATACCAGTATATAAAGTTTTCTCATTCTTTTTAATGACTACATAGTATTCCGTTGTGAGGGCATATCGTAATTCATTTAACAATACGCTGCTAATGAACACGCTGGTTGTTTCTGATCCCTCTCAACTGTGAACGGTGTAGCAACAAGTACCATGTGCACATGTCATTTCCCACATAAGTGATTATATCTGGACACATTCTTAAAAGTGGAATTATTGGGCCAAATGGTAAGAGATTTTGTGATTTGGGTAGATATTGCCAAATTGCCCTTCACAGAAGTTCTATTGATTTATACTCCTACAAGCATGAGTACCATTTGTTCAGAAACTCTAGCCAACAAACTGTACTATCAAACTTTTTAACTTTGCCAATAGGATAGGTCAAAAAAGTATCTCGTTGCTGTTTAAATTTATAATTCTTTTACCGTGAGAGGAGGGTGAGCATACTTGAGTATGTTTGAGAGTCATTTGTATTTGTGTGTGTGTGAAGCTTGTTTCCTTTGACTCTTTTTCTACTGGATCTTTTGATCTTTATTTTACTCATTTGCAGGAACTCTTTATCTATGAGAGAAATCAAGCCTCTGGTTGGGATGTGAGCTGCAAATATTTTCCCCAGTTTGTCTTTTATCATTTGGCTTCCCTTTTGCTGGCTTCTGCAGCATAGCTTTTAATAAAAATGTAACTGTTATTGAATTCATTAATGTTTTATGCAAGGGGCCCATAGTGACTTCTGGATTTTATGTTATACTTAGGCCTTCCCCATTCTGACATTATGAAAAATTATCCCATACATTCTTATAGTATCTTTATATTTTAAAAATATATATTTAAATCGTTAATCCAGATAGGATTTATTCTAGAAAAGAGATGTAGAATTTGGCTGCAACTTATTTTTTTTTCAGATGGCTATGAAGTTTCCCCAGTACCTTTTATTGAATAATCTATTCCTTACTTTTACCATTGCCCAGATTTGAATTGCTCCTTTTATCATAGTCTAGATTTCATATGGATTTGGGTTCAACTCCAGACCTTCTCTTCTGTGACATGACTGTATCTGTCTCTTCATGCACCAATACCACACTGTTTTAATTATACTAGCTTTTTTATTTTTAAATATTTTATTTATGTGTCAGAGAGAGAGAGAGAGAGAGAGAGGAAGGCAGAGGGGGAAGCAGGCTCCCTGCTGAGCAAGGAGGCTGATGTGGGGCTCAATCCCAGGACACTGGGATCATGACCTGAGCCGAAGGCAGATGCTTAACCGATTGAGCCACCCAGGCGCCCTATACTAGCTTTATAAGGTAGTTCTAATACAGGTGATCCCTGGAGAGCACTTTGAGAAACACTGTCCTAGGGGTCAATACAGAACTAGCCCTGTGTAGAATAGGATTATAAATTGATTTCAACAATGAGGAGAGGAAGGCTACTAAAGAAGAGCATTTGGAAAAGATGAAGATTTCATAATTCAAGCTGTATTAATCTGTATCACAAATTTGAATGACTCTTATACCTTGACAGCAGCAAGAGATACATACAGATAATGGGTCATAACTTTCTTTGTGGATAATCTTGACTCTTACACAGACCAGAATCTATAGTTGAGGATTTGACTGTGGCAGTGGCTATGATATGTTACTGGCATGACTGATCAATTTTGACAATTTCAGAGAGAATATGGAGACGAGAAGACAGACTGCTCCTTTTGAAAATCTTCCTATTTTCCTATTAACAAATGTAACCTCACTTTGACTTTTTTAATAGGAATTTTTGTCAGTTGTTAGTTTTATTTGTATGACTCTTGAGTTAATTTAAGAGTACCTTTATGTGATACGTATTATTTATTCAGTCCACATGCATCGATTTATAGAATCATGGGCTACTATTGCAAGGGGCCCATAGATCAGAAAGTAGCCTTTTATATAAGGATTGTGCACATACATAATTAGTTCACTCGTTCGTTCAACGTATATGAATTGAGTTCTGATTATGTTGCCAAGACCTTTGATAAGTGCTGGGGATGCAGTAGGTAGCAAAGCCAGAAAAGAAAAAAAGAAAAAAAAAAGATGAATGCATATGAAAGAACTTGTATAAGTTTCCTAAGACTGCTGTCACAAAGTATCACAAACTGGGTGGCTTCAAAAAAACCACATTTATTCTCTCATCGTTCTGAAGGCTAGAAATCCAAAACCAACCTGCCAGCAGAGACATGCTCTCTCGGAAGACTCCAGGAAAATCCTTCCTTGCCTCTTTCTAGCTTCTAGTGGTTGTCTGCCATCCTTGGGGCTCCTTGGTTTATAGTTGCATCAGTCCAGTCTCTGCCTTCATCTCCAAATGACTGCCTTCTCTCTGTACGCGTCTGTGTCTGCTCACAGCCTTCTTTTAAGAACACCAGTGCCAAAAAAAAAAAAAAAAAAAAAAAAAAAAGGACACCAGTGCCCGCTCTAATCCAGTATGATCTCATCTTTACTTGGTTCTATCTACAAAGACTCTATTTCCAAATAAGGTCACATTCAGAGTTATCAAGAGTTAGGACTTCAACATATCTTTTTGGGGGCACAGTAACACTTATCAAAATGTAAGGCAGAAATAATATCTCTCTTGGGGCGCCTGGGTGGCTCAGTTGTTGAGCGTCTGCCTTCGGCTTAGGGCGTGATCCCGGCGTTATGGGATCGAGCCCCACGTCAGGCTCTTCCCCTGGGAGCCTGCTTCTTCCTCTCCCACTCCCCCTGCTTGTGTTCCCTCTCTCTCTGGCTCTCTCTCTCTCTCTGTGTCAAATAAATAAATAAAATCTTTAAAAAAAAAAAAAAGAAATAATATCTCTCTTAATCATCAAGTTAACCATCAAGTTACCTTAACCATCAAGTCAACTTTCTTTTTTTGAAGACTTTATTTATTTTGAGAGAGAGAGAACATGAGGAGGGGCGAGGGGCAGAGGAAGACAGAGAAGCAGACTCCTAGCTGAGCAGGGAGCCCAATGCAGGGCTCGATCCCAGGACCCCAGGATCATGACCTGAGCCAAAGGCAAATGCTTAACCGACTGAGCCACCCAGGTGCCCCTCAAGTTAGCTTTAAAACATAATTTAAAAGCAGTTGCCTATTTAACTATTTAATTCAATCAAATGGGAATGGAGACAATGGGAATAAGAGATGGTGCAGGGCAGGAGTTGTAGGTTTGGGACACCCACAGGAGGGAGAAGCCCTCTGGAAGGGGAACAGGAATGGGCCAACAAGACATCTCTGCAGTTCCATGGAGGGTCTGTAGTCTGTCCTGGTTAAGGCAAACTACCCCTACTTTTGTGGAGGAGACATTAACCTGTACTGCTTTTTCCCTTGGAAGAGGTAGTAGAAACCAAAATACACCCTCCCTGACTGCCCTATTCCACTGAGACTGCAGAAAAATAAGGTACTCGGCTTCTCCCCCTTCCTGCCCTTGGGAACCCTGGCCTCGGTCAACCTTCCTTAATGTGAGATCTGTTTCAGGCCAGGAACATGATTCTCAAAACATATTTCTATGTCTTTGGTTTCCTACCAGGCTGTCCCTTTTCCAGAGCCAATATTTTCATAAAGATGGCAAAGTGACTGTGGTTAGGATTCCATTTTATTGTATCTATTAGCATTATTTTTAAAAAGTGTAGTAACAGATTCAGAATCAAGAGCTCTAAGAGGAACCCATATTTTCCTACTGGTGACATGAATAACAGAAGTTCTGTCTGGCAGTACATGTAAAAACAATTTTAGTTGCTACATGGAGAGCTAGGCCTCGGTTAACAAGTAAATTTGTTTTCATTTGCCTTCAGCTGCACACAGCTGGTTTCTTCCCTCACCCCTACTGAGGGGCTCAATGTCCCCCTCCTGTCTTCCCCCCTCAGGCGGTAAAAACACACTCTCAAAAAGCATTTGATAATCTCACTCACACAGTTGTGTTAATGGCTGATAAATGGCAAAAGGAAGTTGGAGAATGTCGATGAAAGCACACTTGAGTAGGAATCCAAGGCCTGGCTTGTTTAGATTCTGTTGTACCCTAGTGTTGAGGGGAAATGCTCCCAGGCTTGGAGGCAGGAATGCCTAGGTTTTGCATCCCAGCTCCATCACTTATTGGCTGTATGATCAAAGACACTTAGTTAACGTAGGTGCTCCTAAATGTCCTTTTCTTGAAAGTGGATATTGTAGTACTTACTTTACCAGGTTATTTGTCAGGTAACACAGTACTAGACATACAGAAAGTCCCCGAAAGGATAATCATGGTAATTTGGTAATAGAAGAGGACTCAGGATGTTATACTCTTTAAGAGAGAATTCCTTTGCCTTTTGCCCAGCCAATTAGTGAGCGTTCGCTTCTTCTAACAAACATTAAGCATCATTGTGGTTCTGATGAGCAGTTCTATGGCTTTCCATAGAACTAGCTCATAACAAGCCTGCCTCTAGGCAGATTTAGGAAGGCAGCGATGCCCTGGGAGAAAGACAGGATGTGTCCCCTCTGGAATACTTTGCCAACCCCCAGCCAGGGAGCAGGCTCCATCTCTTTGACCAAATGCCACACTGCTGCTTCTCCAGGGCCTTCACCTATGTTTCAAGAGCCTTGGGCTTACTCAAGAGGCAGACAGAAACATGGGAACAGAAAAGAGGCAAGCAAACCACCTGGACTGTAATTTTCTTGTTTCTTCTCTCTTATCAGGTTCTCTCTTATCTCTGAAGATTCCATGTTTTCAAGGATTAAGTTAGTCCCTTGGAATTTGCTAGTCCCCATCTTCCATCCAGTCTCTCGCATGGTTCACTGGTATGCAATCATAACTACTTTTCAAGGTTATATGGTCATCTTTCATTAGATTGGAGTCCCCCAAGAAAGAGGACTATGTATCTCATTCATTCATTCCTTTGTTCATTCATTTATATATCACTCATCACTGTAAGATTAATAATAATGGTCAATATTGATTAAGCTCTTCCTATATACCAGATAACTTGCTAAGATTTTCCCGTATTATCTAATTTAATTATCCCAACAACTCTGTGATGTAGGTACTATTCATATTTCATTTTTTAAAAAAAGATGTATTTATTTATTTGAGGGAGGGAGAGAGAGAGCAGGAAGAGGAGCAGAGGGAGAGAGAATCCACAAGCAGTCTCCCCACTGAGCAGGGAGCCCAATGCCAGGCTTGATCCGAGGACCCTGAGATCATGACCTGAGCTCAAACCAAGAGCTGAATGCTCAACCAATTGAGCCAGCTAGGTACCCCTATATCTCATTTTTTTAAATGAGGAAATTGAGGTACAGATGTTACCTGCCCAGTCACATGGCTAGCAAGTGAGAGAATCTGGTTTCTACATTTTGCCCAAGTCGGTGCTAAGGAGATACTGAGTAGTATAAAAGGCACACCAATGATAGTTCTTGTCCTCCAGGAACTTAAAACTTAGATGGGTACATAAGACAAAGCAATTAAGAAGCCAGAGATGACAAAGTATGACTAAATATTTAAATAAATGTAACTGGACAAAGGAAATTAGCATGGGCTAGACCATTAAAATAAGAGCTCCTGAGCTCTAAGAGATGAAATCAATGCTTCCACAAAGGTACAGGATTCAGAACTCTGCGTGGTGGGGGAGTGGAGAGAGGAAGGCGGGATGTGTATGGGTGTGGCCTACCGCCAGAACAGAGTGCTGGGAAATACCGCCCAGGTTGATTGGGTGGGTTGGAGTGTTTGGGAAAGAAGTTTAGAGCATTCTCTCAAACAGGCCATGTAAAACTGTGCAACCTTTCTTAAGAAGAGTGTGGTACGATCAAAACTGTGCCTTAAGAGGATTAAGAAGTATCAAGGAGGAGAATAGGAATCCAAAAAGCTAGTTAGGACATTTATTGAGCAGTCTAGTAATGAAATAAAATTCCGAACTAAACTAATGACAGCATAAATGGCCAGGAAGAAAGAGAGTGAAAATGAGCAATTTCAAAGGAAGAGCTGATTGAACTTTGTGACTGATTAGCTATGAGTGATAAGGAAGAAGATGGAATTTAAAAATGACTTGTAGGGTTTGAACTGATGAGACAGGGAAATGATAGTAATAAAACCACAAAGTTAGGGAAGGAAGATGTATATACTTGTAGACATTTAAAATATAAGTACTGCAGATATCAGAATGAATGTTCAATTGGAGCAGGAAATGTGTGATTAGAGCATGGGAGAGGAATTAGGATTGTTAAAGTCAAGTTGCTATTACCTGAGGAATAAACATGCCAGTGTCAGCATGTGGATGGACAGAGGCTGGTCGTTAGTTTTCAAAACAATTCCCCATAAGTATCTTGCATTTCTGCACATCTTGTGAGCAAGGTACTAACTACCCTTCATTCAAAATATCTTTTCAAGGATGTTTGTATAACAAATAGCCTTGGAATGCACACTTGGTGCCTCCATCTAAAGAAAAAGCCACACATGCTCATTGTCCAGTATAATAACGATAATGTCTCCCTATAGAGGAAAGAACAGGCATGTTTACTGCTCAGTATAAAAGATTTGGTTTCCCTAAGTTCAGAGTTCCTCTATTGTAACAGAACCCACAGCTTACACAGGCATCCATTTGGGCCCGTCTGCAATGTTCCCATGGGACTAGGGAGCAATGGAAACCATCAATGTGCTTCAGCTCATGCTACTTGCTGTGCTGTGAGTAATACAGTCCTTTGTCTCTGGCCCAGAGTCTTCTGCCAGCATCCATGAAACTGTGTCAAGATAATTTGTTAGCTTGTCAATTTGGTAAAATCTTAGACCTCTTCCCAGTTCTTTAAAGTTAGAAGAGGAGGTTTATAGAAGGAGCAACAAGACAGCGTTCTGGGTCTCGGGTGACACCGATCAACGGTGAAAAATACTGAGAGCAGAAAACCTTAGGCAAATAGATATTGGAGCAGTATACTCAACAGCTCAGTCATGATACCTGCTGAGCCCGTAGTCCCCTTCTATGAGAAACTATCTACAGCTCTGCTGCCGAGGGAAGGCTCCTGGAAATGATGTTCTTCATTATATCTCCTTATATATCACTTTATATCAATCTTATTGACCCATAAAAATCCCTACTATAGACTGAATGTTCGTGCCCCCCTCAACTTTATATGTTGAAATCCTAACAATATTAGGAAGGTGATTAGGGGAGGTAATTAGGATATGAGGGTAAAGTCCTCATGAAAGAGATTAGTGTCCTTATAAAAGAGACCCCAGAGAGCTCCTTTACCCCTTCCACCATGTGGGGACACAGTGGTTCCAATGAACCAGGAAGTGTGCTCTCATCAGAACTCATCCTTGTTGGCACCTTGATCTCAGAATTCCAGCTCCAGAACTGTGAGAAATAAACTTCTATCGTTTATAAAAGCCACCCAGTCTGTGGTAGTTTATTCTAGGGGCCCAGGCTGACTAAAACAATCCCTTTGTTAATCCCACTGGGTTACCTTATAGGTATAGTCTAGCCCCCTGCTTTCAGACTATGTGTCCCCCTGTTGTCCCAACAACATGGCCAGAGAGGTCACAATGTAGCTTGAGCCCCTCACCTCAGGGTCAGGGTAGGAAGAAGTGAGGACTGAGCAAGAATTGGCCAGAGGAAATTGGGCCTGGCTATATGGGGAGGGGGGTCTGACAAACGTAGGCTTGATCCTAGGTGAATAATAGAGACCTTGAAGTAGGAAGTGCAGACAGTACACAAGCCATGTAGGCTGAGCTACTGTGGTCCTTAGAAGGCAGGCACAGCTAGACCCTGGCTGCGTTATTATTGTGTGGTGTTATTATAAGTGGAGAGGAGTGAATTCAGTTCAAGTCAGTTGGTTCAACACTTATTAAATGTCTACTATCTGCTAGGGACTGTGCGATCTACTGGGGAAATGACAGTATCTCAAGGATACACAAATATTATAGAGCATAATACATGCAATCATAAAGACACATGCCAGGGATAGAGGCGAAGAGTGAGTCATTGATTTGGGGGGAACAGAAGGTGGTAGCCAGAGAAGGATCACTGAGAAGCAGACCCCTGTGTAACATTTCAAAGGATAAATAAAATGAATAGGAGTTTTGCCAGGAGTATGGAGTGTTTGGAATACGTGGCTCAGCCCAAAGTTTGGAGGAACAGGAAGGACACAGAAGGAATTAAGCAGGTGACAGGGCCGTGGCAAAGCATTCCAGGATTCAGGGTCAGACTCTGAACCCAACACAAAACTAATCTATTAAAAAGGAAACTGAGGGACATCTGGCTGGCTAAGTTGGTGGAGCATGTGACTCTTGATCTCAGGGTCAGGAGTTCAAGCCCCACGTTGGATGTGGAGCCTACTTAAAATTAAAAAGTTTAAAAAAAGGAAACTGAGGCAGAACGTGGGCATGTGACGGGGCAGGGCAGAGACAAGGAATAAGGAGGCATCAGTGAGCCTGACAATTCCAAGGCTGACCATGGGTGTGTGGGTGACAGGCTGCTACTCCTGTGACTAATTCAAGACCTTCTCGGGTAGAAAAACTGATTTTGAAAGCATCTGTTTTCTGCTTTGTGTGGGCTCAGGGACAGGAAGACCAGGCCTTCTGGGGTGACTCTCCCCAGTGACTTTTGCTGAGTGAGGCTGGGTCAATTCCTTTTTCATGAATTCTGCCATGCTCAGACTCTTGGCTCTCTGGATTATGAAAATAGCTTCCTAACTGGTTTCTCAGCTGTCTGACACAAGCTCCTCTGATCTATCCTCCAGACAGCCCTAGGGGTGTTTTCCTAAAGAGCAAATCTGATGAGGTCACTTTCCTGCTTCAGATCCTGTAGTAGCTGCCCATTGTCAGCCCCCACTCTTCGACGAGGCCCTCACAGTGTGGCCCTGCCAGGGCAAATGTTCTGAGAAGACAATGAAGCTGAAATGTCAAGACTCCCCACCTTCAGGTCCTGGGAGGCCCCTGTGAGTGTGTTAGTATGGCTATTTTATATTCAGTTTTGTGAAGAGGGTCCTCCAAGCTCCAGGACCCACAAAACCTAACTCTACCCCATGGGCCCTATCAATCTCCCCAACCTCTTCTGATGGCAGTGTGCTCTCTCTTTCTCACTCCCAACACCCCAAGGGTCTCTGGACACACAGTCTGGAACATTCCCCACCAAGCTGTCTGTGCTTCAGCACCCTGATGAGACATCTCTCTCCTGAGGAAAGGCCACTCTCATCCCCCCCTCCCGCCCCATCACCAAAAGTTCACAACCTCCTCCTCCAGGCTTCCCTGCACCATGGGTATACTGCTACATTCCTGCATATGTCATGCCACCTGGCAGCTATCTGCCCCAGGGAACTGAGACCTGCCCTCACCCAGGTATTCCCAGCACAAAAGCAGCACCTGGATGAAGAGGAGGGTCTCAGATCAGGCTTGATAAACGGACCTGAAATGAAATGCCACCATTGCTGCCTCTTATAATTCATATTAGTCACCATTTATGGTGGACATACTAGGTGTCATGGCATAAGTAAGGCATTTAAAATGCATTTTCTGTGGGGCGCCTGGGTGGCTCAGTCAGTCAAGCATCCCACTCTTGATTTTGGCTCAGGTTATGATCTCAGGGTTGTGAGGTCAAGCCCCAAGTTGGGCTCCCTGCTGAGCGTGGAGCCGCTTGAGAGTCTCTCTCTCTGCCTCGGCCATTCCCTCCCCCTCCCCCTCTCCCCTTCTAAAAAATATGTATTTTTATATAGATAAATTTATATTTTTATATATATAAATATAAATTTAAATTTTTTTATTTTTATAAATAGGAATTTATATGGGAATATAAATGTAAATTTGAATTTATATTATATACAGGAATATAAATTTATATTTGTATATAAATATACACTTTTACATATGTATTTTATATTTTTCTATTTTATATGTATACATAAAATACATTATCTGTTATTCTCACAATAACTGAAGGTTGACCAAAGAGAAGATATTAGGCCTACCCCTATGAAATTGACAGTATTTAGCGATCTTTGATGTATACAAACAGCAAAGTCCTATGGTTCAACCTAATAGACTTAAACCCAGTCACCTGACTCTAGGGTCAGTATTCTTTCCTATAGAGAGGAAGAGCTGTCCTGACTAGTTGAGATAAAGAGGAGAGAGCTGAGAGCCACAGTTGCAGGGTAAACTCTGACAGCTCACTATTCGATGTGTAGAGAGATGTGCATGTGACAGTTCTTTTTATTTCTGTTTTCTTTTGTCCATATTTCAACCACAGTCAAAAGCTTTGTTTGTTTATCTTCTTCCTCTTCAATTAAAAATATCCCAAAGGGAACGACTCTATTCTTTTTGGAAGGAGGAAGAAAAAAAAAAGGAAAACAGAATGGATAGCATAGTTTTCTCTATTAAGATTTTTAATAACAGCTCCTTGCTAGTTTTATAAATACGAGAGCTCCCCTTTATTTATTTTACAAGATCATATTTTAAGTAACAGCAGCTTTCACATGACACTCCTTGCATAATGATTTTAAGAAGAGGAAATTGTGTTTATGTTTTGAGATAGCACTTAATTGCCAGGAACATAAGTAAAAACCCAAGACAGCATTACTACTGAAGCCTGGGAGAAAATAGAAAGCTTCTAGTTCCATTACTGCAGTGCAAGGCAAAGTCATAATTAATATAATTTATAAAGAAATTGTTATCAAAGGGGGTATGTCACCAAGCCCCACCAGCCCAAATTGTTGATCTAATTTAGTTAATAACTGCTTTGCCATAACCACTCCCATTACAGGCAGAAAAAAATTGATAAACTCACATGGGCCACACCACAGATCCTTCATCAACTCAGCAAAGGCATTTTGCACATTGCCTGAGGAAGGATTTCGAATTGATTGTCTAGAGCAGAATGGGAGAGAGCAAGAACCTAAAATGGAAATCTGCAATTACACCTCAGAGCATCTTTAGGGAAGCTGAAACATTTCAAAGTAGAGGTCAGCCACACCAGATGACAAATGAGAATGGCCGAAGACTTCTGACCACTGGCACCCCTCACAGTTCACAGAATGACTTTCATTTTTCCCTGGCCCCTTTCTCATTTCTCTTCCATCCCACCCCTAATGGCCATCTAGACGGGGCACTGTTCATTTCATCCTCAGAGGCATACATCTAGTAAACCTTCCATAAATAGAATCACTTCCAGATCTTTCTTCCACCTGGTCACAGGAATGTTCCCCTATCAATCAGCCCCCAAACATTTGAATGCAGTTTTGAGCAAGACCAGGTTAGGCAGCTGCCGCCCCTGCCTTCACACTAATCTGGAGCTCAGGGACCACAGGTTTACTCTTTCTCCTTTGCTGCCATCCTTTATCCTTTCTTCTTCCTCCTACTCCTTTACAGACTCCCAGTCCCAAGCAAAGTTTCATCTGGAGCAGAAGGGAAAATCTTGGTTCACAAAATCTAAACTCTGAAAACCGGAAGTGATGGGCACAAAAGATTTGGTAGCTAGTGGGTGACATATGAGTGAGGATAGCTAGATCCAAGGTAGTCAATGATTTGCTCAAGATCTTCAGGACATGCATCTTCCGGGAAGCCTGAGTGGTGAGACTTTGTAGTATAAGGGACTGAGTCCTGCACTGGAAGATGTGGGTTCTAATTCCCTCTCTGTTACTAAGTAGCTAAGTGGCCTCCAACAAGCCACATTCTTTCTTGAAACTTCTACTTCCTCACCAGTAAGATGCCTGGGTTAGACAAGATCAGTAATTCTCGATCTTTCTTTTCACAGTGACACGACACATTCCCACAGCAGCTCTGTGATGATATCCCAGAATTTGAGGTTACTCCTATGGGATACAGCTATGTTTCCTAGCATTGTTTAAACCTATGCCATCTTTTGAAGACCACGACAATATAAAGAGAGATGATCTGAGACCTTTCCGGCTTTAACATTCTCCCATTCTTCTTTTTTTTTTAATGATTTTTTATTATATTATGTTAATCACCATACAGTACATCCCCGGTTTCCGATGTAAGGCTCGATGATTCATTAGTTGCGTATAACGCCCAGTGCACCATGCAATACGTGCCCTCCTTACTACCCATCACTGGTCTATCCCATTCCCCCACCCCCCTCCCCTCTGAGGCCCTCAGTTTGTTTCTCATAGTCCATAGTCTCTCATGCTTCATTCCCGCTTCTGATTACCCCCCCCCCCTTTCTTTATCCCTTTCTTCCCCTACTGATCATAACATTCTCCCATTCTAGGCAGAGAAGATGGATTTTTAATTTGTGTGTTTCTGTACCTGGATATGTCTCAGCCTTCCTCCTAGAAAGTATCAAAATATTTACTGAATAGGATTGAATTAGGTGGCTTAAATGCCATTCCCTCTTTCGGAAAGGAATGGGTTGGGGAAGATCACCCTCTTTTCTTTCCCCTCTTCACTGCCTTTTGTCTCCATTCTCCTCCCGTCCCTTCCACAGTCCAAGAGTGCTTGGGCAATGGGACAGGTGTAGTTTGGCATAGAACCTATATTCATCACTTTAATTCCTAGCCTGTGAAGCACATCAAAGCTCCAGGAGATCTGGGCTTTACTTAGTAAGAGAACCAAATGTCAGTTTTCCTTTCCCTTTTCAGCAAGTATCAAACGAGAATGTCCTGCAGAGGGCCAAAGCCAGATAGACTTACATGGAGTACACTGGAGTCTTTTTGTTCCTGTCCTGCCTATATTTTGGAAGCTCTAGTGGGAATGTGGCCTGAATTTAAACACTTGGGGCCATGACCATTAACAGTGAGCACTTTTGTAGATTCATGCAGCTTCTCCTGCCTTTCCTCTGCCATGGCCTTGAATGGTCTGTTGTTTGTGGACAATTCACTTGTTGTACTCCAGAGAGCAGGCTGATCCTGCCTCTCCCGTTGTCTCTTATACGGGCAAACAAAAGCAGTCTTCTTAGGCCAGAGCACCAAGCTGATAAAAGACTGATTAAGGCCTCTTTTGTGGTGAAATTTAATAGGTCTGGGTTGGGCATTATATTTGATTAACCCCAACCAGTCATTACATGGCATTATATATACGGTACAGCCAAGCCAACAGCTCTCAGCTGGGTGGAGCCTGTCTCTGCACTCCTGAATGGTGCCACGATACCGTAGACAGAGCTGGTCATCAGCAAAAAGGAAGTCAATAAACTTGTCTCTGGGGCCTGCAATTTTCCCTTTCACACTGTCTTTCCTTCTCCACCCAACCTTTATGTTCACTCTTTCCCAGGCAAATTATTAGGTTCTTTCCGACAGGCAGGAAGACATCTGATAAACTCTTTCACACAGAGTGTTTTAATGGGTTACCTTTTCCAAGAGCAGCTGCAGTTCAAAAGAGGAGCTTGAACTGGGAACCACAGAATTTGAAGAGATGAGGCTCTCATGGTGGCTCAGAGGGTGCCTGGTTCCTCAGTCCAGACTCTTTCTTCTTCCCATAATTGGGCCAGGTGGCTTCTCCTAGCAGGCTCCCCAGGACCAACTCTGGCCTTAGCCTAGAGAAATGAAAGTAACTCTGGTTTGGCTCTCAAGCCTCCCCTCCTGCCTGTCCACCTTTTAAATTTCCTTTTGTTTTTCCTACCTTCTTTAGGATTACCTGATTTTTTTTTGAAGGATTACTTGATATTTTAATCCATTGTTGTTTCTCCAGTTACTTTTTAATTAAATGCATCTCCTTCGGGATGAGAATTCACCCGGTTTTGGAATGAAGATATTTTTTGGCTTATTACTACATAAAGAAGGTCAAAGGATTAGGCTTTCCTTGGGTGCAAATAGCTGAATCTCTGATAATCTGGCACATGGTTTACTCATTTATTCTTTTTCTGTTAAGACTATGAACTTATGGGGCACCTGGGTGGCTCAGTCAGTTGGGCGTCTGACTCTTGATTTTGGCTCAGATCATGATCTCAGGGTCATGAGATGGAGCTTTGCGTTGCACTCCAGGCTTAGCAAGGAGTCTGCTTGAGATTCTTTTCCTCTGCCCTTCCCCACACTCACCCAAGCTCACACTTTCTTTCTCTAAAATAAATAATCTTTTTTAATTTTAATTTTAATTTTTTTATTTTTATATTTTTTAAAGATTTCATTTATTTATTTGTCAGAGAGAGAGAGAACACAAGCAGGCAGAGGGAGAAGCAGGCTCTCTGCCCAGCAAGGAGCCCCATGTGGGACTTGATCCCAGGACAATGGGATCATGACCTGAGCCAAAGGCAGATGCTTAACTGGCTGAGCCACCCAGGCGTCCCAATAATCTTTTTTTTTTTTTTTTAAGATTTTATTTATTTGTTTGACATAGAGAGCACAAGCAGGGGGAATGGCAGAGGGAGGGAAAGAAGCAGGTTTCCCACCGAGTGGAGAGACCTATGCAGGGCTGGATCCCAGGATGCTGGGATTATGACCTGAGCCAAAGGCAGACACTTAACTGACTGAGCCACCCAGGTGCCCCTAAAATAAATAATCTTTAAATAAATAAAACTATGAACTTGTAATGAAAATAACAGCATAAATATCAACTATTCTTTAATGTGAATATTTATAAAACAAAAGAAAATAAACATAAAACAAAGTTCAAAGAAATACTCCAACTGGCCCAATCCCTTATTTAAGAAACACAAAATCTTGCCAGTTGTATCGTTGCCAGTCATATCAAACCTCTTTGGATTACAAATGACAGAAGATCCAACCTAAATTGACTGAGGCAAAAAAAGAAAGCTTTGACTCGTGACTGAAAAATTCTGCTTAATGCTGGCACTGGAGATGCATCAGTGCATGGGGCTTAACATGACACCAGGACTCCATTTCTCTCTTACTGTATCTCTTGAGTCAGCACTGCTCCAGGTTGGTTTCAGTTTAAAACATATGCTTTTTTTATAGTCAAATGAGGGCCAAACCAACTCCAGATCACACATTCTCTCAGATTTAAGTCCCACCTAGGAAAGCTAGATTTTGTTTCCCAGAAGTCCTAGCAAAAGCCTTGTTTTTTTCCTCATTGGCTCTGATTGGGTCATGTGACCACACTAGGAAGCCAATAGGATACACTTATTGGTTTGACCTCTGACATTGAGAGGGGTTGGGAAGAAGCCCCCAAATGCATGGATCAAGACTGGGGAAGGATAGATACCTAAGACTACAAATAGGATTGGGGTAAATGGATATCAAATGGCAGCATCCACTGAAATCACTACTTCATTTTACTCTGCTTTCCTTTACTAGGGTTAAAAGAGAGCAGAACGCTATATTTTTTCTTAGGGTTGAAAGATTCCCCGGTGTTAAGTGTTCTCTGAATCGGGCATTGGCTTCTGAGCTATAGGGCTTCGATATGAAAAGGCTTTGCAGAGTTGACTTTTACTTCAGGGTTGGGTGGTGGGGAGTGGGGATAAGGGAGGCGCGATAGAGATGATGTTAGTTATAGTGACTCTTGTGAAGGAATACTGTTTTTCACAGTTTTTTCTAATCTCAATTAAGATACCTGGGTTCCAGTCCCAGCTCTCCCATTAATTTCCTTTGTGAATCAGTGGTTTTCAAACTTTTTTCTTTTACCTTTGGAGTCTTTTGCTTAATGAACCCTTACTTGGAACCCAGTAAACATGTGACAAAGTGAGATTTTATTAATGTGCAAATGTTTCCAGACTCTCTTCCTCTCCACTCCCAGTCTGATTGAAAGGGTACCTTTTCATACTTATATTCCCCAACTCAACTCTGAAAAATTCATTTTTACCACAGCAGATCCTGGACTTTTGTGATTCAGGGATAGCACTACAGTGAGGAAAATAAATTTCTGGTACAAAATTAAGGTAGCTCCCGAAATTCAGTAATCAAAATAAATAATATTTTTAAAAATCAAAACCCATTGCAAGCAAAATATAAAAAATTTTTAAAAGACAGGATCTGATAGTGCTGAGCCAACTCATATTGGAGCCTGAGGCAAAAGGAAAAATGTTCACCTCTCTATTAGTTTTTTTTTTTTTTTTAAGATTTTATTTATTTATTTGACACAGAGAGAGATAGCCAGCAAGAGAGGGAACACAAGCAGGGGGAGTGGGAGAGGAAGAAGCAGGTTCCCAGCAGAGGAGCCCGATGTGGGGCTCCATCCTAGAATGCTGGGATCACGCCCTGAGCCGAAGGCAGATGCTTAACGACTGCACCACCCAGGCGCCCCCTCTATTAGTTCTTATGTATTTATTTTAATGGCTAATTTTCCCCCAGAACACTAGAGTAATTGAAAAAATATTGGAAAATTTAAAAAGTAGGTATACTAGAACTCCATTATTTCAATTTTAAATATTTTATTTATACCCAAACCAGAATTTATTATTATAATTTTAATTTCTTTGTTTTAATGAAAGCAAATTCATCAATGATGTTTTCATTAAAGTCCTTTAACGATTAAAAATTATATAAAAACATGTAAATAGGGTGCACATTTTTAATTTGTGAAGCTATTAGTAAATGAAACCTGTTTTTCTAAATTTGCTTAACATTCCGATGATTCCTTATAAACCTTTTGATAGTTTTAAAAACTAAATTAATTACATTTTAAATAACTTTACTTCATTAAATTATTATAGTAATTTGTAAACTGGAAGATCGGGTAAAAAAATCACTCAAAATCCTATAACCCTAGAATTATTGTTTTAGGGTATTTCCTTATAGTCCTTTTTATGTCTTTCTTTTATATAACTGTAATCATTATATACAAATAACTTAGGTGCTTTTTTTTTTCACTAAACCACTTACCCATGTTGCTAAATGGCCTTTATAATTACCATTTAAGATCACTGCAAAATATACCATTGAGTAAATTTCATAGGTTATCTATTACCTCATTATTAGATATTTGGATGATTTCCAATTTTGCCCTGCTATAAATAGTGCTATTGCTTTTTCCATATATTGTTTATGCATGTTGCTTTTTCCACATATTTTTTTTCTTTAAGATGAAATTTGTGAGCATTTGAAATGTACAATTGAATAGAATGTCTATAGACCAGAAATAAAGGAGGAGCCCACAGCAGTGCGAAGGATCTTTGAGGATAATGAAGCTGGGTACGTGGGGTAAGAGTCCACACAGGCCGTCTGGAGTTGCACTACAGTCTCCGTGTGCAGTGCAGAGGGCAGAGAACAGTGATTCCCTGTAAGAAAAACCTTCACTACAGATTAGAAGTGAGTTGTCCCGCGTGGTAGAAATAATTTTCAGAGAAGGGTAAAATCATGATTCTCAGGGAAACAAAGATCATCTGGTATCAAGACCCTGGTGGGGAAAGATGGAAAAAGCAAGATGGATAGAGAGGATCAGAGTATTAGATGGATCACCAAAGAAGACGTATTTCAAAAAGGATCTGTACTTTTAAATATGTTAAATATGTATTACATATTTTAGAAAGTCATACTTTTAATATGTAGCTATAAAAATGTATGCTGTTACTGGGGTCACCCTGCTCTTTAGAGCTATGTGAGATTGACTCATTCTGCAATTTGTTTAAAGTTCAGTGTCTTCCTCAAATTTTCTGGAAAAGTCCTAAGGGCAAGTTTCTGGTCAATTTTAGTTCTCATCTCCCACTTCTGCAGAATTAATTGTTTGGGGATCATTTTGTCACTCTGTGCATGCTGCCTTTATGACTATATAGGCCCAGACTTTGAATCCGCCCTTCTCCTTGATTCCTACCCACCCCACCCCCACCCCATCCCCCACTGGTCACCACCAAGTCATACGAGGTCATTGTGTGTATAGTAGACGTTAGTGAAGGTTTGGAGTGGCAGGGGGGTTATATTGCTGCAGTGCACAAAACTTCAGGATAAAAAAATGTATCATCCTTGTTTTTAAAAGTTCTTCGTGGCTCTGGCACATAGCTCAACCCCGTCCCTTCTCTACTCTCTGACACCCAAATTCCTATTAATTTCTTAAGCCCTCAGGATACGAGATACATTTTTACCACAAGAGGCTTCCCAGAAGCAGTACGGTTCTTAGACGCAGATCAGAGGGGCCCCAGGCCCCTCTGGACACTATACTTTAAAGGAGTCTGTGCTTCCCCTACCCCCCATGTAGTATGAGGTATCCAGTTGGCCAAGGAGACGTACCTGTCCCACATTTGCCCTCCTTCCTACCTTCTGGATGAGATAGTAAACATTTTAGGCTTTATGGCCATATGTCGTCTATGTCAGCTGTGGGCAGGAGTGTGTTTGGAACTTGGCTGTGAAGGCAGGAGGGTTGTCAGAAAGTATGCCAAAGCCTCCCTCCATGTGGGCTGGAATTGGGGTAGGAAGAAAGCCCAGGAGGTAGAGACGGTTCATGGGCCAGGAGCCAGGGTTGGGCTCAGCTGTCTGCAGAATACTATGTTCTGGTTCAGAATTCTGAGGAGTCCATGAAGTCCAAATTCAAACCTGCCCTTCCAGGTTGTTAAAAAGGAATATTTGTCAAGTTAGGTGAGTAGAACACATTTTGTTTAACAATTTGTTAATTTGATTTATGACTTTAAGTCCTTACACATGTAGTGTATGGGTCTTCTTTGTCATTTTACCCAGGCCCTGCCCCACACTAATGTCAAGGGGTTTTCCTAAGCGAAAATTTGATCCCACCTTGAAGAAGAATCTTATTTTCTAAACATTTTGTTACATTCTGTTACAATAATAATATAGATATATCCCCCACCCCCCAATTCTGAACATTCAAGGTCAAGACCAGATGAGTAGCTAGTATGACATCATGTTAAATCCTGAGTTTGGGCAAGAGCTTCTTATACCCCTCCAAGTTCAGGAACTGTTCTAGTGACCAGATAGGGCTAAATCATCGAGTAGGGCTCCTGAAGTTTACCTCTGGGGAAAGATGTTAGCCAAGGGTAGAAACCAGGCAGAGTGTGACAGACTCAAACCGCCTGAAGCATCATTCGGTTTAGAAACCAAATTTCCCAATAGCTAGAACTGCTAAGAATGGAACTACCAGGGTTTGTGCTTGCCCGGAGAATAAACGCCATGAGAAAGATACAATGGGGATAATGAGCTTCATGTCAGCTCTGAGCTGTTCGGCTAGGAGGCTGGAAAAGGGACACTACAGCTGGTCGGGAGGGCTTTTCCCTCGAGTTTGTCTTGGCCATCTGTTCTGAACCGTGCCATCAGCTTCCCATTGGAAAGGTCAGAATGGGTGTGTGGGTAAAGCCTAATGTTGGCTCCACATGCTGTGTTAGATGCAGCTGCTCTTGGCTTGGTCACGCCTGGGTTTGCACCCAGGACCCTCAAAAGCTCTGTGCATTATGGTAATTAGCCATCTGCCGCAGCCTTTCCAAGACCGGCTGATCACAAAAGGAAGCCAGGAAGCTCTCTGACAACAGCAGAAATGGAGGCGGGAGGAGCTGCCTCAGGCCACTGGCCCCCTCCCCCACTCCTGAAGCCTTGAAGGGAACTGGTTCAGCGCTCTGAACAACCCCTCATCTCCCAGCACCCCAGGGAGAACAAGCAGGGGAGCTCCTCACTGATGCATGGCTGTCGCCCATGCAAAGAGAGGAGCTGAGCAGGGGACATGAGTCTGCTGAGACAATTACACTCTCTGTGTCAGTAGGGAGACAGACATGCCATTTGTTTGAGAAGTGACTTTGGGGACTGGGAGACTCTTGATAGCATGATTGGAAATTTTTAGATGATCAGTTCTTACTGAAACTCTAAACTTGTACTTACATATCTAGCTATGTTAGTCCCTGATTAGCTTTGAGATCCTAGAATTATCTATGGTATATACATTTAGCAATAAATGTACAGTTACATATGTATGCAATGATATCCAGATCTATAAATACCTGTTGGCAGAAATCTTGTCATGTATAAACAACCTTCTAAGGATGGAGCTTTTGTTTTGTGTATGTGGGTATATATATATATATATATATATATATATATATATATATATAGGCTATAAAATAGCTGTAGGATACATAAGTATATATTTAGAGATACCTATGTAGTACATATAGTTTAAGGGTTTTTTGAACTTTACATGTGTGTAAATGTAACCTTGAATAGAGAGCTACATCTGCATGGGGAGGGGGATAGCATGTAGACCTCACAACTTGGGAATTGGTTCAAGCCCAATTCTGTCACCGCACACATGCATGGTGGTACTCATGGGAGGATTGTACTCCTTGTAGCGAAAAAAGTGGAATAAAACAAATCTCAGACCTCATTGGCATTGGCTGGACTTAACTATGGCTGTGTTGGAGCTCCCAGGGAGAACTAGAAGCACAGGTATGGTCTGGTAGCAAGATGCAGCGAGGTAGTTAGGAGGTAACAAGAGGCTGGAGCCCTGTTCTAGCAGATGAGGACATACAGGGGGGAGATGAGGTTGCATTCATAATTATAAGGGCAAGCCCAGAGCCGTGTGTGCCTGTGCTGGGGGCACAGAGGGCGAATGGCCTAAATGACTAAGTTGGGGTGAGATGGGGGAATCATGGTGGAGTACCCTTGAGTCTGATCTTGAAAGATACACAAATGATCACAGGAGTGAGGGAAAGCATTTGAAGATTTAGAAATAGCATTTTCAAAGGTATGGAAATACAAGGTATGTCTCGGTGATGGTGAGATATCTGGGGTGGCTGGAGCATAGCAGGGTGGAGATAAGACTAGAGAGGGGTGTGAGAGTTTGAAGAAGAGACCATGAGTCCCCCCCTAATGAGCAAGGGCTTTATCCTGTGGCTGGTGGGGAGCTACCAAAAGGTTTTAAGCAGGGGAGTTATGAAATCAGACGGGTTTGAGAGAGATCGGTCTGATAGCCAGGAGGGGACTTCCACTGGAAGTGGAGGGCTGGAAGGAGATTTTTGCAGGAGCCTGGGTAGGAGATGGTGGTAGCAGAAACTGTGGGGATAGAGAAGAGGGGGTAAAGTGAATTCAAGAGCCTGTGGGGTAGAATTGGTAGGACTTTGGGGCATAAGAGGAAAGAAGAAACAAAAGTGATTCAGGTTTCTAGCTTGAAGCGTTGGGTAGAAATATATGCCCTCAACAGAGACAGAGATCATAGGAGGGTGGCTCAGAGTGGTTGGGGAGTTCTGTTCTGGACATCCTGCTCTGAGGTGACTGCAGGACAACCAGGGAAATAGTTCTAGAGTGTAGTGAAAGAATCTCTCTCTCTCTCTCTCTCTCTCTCTCTCTCTCTCACACACACACACACACACACACACACACACACACACACACACACACAAAGGAACCCCTACTAAGAATAATTGGGTAAGAAGTGGGAGGAACCATACCAGGAGAATTCCAAAATGCCTCCTATGATCCAGCCCTTGTCCCTTCACACCTCTCTCCTGTTCACCCCAGCAGTCTGTCTGTGCTGGCCTCATTGGCCTCTTTGCCATCTCTCAAACATGCCAAGCGTGCTCTCATCTCTAGGCTTTAGCTCTAGCTGGTCCCCCTTTCTTCTTCATTTTCTTATTTTATGATTCTATTGTGTGTTGCTTGTTACCCTGTGAGAACATACATGGGGGCAGGGATCCTTGTCCCTTTTGTTCGCTGATACAGCCCAAGCACTTAGAACCATGCTGGGGCACATGGTAAGCTCTCCATAAAAACTTGGTGAATGAATTAATTTTAAAGTGAGTCCACTTAAAATGAGGACCAAAATTTGGTTGATAATTTACTTTTAAAAAGAAATACAAATTATAAGAATATTTTAATGCATATTTCACAAAATGTGGTTTATAATTACAACAATTATGAACCAAGTATTTCTTATTTGGTGAGGTGTGTAATTTTTCTGACAAAATTGTTTAATGATAGCATATAACTTAGACCAATTCCTATTTGACTTTTGTGGTATGGCCATAAAAAAGGGTTATCTTTTGCAAAAATATTTGAGGCTTTGTCAGTTTTTCCCAAGTACTCCCCCACCTTAGTATGCCATAGATAAATAAACAGTTTTTTTTATTGGATACACTTTATAAATAATGAAATGCTCACATCTTAAGTGTACCATTCAACTGGATTTGGGAACTCATATCAAGATAGAACATTTCCGTCACCCCAGAAAGCTCTTGTGTGCCGTTCCCAGTCAGCAGTCCCTCCGCAAGCAATCACTGATCCTGTTTCTATCATCATACGTTAGTTTTTTTGCATTCTAGAATTGCAAATCAATGGACTCATACAGTATATAGTTTCTTTCACTGAGCATAGTGTATTTTGAGATCTGTCGTGCCATTGTGTGTAACTGCAGCTCATTTCGTTTCATTCTTAGTAGCATACCAAGGGTTTCTCATATTGCAAAAGGCTCATTATGTGTATTTAATCAATTGTTACTTGATGTAACTCTCCCATTGGCTTTGCATGTGGTTCAAGTACTCCTTACTTGCTTTCTTTTGATGAAGTTCTGTATCTTCCTCTGTTAAGACTTGCCACTTTACTTTGCAGTTAATTTTCATGTATTTGCAAGGTGTTTTTAAGTACATATCTAATAATGCATGAGAAACTGATCCCCCCCCGCCCCCAAAAAATAGTATGAAGTAGACATTACCAGTAAAAAAGAAAGGATGTTTGGAGTACGGACTAATTTTATAAGTGGTCACTGTATTAGTGTTTTGATCACTCTTCATATTTTGATCACTTTTACTTCACAAAGTAAACTTCTAAATCTAGGGACCAGGATAATGAACACTCTTATGTCAAGGACTCTCCTTCCCTGTGTGCGTGTGTGTGTGTGTGTGTGTGTGTGTGTGTGTCTGTGTGTGTGTGTGAGTCCATGAACTGAAGAATCACTTGTATGTACACATTCACTGGCTTGTTGTCATTGTCCATTGGAGACAATAAAGCTGAACAAAGCAGACATAGACGTCTATTTGATTCAATTATATGAAATTGCTGATATTTAATCATTTCTGATGTATAAAACCAGCAATTTCATGGGGTTCAACTTCATAGTTTTTATACTGCAAATTGCCACCCATTACTGGGTAATGAAATCATTTAATAGACTAGGCTCAGCATTTTTAAAGATGAAATAGACTAGAGTAGAAAATATCAGAGGGGATCTCATGTTGTAAGAATAGTTAAGACTTACCGAGGATTTATTCTGTGCCAGGCACTATTCTAAGTGCTTTGTAAGCCTTAACTATTTGTTATCATTATTATTTTCAGCATCATGATTATTAGCTCTGTTCTAGCCTAGTGGACCAGGAAAGACTGATCAACTGTGTTAAAAACTCCACCCAGAAAATTCAAGATACCTGCAAGTCAAATGATCTCACTATAGTACAGCCACAAGACTAGCCCCAAATACTGCCCAGAGAAATCTCAAAAGCTGTGCTCTCATGGTGAATCCAGGAAAGCTAAGGACAGAGTGTCTGTCTGATGTATACTCTGTACTGTCTCTCCAAAAACTCACAAAAGGTATTTTACTTTAGATAATGGATGAGTTCCTGAAAAGTTGAAAGCTTTTTAAAATCCAACTGGAGACAGCATGCCTGATATACCTGCTTCCACTTCTGAGATAATCAGGCTCAACTCCTTTGTTGTACAGAAACCTCCCCCATTACATAAAAACACGGTGGTAAATTCTTCTATAAAGTGAAGAATTCCATTCCTGGTCTTCATTATCATATTTTCCTAAAGAGAAGAGTAAATCTTTCCTGTCCAATAACTGGGTTAACTCCAGATGAAATGTGTGCTCTACATCCATATTTCTTAGGAGAATGAGACTAATTCAGTTGCCAATTTGCCTTTTCCACATTTTTCTTAGAGCCATAAGTTAAGTCTTTGGTTTTCCAAGTAGCTGAGGGTGGGTCCTTTCCTCTTTCTCTTTTTGTTAAAAGACAATCCCCTTCCACTCCCCGCCCCCCAGCAAAACAAACAAACAACACCCAACAACAACATAGTGTAACCTGAAAAACTTTAAACGTCTGTCATTCTTCCCCTTACCCTGAACCCAGTTTCTATTTACATTAGCATATTACATTATTGGAGAAGAAGCAGTTCAGTGCCACTGTGAATAAAAGGGGGGGAAAAGTACTTCTGTAATATAGGAGCGCGAACTGCTACACCAAAAATACCAGTGCTTACACTGCAGGCCCTGTCCCTGGAGGGGACACCATAAATTCTTGCCAATATAAAGCTTCTCAGCAAAGAGATTAATCCTGCAGAGGTTGCTGGTGCTGGAGGAGCATTTGTTTGCTAAGACAAAAATCCTTCAAGTTAATTAGAGTTTTGAAAAGCCAACCAAAAACAGTAACAATCATGGTCAACACGGAGGGCTCGACTTCTGTTTTCTGGGGAACAAAAGCCTGGATGAGGGAGATGCCTACTGTCTTATCAGATTCACTACATTACAGAGGCATTTTGTCAGTGGACTGGCCATTATCGTAAATCCCTAGGTGGTTTTGAGTCGACTAAATAATCTTTCTTTGGTGCACATCAGTTAAAGCAAATATTTATTGAGCACCTACGAGGTACAAAGTCCTGTGCTTAACAAATTAATCTGTACTTTCAGGGATGTATTTTCTTCATTCCCAATAAACAATCTAACGGAAGATATGTCTCAGTACTTTAATCTCCTTCGTGCATACCTCTTTAAAACGCTCACATGTGCGAGTGCTGTCCTTATACATTATATATTCTTGTGTGTCAAGTGTTATTCTTCAGCACTTCTGTGACTCGGTGTATTTAGGCTGCCCTTGACTTTGGGACATTCAACTTTTGTACAACTCTTAAACAACCTGTACTGTACACTGAATTCAAACCTTTCTTCATGAACCGATGCGTGAGCGTTTAAGTTTCTGCACGCAAGTCTAGCCTATCAGCAGTGTAATCTGGCAGAGTCTCCATCTTGGCTTGTCCAGCACTGTTTTGCAATTATTCAAATAGTTCTTTTGCATTTTGCTCTTTTTTTTTCACTTAGCAATTATTTTTATAAAATGAGTGACAAGAACATAGATCTCAAAACCAACATAATGGAGGTAGATGGAAATCATTAAGAATGCTAAAAGCAAAACATTGCCAGCTTCAGTCTAATGTTCACTGAATTTAAGCCAGTATTTTGCATGTTTAAATGGGAAGAACAAAATTAAACAACGTGCGTGAAAGCAGGAAATAACTTGAAGATTGTATCTGAAGAAAAACTTATGATTCTTTTTATCATTTTTTCTGGCTTTCTGCAAACAGCCCTTCCCTTAGAACATAGAAGATGATCAACTTTCTAATATTCAACTTGCGTGTATGTATTTTGAGCATGCTGTATGGACATGTAGAGGACTGCCTACAAAGAATACTGCCTGTAAAACTTTTGTAGAGCAAAGGAATCATTTTAACAGATGAAATTCTTGTTGGTGGAATAAGTTCCAAGTTTGCTTCTTGTCCATCCTGAAACCCCATTGAAGTAAAATGTACTCTTACAAAAAAAAAAACCAAAAAAAACAAACAAACAACAACAACAACAACAACAAAACCCTTAAAAGCCAAGAGAATGGAAGGGGCAGGTTGCCCCCAGATGAGAGTTTTCCAGAGACTTCTAAAAGAGAAGAGAACTGACAAAGGAAACTTGCAGAACCAGAGTGGAAAGCAGGAGCTGCTCTAAGACAAGGGCTCTCCCTGTCTTGTAAAATCCTGAATGAATTGAAGAGACTTTGCAAAGTGCCTTCAATGGCAATAAGACAGGGGGATGGGGAGTGCTTTCTTCCAGAATAAGATGAGGTCAAGAGAGCAAAGGTCAGATTCTGCGGAGTTGGGAAAACAAAGAATCCCTCTGACCTTGAGGGAGAAACGCTAGAAGGGCAGAGAAGGTTACTGCATTGTGACCCTGGGTCGACTGGGCCCCATGTAGAAGGGTCCCCACACTAGCAAAGTGTCCTGTACTCCTGACAGAAGCAGAAGCCACTGGATCTCATAGGACCACATTCTCCAGCCAGAACAGAGGTCTTCAATGCTGACTGCAATTGCAATGCAAACCCACTGTGAAGCATGTCCAGAACCTCATTTAAGTGCACTGAAAGGAAGTAAAGAAATAGGTGTTTCTTTAACACATGAATCTTTTAAGAGCTACAGCCTCTACATCAAAGAGAGGCAGGAGGGGTTGAGTGTACCTTGAATGATAGTAATAATAGTAATAATAATTTTGAGTAACCTGTAAGCCCATGGAAGAGAAGTTTTGGGTCAAAGGGGCCTTCTGACACTTGAAATTTAAAGAAGTTAATAATTGGTGATGCTTAGAACCAGCTTGTCTTCCAGGAACTTTTCCTCTCCTGGAAGTACCATCTGTCACTGTTGGGTATGTTTGGATTCTTGCTAAGTTTCCCTGCCATGAACCACATATATTCCATCAAGTTACTTGGTATAGGTCAGCTTTTTCACCCTTACTGGGAAGGGCTGGGGCACACAGAAAGGACAGAGAGCAGTGGCTGGCCTTCCTGAGAGGCAGTTTGGGAGACCAGGAAGTTCATCTGGCCAACTTCACAGTCAACGCATGAGGCCTGCATGAACTCATGCTTCCTCTGGAATGCCTTGAGCTGTCAGTGGACCCATCCTCCACGCTGCCTCTTGTGTATTGTCCTATACTGTTCTTCCTCTGAGGTGTCATCATCCAGCCCATGCTTCTGGACTTCAAATTTCCCGAGGGTGAGGGTGGAGGGTGGTATTTTCTCTCATACCCAGTATGGGACTGGCCTGCAAGAAGGTGCTCAAGGAAAACACTCCAGAAATTTGATTTTATCAAAGTACTCTTTGCATCCTGCTGAACAATAATCCCACTCCCCAGAGGTTATACTTCTTCTGGTGGTGGTCCCTCTATCTTCAATTGCACTTACACTCCTATTCTTGGTTCATGAACCTTAAGTGGTGTCTGTTGACACATGGCCATGTCAGATGAAGACTCAGCTCATTTATCTACCCTGCACCCCTCCAACCCCTCCTAGACCCCTCCTCCCAATGTTCAGTTTCCCCACTGGCTGCGTCTTTGACTTCAAAACATGTAGTTGGACCTCCATTTATTTTTCCACTTAAACAGTATCTCCTGACTTCCTTGTTTTGACAGGAGGTTAATTATGCCCAGCCTTTCCCTCCTCTCTACTCCCCACCCCTTCTATTTCCCTATCTTTGCCAAAATTAATTAGATCAATGTTCTTAAGTTTGGTTAACATTTACATTCTGTTCTGCAACCAGACTGTCTTCAGTGGCTTGCCAATTAGTTCATTCATTCATTTTTCATTCAATAAATATTTATTGAGTGCTTAATGTGTGCCAAACACTGTCGTAGGCACTAGGGATATAGAAGTAAATACAATAAGCAACATTCTTAAAAAAAAAAAAAAAGCAACAGTCTTCATGGAGCCTTCCTTCTCATAATGGGAGAGAAGTAAAATATATATTATGGGGGCACCTGGGTGGCTCAGTTAAGCGTCTGCCTTTGGCTCAGGTCATGATCCCGGGGTCCTAGGATTGAGCCCCATATTGGGCTACTCATTCAGCAGGGAGTCTGCTTCTCCCTCTCCCTTTGCAACTCCCCCCTGCTTTTGCTCTCTCTCTCTCAAATGAATAAACAAAATCTTAAAAAGAAGAAGAAGAATAAGAATAAGAATAAGAAGAAGAAGAAGAAGAAGAAGAAGAAGAAGAGGAAGACGACGACGACGGCCAGGGTGGAGGCAGGAGACTAGTGAGATTTCCCCAGCCAGTTCTCCAGTTCTCTGACCTCAACAGGGTGTCCAACAGTTCAATTTAATGCTAACCCTAACTACCTGGAGGTAGCCCAGACACCACAGATTAAGGGCTTGGTCCCACAACACTGCCCTTACTTTGGTCACAAGCCACAAATGGAGCATCCAGACTACCACGACCTCCCCAACATCAGGTTCCATAATTGGCTAGAACAACTCACAGAACCCAGGAAAGCACTTGACTTACTATTACCAGTTTACTGTGAAGGATACAACTCAGAAAAACCAAATGGAAGCGATGCATAGGACAAGGCATGGGATAGAGAAGGGCACAGAGTTTCCATATTTCTAATAAGAAGTCCACACGGATTCTTCCTTCTCAAATCCAGGCTTCAGGTGGATTTGCTTCAGATTGTTTTTTGAGGAGATAATATATTCCTGTGATTCAAAACCCAAAATGACATAACAGTTATATGGTAAAAAGTCTTACACTCATATCTGTCTCATCTACTTCATGTTTAGACTGGCATTCATGCATGCATGTATTCATTCATTCATTCATTCATTCATTCATTCATTTTAGTTTACTTTGATTTGGTTTCTGCTTTTTTCTCTCGAGTTTCTGAATTGCCTTTCTTTTTGAGAAAAGAAACATGTACCTCTTTACCATGTATCAAACATTTTGTAGCTTCTCACTCCTTTTATCTATTGCTTAGACTAGACAATTCCACTTATATGAGGTATCTAAAACAGTCAACTTTGTAGAAATGGAGACTAGAATGCTGGTAGCCAGGGGCTGGGTGGTTGGAGAAAAGGAGATCTGCTCTTTAATGGATATAAAGTTTCGTTGTGCAAGATGAAAAAAGTCTGAAGACTGGTTGCACAACAATATGAATATACTTAACACTGTTGGACTGTATGCTTAGAGATGGTTAAGAGGGTAAATTTTATGTTACATGTGATTTACCAAAATTAAAAATACATGTTTTAAAAAAGGTTAAAAAACAAAGCAGAAATTTTACCAATATCTATGGAAGTTAGGACTCTAGGTTTAAATAAGAATTATAACAATATAATAATATTACTATTATAACAGATAATAATTATGATAAACTTGTAGCTATTAATTATTGAGCATTTACTTAGTTACAGTATCTCTTTCAATCCTTAACACAACTCCCTGAGGTAGGCTTTACTACCCCCATTTAAGATGAGAGTATTCACAGATGTGCTGAGACCATCAAGTGGTCCCCCCACACTTTGAGATTGCTAGCTGGTTTGGGTGGCAATAAGAAGCAGAAGAAAGAGGACCAAATTAGCAATTAGGAGGTTGGGCATGTCGCTCAACTTCTGTGAGCCCCTCTGGATCAGAGATTTCCCCACTGTGCCCTGAGGAACTCTAGGAGCTTCACAGAGACCCCCACTCTCACCCAAAAAGTGTGGGAACAGAGAGGTCAGGTGAACAGGGCTCAAATCCTGATGAACCAAAGCAGTTTGCATTTTTCCGTTTTCCATTTTGGACTTCCACCCTGAAGAATGGGCTCTGTTTCTAAAAAGAAATTTGAAAGTCACTGGATTTGATTATCTCTGAGCTCACACTTTATATATAGCTCAAATGAATCTTCCTGGACATTGCATCTCTGGGACTTGTGAGTGGGCAGGGTCTGCTACATAATTTTGCAAGGCTCAGAGCAAAATGCAAAGTCAGGGCCCCTTGTCCATCAAGCAGTTAAAAAAAAGAAAAGAAAAAGAAAAAATAAAGGTGTCATTAAAGGCACTAAGCATGAAACTTCTTCTGTTCTTCTGTCGTCTTTCTCTCTACTTGTCATGGTGTTTTTGTTTGCTATGTTATGTCATTCTAAGAAAAGAGAAAGTAAAATTTTAAATTATTGGCATAAAATTTAGTATTCCTTTTTTATACTGGGAAATGCCAGTTTCTAATGTAAATATAAGAGCATTTCACTCATATGCAGAATCCTTAAAATGATATAACTTGTATTTCATAGCTCATGCATGCATATGTGTTTTGTTCTTACCAGAACGGTGGAAACACTACACAAAACTAACTCAACTGTTTTTATTCCACATCTTGAGATGTACACATTCTACCACCACTTTGTTCCTTCTACTGATGAATAGGACAGGACTGGAAAGAAGGGGAGCTGTGGGTGGCCTGATCTTTCCCTTCCCCTTCCCCTCTATGTCATCATTTTCACTAGTAGTGGTTAGCTGACACAGGTAGGTTAATAGGAGTAAGAAAGGATGGGATTGGGTTCCTTGGCGGTCTGGTGTGTTTCTTAGACTACTACTGCCATCTTTTTGTGTCCTGAGCAAGTTCTGATAGCCCCTGGGGGCTGTCAGCACCCCTGTTTACTTAGGCGTAGGCATAACATGATTACTTTTTACTTGCGTTGAATCTCATTGAACTCCCACACATTGTGGGGCCGCTGGAATCCTGTGCTCCTGAGGCACGTGAATGCTACATTGCAAAGGAGGTAGTAAGGAATAGCAGGGGACATGCATACTGTGTGTATCTCCTCTGTTCACACACATGCTCCACTGTACCATCGGACTTCATTTGAAGAATACAAGTTCAGAGGCAGCTCTTTCTGCCCAAGGGTCCCGTCCCCTTGCTTTAATAAAACCACCTTTTTGCATTAACCACATTTGGGGGGGGGGGAGAATACAAGCTCAGAGATGAAATTATTAAGAATTTCAAAACAGCAACAGCAAAGCATTAAAACCCAAGCATGGGCCATTCTGAACAGGAGCCCTGCATGACTGCATAGGTTGGATACCCTGAAGCTGGTCCTGTGGGTGGGGAATGCAACACGAACATTTTGATAGGCAATGTTTTCTTCATTGAATGTGTCAATGCTTTGAAACATAAAAAGACTTATAAAAAAAATGGAAACACCTATAGTAGGCATTACTATGGTTTACCAATATCTGGTTCTTTTCTCCTTCCAGGCCCAACCCATTTTAGAGAATGTCCATGTAACTTTGGTTAATAAAATGTGCAGAAAGTGACATATGTCTCTTCTGGCCAGAAGCACTTAAGAGCTGGTGTGTGATTAATTATTTATCTCCCTCTGCACCACTCCAGTGACCAACAATATCCAGATGGTGGAGTCCCCACCAGCCTGGATCCCTAAATGAGAATAATGTGAAGCAGAGCCCCCACCCTCCCATGACCCTCCTGCTGACCCAGAGTGGACCTTTAGCAAGAAAAAGAAAGAAACCTTTGTTAATAAAGATTTGGAAGTTGTTTGCTATTGCCCAGACTAATACAGTGTTATTACTGTCCCACCCCTCCCCCGCAACATCACCACCCATGGAATATATACTACAACTTAAAATTATCTTTGAAATAGTCAGAGAATGTATATTTAAAAACCAAATGCTGCAGCTTTTTAAAAAGGTGATTCAGTTCTTTTCTTGAAATAGAAATTACCTTTGGTAAATTTTGTATTTGTTGAGTATTTAATCATTAATTTTTGTATGTGTGTTGTTTGAAGGGCAAAACACAAGGGTAGAGTGCTAAAAGTTGAGCCTAATTTTCCTTCGTATCCAGGGATCTCCACTGATATCCCAGGTTACTGTAATATGCTGGAGTCTGTATTTCATGCTACTGGGCAAAACCATTCCTTTTAGCAAACTTTGATGAATAGAGAGCATAATAACTCTACTGAATCTTTTCATTGACTCCATTTCCAGTAGTGCAGTGATCAAGAGAGGTATTTTCCCCAAAAAGAGTACAAGGAAAAACTAAAGATCTGGATTATTGGGGCCTGAATAACTCTATAGACCTGAAATTCTCCCAAAGATGCCACATACATGTGCTTTTACTATTGATATTAAGGTCCTCTTTTTTCTCTGATACCTGAAAGGATATAGACTCCATCACTGGGGAGAGCTATTTATAAGAAGAACATGAAAAACTTGTTTTAAAAGCAACTATGAAAACTGGCAGAGAGATCTTTGATGGATTCTTTTGTATTCAGAATTAATGCTCCAAGGAGGAAAAAAGCCAATGAATGTAAAGGTCTGAGCAGCAAATTAACAATTCTCATGGTTGGTCTTGATATTTGATGTCAGATAAATTTCAATGAACTGAGTCTCCAGTTTCGTTCTTAGAACAAATATAAAAGTCTGCTCTCTATAGACTTTAACAGATGGAAAAGAAATATACTGAATTATGTAAAATGCTAACTCTGAGATCCAGTTATTCGAAGGCTCTTAGAATTCCAAGTAAACTCCATATGTTTAGAAATACCTGGTCATTGACATTTGTAGACTCAATGTTTTCTGACTTGGCTTTCTCTCTCTCTCTCTCTTTTTTTTTAAGTAGGCTCCATGCTCAGTGTGGAGCCCAATACAGGGCTTGAACTCACAACCCTGAGATCTAGACCTAAGCTGAGATCAAGAGTCAGAGGCTTAACCGACTGAGCCATCCAGGCACTCCTTCTGGCTTAACTATCTTTGGGTACCCTGAAGTTGCAATACAAGCAGAACTTTGTAATTTTATGAGAGCACAAATGTGAATAAGTCACCACAAGTTTAGGGTATACAAGGAGGTGTGCCTAGCCTGCTGCCCAGCAGCCCCACCACAACGCAAGGCAGTCTTGCTGTTCTCCATCAGCAGTAAATCTCAAGAAGTATAAAAGAGCTTGTGGTGTGTGTGTGTGTGTGTGTGTGTGTGGAGCCCCATGAAGAAAAATAGTCTCTAGTCTTATTGCTGTTGAAGAAAAGGTAAAACTTTCAGAAAGTAATTATTTTTAGGCAGAAAATACTTTGGGGATAATTATAGCCCATTGTTAAAATCTCTTTCACTTGAGGTTGATGATGTATATACTATCTAAAGAAACAGAGAGGGTGCCTGGGTGGCTCAGATGGTTAAGCGTCTGCCTTTGGCTCAGGTCATGATCTCCAGGTCCTGGGATCAAGCCCCATATCAAGCCTAGCATTGGGCTCCCCACTCAGCGGGGAGTCTGCTTCTCCCTCTCCTTCTGCCCCTCTCCACCCCCACCCCTGCTCGTGCATGCTCTTTCTCTCTCTCAAATGAAAAAATAAAAAATCTTAAAAAAAGAGAGAGAGAGAGAGAGAGAGATTGGTTTATGAGACTATTTAGCAACTTCCTGCCCAGGGCACAGCTACTTTTCAAGTGAGAAATAAAACAATAAAACTTCAGTGAGGAAATGCACTGGAAATAATTACCTTTCACAGAAATGGGATTCAGGAGGTCTATGGAGGCACGTCGATGAAGCAACAGGCAATGTAGCTTCTACTGATGCAGTGAAAGCACCAAAAGTAACAGCTGGTTCAACAGTCTGTATAATGTGACATTAATGGGGCAGGTGGCTTCAGCTGACCCTCCCTTCAAGCTAAAGAAGCTCATGCCCTAGCATAGATGTGTTCAGCTCACAGGGAGTCACCAGCATTTCGAGGTAGTTGCTTTGTTTCGGAATTACTCTTAAGTGTTATCTTTATGCCCGCAAATGGATAGAGTTGCAAAGGAGACAAAAGGCAGTTAGTTGTTAGTCATTTTCTTTAAGGAGGCATTTATAACATCAAGAATGCCCTTCTGAGGTGGGTTCTTGGCTGTCTGAGTTCATATTGTATCTTCTTCTACCATCCCCTTCCTACGTTTCTTCCAGCTCTGATGCTGGGTAATCACTCAGAAGGGCAGGAGAACCCTGCTAATCTCCTGTGACTTGTCATTCTCCTCTGTTCGTACTTTTGAATAAGCACAATTACACTGTCTCAGCAGCGCAGACTGGATTTTGCAGCTTCCGACCACTTTACAATTAATGTTCTATTCAGCCATTATGCAAGGTAGGCTAGGTTTATTTTAGCTTCTCTTCCTAGTTTCATAAAAGACGCTGATCCTCTATTTAAACACTCCTTAAAAGTTTGAGGAAATTTAAGGGCACCTGGGTGGCTCAGTTGGTTGAGCAACTGACTCTTGATTTGGCACAGGTCACGATTTCAGGGTCCTGGGATGGAGCCCTCTGTCAGGCCCCGCAATCAGCAGGCTGTCTGCTTGAGATTCTCTCTCTCCCTCTCCCTCTGCTCCCTGCGTGTGCACACTCACTCACTCACTCTCTCTCTCAAATAAATAATCTTTAAAAAAAAAAGTTTGAAGGAATTTAAAACTTCAGTAATAATTTATTGCAGTTCAGGGGGAAAATTATATCATGTGATGGTATTTATAAATTTAGTTGTTCACAACACATGTGTGACTTTAGGTGTCCTGACATATATCAAGGACCGATGTTTTCTGATGAAACAACCATTTACACATATTTTACTTCGCTTCATTCTGTATATTTTAAAAAACCATTCTCAGTTTAAATAATGTGTAATTTTCATGTAACAGAAAGATTTACAAAGATGCAAGGAGAGAAAGAATCAGTGTAAATCAAGTGTAACTCAGCTCTGCTGCCGTGCGCCCCTAAGCCTAACAGAACATGAGGGACTTGGAAATTAAGTCACTGTTTGAGAGTTAATCTCGTAAAGATAACACTTACTAGATTGGAGTTCTAAAGAAGTTGGCTAAAAAGACAACCTGCCTCCCAAGTCAAAAGTAGGAAATACCTGGAAATCTAATAAAGATTTGCCCACAAGTCAAAAAGCTGCAGCTTTATCACCAATGTTCGTACATCTGTAGAAATGATGTCCATTTCCAGCAGGTATGGCAAACTAGGTAATCTGGCCAACCCTGTAGGTAAAAATACATAAAACCCAATAAAATTTACAATCATCTTTTTTAATGCGTTAGTGATCTAGCAAGAAAGTGAGGAATGCTCAGGCCAAAAATGAAGTGAAAAGGGGTAAAAGTACCCAGGGATATAAGCTGAGCAATAAAATTGATTTTTTTTTCTTTGAGGGCATTTGCTGAAGTGGATAAACACAAACTTTGGTTTTTATGGCTTCATAGTCCCAAAGATAAGAGACAAAGTTCAGAGACCTCCAAGAGTTGGGGGGAGGGGCACCTATTAGGAGATCTAATGAAAGTAGGACCTTAAAAGCCTCACTCTTATTCTAGTGTAAGAGGAGCAATCAGTAAATCGATTCACCCTCAGAGATACCCCAGGACACTGCAAAGAGAATTCTCTGCCTCCAATCTTACTACTAAGTAAAAGGGGCAAACAAAATCTCACTTGAGAATTCATAATCAAGTAAGTAGGCTTATAGCCTGAGTTTGCTTTATCTAGATGGTCAGGCTGAGGACTTAGCTTAAAGTGTTCTTGGGTAGAATGTGCCCTTAGGCATGTGGCAAAAGGAAACCTACCTTCATTCCAGGCCTCAAAAATTCTCAGAAATAAAATTCTATAAAATATCGTATATAATCAAAAATCATGATATACAAAAGAAAACAAGATACTATGACCAAAGCCAGCAGAAACCAGAGTTAGCACATCAGATCATCAAAGACTTCAGATACAGAAGTATCAGAAACAGAATGTGAAATAAAAGAAAAGTATAGGGAAAAATGAGTAAAGAACAATACGAGGAATGACAAAGCGTATTAGAAAAAGAACCAAATAGGGGTGACTGGGTGGCTCAGTTCATTAAGAATCTGCCTTTGGCTCAGGTCATGATCCTGGGGTCCTGGGATTGAGCCCCACATCTGGCTCCCTGCTCAGTGGGGAGTCTGCTTCTCCCTCTCTCTCTGCCCCTCTCCCCCTACTCCTATTCTCACTTGCTCTGCTCTCTCTCTCTCAAATAAATAAATAATCTTTTTTAAAAAGAACAAAATAAACCTTATAGAAAGGACATTTGATAAGTGAAATTATAAATCAAATGAATGGGTTTAACAGAAGATTAGATATAAAGAGAGAATTAGTGAAGCAAAAGGTAGGTCACATAAATTATCCAAAATTTTGCATAAAGAAACAGATATGGAAAATATAAAAGAGAAAGAGAGTGCCACAAAGTGAGTGGGTCTAAAATGTACCTAAGTAAAGTTCTACAATGTGATGGTCGGTGTTAGGGTGTCAGCTTGGCCAGGGCATGGTACTCAGATATTTGGTCAAACATTATTGTGGATTCTAGGAGCCCAAGATGGCGGAGGAGTAGGAGACCTAAATTTCGTCTGGTCCCAGGAATTCAGCTAGACAGCTATCAAACCATTCTGAACGCCTACGAACTCAACTGGAGAATGAAGAGAAGAATAGCGGCAACTTTATGAACAGAAAAGCAACCACTGTCTGGAAGGTAGGAGGTGCGGAGAAATGAATCTGAGGTGACATAGGGAAGGTAGACCGTGGGGGGAGAGAGCCACCGTTGGCCGGCTACCGGCAAGTGATACAGCCGTGGACCACAAAATCAGAACTTTTAGAAGTCCGCTCCAGTGAGGGACGTCACTCTGGGGGCTAAGCACGGGGTGGGACAGTGTGGTCTCAGGACCCTCGGGGTCACAGGAAGACCGGGGGTGCCTGAGAACAGCAGAACTCCCAGGTATCAGAGCAGGGAAGACGGCCGCAAAGACTGAGCAGAGGAGTGGGCTCTCAGCTCAGGGTGGCCATAACCATGATCCACGGCACAGTTGGGCCCCTGAGAGCAGGGGCCCAGCAAGCGTCAGATCCGGGGAGACTCCCCTTCCTTCCCCGGGAGGAGAGGAGCAGGATGTGCCACAGGAATCTGCTGGGTTTGGAGTCTCCAAACAGGGCCATGTGCTGGAGTTAGAAATGCTTGGTCACAGGCCAGGTGAGCATGGAGTGCGGCCGGAGACCAAGGAGACAGGAATGATTGACTGTTTTTCTCTGAGGGCACACTAAAGAGTGGGGCCCCAAGCTCTCAGCTCCTCCAGGGCGGGAGATTGAGAGGCCGCCATTTTCATTCTCATCCTCTAAAGCTGTATGGAAAGCCTTCAGGGAACAAAAGCCGCACAGAGCAACTAGAGCAGATCCCTTAGCCTAGCCTCTGGCAAGGGCGGTGCAATTCCGCCTGGGGCAAAGAATCACTGCAACAGGCCCCTCCCCCAGAAGATCAGCGAGAACATCCTGCCAAACCGAGTTTACCAATCTCTGAGAATTGCAAAACTCCAGCTCTAAGGGAATACAGCACTTAGAACTCATTACTTTTCCCCCATGATTCTTTAGTCTTTCAACTTTAATTTTTTTATTTTTATTCTTCTTCTTTTTCTTTTTTTAAATTATTCTTTCCTTTTTCAACCAACTTATCAATTCCTTTTTTAAAAATCTTTTTAAATTTTCATTGTTACAGTCATATTCTATCCCTTCATTGTATTTAACCTTATTTTTAAAATATATATATAAGTTTTTCTTTCTTTAAGATTTTGGGATGCAGTTTCTTCTGATAGACCAAAATATACCCAAAATCTAGTGTATGGCTCTGTTCTATTCACCAGCCTGATCCCATTCTCTCTCTCTCTTTTTTTTAAATTTTTCTTCTTTCTTTTTTCAACCAACTCCTTATCGTATCAATTCCTTTTTTAAAATCTTTTTTAAATTTTCATTGTTACAGCCATATTCTATCCCTTCATTGTATTTAACCTTATTTTAGTATATATATAAGTTTTTCTTTCTTTAAAATTTTGGGATGCAGTTTCTTCTAACTGACCAAAATACACCCAAAATTTAGTGTATGGCTCTGTTCTATTCACCAGCCTGACCATATTCTTTTTTTTCTTTTTTCTCCCCTCCCCCCGCCATTTTGGGTCTCTTCTGATTTGTTTAGTGTATATTTCTCTGGGGTCGTTGTTATCCTTTTAGCATTTTGTTCTCTCATTCATCTATTCTTCTCTTGACAAAATGACAAAATGGAAAAACTCACCTTAAAAAATAGAACAAGAGGCAGTACTGACAGCCAGGGACCTAATCAATATAGACTTTGGTAAGATGTCAGAACTAGAGTTCAGAATAACGATTACAAAGATACTAGTTGGGCTTGAAAAAAGCATAGAAGACACTGGAGAATCCCTTTCTGGAGGAATAAAATCTAACCAAGTTGAAATCAATAATGCTATTAATGAGGTGCAATAAAAGATGGAGGCTCTAACTGCTAGGATAAATGAGGCAGAAGAAAGAATTACTGATATAGAAGACCAAGTGATGGAGAATAAAGAAGCTGAGAAAAAGAGAGATAAACAACTACCAGATCACGAGGGGAGAATTCAAGAGATAAGTGATACCATAAAGCAAAACAATATTAGAATAATTGGGATCCCAGAAGAAGAAGAAAGAAAGAGAGAGGGGCAGAAGGTATACTGGAGCAAATTATAGTGGAGAACATCCCTAATTTGGGGAAGGAAACAGGCATCAAAATCCAGGAGGCACAGAGAACCCCCCTCAAAATCAATAAAAATAGATCAACACCCTGATGTCTAATAGTAAAACTTAAAGAATTTCAGAGACAAAGAGAAAATCCTGAAAGCAGCTCCCGGGGCAGGGGCATGGGGGGTGGGAAGAGGTCTGTAACCTACAGTGGCAGAAACATTAGATTGTCAGCGGACCTATCCACAGAGACCTGGCAGGCCAGAAAGGACTTGCATGATATATTCAAGGTACTAAACGAGAAAAATATGCAACCAAGATTCATATCTGAGACCTTTTCCCCTGAGGTCAGGAACACGGCAGGGATGGCCACTATCACCACTGCTGTTCAACATAGTACTAGACGTCCTAGCCTCAGCAATCAGACAACAAAAAGAAATAAAAGGTATCCGAACTGGCAAAGAAGAATTCAAACTCTAACTCTTTGCAGATGATATGCTACTTTCTGTAGGAAACCCAAAAGACTCCACCCCAAAACTGCTAGAACTCATACAGGAATTCAGTAAAGTGGCAGGATATAAAAATCAATGCACAGAAATCAGTTGCATTTCTATACACCAACAAGGAGACAGAAGAAAAAGAAATTAAGGAGTCGATCCCATTTACAACTGCACCAAAAACCATAAGATACCTAGGAATAAATCTAACCCAAAGAGGCAAAGGATCTGTACTCAGAAAACTATAGAATACTCATGAAAGAAATTGAGGAAGACAAAGAAATGGAAAAATGTTGCACGCTCATGGGTTGCAAGAACAAATATTGTGAAAATGTCTGTTCTACCTAGAGCAATCTACACATTCAGGGCAGTCCCTATCAAAATACCATCAACTCTTTTCACAGAAATGGAACAAATAATCCTAAAATTTGTATGGACCCAAAAAAGACTCCGAATAGCCAGAAGAATGTTCAAAAAGAAAACCAAAGCTGGTGGCATCACAAGTCTGGACTTCAAGCTCTATTACAAAGCTGTAATCATCAAGACAGTATGGTATTGGCACAAATACAGACACATAGATCAAGGGAACAGACTAGAGAACTCAGATGGTCAACTAATCTTTGACAAAGCAGGAAAGAATATCCAATGGAAAAAAGACGGTCTCTTCAACAAATGGTGTTGGGAAGATTGGGCAGCCACATGAAGAGGAATGAAACTGGATCATTTCCTTACACCATACACAAATTAGACTCAAAGTGGATGAAAGACCTAAATCTGAGACAGAAATCCATCAAAATCCTTGAGGAGAACACAGGCAGCAACCTCTTCGACCTCAGCTGCAGGACCCTCTTCCTAGACACATCACCAAAGGCAAGGGAAGCAACGGCAAAAATGAACTGTTGGAACTTCATCAAGATAAAAAGCTTTTGCACAGCAAAGGAAACAAAACCGAAAGACAACAGACAGAATGGGAGAAGATATTTGCAAATGACATATCAGATAAAGGGCTAATATCCAAAATCTATAAAGAACTTATCAAACTCAACATCCAAGGAACAAATAATCCAGTCAAGAAATGGGCAGAAGACATGAACAGACATTTCTGTAAAGAAGACATCCAAATGGCCAACAGATACATGAAAAAGTGTTCAACATCACTTGGCATCAGGGAAATACAAATCAAAACCACAATGAGATACCACCTCACACCAGTCAGAATGGCTAAAATTAACAAGTCAGGAAATGACAGATGTTGGTGAGGATGCGAAGAAAGGGGAACCCTCCTACACTGTTGGTGGAAACGCAAGCTGGTGCAGCCACTCTGGAAAACAGTGTGGGGGTTCCTCAAAAAGTTGGAAACAGAGTTACCCTACGACCCAGCAATTGCACTACTGGGTATTTACCCCAAAGATACAAATGTAGTGATCCAAAGCGGCACATGCACCCCAGTGTTTATAGCAGCAATGTCCACAATAGCCAAACTATGGAAAGAGCCCAGATGTCCATCAACAGTTGAATGGATAGAGAAGATGTGGTATATGTGTGTACACACACACACACACACACACACACACACTGGAATATCATGCAGCCAACAAAAAAGTGAAATCTTGCCATTTGCAGTGATGTGGATGGAACTAGAGGGTATTAAGCTAAGTGAAATATGTCAGTCATAGAAAAACAATTATTATATGATCTCACTGATATGTGGGATTTGAGAAACAGGGCAGAGGATCATAGGGGAAGAGAGGAAAAAAATGAAACAAAAAGAAACCAGAGAGGGAGACAAACCATAAGAGACTCTTAATCTCAGGAAACAAACTGAGGGTTGCTGGAAGAGAGGTGGGTGGGAGAGATAGGGTGGCTGGGTGATGGAAATTGGGGGGGGTATGTGTTGTGGTGAGCACTGTGTATTGTGTAAGACTGATGAATCACAGACCTGTATCCCTGAAACAAATAATACATTGTTTGTTAATAATAATCAAGAAAATAAATAATAAAAACATTTTTATAGATATTTCTGTGAAGGCATATTTTAGATGAAATAAACATTTTCATCAGTAGACTTTGAGTAAAGCAGATAACCCCCCTCCCCCCCATTATGCAGATGGGCCTCATGAAGTCAATTTAAGGCCCTAATAGAAGAAGACTAATCTCTTCATGCAAGAAAGAGCTCTACCAGCGAACTGTCTTTGGACACAGGCTGCAGCTCTCCCCTGAGTCTCCAGCCTACTAGCCTACTCTGGATTTTGGGCTCACCAAGCCTCTGCAATTGCGTGAGCCAATTACTTAAAATTTTCTCTCTGTCTCTCTCTCTCCACACACACACACACACACTCTCTCTCTCTCTCTCTCTCTTTCTCTGTTGGTTCTGTTTTCCTGGAGAACCTTGACTAATAGGTGCAAGGAAAGAGAGTAAAGCGATATTGAAGAGCTAATGCTTGGGAATTTTTCATAGCAGATGAAAGACACCAATGTACAGATTTAAGAATATTAATGAATCCCCACATACGGTAAATATCAAGAAATCTGTAAGTATACATAACATAGTGAAGCTGAAGAACCCCAGAAGCAAGGATAAAATCATAAAAGCATCCACAGAAGACAGATTACTTTCAAAGGAATGACAGTGAGACTGACAGCACAGCACTCAACAGCAACACTGGAAGTCGGAAGATAATGGAATGATACCTTCATGTGCTGAAAGGAAATAGCTGCACCGTAGAACTCTATGACCTGAAAAGATAGCTTTTAAGAATAATGAGGAAAGAAATAGAGATATTTTCAGACAAACAAAGTGAGAAAAAAAGGGACAAATGAGATAATAAAAAAGCGAAATCATCAGAAGGGTCTTTGTAAAGTCTAAGGGATATATTTCACAGAGAAGGAAAGAGTTCCTTTCTTCCATGTAGAGGGAGACCCCCATATAGGCTGAGATGCCTGAAGTGGGTGTGAGACACAAAAAGAATGAAAACCAATGGAAGTAATAAACATCCAGGTAGAGATAAACAAGCATTAACTGCATAAAATAGCACTATTGACATGTTAGAGGATTAAAAACAAGAAGACTACAAATAAATAAAATCAAGATATCTTCCCTCTCCTAGGTTCATGAAGGCATGCTCCCTATATCATCTTCTAAAACCTTTCTTGCTATCGTAGTTACATGCTTAACCCACCTGAAATTCATTTTCGTGTGAGATGTGAAAGAGATGTCTGTCTCTCTCAGTCAGCTTTGCTGCAATGACAAACAATGCTCCACTCAAAAATTTTAGTGGCTCGCACCAACGTATATTACTTCTTGCTCATGTTAATATCAGCAACTGCAGGTTTGCTGCTTCAGCTCCACTGTAAGTTGTCTTCTCATTGCAAGTCCTATGAGTCTTCCCCTTCTGGGAACCAGACTGAAAGAACAGCCCTTTTATGAGACATGCCATTCTTAGGGCAGAGGAAGGAGTAAGATCCTGTCACGCTTAAATAATCTGTCTGGATGGGACATATGCAAGTGCTCAAGCCAGACACAGTGAGATGGGAACATAAACTCTTCGTACGATGAATCTTATGGCAATGGGTAGGAGTATATAATCCTCTAACAGGAAAGGATACAAATACAATTAAGTTCCTCATTTAGTTTTTTCCCTATATTATACCTGATTGTCCCACTATGATGTGCTGAAAACTCTCCTTTCCCCAGGGATTGCAGTGCCAGCTTTGTTCAAAGACCAAGCTTCCCACATACCTGTGCTCTCATTTTTTTCCCAATTTCTCTCTTCTCATTCCCAAATCAGATTATTTGTTACTATAGTTTTATAGTAAGTCTTCATAGCTGGTTAATCAAATCAACCCACTTTGTTTAGGTGTATCTTGGCTCTTCTTGGACCTTGGCCCTTCCATATACCTTTGTTAATTCCTGTAAAAACCTGTTGGGATCTTGAATGGGTTTACATTACATCTACTGATCAATTTAGAAAGAATTGGCATCTTTGCAATATGGAATCTACTAATTCATTAACATGGCTACTTCAATCTTCTTTAATTTTTTCAGTAATATTTTATAGTTTCCTGAGAAGTCATAATATTTTTGTCTTTGATTTATTCCTAAGTGTTTATGCTTTTGATGATTTTTAAATTATGTATTTCCTTTAATTTTGTTTTTATGACTTTATTAATTTTCAATTTATATTTTAGATCCTCTAGATTTTATTTTGGTGTAAACAATAAGTCATTTTAAATTTATGTTTTTTGAACTATTAAGCCATCTGTACCTATAATACTTATTAAGAGTACATTTTCACCCCCTTTGAATGCCATCTTTATTATATACTAAATTTCCATGAATGCCTAAGTTGTTTTTTTCCTTTTCCCTATTCAGTTTTCATATATTTGGCCCATCCACCAGTAATCTTTATTATATGTCATTTCCCAGGCTCTATTTCTTTGCTGGTATGTAGGTTTTTTTCTTTTTCAACCTTCTTTATTTTTTTGTTAGATTAACTATATTTTGGCTCTTATTGCTGATACATAGACACATGATTGATTTTTGTGTTTTGATGTATTCAGCAACCTTGTTAAATTCTAATAATTAAAATTATTAATTCTGGTAATTTGACAGGATGTTCATTTGGATTCTGTACTGTACAACATGATTATTACAAATGAAATATTGCCTGCCAGGGGGAGCTTGCCTGAGCTTTGGTGTCCAGGGTTTTTATTGGGGTTTCATCATGTAGTCCTAGAATGCCCATGTGACTGAACTTATTCAGTCTCCAGTCCCTCCAAAGGCCTAATATGGCATGGCCCAAGTCTCTCACCAGAAATCACAGTTAGGTAGCCTGTTGGATGTAGCCCTTGGCCCCAGATGTTAAGCAAGATAACTTGCCTATATCAGACACTTATCAGGCAAGATATTCCAAGAAACTGATCAAACAAGAGCCCTTTCTTTAGAGTGTACAGGGTTTAGACACTTTAGTTTGTTTTGAACAGACTCCCAAGTCACTTCTGATTTAGAACTCCTGGTTTGAGACTTCTGGGATTACATCGGTCATATGAATTTGAGTTTAGGACTATTAAAGGGCTGGCTTTGGGTTATAAATTATCAACGATAATTTCTGCTCAGTGCCAGTGCAACATTCCTTGAAGTCATGTGTGTGTGTGTGTGTGTGTGTGTGTGTGTGTGTGTGTGTGTGTTAGGGTGGTGTATTTAATTTTTTTTCCCTACAGTGAGGGCATAATCCTACTGTAAAGGATCCCTGGTGTAATGGGTGGATTCTCCTATTAGATTTATCAACTTTAAAGGCCTCTAGATCTTGTCTTCTGTCCTCAAGCTTCAACAAGCTGTGACTATCAACCTAAGTGTAAGTTTGCCAAGTTAGACAAATGTCCTTGAGGCAAACATGACTTCAGAAGTCTTTGAGTCCCTTCTTTCCCTTAGATATTTGGCCTGGTCATTCCTTGTTATTTTATAGTCCTGTTGAATGCTTTTAAGAATAAGCTTTTAAAATATACTTAATTCTGTATTTTAGTTTTTTTCCTTTCTCCTCCTCCTCCTCCTCCTCCTCCTCCTCCTCCTCCTCCTCCTCCTCCTCCTCCTCCTTTTCTCCTTCTCCTCCTTCTTCTTTTCCAGGAGAATCTTGGGGTCTAAAAAACACCTAGCCATCCATACTACTAGAGTACAAAACCAGTTCATTTGTTTTCACTCTTTATTTTATAAAATAATAAAGAAAGTCAAGGTTATAATTTTTACTTTGACTATAACTTCAGTCATTTCCCATAGGTTTTATTACAAATTATTATTCTTTTGTTAATGTCTAAATAAATTATGATCTCAGGTTTTATTTCCTTTTTGATTCAGGGTATATTTTAGAAAGCATTCTTCAGTTTTGAAGTGGTTAAGTGTTTCTGTTTTGTTAAGTTTCTATATTCTTCTGTTGATTTCCAGACTAACTGAATTGTGGGCAGAGAATGTGGCCTGTAAAATCTTTATGTTTCTGGAATCTATTAAGATTTTCTTTGGGCCAAGTACATGATCAATTTTTATGGATATTCTGTAAGCAATTGAAAAGAATGTGTTTTCTCTGTTTATAGAAACCCTGTGTAAACAGGGATAACATTTGTGCTTTAAATGAATGTGCTTTTCTCTTTCACATTTCCATATGTGTTTTCTTCTTCCACTCCCGGGAGTAATCTATTGCTTTAGGTGAAAATTTGGACAGTTACAGCAGGGATAAAAAGAGAAAGTGGTAGTCTATGTTCAGCTTTTGATCACCAAAATAGGATTTTTTAAAATCTAAAGTAAAACAATATTCTTTAAAAATTGGGCTTTCACCAGAGAGAAAAGGATTTTCTAAATTCCTTATGTTCATTAGCATATCCAAATCCAGGCCTCAGGGATTTTTGCCTGCTGAGTTTAAAGTAAACCGCAAGTAGGCAGAACTCAGTTTGTGAAGTCTTTGCTAGAAGATCACTTAAAAAAAAAAGATTTTATTTATTTATTTGACGGAGAGCATAGCAAGGGGAGCGGGAGAGGGAGAAGCAGGCTGCCCACTGAGCAGGGAGCCCAATGCAGGACTCAATCCCAGGACTCTGGGATCACTACCTGATCCGAAGGCAGACGTTTAACTGACTGAGCCACCCAGGCACCTCTAGGAGATAAGTTTTTCTGTCTTGCTCTTGTCCTCTGTATTGGAAAAGGGAAATGATCTGTGTTCTGACCACCTTATTCTGGCTATAATCTTGGATGGAGTGGTTTTGAGGGTGATATTGGTACTGGTGGTAGAGCATAGTGGCTGCAAGTAATAGTGTTACAGGATTTTTTTTCCTCTATCGGTAGTGCCTGCGGTTCTTGGTCATGCCGCTTGGAAGAATGAAGAGGTAGACCAGACAGAGTTTGGGCAGCAAAGCAAGGTTTATTGAGTGACAGTAAAGTTTACAGTACAAAGCTCCCCAAGATGGAGGGGACCCAAGAGGATTGTTGCCGGAGTTTCTAAGTCTAGAGGGTTTTATGGGCTTGTTGGCAGGCTGTTTTAATCTGATTAACTCCTGCGCTTGGCATCCAATCAGTTTTTTGTCACCTATCACATGGGAAAAGGTGGGGGCTCCTTCCAGGGTGGTGTAAAATCCTTCTCAGGGTGGTTTCCTCTTAGGGCTGGGGGCGCGGTGGGGGGGCTTGTCCCTGCCTGCCTTCCAGCTATCCTTCATCAGCAGGGCGTCAGAAAAACTGGAATCAGAGTGGGCTTGTACCTCCCTTCCAATTAGAACTCTTGGGAGTGTCGGCCACTCATCACCGTCATGTGGGGATGAGCTAGACTGTGACAATACAAGCATGGTACCGTGGTAAAATTAGGCAGAGAAAGGTCACAAGTTGAACCCTTTGCATCCCTTGACATCTGTGTAATGCGAAAGGAATCAAAAGTTCCTATATCCCCCCAAGGTGGGTGGCTGGCTTCCGGAGTGAAGATTGAGCGGTCTTCACCACAGGGGCTGCAGGTGGACAGCAAAACCTCGGGGTCTGATGTTGGTTTGACGTGGAGAAATGTAAACACAGTGGCTGCCAATCCCAAGCAAGGCTACTAGGGCCTGCATGTGTTCCGAGAAGGATAAGGAGACCACAAGCCACCAGCTTAAGCTGTGGATTCCCCCCAGTCAGGTGACTCTGAAGACATTAGTCCTGCCCACACAGATCCAAACCCCTTTGCTGAATTGCAGACATTCTTTTGAGAGTGGTAGGGAATGAAAGAAGAAATGTGTAACTCTGAGTATATACCCCAAAGAGACAAAAGATCCAAGACAGACTGAGATACCATTCATTAGCAAAGGTAAATACTACTCTTTTCAGTGCCAAGTCAGGAAGAGCTTGTAAAGAAGATTCGATCGTTATAGGGAATTGAGAAACTACAGTTTTTATACCTAAGTAGCTATGACTGCAAATGTGTGACTCATCTATTATTTGTCAGTTTGAGCTGTCATATTATTAAAGAGAAATATCACCCCCTCCCCGTTTGATAGTAGTTTTATCAATGTCCTGTTTCTGAGCAATTTTGCCATAAATACTTGGCTGCATCCATGTCTGATAACAAAAAGTGTTATATTTTTCTCTGATGGGCTCTATTATTTATCCTTATAAAATATTCATTTCTGTCACATTTAATGTTTGTGACTTTGGAATCTCTATTATCAGATGGTAAATTGGGGACTCCTGCTTACTTTGTGCATTAGTTTCCTAGGGCTGCCATAGCAAAGTACCAAAAACTTGGTGGCTTAAAACCACAAGTTTATTGTCTCACAGTCCTGGAAGCCTGAAATCAGGGTATCAGCAAGGCCAAGGTCTTTCTGAAGGTTTTAGGGGGAGAATCCTTTCTTACCTCTTCTGGCTTCTGATGTTTGTTGGCAATCCCCAGTGTTCCTTGGCTTGTAAATACATTGCTTTATTCGCATGGCCCTCTTCTGTCTGTGTGTCTTCACATTCTCTTCCCTCTGTGCATGTCCGTGTCTGTGTCCAAATCGCACCTTTTTATCCTATCATACTGCATTAAAGCCCACCCTAATGACCTCATTTTAATTTGATTACCTCGGTAAAAACTCTATTTCCAAATAAGAGAAGAACCAAATAAGGTACATTCTGAGGGCTAAGACTTCAGCGTGTCATTTGAGCGGTTCAGGATTCAAGCCATAACGTTTTGTGTCTGCATGATCTATTTGGCTCTTTATTTCCAACTTTAATCGTTTTGTTCCTGGTACACTTTTTTAGACAGAAGATATTGAAGAGTCTATTTTTATAGGGACTACAACTCATTTTTTTTCTTTTTTTCTTTTTATTTTTATAATTTTTATTTTGTTATATTAGTCACCATACAGTACATCCCCAGTTTTTGATGCAATGTTCCATGATTCATTATTTGCATATAACACCCAGTGCACCATGCAATATGTGCCCTCCTTAATACCCATCACCGGCCTATTCCAGTCCCCCACCCCCCTCCCCTCTGAAGCCCTCAGTTTGTTTCCCAGAGTCCACAACTCATTTTTATGGGTTCTAATGCTTTCATCTTATCTAATATACTGATCTACTAATATACTTTGCTATGTTCCTCTTTTCTCCTTTGCTGAATTTTGCTGGGTTCATCAACTGGTAACTCTGCTTCCCATCATTTAGATGAAATGATTTGGGGGGTGGGGCGTGCCTGGGTAGCTCAGTCAGTTAAGCGTCTGCCTTTGGCTCAGGTCATGATCTCAGGGTCCTGGAGTCGAGCCCCATGTCGGGCTCTCTGCTCAGCCGAGAGTCTGCTTCTCCCTCTCCCTGTGTGCTCTCTCTCTTGCTCTTGCGCTCTCTCTCAAGTAAATAAATAAAATCTTTTTAAAAAAAGATGAAACGATTTGAACACTTAATTTTTCACTTCTTATTTCTTTCCCTTCCTCCCTGCTGCAATTTCTGTTTCTCTTTTTATTAAACTAATACCGAATTTTAGTTTCAGATATATCCACATCCTTCCTTATAGAATGGCTCTTTCTGTTCTCAAGAATCTTCTTAATTCTTACACAACAGTTTGCAATCCTATTAGCACCATCCATTTAGATTTAATTGTGTTTAGTGTATGGCTTACCACTATTTCTTATGCATAGATAGAGATAGAGTTATAGAGGTATAGTCTATCCCTATTTTGAGATCTTTGTTCTGAATTTAATGTTTATTTGGTTGGAGTACTTCCCAAGCAATTTTTTGGAAATTTCTCCAGAAAGAGCATATGTCTATATATTTTCTGTGCCATTGTATGTCTGAAAAAAGTCTGTCTTTTGTTTTCATATATAATGATAACTTGGCTCAGAATAGGAATCTTGACTCATGGTCCTTTACTTCCAAATGCCTCTAAATGTTGTTTCCCTATATCTAGAGTCAAATTATGCAGATGAGAAATCTGAACCTGGCCTGATTATCTTTTCATTTGGGCAACCGCACCCCTGTCTGAAAGCTTCCAAGATCTCCTGTTTATTCCCGGGGCTTTAGAAGTTTGGCTGGGATGTGGCCAGGTTTGTCTCTTTCTTCCTGAATTCTGCCTGCCGCTTTATGCGCCCTTTCAACTTGGAAACATCTTTCAGTTCAGGAAAGTTTTTACTCTGGTTTTTGTTTTGTTTTGTTTGTAATTGTATCTTCTCCATCCGTTCTTGTTTTCCATCTGGAACTTTTATGATCCCCAGGACCTTTGGATCTGCCTTTCATGGAGCTCCCTTTTCCTCTTGATTTCCCTTTGCCGTCATTTTGCGTAGGGATGTGAGATCGAGTATCCATTAAATGTTCAGATCGTTCATTTTCCTTTCAGCATTGTCCATTCTCTTTTTCACCTCTCTTGAGTTTTTTGGTGACTTTGTATTTTGATATAGTTTTTATAGTATAGAAAAGTTGCAAGAATAGTACAAGACATCCTTTTACCAATTGTTTATGTTTTTGCCCCATTGTCTGTGAAATTTTTAGATGGGGAATCATATTTTAAATTTCTGTTTATTCATAGATAGTTCATAGTATTTGTTGCTGTCATGAATAAATTTTTTTTATTATGTTTTCCAATTGGTTATGTTTGGCATATGTGAAAGTTGGTGGGGGAACATTTATCTAGTAATTTGACTTTTTATTAAACTCTCACATTAATCCTACATCTTTCGGTTAATTTTTTTGGTATTTTCTCAATGGATGATCATATCAACTGCAAATAATGACATTTTTATATTTTTCTTTCCTATAATTGAGCCTCTTCCTATTATTTTGACAAGGGCCTTCAGAAAAATGTTGAATAACACTCTGAAGCTCCTGGTTTTTAGTTCATGATCTTAATGGGCTTCCCCACGAAATTGAGGCATGTCCTCTGACGTTCACCATAAAGAGTGATATTTGCTATTAGTTCTTGAAACATGTCCCTTCTCGAGTTAAAGAAGTCCCATATATTTCCAGTTTAAGACTTTTGATTAATAATGTAAAATTTTATCAAATCTCTTTTCTGTAGCTATCATAATGAGCACATAGTTTTTCTCATGTAATCTATTAATATAGTGAATCACAACAAATTTCCCAATGTTTAGCCATCTTTACATCCAGGGCATAATGCTAATTGCTCAAAGCATATACATCTTTGTAACATTGAGCTATGGCCTTCTTTTCCCCCCACTGTCCTGGTTTTACTGTCATAGTTACATAAACTTCCCATCTTTTTCTATGTCCTTAAAAACATTTAAAATCAACTAAGAATAGAAGATGATAAAGTCTTGAGGAGTTAATAAATCTCTTGAAGGCCAAATCTAGAAAATTAAATGAAAAGTAATGGCAATAAAAGACTTCCATATCCTTTACACTTCTCCCTTTGTTAGAACAGAATCTTTAAATGAATCAGCTGGTTTTAAGACATCAGGTGCTCAGGGCCTTGTGGACACCAAATTAAAGAAGAAGCGTTGTTATTTCAGAAGTGTCAAAACCTTAGATTAGCCAAGTACTTAAAAATGTATGTAGCGTATGGGGCGCATGGGTGGTTCAGTCAGTTAAGCATCTGCCTTCAGCTCAGGTCATGACCTCAGGGTCCTGGAATCAAGCCCTGCATTGGGCTCTCTGCTCAGCCAGGAGTATGCCTCTCCCTCTGACTCCCCCCCCCCCTGCAGCTTGTGCTCTCTCTTAAATAAATAAATAAAATATTTTAAAAAATGTATGTAGCTTATAAAATCAAATAGTACTAAAAATAATTTTTTAAAAAACCCACAAAAACCAATCACCAGTAGGGTGCTTGAGTGGCTCACTCGGTGGAGTGTCTAACCCTTGATTTCAGCTCAGGTCATGATCTCGGGGTCCTGGGATCCAACCCTGTGTGGGACTCCCTGCTCAGCATGGAGTCTGCTTCTCCCTCTGCCCCTCCCACCCCGGCTTGTGCTCTCTCTCTTTCTCTCTCACAAATAAATAAAATCTTAAAAAAAAAAATAAAAAAGAAAGAAACCAATCACTGTGCTCCCTGCCTCGGCCTCCTCAGCACCAGAGTCATCTGCCTGATGTTTTTTCTGTTGTCACCGTATTTCCAAGTCAGAAACTGTATACTGCTTTTTTGATTCATCCATTTATATATAATCTACTGTTTTCCTATTATGGTAGCTGAAGATTTTAACTTTCAAAAACTTTCTACTCTTTTCCCTATTCTCTCAAAATAATTATATCTTTAAAAAAACCCACGATCATCTTTATGTTAAATAAATTGTGCACACTGCTGAGCTGGGTGGTATACTCTTAATATATTTCCTTTCTTGCAAGATGCTTTAACTTTCTTGTTATTCATTGCCTCATCTTTTCATTTGCTTAGTTTTCCCTGAATCTATTGCTAAGTGTTCTAATATTCCCCAATACTCTGTAGAGGGTCTCTCGTACAATTTCCCACGCAGTCAAGTCTGTTGGATAACCTCCCTTTCCGTGTGCCTCCTACAGCTCTGCCGTGAGGTTCTCCTGGCCAAGACACAGCAGCACTCAGCCTGGGAATCCCTTTGCTACTTTCCTGCCCTCGGTGCTCTGCTCTGTATTTCCATGTCTTCTTTCTTGATTTAGTCCCTCTTTTTGATGAAATACATATTCCAGTAGTTTCCTGTGAAAGGCCTGGGTTGCGTTAATCCCTACCACTTGAATCTCGTGCCTGAAACTCTGCTGAAAAGACTTTGCATGTCTGGAAATATCTTTATTACGTCCTCATGCTCCGTTTGCCTGGGCATGACATTCTAAGTGGAAATTAATTTTGTGGGCATTATTCCTTTTCCTTCTGGCTTCTAATGTTACTACTGATATGTCGCCATGATTATTTTCTTATTCTCAGTGCATTGTGTGTGATTGTCTCTGGTACGAATAAGTAATATGGTGAATAAATTCTGTCTGTCCAGAGTCTCTTCTTCTGCTTTGATGTTATTCAGCGATTTGATCCTCAAACAACCCTATGAGGTTGTTGCTACTATAATTATTCTCATTTACAGAAGTGGAAAACATGACACAGACAGATAAGGTTTATTTTCCTCCCAGGATTTATGTCCAGTCCAACTCGACAGTACATGCTCTTAACCACTATTTTTAGCTTCCCCAAGAAGGTGAAAGGAACCACAAGAATTGCCCACTCGTGCAGAATTTCAGGCGCTAGGTCCAAGGAGTAGGGATTAACACCACCTGGAGTTTGGCTTCTCGATCTACACACAAGGTCAACGCTAAGCCTTGGACGTCTCCTAACAGGAACCAGCCAGTAGTACTTTTTACAGCCAGCAGGCAGGAGCTTCAAAAGGCAGGACAGGCATGGCCTCGTACTACTTCCAGACAACCAGGAGCCTTGCAGAGGGTGAATCGCTCTCTGTCAGCCTGACCCAGCACCAGTCTTGTCAACAGCAAGCACTCCTCTTTGTGATGTCTTAGGGTGTCTTGCACCCAGACGCTGCCAGCTGTTCATGCCCTTATCTTCTATACTTACTGCAGTCCTAGTGATTTTCCTCTTCTTACCTTTGAGAATACCACTGTAGAAGTCCATCTTTGACACACGATTCATCTGTGTGTGATAGTCTCTGTATTCTTTTGTTAACTTTTCACACGTTTACATCTTCCTAGCTAGACTGTGGGCCGAACTATCTCATACATCTTCTAAGTCGTCATGGTGACAAAGAGACAACATACATATGTATATATATATATACACACACACATGCATTTGTGTGCACATGCTTTTTTAAAGGCCTTTTATCATAGAGGTAATATGTCTTCATGCTGAAAAAAATTAAAACAGTGCAGAAGGTGGAAAATGAGAGTAACATTTTCACAATTCTTTTTTATTTTATTTTATTTTATTTATTTTAGAGAGTGGAGGGAGGAAGGAGCAGAGGGAGAGGGAAAGAGAACCCCAAGCAGGCTCTATGCCCAGCGAGGAGCCCAACGCAGGGCTTGATCTCACAACCTCAAGATCACAACCCAATCGAGAGTCTGATGCTTAACTGACTGAGCCACCCAGGCGCCCCTACATTTTCTCAATTCTTTTGAGTCTCCCAATTCCCTGCTTTCATCTCCTGCCATCTCGGTGTCTATTCCCACTCCACAGAAATAGCAATGATTATTTATGTAGCTCTTTCCAGAAATTTTCTGTGTATATAATAGCAGGTATATATAGTGTATCTTTTAACATAAATGGGATCATGTTATGAATACAGTTCTGAAACTTAGTAGTTTCATTTGTTACATTCTTTTTTTTTTTTAAGATTTTATTTATTTATTTGACCGAGAGAGACAGCGAGAAAGGGAACACAAACAAGGGGAGTGTGAGAGGGAGAAGCAGGCTTCCCGCCGAGCAGGGAGCCCAATGCGGGCTCAATCCCAGGACCCTGGGATCAAGACCTGAGCTGAAGGCAAACGCTTACCGGCTGAGCCACCCAGGTGCCCCCATTTGTTACATTCTTTTTTTTTTTTTTTTTTAAAGATTTTTTATTTATTTATTTGACAGAGATAGAGACAGCCAGTGAGAGAGGGAACACAAGCAGGGGGAGTGGGAGAGGAAGAAGCAGGCTCATAACGGAGGAGCCTGACGTGGGACTCGATCCCAGAACGCCGGGATCACGCCCTGAGCTGAAGGCAGACGCCTAACCGCTGTGCCACCCAGGCGCCCCCATTTGTTACATTCTTAACATCTTTCTGTAAGTGCAAATTCTTCCCCTGTGTAGTATGAATGAATCAATCTTTTTAACCAGTCATCTATTGATGGGCATTTAAGTCCCATCTAGGTTGGGGTTTTTTTGTCAATTGTTGTTTGCTTTGCTATTACAATCAGTGTTGCAATGAACATCCTTGTAAGAACATCTTTAATCCCTTATGCAAGTATATTTATAAATGAACTCGTTAAAGTGGAATTTCTGGGTCAAAAGGTATATGCACTTAAAATTGTGATAAGTACAGCCACACTTACTTCCATGAAAGTTATGCCAAATCTACTCCTACTAACCGTGTCTGAGAGGGTTTGTTTTCCTCTGTTATATCCAGTTCCAAATCGTGTAGCTTTTTAATGTTTCCTTATCTGCTTTGGAGGAAAATATACATCTCTTTGTCATTTTAATTTCTCTAGTAATGATTGAAATTGAGCCTATTTTCAGATATTTGTTGGCTATTGATCTCTCTTTTTTTTTTTTGCAATGAACTGATTTTTATGTCCTCTGACTATTTTCTAGTGGGCTGTCCATTGGTTCTTTGGTTTGGCTTTTTGTTGGTTTTACAAGAGGCTTGTTTGTTGTTTTGCGAGGTTTTTTGTTTTATTTTGGTTTTATTTGGTATCTTAATGAAATTAGTCCATTACCTGTTATATTTGTTGCCAGTATTTTCTCTGGCTTATTGTCTATGTTTTAATCCCGTTTTTTCTGTTTTTTCAATTTGTTACTTTGTGTGTGTGTGGACATGGGAATGTATATGAACTAAGGCAGCAGAAGGGTGGAGGATGGTTTAAAGCCCCCAGGCACACAGGAGTGAAGAGGATAAGCGAGCAGGTTAAGAAATAAGGGAACTTTCCAGGCTCCACTGCGCATGAACATTTGCCCATTCCACGAGAGTCATAAGCCTTACAGAGCAGCCGGGAAGCAACCATTATCTAAACCTGAGACTCCTGTTTACATAGTTTTCAGTAAAGAAGAAAAACCAAAACAAGAAAAAAGTTTCAAAAAATACATCATTAGTTAAAAGCCAGCTTTCTCCTCCTCCTCCCCACCCCCAAAAAGATTATGGGCTATCCAGGATTGGATGACAAATTAATATGCAACTTGTCCATGCCAACTCTTCCAGCCAGTTTAATTCTCATCAGCCACTATAATTTACTAACAGTGAGGTGAGAAAAGACATGAATCAGCTTAATGTGATATAAGTAGGGCGTTGCCATAGCAACAAGATGCAGTCTGTTTTCTACTATTTATGTATGGTTTATTTTCTCCAGAGCCTCAGAGTTATTGCTTGAAACAAATGGAATGAGAAACATCTTGTTCTGAACACCGCCCCCCACCCTTCAGTGTGTATGTGTATATAAAATCACATTTTTTTTCCGTGAGAGAAAAAAACAAATACACGAAATTAAAAAATATATATATGTTTATAGCCAAAAAAGCTAACTACATATTTTCCAATCCACTGTGATTTTGCAAAACTCAAATGCTTTTTTTATTTTCACCTCTGAGACACGCGATTCCTCACTGAAACCTCTGGGAAAAAACCCAAAACACATGCTGGAAGCAAACCCAAAGCTAATATTGTTTCTCAAAGGAAACATTCATATTCTCTACCCAGACTTCATGACTGGCTGGAACCAGGTCCCCACTTCTAAAAGAGTAGATGAAGAGTGAGCAGACTAAATCTGGTGACAAGTTTTTATTTTACTAGATCTCAAAAGCTCAGAAGAAAAGTCCAGTCCAGGGAGAGAGCAAAGGCTGAGACTATGAGCCTGTCTGCTTGTGGAGGGCACCACGGATCCTTAAGGAGTCTTACCAGCCAGTAAGCAGCCCCAACCGTGCCTGAAGGACCTTGCAAGGAACAGGCACATTTCATGAAGGATCCCCTTCATTTCCCCCATTTTCCACTTTTCCCTGAGCAAGTAGAGTTCAGTTTTTAGGTCAGAGATGGAGTTGGTCATCTCCAGGCCATAGGAGACATCAGGGTTTCCGCTGAGCAGAAAAGGAAGCAGGAGTGGAGTCCCTTCATCATCCCCTTTCCTCGTCCGAACTCCCAGTCCCTATCATAATCACCCCCATGCTCTGTAATGACAGAAGGAGGCAAAAAACAAAAGGGAAATGTAACTCTCAGATCTTCACTCTGCATTAAATATGAATTAATGTTTATTTGGTTATTTTATTTGAAACTTTCCATGACTTCATATGTGTAGCAAATCTTCCCGATCAGATCCTAAGCTTCTATGCTTGGCTGTGGGCTCTAGCTGCAGAAGCCCAGTAACGACCAGTAGAACTCACTTCTCACGAAGATGGCTCCTGGTACTCAGATTCTAACATGTTCACCTTCAGGACCACCAGATCCCACACCACTCTTCAGACACTCCTCCACTGTTCAGGTCCGGGAAGAAGTGAAATGGTGGGAGATTATTATAACCACTGCGGTGTCTGAGAAAGGCCCTTCTCCCCACCCCCATCTTCTGCTGGAAGGAGGGGAGAGGATTCAGAATATTATACAAGTGAATTCAAGCAGTTCTATGTCACCCAGCCTCATCAGTTCACAGGTCCTGGATATCACCATGCAATACCCTCGTCATCACTAACCCACTGTGATTTACCACTAGAGACAGCATCTAATTCATCCCACACTAGAATCTTCCTTTGAGTAATTTTCTTTCAAGGGTTGAATCACTTGCAGTTATATTGGGCAGTGAAGTGTTTTCTTCTATTTATTTTTTAGGTGTAATTTATATGCAGTAAAGTGCACAAATCCTGAACTTAAAGAATTTTACTTATGTGTATGCCCATAACCACCCACCAGACCAAGATACAGAGTATTTCTGATACTTCAAAAGCTTCCTTATGCCCCTGTCCAGTCTCTACCTGTCCAAAGGTATATGCTATTCTAATTTCTATCATTATCACTCAGTTTTTCTTGTTCTTGAACTTACATAAATGAAATCATATGAACTTTTTTTGTGTGTCTGGCTTCTTTTGCTCAGCATAATGTCATCTGCGAATGATATTGCATGAGTGGTCCATTTGTTTTAGCTGCATGGTACCCTACTCTATGAATATTCCACATTGTATTTGTCCTTTCTCTTACTGATGAACATTTGAGGGTTTCCTGTTTAGAGCTTTTGTGAATAATTTGGGGCTCTGTGAATAGTCTTATAAATCTCTTTTGATGGGCACTGTAATTATACAGAGTTGAACTGCTGAATCATTAGGTAGGTTTAGTAGTTACTATCAAATTTTCCAAAGTGGTTGAACCAAACTTACAGTCCCAACACATCCATGGCAACACTTAATAAGGTTAGTCTTCTAAACTTTGGCCATTCTGTTGAGTAGTAGGATCTCACTGTGGCTTTCCTTGGCATTTCCTGGTGGCTACTGACATTGAACACCTTTTCAAGTGCTGGGCCCAGGGTGCTTGGGGCACTATGAGGCCTACACTTGCCCACCAGGTATCCCCATGCCTGAGGGAGTGGAACAACTCAAAAAGCACATGACAGATGGTGAGAGAGACCCCAGAAGAAAGGATAAAGCGCTTTCCCTGCTTTTTAAACAAGGGGTCGCACACATATGTGTCTGGGCTCCACCCTCAGTCGGCTGAGTTCAAATCTTCAGAGTAGGGTCTTAGATCCTGCATGTTCATCAAGATGCGAACATGCTTGCTATGTTCTTTAAGACCCTTTTCAATCAACGTATAAATATATTCAGTTCTCACAGGGCTAGATAAACAAATGAGGAAACGAACAAACAAACAGTCCACACTAGCTCTCTCCAAGACCCTTCACTGTGGCCTTGAAAGAGTCACCTCTATGCACTGACTTCACTTTTCTTCCATCCACCCCTCAACCCACTGCAAACTTGAAGTCATTCCACAGAAACTACTCTTGCCAAGGTCAACAAGCACATTTTAGCTTCAAAATCCCGGGGTATTTTTTAGTTCTTATAATAGAAACCTTATTTTGATTTTTTGCCTGTCTTATAATATCTCCTTTAACCGCCCTCTTTTCTAATCAGGATGGACCCCTAGAGCCTAGTTTATACTTTGAGATCCTTCCTTCTGGCTGCAGATGACTGGACCAGGGATGGCCACCTGAATCTAATCTAGGAAAATTGGATTCTCTCTTTCTTTCTGTCTTTCCTTTCCTCTCCCTCTCTGTATCTCCTTCCCCACCCCCTACTTTCTCCTCTTCCCTGCCTCTCTCCTTCCTTCCTTTTTTCTCTCTCCCCTCTTCCCTATTCTCTCTCGGGAATTGAAATCCTAGTTTAGTCTGGGCAAGTCTTTTAACTAGACAAGCAATTCCCTCAAAACCATACGGTGACCATCTTCCAGTTCCTCTGTAGCCTCTTGAGCCAAGGAAGGATATCTGCGAAAAGTGAAGACAGCAGATATGCAGAGAAAAGCTGCAAAGGTGCTAGAAGCTTTAAGTTCTTGCCTGCAGACCTTCCTGCTCTTGAGTCCTTGTGACACTCCTGTTCTCTTATAATCTGTCCTCTCCTTTTTCTTCAGCTAACTCAAGTTGTTTTCTGTTCCCTGCAGCCAAAGAATCCTAATCACTACCACCCTTGCTTCTCTCAGCTTCTTGGAAGAGTTGGTTCCTGATAAGGACTCAGTACTTTTTGACTACTTTCTTCTTTGTATGTGAATGAGTACCCCCTGCTGGGTTTCCTACTGCTCCAGTCACATCTTCATAGTCTTCCATGCTGGATCCTCTCCTGCTTCTCTCCAAAATACGCTGTTCCTCAGGTTTGTCTCTGCTCCTTCCATGTTTTCATTTCACCACTCCCAATCTCAGGCATTCCACTTGTCATCTTTATGTGGAGATACCCAGCTGTCACCAGTCCTCTGAGCTCCAGACCCACTTAGCTCCCTGCCTACTACTTGCATGAACTACAAGTGCCTCAGACTCACATGTCCAAACCCAGGGTCATTATCATCCCCTCCTCCCAAACCTCCTCCTCCTGTGTTCTCTCTCTTGAGGAATGGTACCACTCAGCTGTGAGACAAGAAGCCTGGCCATGTCCCTAACTCCTCCCTTTTGCTCCCTACATTCACTATCCCCCCATCAGCAAAGTCCCCAGTCCTGTCCATTCAATTTCCTAAATATCTCTTGAAATCATTTGTTTCCCTCCATTTTCCCAGCCTCTGGGCTGATTTAGGCCACATCCTTTCTCCCCCACTGACCTAATCGGTCATCTGCTTCTCATGTTGGCCCTCCTTCTCCCCACCAACCCAGTCTTCTTTCTACTTTATAGCCATAATGATCCTTCTAAAACAAAAATTGGTTGCAGGTGCTTCCCATGTCCCCATTCTTCTGGGGTTAAAGCCTAGACTTCTTAATATGGTTCACGAGACCCTTTGTGATCTGCCCTTAGGCCTCAGCCTCCAACCACAGGAGATCCCTCAGTGATCTCACAGGCTCTCTGAGTCTTCGTGCCCTTGTGTGGGCTGTTCTCTCTGCCCATCACTCTTCTTCTGGCCTCCCTGCCCTCTTCTCAACATGGTTGACTCTTACTCATCATTCAGATCTCAACTTTAAAGTCTCTCCTGTGGAAACCTTCCTTTACCTGAGCCCCCTAACTACTCCCATCAAACTATCATGCTGCATTATGATTGCCTGTTTACTTATCTGTCCCTCTCATTAGAGCATAAGCTTCTTTTTTTTTTTTTAAGATTTTATTTATTTATGAGAGGGAGAGAGAGCATGGGGGGAGGGGCAGAGAGAGAGAGGGAGAAGCAGGCTCCCCGCTGAGCAGGGAGCCCCACGTGGGACTGGGACTCAATCCCAGGACCTCTGGATCATGACCTGTGCTGAAGGCAGATGCTTAACTGACAGGGCCACCCAGGCGCCCACATCATAAGCTTTATGAAGGCAGGACCTGTACCCTCACCTTCTAGCCAGTGCCTGGCACATAGTGGGGATTTGTATTTATTGAATGAACAAGTGAATGTCAGAGCACTTCAAGTTCTTTAATATATATGAGGCAGGCTTAAGGATGGGGAAGGGAAAATGAGATTAAAGAATAAGCAGGACCCAGACATAGAAGAGATCACCTCTCAGGCAAAAGTTTGATTTTGATTCTGTCAGTGAGAGGGAGGTGGATAAGTTTTACTCCCCAAATTCACACTCATTCAAGAAAGTCAGTTGGTTTATCTCCCTGTGCCACATCACCTCTGGACTTCGGCTTGTGTTGATCCCCTGCCTAAAATTCCATTCCTGTTTCAGTCACACCTTACCTGCTCTCTGAAGCTTTCCCTGGCTCGTCCAGACTCCCCGTTTCCCTAAGATTCTACAGTGTTCTGAGCTGATACTACATAGTCTGTTCCTTGATTGCATTCTCTGTTTCACTGTGTGCTGTCATTTACTGTGGGTCACATCAGCCTTCTGTAAATCAGAATATAAGCGAGAGTGACTTTAAGCAAATAAAAAAGGAGATCGTGTACACAAACATTGCAGAGAGTGTCCAAATGAATATCATCCTTCCAAATAATCCTTATTCAAAATAGTTGCAGAACTCTTCTTTGGGAAGGGCTTTAGATTTATCTTATGAACTATGTAAGAAATAGATTTGTTCTTTATTATAACCCTGTATTTTTGGCCCCAAACATATTTACTCAGCTTGCTCACCCACCTTATTTTTCAGACTTGCCTCCAAATGACTTTTGTATGTAATCGTAACAGCATGTTCAATCAGAAAAGCAGAGCCACTATAAGTGATATGGATTGAGGGATTTGTTTTATGGATCAGACTTTCCACAGTTGGGAGAGCTGCAAAAGATGCCTGTTGTCCGTGCATCTGGGATGGGCCTGAGGTCTCTTTAGACCAGCAGGGTCAGCAGTCAGGAAGAAAATCTGACGTGAAGTCTGGCAGAGCGAGGACAAACTGAACCCCGCATGGGTCTCTCACTGCCGCCATCACTGACAACACACATGACCTGCGGAAAAGCTTTGCCGCACAGCTGTACCCGTGTCTGGTATCTGACCCCAGAGTCTGAGGGCTGGGGCCCGCAATGCAGCAGCAGCTCCTTCGAGCCCTGATACTGCACCAGACCCATAAGGCGAGTCCCGGGATCAACAACAATGTGTGCGAGCTACAGTGACACTGGATACCCTATACCAACCTGCAAATTCTCTCATGACCAACCCCACACCAGCAGTGTGCATGGAAAGCCATTCTGGGAAATGTAGTTCAGCTTAGCAAGTTGATGGAGCACGTGAACAGCACGGTTATAAAACTCAAGCTGACCTCCAAGAGACGGTTTGCCACCGTTTAAAGTAGTCAGAAGCAAATGCCAGTGTTAGAGTGTCCGAGAAAGTTGGACACGGGAGTAGAATCTTTGGAGTGAGTGGCAAATGCATCCCAGAAGGTCAGATTGACTTCTTTAAAAAAGGACCATGTTCATTTGGGTACATAACATTCTGATTTCTTTATAGAGAGAAAAGGAGTTATAATATTTTATAGCCATTCCTTCTATTTTCATCATTTCCCCCTCTGGTTCTCGAGTATATACGTCTGTTTGTTGTCGCTGGTGGTGCTGGTGGTGGTTATATTTTAGCTCAGCTGAGCATTGTGTCTCACTCAGAAGTTGTTCGAAAACAATACAGAGGAACGGGTGGGTCCTGGGAAAGTGTCCTAGAGCTGGCTCATTCCTTCCTCCTACCCAGGAAGGATATTCTTGCTACTTTCTCTTGCCGTGGATATACTTCCCAATTATAGATTTGAGAGTCCATTTTTCCTTGGGGCTTGTGGCCCTCTGGCCTTTCAGCACCTCTGTGCAAGTCCTTTCTTGTTACGTGGCATATGTCAGGTTCCTTATTTTAGTTCTTTCTAAAGGCTTTCTCCTTTAGCGTTGGCAATTTTAATACAGATGATCCTATTCTTGTCACCCTAGGCAAATCCAGAGGCCAGCGAAAATGGTCTGTGGGTGTAAAAAAAACCTAAATAGCAAATGGCATGGTTCATGCATCACCTTTCAGTCAGCTCGATCCCAGTTTCTTTTTTTCATTTCTTGAACAAAGCCCAGAGGCTTTTGGTACCTAGTATGACTACTAATGCATCTACCACCTTGACAGTTGCCACTGAATTTTTAAAAATTGTATACAAACAAATGTACTATTTTAACCATTTTTCGGTGTACAGTTCAGTAGTGTTAAATACATTCACAATGGTGTGCAACCAATCTCCAGAGCTCTTTTTATCTTGGGAAACTGAAACTCTGTACGGGTTAAACACGATCTTCTCATTCTCCCCTCCCCCCAGTTCCTGGCAACCACAGTTGTACTTTCTGACTCTATGAATCTGACCCCTCTGGGTACCTCATGTAAGTGGAATCCTATAGTGTTTGTCTTTTTGTGACTGACTTATTTCACTTGATATAACGTCCTTGAAGTTCGTCCATGGTGTAGCATGTGTCAGAATTTTCTTCATTTTTAAGGCTGGATAATATTCCATTATATGTACATACACCATTTGGTTTACCCATTCATCCATCAGTAGACACTCGGGCTGCTTCCACCGTTTTGCTATTGTAAATAATGCTGTGATGAACATGGGTGTAAAGTATCGCCTTGAGACCCTGCTTTCAGTTCTTTTGGGTATATACCCAGAAGTCTAACTGCTGGATCATACAGTCGTTCTATTTTTAATTTCTTGAGGAACTCCCATATTGCCTTCCACAGCACTATTTTACCTTCCTGCCAAAAGTGCACAAGGGTTCCAATTTCTCCATATCCTCATTGACACTTGTTCTTTTCTCTGAGCTTTTCTCTTAATAGTAAGCATCCTAATGGGTATGAGGTGATCTCTCCTCATGGTTTTGATTTGCATTTCCTTAATAATTAGTGACGTTGAGCATCTTTTCATGTACTTGTCCATTTGCATATCTTCCTTGGAGAAATGTCGGCAGCTCATTTCTTTTCATTGCTGGATAATATTCCATCGTATTGACGTACTACAGTTTATTTATCCACTCCCATACTGAAGGACATCTTGGTTGCTTTCAAGAATGCTTCTGCAACAGCTGTGTGTAGATTTTTGCATAAACATAAGTTTTCAGCTCATTTGGGTAAATATCAAGGAGTGTGATTACTGGATCAAATAGTGAGAGTGCGTTTATTTATTTTTTTTTTAAGATTTTATTTATTCATTTGACAGAGAGAGAGACAGCCAGCGAGAGAGGGAACACAAGCAGGGGGAGTGGGAGAGGAAGAAGCAGGATCCCAGCAGAAGAGCCTGATGCAGGACTCGATCCCAGAACCCTGTGATCACACCCTGAGCTGAAGGCAGATGCTTAATGACTGAGCCACCCAGGTGCCCCCCGAGAGTGTGTTTAGTTTTGTAAAACAAACAAACAAAAACAAAAAACCCTGCCAAACTGTCTTCCAAAGTGACAGTACAATTTTGTATTCTCACCAGCTATGAATGAGAATTCCTGTGGCTCCACAATCCTGTCAGCATTTGCTGTTGTCAAACAATAGAAGTTGGAATCAATGCGGTGAGACCCACCCCTTCCCCCAGCCACCTTGGGCTCCCACTGATGTACTGAAATGTGTTTTGAGGTCTTTCTTGAGGCCACTGACTACTTCTCTTTCATCTTGGTATAGGAAGAAGTGTAGGGTCTGGCATAGGAGATGCTCACTATTTGTGGAATGAATGAATGAATGAATGAATGAATGAATGAATAAGTAAAACAGCCAGAAACACACATTTTGTATGCACTTTGCATCCATGATTCCTCTAGGCCTCATACATAACCCACCTTCCAGCCTGGGCCCCAGGCCACATTCTTTTTTTTTTTTAGCTCGTAATTCCCAAACTCAAGCAAAAATATCCTTGCTGAACCCTGACTCTCAAAAGAAAGAGAGAAGAGTCCCAGTGGCTTAAAAGGAATAATGCTCAGTTAGCCCCTGAACAGACTCTGGCACTTTCTAAGGGGAGAATCTCATTATAAGCTGTGCTGTTCCATGAACAGTGGCCCTTGGCCAAACCAGAACTGAGGAGCTTTCCTCCCTTCACCGAACATTTAGAAATATATTTTTGGGTTGTTTTGTTTATTTGTTTTACAATAAGCATACATGACTTAAGGAAGCAGAGGAACCAGGGATTTTTAACTATAAAAATAAACTTTATTATATTGGTAGAGCATTGGTCAGAATGTTATTGTATTCTTTTTTTTATTATTATTGTATTGAAGTACACATATATAATTATGGAAATATTTTGAGAATATTTTATATTTATAAAATATAACCCACAGTTATAACCCACTTTATAACCCACAGTTCCTAGCTTTATAAAATATAACCCACAGTTATAACCCACTTTATAACCCACAGTTCCTAGCTTTATGAGGTCCCCATATCAACCAGTTTCTTCCATAGTGTAGAGAAGACAGATACTCCTTCAGCCATTTAGCCATGAAGCCAGGGCACATTACTATTGGCTATGGATAATAGCTCGGGTAGGAGGCTATGATAAGGATGGCTCATTCTGAAGAGGTGAAAGTGTGGGAAAGGAGAGACAGTAGATCCAGAGGAAGATAGAGATGGTCAGATGCCAATACCGGGAATCTCAGCTCTCCTTCCCAGCTGAGCCTCAAGGTGAGGAGACTGTAGAGACAGCTGCTTAGGCACTGAGGTGTCCAAGTCAATAGGATTCGATTACTCCATTCCTTAGGCATGATACAGGGAAGCCACAGACCTCTTGGAGCACAGCAACTTCTCTGCATCTGATGGGGGGGGGGTGACAGTGTGGTCTCAGAGAAGGCAGGAGAGCAGGGGCAGCATACTTGGCTCCCTATGGCTTGCATATGGCATACATAGTATCTAGGAGTTCCCAAGCACCTTAGCAAGGTGACACGAAGAGGCAGAGGCCTGATGGAATAACCAATCTCAAGTCAGGATGAAGATGTCTCAGCATGTAGTGCTTTTAAAAATCAGACTCCAGGGTTGCCTGGGTGGCTCAGTTGGTTAAGCATCTGGCTCCGGCTTAGGTCATTATTCTGGAGTCATTGGATTGAGCCCTGCTTCAGGCTCCCCCCTCATCAGGGAGTCTGCTTCTCCCTCTCTCTCTGCCTACCTCCCACCCCCAGCCCCTGGCTCCTACTCTCTCACTTGCTCACTCACTCTCTTTCTCTCAAATAAATAAATAAAATCTTAAAAAAGAAAAAAATCAGACTTCAGGTACGAGTGCCAGTGAGAAACAAAAGACCATATATGAGGCCAGTCCAGGGGCCAGGCTAGGAAGCAGAGGTCACAGGGATCTAAGTCTTCTTCTCTCCTGGTGCCATGAGGTCAGATAACCTCCCACTTACCTGAAACATCATCTTTCCAAGAGAACAAGTGAAGAACTGAGCATTTATGCAAACTCTGGGTCATTTAGAAGAGATTATTTAGATAGCACAAATAGAGCCACTGGTGATTTACAAGTTAAAAGATTGTTTCCTTTTCTCACTATTCATGGGTTGAGTGCTTCCTGGGAAAATAAGATCAGTTATGGAAAAATAAAGAAGTTTTCTTTCCTTTCTACAATTGAGTAATACAACGTGTATACCTCATTTGCTGCCCCACATATGTGGTGTTGTTGGATAATTTCAGTTGTTTTCCCATTGGCTTTGTGTACTTTCTTGATTTGTACAATATTCAGTCCCAGGGTCCTCGAAAAACAAAGTATCCACACACACACATTGTAATATCACAACCCAGTTACTGCCGTGACCACTGCTTTCTGAGTCACCGAGCTCCACACCTGGTCTGAGGTCACCTTAGGTTCTAAAGCACCTGGGACACTTCTCTGAGCTGTCATGAAAATACTTGGCTGCTTACTGGATGACTTTCATCATCTCAGCTTTATATCCTTCTGGCAGAAATGTCCAGTAACTGTGTTATATAGTACCAAATTCTCAAAAGTAGTTTTCAGAGTGTCTTATTTGTATTGTCTCAGATAATGCCAACAACTCTGTGAGATAGATGAAAGAAATGGCAGTAGTTCTATTTTTAAAAAATTGATGCTCAGAAGCTTAAGTTGGGACCCAGTCATAAAAACAGAAGGCAAACTAGGTCCTTCAACAGAGAGAATTTATTATAGGGAATTGGTTGCAGGTGTTCGTATACTAGAACTGCTCATACTGATGTGGGTTTGGGAGCGAATGGTCAAGCAAGAATTCTTGAGAAGTTGTTGGTGCAAAAAGATGTTTTATTATAGCACAGGGACAGGACCCGTGGGCAGAAGGAGCTGCACTTTAGTTGTATGCAGCTCGTGGTTATATGCTTAGTGCTTAAGGGGGTGGGGGGAATAATGCGGGGAGTATTAGATCATAAATGTCTTCTTCAAATTTCTACTTGTAAAACTACTTTCACAAGATTTCTCTGGTGCTTATCACTCAGCTTGATATTCACTGTGGGTGAGGCAGTCACGAGACCCTTTAAGAATGTAGCTGCCAGCACCTATTTGATCCTTATCGGAGCTCTGCAGGCTATATATAGGTCAGCCTTGTGGGCTAAAGGTGAACATTTTTCTGCTTCTATCCTTCACCAATACCAGCTTAACTTCAGTGATGTCATGTTGGTAGTTGAAAATTATCCATGGCAAATGATTTATATTATGAAAAATCATCACATGTTACAAATCATGTTTCTTTTTGTTTTTGTATTTCTGGAAACCTGGTCATTAAATATTTACCAGCATACCCCTGGTTATAGGTATTGGAGGACTGGGGAAAAAAGGGAACATTAGAGTAACACAGAGATAGTGAGTGGAGAAAGCAGCTACCACCCCAGGACTGGGAAACAAAGGAAAGAGGCAGGGCTATGAAAATCTGGGAGCGCAGAGGGGCTCAGAAGCTGGGCTCAGACTGCAGAGGAGGGGACACGATGATACTGCATGGGGGTGCTGATGGAAACTGGAGGCCAGAATCGACCACTAGCGCTGTGGTGAGGTTGACAGGGATAGCAAGCCACAATGAGTGTCTTTCCTTCTCCTGCCTCCAGTCCCCCTCTAGCGCCCCTATTGGCAAAACTTAACAGGAGCGGTGGCAAAGGAGAAAGGGTTTGCAGAGTCCCAGCTGCAGCCTTTCAAAGCTGCATTCAGAAGGTGGGTTGGGAACTAAGAACTTAGTAACTAGGATATTAAGCACCTTGCCCAAGGTCACACAGTAAGTGTGGTCTATCTTGTTCACTGCAATGTCTCCGTGCCTAGGAAAGTCGCTAGTATATAATATGCGCTCAGTAAACATTTTTGTAAGGAAGGAAAGAAGGCAGGCTAGACTAGCCCAGTTCTACAGCACACATTTAAAGGCAAAAAGAGTCCAAAATGTCCCTGGTTGTCCACCCCAGTTGTGTAATCATAGCACCAAGTAGGTCTTTATACTTGATGCACTGTCTCCCAGTGCGGCTGTAGGAGCT